>NW_026575052.1:15937500-16552500 GCF_905146905.1 Nyctereutes procyonoides | reverse complement strand
AAGTCCTTTCTTAACTAGTTTATCTTTGTGATACCTTCAAAGTTAATGATTTTTAGGATTAAACTAGTCTATCAAACCAACAAACTGCTGCAGTACACATGTTCCTTTCCTGTGTCAAGTTTCTTAGTTCTGTGTCTTGCAAGACCTCTGTCAGGCCCCAACACAGGTAAGGCTCATGATACTCCTGCCAAGAAAATTTGTGTCCTCACTGCTAGATGTGAAGCAGTCTTCAAGTTCAGTCCAGAATGCTTTCCAAAGTCTCTAACCATGGTAAAAAGGTTTTATCTAAATCCAGAGTAAAATCCAAAATATCCCTTTTGAAAGATCTTTGAAATAGCCCAAAGTCAACGTCTAACATCTATGAGAAGACATTCCCAAGGAAAACTCAAATTTGATTAGTAACAATTTAGTAATGATTTGGTTTTTCTTTTTTTTTTCTTTTTTTTTTTTTTTAAATTTTTATTTATTTATGACGGTCACACAGATAGAGAGAGGCAGAGATACAGGCAGAGGGAGAAGCAGGCTCCATGCACCGGGAGCCTGACGTGGGATTCGATCCCGGGTCTCCAGGATCGCGCCCTGGGCCAAAGGCAGGCGCTAAACCGCTGCGCCACCCAGGGATCCCTGATTTGGTTTTTCTAAAGATTTTATTTATTCATGAGACACACACACACACACACACACAGACACAGGCAGAGACATAGGCAGAGAGAGAAGCAGGCTCCGTGCAAGGGAGCCTGACGTGGGACTCGATCCTGGGTCTCCAGGATCACGCCCCGGGCGGAAGGCAATGCTAAACCGCTGAACCACCCAGGCGCCCAAACATTTATGGTTAGCTTTTAAAGCTAAACTCATATAGAATCCCCATTTCAGAGGTAGGGAGACAAAGGCATACCTTGCAGAAGGACCCAATTAATTAAATGGGTCTAATCCAGGTATTTCTAAAGCCAATGCTCTCCCCACCACATATACTTAACAGCCTGTTATTTTCTGGAAGAAGTGTCAATGTTCCTTCTACCACCCTAACGACTGCCTGCTTCAAACCCTCGTATGAGATGTGATCCAGTTTCTGCCAGGAATGGGGAATACAAATATTAGATGACAACGACACTGACAGAACAGAAGTAGAAAATTGTAGGGACTGGCAGGTGGTTAGGCAATCACTTGAAGGCGGTCTGCCACTTCAAAGGATAAACAAAAACAATCATTTGAGTTTATCCTCCTTGTTTTAGAAGTATTCCACCCTGCGTGTGTGTTTGTGTGTGTAGAAGGGAGTTCCTGGAGGTGGCTACAACTGCTGCGCTGATGATATCAAGTTGAGGGAAATACGATGAGCTAAGATAAATGTCATTTAAGTATGGTGCAGGATTTAAAAATGTTTTTAGAAGTTCAATGGGGACACCTGGGTGGCTCAGTCGGTTAAGCATCTGCCTTCCGCTCAGGTCATGATCCCAGGGTCCTAGGATCCAGTCCCTCCCGCTCCCGCTCCCCCTGCTTGTGCACATGCCTGCTTTGCCAAATAAAATCTTAAAAAAAAAAAAAAAAGTTGAACATTATAGGGGCACCTGGGTGACTCAGGCATCTGACTCTTGATTTCAGCTCAGGTCATGATCTCAAGTCATGAGATTGAGCTTGGTGTTGGGCTCCATCCTCAATGGGAAGTCTGCCACTCTCCCTCTGCTCATGCTCTCTATTTAATAAAATCTTTAGAAATACTCTTAAAAAGAAAGTTCAGCATTATGTAAATGGACAAAATATCTTCAAGGGTTTGCATTAGAAAGAAATAGCTAAGAGATGACAGCTGTGGGGATCCCTGGATGGCTCAGTGGTTTAGCGCCTGCCTTTGGCCCAGGGCGTGATCCTGGAGTCCCAGGATTGAGTCCCACATCGGGCTCCTTTCATGGAGCCTGCTTCTCCCTCTGCCTGTGTCTCTGCCTCTCTGTGTGTCTCTCATGAATAAATAAATAAAATCTTAAAAAAAAAAAAAAGAGAGAGAGAGAGAGAGAGAGAGAGAGAGAAGACAGCTGTGCTAAATGGACCACCAAAAGCCATACTGGAGACAGTGTGGTACTGGTAAAAGGAGCCACAAGGCCAGGCAATTGGATTTCTGGTCTTGCTACTCAATAAATGTACAACCTTGGGTGTCACTTACATGTATCTCAATTTTCCTATCCTTACCCTGTCTACCTCAGAGTTATGATGAAGATAAACAATACACATGAAAGTACTTTAGGATTAGGTTTGGTAATAGCCTTTCAAACTTCTGGAGTTTCTCCCATAGTGTTATGACCAGGAAATACTGCAAACAAGAAAACAGTATTATGAAACAGCATAGCATGAGGCTCTCAGGGTGTTATCTGCCAGCCTGTCAGAAATGCTAGTCACCAAGACAATGGGAGAGGCTCTTCTATGGGACAACTGGGTCAAACCACAATGAGGCCATAATTAGGCTATTTTATTCTGGCAGATCCTCACAGGACTGGGCTGAACAGTGATCACTCTAGGAAACAAAGCTGAATCTATAAACTAGGTGGTTTGGCTAAAAGACCACATGGAAAAACTGTATCTGCATACAAACTATGTATTATAGTTTGTATAAGGTCTAAGCGAAGTATGGCACACTGAAGTCCTGAATCAGTCAGATGATGACAGTCCCAGGCACTAATTCTCTAAGGCTAATTTTCCCATAGATTTACTAGTCCTTTTGGCCCTTGAATCTATATATAAGTGCAATGGTCAGATCTAGTGGTGTGGTGGGAAATAAGGGGTAGTTGGAAACACAGGACAGGACTAGGATAGCTATAGTCCAGACAATTTCTCCCAAAGAAAATTTCCAATTATCCTTTGTAGACTGTGCAGAATCTGGCAGCTCTCACCTTTAAAAATTTATTTATTTATTTAAGAGACAGAGTGAGTGACAGAGAGAGAGAGAGAGAGAGAGAGAGAGAGAGAGAACACAAGTCAGAGGAGAGGCAGAGGGAGAAGCAGACTCCCAGATGAGCAGGGAGCCCAATGACTTGATGATCCCAGGACACTGGGGATTATGACCTGAGCCAAAGGCAGATGGTTAACTGACTAAGCCACCCAGCCACCCCAGCTCTCACCTTATTAGGGATACCCCACTGCCACTACCATTAGCTGCTGAAAGGAACTAAGATGAATTAAAGTACAGAAACCAAAGAGCAAAACTTCCATTTAAGCTAGCTCCAAAATATTCACTGAGTATCTTCTACACACATTACTCAAGGAATGAAGAAGAAAATAGGAGCACCTGGTTGGTTCAGTTAGTAGAGCTTTGTGACTCTTGATCTTGGGGTTATAAGTTCGAGCCTCATAAAAAAAATGTATAAAAATAAAATATAATCCAAATAATCATCAAACTGACTCAAATAGACATTTTAAAAAATGTGTGTGCCAGACACTGTGTAAAGGTTTCTGCCTTTAGGAAGTTTTACAACAGGATCCCTGGGTGGCGCAGCGGTTTGGCGCCTGCCTTTGGCCCAGGGCGCGATCCTGGAGACCCGGGATCGAGTCCCACATCGGGCTCCCGGTGCATGGAGCCTGCTTCTCCCTCTGCCTGTGTCTCTGCCTCTCTCTCTCTCTCTCTCTCTCTCTCTCACTGTGTGCCTATCATAAATAAATAAAATTAAAAAAAAAAAGGAAGTTGGGATCCCTGGGTGGCGCAGCGGTTTGGCGCCTGCCTTTGGCCCAGGGCACGATCCTGGAGACCCAGGATCGAATCCCATATCGGGCTCCCGGTGCATGGAGCCTGCTTCTCCCTCTGCCTATGTCTCTGCCTCTCTCTCATTCTGTGTGACTATCATAAATAAATAAATAAATAAATAAATAAATAAATAAATAAATAAATAAATAAAAAGGAAGTTTTACAACTTACTTAACTCTTATAGCATCAAGAATACAAAAGACAATGAATCTAAGTGTTCAATGAGTTCAGAAGGTGGGAGTAAGAACTATCTGTCCTGTGTATGCTCTACAGGGGTCTTTGGAAGTTAGGTGGTTAATATTTCTGAAGGTAATGGGGTAGAAAAGGAGAACAGTTCACCAGGAACAAAGATGAGATTAGAAGAGCCCAAGGTTGTTTTGAGGAACAAGAACAGTTTAGTTAGTCCATGGCAAAACGTCTCTGAGATGTAACAATGAACTGCTGGCTACTTGGGCCTCTATTCTGCAGCATGATGCTGCTCCATCCCTAGTCCTTAAATGGAGGGTTCTGGGTTGTCTGTAGGTTGGTCTCACAAATCTCTCTGATTTGCTCTTTAACTGTTCGTAATCTGAGAAAGGGCTTTTCCAAGAGTCCTTCTGACAAATCAACAGGAGAGATTTCTCTAACCTGTACATATTAATCCAAAAAAAGAGCCAATTTGGGGAGGCAATCTTCTAAGGCCCGAACTACAAAGGGCCGAAGACAATATGGGGGAGAAGCACCAGACTGAGAGGCCACAAAGGAAATCCTTTCTGCTCTCAAAGGCAGGCCGTGTATATAGACATCCAGTGTTGCCCCTTAAACCCCATCAACTCCTTCCAAAATGATTCAGTGAGAAAGAGCACCAATTTGGGAGGCAGTTGGGTTGGGCTGCAATCCTAATGGCATAACCACTACCTTTGAGTCTCTACCTCCATGATCCATAAAATAAGAATAAACTTTATAGTCCTGTAGGATTGATTAAGTAACATGACGGTATGTAGGGCCTCAATGCTGAAACACTGGTATTTTCTTTTTCTTCTCAGCTTCTACTCTGAAAGGCCTCAATTCCCCACGAGGACAATTTCTAGGAAGTTAGGGCCAAAGAGGACAGCTTTATTTTCTTGCTCTATAATTGGTGGTTTTCCTTTTCCTTTTTCCCAATACTGTAGCTTTCTCTTAATCTTTACCCTTCTAGTCCATCCTCACTCCCTCCAAAGCTAGGCTGAAAGAACCAACGAGCCAGATTTTAAAAAAGAGCTTATTCTTGGAGTACCTAGGTGGCTCAGTCGGTTGAGCGTTCAGCTCTTGGTTTCACCTCAGATAGTGATCTCATGGGTCGTGAGATCAGGCCCTTTTTCAGGTTCCCAATCAGCTGGGAGTCTGCTTGGAGATTCTTTCCCTCTGCCACTCCCCCCAGTCTTTCTCTCAAATAAATAATTTTTTTAAAAGGGGCCTTTATCATTTATCTCATCCCAAAATAAGCAATACCAATCATGTCTCATTAGACAATTATTGCATCTTTGAAAAAGTGTGATAATTTTCAAATCTACATCTGCAGTCCACACCTAATACCCAAGGGGGTCCTTCTATCCATATCCCAGAAACATCTTTTTAAAGTAGGCTCCCCATCCAGCATGAAGTCCAATGCAAGATTTTAACTCACAACCCTGTGATGAAGACCTGAGCTGAGATCAAGAGTTAAGACGCCTAAGCCCCCTAGTCACCCCCCAGAAATATCTTTTTAAAAAGCATGTTAAAAAAATTTATCTTTTCCATAAACCTGCTCCTTATACATTCTTTTAAATTCACTATCCACAATCCCTTATTTGAAATTCTGAAAAAGAGCTCTGAAAATATTTAGTAAATACAGCTTCAAAACATATTTAGCAGAACTTGAACAAAACATGAGACTACAGGGATGCCTGAGTGGCTCAGCAGTTAAGCGTCTGCCTTTGGCTCAGGGTGTGATCCCAGGGTTCCAGGATCCTGGGATCAGGTCCCACACTGGGCTTCCTGCATGAAGCATGCTTCTCCCTCTGCCTACATCTCTCCCTCTCTCTCTCTGTCTCTCATGAATAAATAAATAAAATCTTAAAAAAAAAAACAAACCCATGAGACTACAGCCTTTATTTATCCCACATAATGGTTTGCTACAAAATGTTACTAATACTTAACTATATAGGACTCTACCCCAGACCCTGCTGGAGGTGCTATCCAATTCATATGCACTATAATGCCTTTCTAAAATCTAAATGAGGGGTGCCTGGGTGGCTCAGCGGTTTGGTGCCTGCCTTTGGCCCAGAGCATGATCCTGGATCAAGCTCCCTGCATGGAGCCTGCTTCTCCCTCTGCCTATGTCTCTGCCTCTCTCTCTCTCTGTGTCTCTCATGAATAAATAAAATCTTTAAAAAATAATAAAAAAAATCTAAATGATTAGAATTCTGAAATTTATATATCTCAGAATTCAGAAATTATATTTATATATCTTTATATATATATAAATATAAAAGAATTCTGAAATATTAGGCATAAATGGTTTCTTAAGACATGCATTCTTGATGGGGTAAATACTGCACCCAAAAGGGTGAAACTGGTTCATGGAGAGTGGGAGACTTAAAATGTTACAACAGTATGTGGTTCTCCAAAGCTCAACATTATCAACAAAGTCTTTTTTTTTTTAATTTATTTGAGAGAGAGTACAAGAGTGAGCATGACAAGGGGAGAGGGAAAAGCAGGCTCCCCACTGAGCAGGGACCCTGACACGGGACTTGATCCCAGGACCCGGGATCATGACCTGAGCCAAAGGCAGATGCTTAACAGACTGAGCCACCCAGGTACCCCAAGTTTTATTTCTTAGTATTTAATTTTTCTCATTGGGCATTCCTGAGTATTACTTGAGCAGTACTGACACTGATTTCATGGAAGGCAGACAGTAAGTATGCAAAATTTGTACTACAAAGTTATGGTGAATAGATGGCCACGACTAGGGGACTTTCTCTTGACTGACCACTGGATTTTGAAGTCATACAAGAAGTGGTTTGTGCATACCTATCATTATCCCTTGCAGATGTTACTTATGTTTGATACCTAATGCTTTCTTGGAAATTAAAAGTTTATATTTTATAGCAGTTAAAAGTTCACTTAAAGTAACCTTAAAGTGTTTTTTTTTTTCTATTGGAAAAATGAACACTTTGATTTTAAAGGTTTTGATTAGTTAAGTATTTATAAATGATAATTTGCATATGCAAAGAATTAAATGAACTTAACTGCTTGATATGAAAAAATTTACAACTTAAATACCTTTTAGATATTCGTTTAGATATTACTGACATTTTTCTTTTTTTAAAGATTTTATTTATTCCTGAGATGCATATGCAAATCAATATTATAATCTGTAAGTAAATAGATTACATTATGGGATCCCTGGGTGGCGCAGCAATTTAGCACCTGCCTTTGGCCCAGGGCGCGATCCTGGAGACCCGGGATCGAATCCCACATCGGGCTCCTGGTGCATGGAGCCTGCTTCTCCCTCTGCCTATGTCTCTGCCCCTGTCTCTCTCTCTCTCTGACTATCATAATAAATAAAAATTTAAAAAAAAGTTATTCAGCAAATACAGCTACAAACCTTACTTAAATGCAAACACTTTTAAATTTAACTTTTAACCTAAAGTTTTTATTTCTTCATTTTTTTTTAAAGATTTTATTTATTTATTCATGAGAGACACAGATGGAGACGCAGAGACACAGGCAGAGGGAGAAGCAGGCTCCACTCAGGGAGCCCGATGTGGGACTCGATCCCAGGACTCCAGGATCATGCCCTGGGCCGAAGGCAGGCGCTAAACCGCTGAGCCACCCAGGGATCCCCTATTTCTTCATTCTTAACCTTACACTGAATAAAAAGCAAGCTTTATGTCTACTCTTTTTAGGTATAGAGCACAGATATACTACTGTACATATAAAGAGTGTATCTGTTAAAATTTCATGGGAGGAATGCATCAGGAAAAAAAAATGTCTACAACAGCTCCTCAGGAGGATGATAATGAAAGAAAAGGCTGAGAAAATACAGATACAAGGAAATAGGGGTCTGTACCAATATCTCAGCTTTTCAAGCTAGAAATGTGGGAATTACTCTTGACAACTTTCTCCTTATCAACACATCAAATCAGTAAGAAATGCAAACTTTATTCCTTTTTTTTGGGCAAACGTTATTTCCTAATTATTTTTGCACTCTCTTTTTCTCCATTCCTACTGCCAACTGCCCTAACTCAAGTGTTGATGATTTCTTGTGTAGACTTGATAAGAGCCTCATTAACCTCTTCTTTGTCCACGCACTCCAAATTTCATGCAACAGTTTGCCTCTCCTCCATCATTTCTTAGCCCACTCTAAATTGCTTGCATGCCATCAAAACATTTTTTTAAAGATTTTTAAATTATTAACAGGCTTACAAGTATATATTCATCTATAATAAAAGTATGCCTTGCCAATGCATATATTAGTATATACACATGTTTTTCTTCCTACCTCCTAGTTATGTGTCCCATACTTTGGAGACCAGTGAAAAATGGTAAATATTTGGATGAGGCAGTCCAAAATGCTGTGGACTCAGGGAAGGCCTTTAAGTGTGGTATCACCTATGGAATAATAATGGTTAGTGGCAGAGTGGGAATGATTATTTCAGAAGCAAAGGATTGGTAGAATAATGGACTGGTAGCATGGAGGGAAATGATATTTGGACTTTTCCTGATGTTAATGAATGCCATTGAAGGGTTTTAATCTCAGAAATGATATTATCAAACTTATGGTTTTATACTAATACAGGCATTAGCGAGGCCTACTTTTATTATAGATGAATATGTACTTGTAAGCCTATTAATAATTTAAAATCTTTAAAAAAATGTTTTGATGGCATGCAAGCAAATTAGAGTGGGCTAAGAAATGATTGAGGAAAGGCAAACTGTTTCAAGAAATTTGGAGTGTGTGACAAAAGAAGAGGTTAATGAGGCTCTTATCAAGTCTACACAAGAAGCCTAGGCAATGTGGCAATGTTTATCTCCTGGTCAAATGGCCAAATTTTTCCTAAAGGAATACTGGAAGTTATACCAAGAAGGTGGAGATGCTAGTTCATTCACTAGTTCATACTGCCTCCTAATGTAGTTTGGATTTACAAGCTATATTATATTTAAGTGGATTTACAAGCTATCTAGTTTTAACTAAATATTCACAAAATGGATAAATGGCTTGGAATCCTATCAATAAACTTAATGGAAGATAATGTTAATAAAGTAAGCACAAGAGGAACAAAAAACAGCAGAGCTGATGTCCTTGAAAGTGTGACTCCTAAGTACCAGGATTTCACCTGCCGCATCACAATAAAACAAAAACAATGGCCAGCTAATCAGATAAAGTCAGCCAAAAATTTAAATTATCTAGAAGACTACTTAAAATACGGACTTCTAATCTCTTGTGCATCTTTTTTTAAAAGATTTATTTGAAAGCGGGTGTATGAGTGCACAAGAGTTGGGGGGGAGGGGCAGAGAGGGAAATGCAGGCTCCTTGCTGAGCAGGGTCCCAAGACTCTGAGATCATGACATGAGCCAAAACCAAGAGTCGGACACCCGACCACACCCCCTGGGTGCTCCTGTCTTCATCCTTTAAAAATGTTTTTAAACACATAAATCAAGAAATATTTTATAAAATACACAATATTATTTCTAATATTTTACAAGTAAGACAGGCAGTTCTTGGGCTATATTTGGCCTCAAATATCCAAATATTTGGTTAGCTTAAGGTTTTTAGGTATTTTTTTTAAGTAGACTACACGCCCCACATAGAGCCCAACACAGCCTGAACTCATGATGGTGAGATTGAGACCTGAGCTGAGATTGAGTCAGACGCTTAAACCAGGTGCCCCAAGGTTTTTAGATCTTAAGAGTTAACTTGTCATATTTACAAATGTTTAATCCAATAATATCATGAAAATCTGGATTTCCAACTTCAAGGGGAGAGGGACTGTGGAAAGAAATGGGAAATTATGCAATAAGGCAATGCTAGACCTCTAGTCCCCGTAGCAAAAAATGGCTAGAGCTGCATAGACCGCATGGAGCTCTGTAGTTGGCCTGCCAGTCTCCATGTGGTTGATTATCCATTAGAATTTATTTATTTATTTTTTAGATTTTATTTACTTATTCATGAGAGACACACAGAGAGAGAGAGGCAGGCAAAGACATAGGCAGAGGGAGAAGCAGGCTCCACACCGGGAGCCCGATATGGGACTCCATCCTGGGTCTCCAGGATCACACCCTGGGCCGAAGGCAGTCGCTCAACTGCTGAGCCCCACCCAGGCGTCCCTCCATTAGAATTTAAACTCAGAAATTGCAGATTTAAACCCAGAAAGACAGATTTTTGTTTCATTCACCACTGTATTTCCAGGGCCTAGAACAGTCCCTGGCACATACTAGGTATTCAAGAAACATTTGTTGAAATTGATGAATACCATTGCCTGCCTGGCCGCTAAAAGTATGTTTCTGACAAGTTTTCATAGCATGTTACTGCCTTCCCCTCAAAGACAAACTGATTAACCTGTATTTAGCATAGAGCCTGAAGCATACTAAGTCCTTTATTTATTCATGGACTAAAAGCAATTACTATGAGTACTTTATTACATGGCTATAAACACCATGCTAAAATGGTCTACATACTTTTGCTCATTGAATCCCCTAACCCTTATGAGGTAGATATTATTATCCCTATTTTAGAGATGATAACTGTAAGACTGTGGAGATCAAGTTATTTGAAAAAAAATTATATTACAGATTAAATAACTGATGCAATAAAGAATATGAAATTGGCTATATGAAGGGTAAGAATAAAGTACCATGGAATTCAGAGGAGAGTTCACTTGCAGTTTGGAAGGCATAAAGTATTTGAGAATTCATGAAGGAAGTAGCATTTTTAAAAAGATTTATTTATTTATTTAACAGAGCAAGAGAGCACATAAGCAGGGGGAGCAGCAGGAAAAGGGAGGAGGCTCCTCACAGAGCAGGGCTCAATCCCAGGACCCCCAAGACCCCAGGATCATGACCTGAGCCGATGGTAGATGCTTAACTGAATAAGTGACTGAGACAGGTGCCTGAAGGTAGCATTTAAATTAGACTGAGGGACGCCTGGGTGGCTCAGTGGTTGAGCGTCTGCCTTTGGCTCAGGGCGTGATCCCGGGATCTAGGATGGAGTCCCATGGGGAGCCTGCGTCTCCCTTACCTAGGTCTCTGCCTCTCTGTGTCTCTCATGAATAAATTAATAAATCTTTAAAGTAAATAAATAAGACAGAAAATCAAGCAAGATTTCCATAGGAAAAGATGGATGGGGAAGGGATTGCTTCTTACATTCTCAGCCAGCAATGCTAAAGGACAAAGGAGGTAGTCTGAATGGAATGCAGGTTATGAAGTCTTTAAATAGAATAAGATTAGTAAAATCAATAGGAAGGCCTTGCATATCATACTGTATAGGTTATGATTTTATCCTGTAGATGATAACTCCATGAAGATTCCTAAACTAAGGAGTAGAGTGACAAGGTCAAATGGATGTTTTAGCAACACTGCTACAAGAATTACAGCAGTGGTACAGGAAGCTATATAAAAGATCTGGAGGACTTCTAAATTATTAACTTTACAACTTACTCTTTTTTGATATCTAGTACTTCACTGAATCTTCAACTGCCAATACAGAAAGGGAATAAAAGAGTGAGGAACAAAAGATGGATAGATGCCCTAGTGTCTGGGCCAGTAGTCCTACCATTAACAAAAATGCAGGAAAAGCAGGCCAGGAAAGGAGTTTGAGTTTGATGCTTGTGTGACACTTAGGTCGTTGATGATTAGGTGCCTGCTCTGCAAATAGCTGTTGTACACTGTTGGGTGGGTGGGCAATGTTGGAGGGAAACTAAAAGAGATGGGCTAAGTTACTTCTTGATCTGGAAGTGTTATCAGAACGGTTTTGTTACTTGCAGCCAAAAAACAAACTAGAAGTGGCCTTAGGTATCCTAGTTAAACCAAGAGATAAGACAATTCCAAAGTTGCCTAATTCAGTTGCTCAAAAACATCAAATTCTTCCCATCTTCTCTTTCACCCTGAGAACGCCCTGCTCTTATTTATAAATTCTGCCTCATGACCCTACCATTACTAATGCTAATTTCAAAGTCAGAAAAGGGCTCTTTTCCAGAAGCAGAACACAGCCCTTAATAGCCTACAAGTTGGTTAGAACCATACTATCTAAGTGTTCTATTTACTAGCTCCGACCTTGCACAAATGACTAAACTTCTCTGTGCTTCAGTTTCCTCAACTAGAACACAAGAATCTGAGATGTAAAGGAGTTAATACTGTAGTACCTAGTGCCTAGCATATAGCAAGTTCTATTTAAGTGCTGGCTATTATAGCTTGCCCATCTCTTTCTCTTTTTTTTGAGGCCCTCATACTTTGTTGATACCCAAATTAAAATAGATGTTGGCAATCCAATCAATCAATCAAAACCTGGAAAATCTCTTTTAAATAAGGAAGTATTTTCCAGAAGTCCGCCAGGCTTCCCTTCCTGTCTAATTAGCCAGAGCTGCATCACAAACCCAATCAATCACTGCCTAGGGAGATAGAATTACAATAATTGGTTTATAGTTTATATTAATCAAGACCTATCCCTGGGGCTGAGGAGGGGCTGCCAGGTTCCTGGTTAGCAAGATGTCAGGAATGGGTGATAACACAACCAGAGTCTGCCAAGGCTTAGTCTTTTGAGACTGTGGTCTCTGCTAGGGAAGGTTAGAGTAAGTAACTTCCAGAGCTGCAAGCATCACCCCCACAGGCTCCTAATGGCAGTGAAATCACTACAAGTCTGTTAAAGCTAATGAAGTTTGGCACAGGACTAACAGTATAAAATATAGGCCAGAGCTTGAGTGGAGCTCACCTGAGAGCCAGTGTGAGAACACCAAGTTCTAGATTCATGGAGGTGTGGTATACAAGCTGTGTTAGTGACCCCAGCACACAAAAGGCCTAGATCACCAGCCTTGGACAAGTCACTTAATCTTCTCAAAGCCTCAGTTTATTCATTTATGAATGGGGATAACCCAAACTACCTTGGATTCCATGTTAGGATTAAATATATCCTTACACTAGTTTCACTCACATATGTATAAGGATCAGCCAAAAAAACACATACACCAATAGCTGGATGTTCAGAAAGACCAAGTGGGACAGGGTAGAGGTACCTGAAAGAGTTGGAGAGAAAGAGAGGCTGTCTGACTCTATACTAAAAATCACTTTCAGGACCCTGAAAGTGTCCTGAAAGACTTTGTTGCTCCACATAAGAACCTCCATTTAAGTCTCCCAGAAAATGACTAATTTTACTTCACACCTTAACTCTAAGAGGTTTGTGTACAACAAAATGGGTAAGGATCTCACTTCTGCCATTGTAGCTTACTAGCTGTGTTATCTTCTCTAAGGTTGTTTCCCAATCCATAAACTTTTTTCCCTGAGCTTGATAAACTTAACATTAGCTCCCTCCCTCCCTTTGAGGCACCAGTGTTCCTAAAATTGAAAGCAAAAGCCGATAGGAAATTTACAACATAAAAGTCCCCTAAATTTTCTATTGATAAATAAAGCTGCAGTTACAAAGGTAAGTCCATAAGGCTAGACAGTGGATTTTAGAAATCAAAGTGCTTAAGGGAAAGGAATGCTATTGAAGGTAGAAAAGAATCTGTTCTGATGCCTATGGAGCTCTTAGTAGGCTCTAAACACTGTGCTATCTTAGTCCTCAAAGATCTTGACAACACTCCCTTTCCCTTCCTTCTAGAGTTGAGGAAAGGAAGAATCGGAAAGGAAAATAACATTGATTGTGGGCTGTGCTAGATGCTTTCTACTGCATTTGATATTTAAGTGACTTCTCTGGATGAGAGCTAGAAAGTGGCAGGCAGGATTGTAATACCAGATTTGATTCTAAAGTTACTGCCTCGCAGCTCAAGGGAAAAAATTATGTTTCCTCAGGATCAGAGTTCTTACAAAACTCAATCCCAGAATCTCATTTAGCTCTCCCCTCTACACACAATAGTTGGGGTTAGCAACTCACTTTGGAGTTTTTCCGTTTTGTTCAGACTAAAGATTTCAAAGTGGACCCACTAGCACCAAAACAAAACCCCAAAAAAACCCCAAAACAAAACCCTTTACAACTTTGCCTAGGGGTTAAAAGCTTTCTTCCCTTCTTTCCAGCCCAACCACTAGGTGGCCAAGCCATAACAAAATGCAGCTATAAACCAGGGCATTGGTGGGATCACCCTGGTTTAGCCACTAACTGTGCGTGACCTTGGGTAAGTTACTTTACCCCTCTCTAAGCCTCAGTTTCCTTACCTGTAAAATAGAGTAACAGTTGTATCTGTCTCATTGGGTTGTGCGCATTAAGTAAAATGTGACATGTAAAGCAGTCAGAACCATGCCCACGCGTAGGAAGAGCTTAGCATGATGAATAGTTTTTAATGCTTAAGAGAAAACAGCTCTTCACTGATGGTGCTGTCGCTAAGTCCAAAGACCTCGCCTTCTTATTCCGAGCTCAGGCCTTGCCAGCCGGAGTCCCTTCAGAGAGAGCAACAGGTCGCTCCTTTTCTCCTAACCAGGGCCAGGCCCACACCTGAAATCCCCAATCTACCACATGTGGCCCCGAGGTCTTGGCCTGCGGTTTCCTACTACTGGGCTGTCAATGGGTCCAACCGAACCACCCCATTTCCGCCCGCGGCTCGGGAAGTTCTGCCGGCCTTCAGCGGCCCGGGCTGCTTTCGGCATGGCTGCCCCAGATTACGGGCCTGGAGTCGGCTCGCCTGGCGCTGCCTCACCAGAGGACTCTATTCACGACGTAAGCAGGGTGTCCCCGGAGTTTACAGGAGCCCCCGGATCCAGTCAAGATGAGCGTCGGTCAAACACACGCCTGGCGAGGGCTCCTCAGCGCCGCCCCGGCCTGCCGCCGGTAGCCCGTCCCCCAGCCCGGGTCTCGGCGTAGGCCGGAGGGGCGGCCCCCTTCCAGACCCCGGGAACGCGTGGGCTCCGGCCCAGGGCCACCACGTGGGGGCTCCAGGCGTGGCAAGGTGCTCCCGGAACCAGCCTCCGAAGACTGCTCCCGCAAGGGCCCTCGTCCGGCCCCGAACTGGCCTGAGCGGCTCTCCCGGCCTGGCTTCTCCCCTCAGACCTCTCTGGAAGAGCCTCAGACATCTTCCGCAGACCAGAGACAGGCTCCGGCTAGATCCCAAGCCCCAGGACTGCCTCAGCTCGAGTCCCCAACTGCCTGGCGTCCTTACTCACCCATCGCGGCTCCGCTCGCTCCTACTTGGCGGCGGCAGCGGCAGCGGCGGCAGCTTCAGCGGTAGCTTCAGCAGACAATATGGCGGATCTGCAGGACGGCAGCCCGAAACGGACAAACAATTTAACATTCAACCCGGGGAAGAAACGCGCTCTCCGCCCCACAGCCCAGTTTGCTGGGAGGAGCGCATTTAAAGAGACCGCAGCTACTAAAGGCGGGGGAATAGGGATGGATTAAAAAGGAGTAGTGGAGAGCGACTAGGAGGGATACTTACTAAGAAAAATCAAGAGTGCTTAGGAATTCTCAGCTTTTCCTGCTCGTATTTCCTCTTTATAGTGCGGTCTCCTCCCCTAGAAAATTTCTCTCCCAGAAACGCATTCCTTCCTCTCGTAGTTAAAGCCGATCACAGACCCTGAGCTAGATATTTATAAGGAATCCTCTGGAAGAAGAGATTTGCTTAAGGATATGGAGATAAGGAAATAAAGAAGTTAAGAGTAAACCCGATTACAACCTTATTGGGAGATAAGTGAAAAAATAATGAGACCGGTGCAGGGCTTTATAGTTGACAGAGCGCTTTCATCCTCCACCCTACCCCCAGCAAGCTGAGGGCAGGAGGTGGGGGGTGGGGGTGGGGGTGTGGGCGGGATAGGTTCTGTATTTTTATCACCATATCTTAGGTGATATGACAACCTAAGGATCTGCACATGCTATATGCTCCATAGATAATTTAGTAAAAAAGGAACAAATAAATAAGCCTGTGATTTCTTTTTTTTATATATATATATTTTTTTTAATTTTTATTTATGATAGTCACAGATCGAGAGAGAGAGAGAGAGAGAGAGAGAGAGAGAGAGAGAGAGAGAGGCAGAGACACAGGCAGAGGGAGAAGCAGGCTCCATGCACCGGGAGCCCGATGTGGGATTCGATCCTGGGTCTCCAGGATCGCGCCCTGGGCCAAAGGCAGGCACCAAACCGCTGCGCCACCCAGGGATCCCAAGCCTGTGATTTCTAATAAGCGAGGATGATCTCCCTTTTTAGAGATAAGGAAATTGAGACTAAGTGTTCATGTGCCTTTTGATTCATGGAATTTATGGCTGGTATACATCAGACCTCCCTTCCTCCATGACAGGCCAGTCCTGTCCCCCATCTCAACAAACAGAAGGCTATGTCTTCAAGTCACCAGTCCTACAGGGAACTGTCTTTTGGCAGCAGGATGAGAGACCTGGGTTTCCAGGTTCTGTTGCAACAAATTGCCTTCTTTAGTTTGTGCTTGACCGGATAAGGAAAACAACTCAAAAAGTCAACTCTGGAACTCAGGGTCAGGCCAGGACAGGGAGCATTATCTTTCTCTTCCTACTGCCACTGCTCAAGGCTGAATCTCTGTGTTTTCTCCTGGCTGATTTTGCCTGCTTCTCACTGGTCTCCCAGCTCCAGGCTTTCCCACTTGCACCCACTGTCTCAATAAAGCAGAGACATGGTCAAGTTGTTCTTCTGCTTAGCATCTTCTGTCATTAGGTACTGTCCAAACATTTCAATCTGTCACACAGGCTGGTCCTTATTCACTTCTTGGTCTCCCCACTAGGCAACCCAGGCTCCATCCATATTTGGGGAACCCCCTTTCCCAAGTATGCTATCTTTTGTGCCATTGTATGTGCTGTTTCCTCTGCTTGAAATGCAATGCCCTCCCTTTCCCCCTTGACCAAAGGGTGAACAAGTTCACTTTCAAGAACCAACTCAGGGACACCTGGGTGGCTCCGTGGTTGAGCATCTGCCTTTGGCTCAGGGTGTGATCCCGGGTCTGGGGATCAAGTCCCGCATCGGGCTTCCTGCATGGAGCCTGCTTCTCCCTTTGCCCCTCTCATGAATAAATAAAATAAAATGATCCAATTTAACCCTCCCTTTCTTGAAAAACCCTGTCTTTCCAGTCTGGGTCTCTCTGTCCTCTCTGTTCCCAGTGCCCTGGACATGTATTTTCCTCAGCACTTAGCACCCTAATTTGCTCACAAGGTATGCCTCTCTCTCCTGGTTGTCTAAGGAAGGGACATCTTCCTCATCTTTGTATCTGTTCCATGCCTAGCATGATGCCTCCCTCAACAGAGACACCAAAAACTTTTGTTGTAGTGTCTGTCTCCCATACGCCACCACAGTCTTATCTGCATATCCTGTGGCTAACAAGGGCTCAAGGAAGGAAAGCAGAGTAGACTGGCTAGGACTGTCCTTTTCTCCCAGCCTGAGCCCTCCAGCCTGTCCTGTAGGAGCCAGGTAGCTCTCTAAGCATCTTTGTTTCCACTCTAGTAGTTGACCTTGCTTACACACCCTCCCCTGCCCAGAACCATTGGTCCTCCCTAATCCATCACCTCTCTGCAGACCCACCCCACCCCTGCTCCATGTTTCTTATCCTCCCTGCTCTAGAAAACATTCTGCTTCCCCTTCCAAAATACACCAGGATGTTCCAAATCTCGGGGCTATTCTATGTGTCCTTGAAGTGCCCTTCCCCCATTTTGTCCACCTAGGAAGTGGCTGACAACTCAAACTATCCCATCCTCCAAAAAGTCCAGAGAGTATTCTCTCCTGTGGTACTCTGTATCTTGCAACTGTTATACCCATCTCAGTGTAGTAAGACTTTTTTTGTTTCTGTCTTGGCATCCTGTCTACCACAGCACCTGACACACAGCAGGGCCTCAGTGACTGCATGCTGAGAGCAGCAGGACATCACATTCTCCTAGGATAGTGGTGTTTTTTGGCTTCTGTGATACTTTAGGCAAGTCACTATAGTTCTCTGTGCTCATTCTTCAACTATAAGATTGGAGTGACAGCACCTACCTCCTAGGGTTGTCATAAAGGTTGGATTGAGACAAGGCCTATAATACACATAAGAATAATGTCCCATATACAGTATTCAGCCGTCAGAAGCTACCACTGTTTCCACAACCTCTGGTGCCTCAACTCTTCTCCAATGGAGAAGGCAGGACCCACAGAGGCCCCAGAGGCAAGAAGGGAAAGAAACAAATGACACACAGACTTAATGGGAGTATAAAAATAGGACTTTTCCCCCCCCTCATAATCACATCAATTATCAAAGAAACAAACAGTATGTAACAAAAATACAAAGCTCTGGTAAATTTTTTTTGTCTCTTTTTGTGGGTTTTTCTGCCCCTCACCCAACCCTCCCCAACAGCCCCTTCCCAGAGAACCCCTGGCTGAAGCCTGGATGCTGTCCCTGGGGTCACCCTGGGGCTTAGGAGAACCGGTGGTCCAGATCCCTCTGGGGGCTGGCTGAATAGGAGTAGGCCTTGCCCAATACCAAGCGGTCCCGCAGCAGCTTGAAGAAGGCATAGTAGTTGCTGAAGAGGATGAGCGCCAGTGAGATCGTCTGGTGCCACTTTTCAGAAGACATTAAGGAGTATAGCTGGTAGACAATGACAGCACCCTCCAGCAGCAGAAGGATGTTGAGGATCCGCAGCGGTTTGCTGAAAAAGAACTGCCCAGGAAAAGGAAGGCAGGGATGGGAAAGTATGTTCTAATAACCTGCCTCTTGGAAGGGGCTTCTGAGGGGGGGGGGAGGGTGGCAGTGAAGGGGACAAGCTCATGGGGCCCCATGCAGACGTGGGCGGGGAGGAAGACTGTAGGGTTGGGTGTGGACTTTGCCACCTCTCTGCTTTTGCTTGTGGTCGTTCTGTCAAGACTACTGCTTCCCACAGCAGTTGTTTAAGATCTTGCTGAACTTCTACCTCCCCCAGGAAGCTTTTCTTGAGAGATCTTGCTTGCTCACTCAAATTTTTTCTGGTCTACAATCAACACCTTGTTATATGTGATCCTTCTGGGTACAGTCAGGCCTGAACAAATTAGAATCTTACGACACAGGTGTGCAAAGTTATTACAGACTCTACAGCCTGAGTCACCCACTTCTTCATGGGGAGCACCCTGACTTAGGCCAGAAACTTCCAGGGCATGTGGCGACACCTCACTCTGACCTGGTGTTTTCAAAGCAAGGGAGAGTGCAGGAACTCAAGAAAAATGTTTTGATCAGTTTGAAAGAGTGATCAACGCTTAGGGAATCTTGATTCTGCAGGGGCCAAGGTACCTAAACCTCAAGAGCTGCTTACAGGATAAGAAGAGATGTGACAGGAGATGGGAGTCCAAGAAACCAGCCCGCCAGTCTCAGCTCTGCATCTGACAGTCTGCAGAACCCTGGGCAAGTCCCTTTCCTGTCTGGGGCCCAGATTTCTCTAATGTAAAGAGGGCACCAAGATCAATGATTTCTGAAACTGTGTTCCTTGGAACCCCAGGTTCTGAGGCAGCCTTTTAGGGGCCTACAGCAGTGGTGAGTGGGAAGTAAAGGGAGTTCCAACCCTTTTAAATAGAATGGTGCCATGAAATCCTATATACCAGACTTTAGTCTATGACTAAAGTGTTGGAAAAAAAGGATTTTGATAACAAAATAAGTAAATAAAATGGAGACCACTAGCCTCAGTGATTTTGAGTTCTTTACACTATGCTGAGGCCATGAGTCCTTACTATGAGACCCCAAGTTTCCTAGCAAAGCACCCTTGAACAAGTCAGATTCTAAGTCAATTTCAGCCTCAGAAAATGAGGATAGCCCTGGTACTCCTCTCACACACATCCAGCAATAGTTGGATGGAGGGTGTATGGCAGGTGCTTACCATTGTGCCTGGCACACCACACTGAATGAGAACAGTTACGATTTTTGCCCCTGAGAACCTCTCTTTTATTTTATCAGTTTTCCTGCCTCCACCTGATGTTTTCAAAGATCTGCTACCAAGTAAGCTGCCGTTATGAAGTCACCATATGGACGGCTGTCCTGTGCTGCACAGGTGGAGTTTCCTTTGGATTTGAGAAATGCTGAAAATGGCTTTCTGTTGCTAGGACATTATCCCCTGCCCCCAGATCCTCCCGCCTTGAGAGCAGCCCTCGCCCCTTCTTCCCTGGGGAGGAGACTCACGTGGAAGCGGAAGTGGGAGACGTCAGAGGGGATGGCCACGTTGTAGTGGCCCACTGCTTTGTAGACGTTCTTGCTGTGCTTCACCAGCACGCCCTGTGGCCACATGCATTCCTCCGTCCACCTGGAGGCACAGCCCAACAGTGCCCCTTATGCCCAGCTCGCCCCCAAAAAGGGGTACCAGAAGACTGGGCCTGGTGTGACCACCAGGGCCCTACTCCCATTTCTATTATTTAGACACAGTGACTTTCCTTTTTTGGTCTCAGTTGCCTCCTCTGTAAAAATGGGGTAAGAATCATGAGAAATCCACTGCACTGGGAGTCAGAAGGTCTAGGGTTGAGATTCACATCTGAGGGACTGTCAAGAAAACCCTTTCCCTCTAGTCCCACCTAGCGCCTCCAATTAGTCCACCAGACAGCTACCTGAGAGGTCTTGGGAAAACACCAAGCTGAGCCTATTCTCCACTCAAAACCCTTGGAAGTATTTTCAGTGCCCTTGGAGTCAAGTCCCTAAGGATTCGCCATGGCCTCTGAGGCTCTGCTCGGTTTTCCAACTCCCTCCTACTGCACAGTTTGTGATCAAGCCATTCAGAGCTGCTTCTAGTTCCTCCAGCACAGTTTACTGTTTCATGTCTCTGCATAAGTCACTCCCTTCAACTGGACTGCCCTTCCTGATCCCATCCTTCTGGCAAGTTCTTTCTAAACTCAGGATCCTCCAGAAAGCCTTTCTCCAACTCCCTAGAGTTCAGCATCCTTCAGCACCTCCCTGGATTTCCTGCTACTGGTCCACTCTCCTCAATGTTTCATTACTTATTTTCCTGTATCCCTCACTAGTCTGGGAGCCTTTGAGGGAGGGGACGGTGTCCATTTCAACTCTGTCCTTGGAGCATGGCACAAGGCCTGGCACAGAGGGGCCTTAGAGAGCACATGAAGGTGGGATGGTGGAATCTTCTGATTCTTCCAGTGTTCTGTCAGATTTCCCAGGGACTCCAAGGGTCCTGGGCCAGAGGACAGAGAATTGCTGTCCACGAAAAACCCTAACTCAGGTTCCTACCCTGTGGATTCATTCATTTAAAAACCAGTTATCAGGGCACCTAGGTGGCTCAGTCAGTTGAGCATCTGACTCCTAGTTTCAGGTCAGGTCCTAATCTCATGGCTCATGAGAGAAGCATCAAGCTCCGCTCTTGGTGGGAGTCTGCTTGGATATTCTCTCCCCTGCCCCTCCCCTGCTCACATGTGCACTCTCTCTCTCTCTCAACCATGTAAATAAAAAAATTTTTTTTTAAGATTTGTATTTATTCCTGAGAGACACAGAGAGACGCAGAGAGAGGCAGAGACACAGGCAGACGGAGAAGCAGGCTCCATGCAGGGAGCCCAATGTGGGACTTGATCCCAGGACTCCAGGATCATGCCCTGGGCTGAAGACAGGCGCTTAACTGCTGAGCCACCCAGGCGTCCCAATACATCTTTTTAAAAAAATTTAAAAACCAGTTATCATGTTATACCTAACAATGTGGATGAATCTCATAGGCAATATACTGAATGAAAAAGCAGCAGAACCAAGATTTCATTTATGTTAAGTTGTAGAACAGAAGAAGTAGAAGAAAGTAGAAAAATGGTTGTCTAGGTGGTGGTGGTGGGTGGAAGGTGGTCACTGGGAAGAGCCAAGAGGAAATTTTCTGAGAAGTTGTAAATGTTCTACATCTTGTTCTACCTATACATGGGTGTACAGGACTATCAAAACTCAAAGAACTGTACACTTTAAGATTTGTGCATTTCAGAGTGCCTGGGTGGCTGTCAGTTGGTTGTCTGCCTTCAGCTCAGGTCATGATCCTGGAGTCCCAAGATCAAGCCCTGCACTGGGATCCCTGCTTAGTGGGGAGTCTGCTTCTCCCTCTCCCTCTGCCCCTCTCCCAGCTCATGTTCTTTCTCTCTCAAATAAACAAAAATCTTAAAAAAAAAAAAGATTTGTGCATTTCAGACTTAACTACAGAAACAAATTGAGGGTTGCTGGGGGGGGGGAGGTAGGCAGAGGCTAGAGTAACAGGGTGATGGGTATTAAGGAGGGCACTTGATGGAATGAGCACTGGGTGTTAAACACAACTGATGAATCACTAAATTTTATCTCTGAAACTAATTATACATGTTCATTAAATTGAATTTAAATTTAAAAAAGATTGCACATTTCACCATATATAAATTTTACCTTAAAAAAACATGAAACACAAAACACCAAAATTTTCTGTGGACCTATTATAAGCCAGGCATTCTGCTAAGAGATGGCCAAGTGTTTAACAGGCAAGGATCCTGACCTCCAGGAGCTTTAGTCCTGGGAAAATAGGCAAGCGACTAAGCAAACAGAGTAGGAAGTGTTAGGTGCAATAATCACGATATTACAGGATTGTGAGAGCACAGGGGAGGGGGCCCTGAACTCATTGTGGGTGGTGAAGAAAGTATTGCTAGAGGAAGCAAACTACTAAAGGATGCATAGGAATTAATCAAGAAAGAAAGTTGGAAATGGTAGTCCAGGCAAAACAAGCATCATGTGGCTTAGGCATAATACAAACATATACAAAGAATCTGAGAATCTGGGATGCCTTGGTGGCTCAGTGATTGAGCGTCTGCCTTCGGCTCAGGGCATGATTCTGCAGTTCTGGAATCAAGTCCCACATTGGGCTCTTTGCATGGAGCCTGCTTCTCCTTCTGCCTGTGTCTCTCTGCCTCTCTCTGTGTCTCTCATGAATAAATAAATAAAATCTTTGGAAAAAAAAAAAAAGAATCTGAGGATCTGAAGCGGTCTGGTCTGGCTAGAGCACAGTATGAATGGGGAAGGCAGGGTAAAAGAGGATGCAGAAAAGGCTGGCAGGACCCAGTTCAGCAGCTGGGAAGCCATGTGAAGGGGTCTGGGTCTTCTCTACAGACCAGGACCATTGTGAGCAAGGCACAGGTTTCTCCTCATGTTCAGCTTTATTTTATCTTTCTATTCCTCCTTCCCCCACAGAGGCCAAGGCTAAGCTAGGCCCTCTTCTGGCTCATTTAGCAATGTCCATCCCCTTTCCTGAACCATTTGGACAGAGCCTGAGAAGAACCCTGACTAGCACAGAGGGCTATTTGACTCCAAAGGTTATGGTCCTGACCACAGTTCTCTAAGTTCTCTTACTTAGCCTTACCCCAGAGAGAACAGTAGCATCCCCGTTTTATAGACCAGAAAGCAAAAACCCAAAAAGGCCAACTGCTTGCCCAAGAACACTCATGTATCCCTTCTTGGAACATCAGAAAAGAGGAAGAAAAAAAATGACCATTGATAAGAAAATATAGCATTCTCATTCGCCCTAAGTCCTGGGGGCAACCCAGGGACCCTTGGGGGGCTGTGTCTGAGGAAATGGATAAGCCCCAAGCTAAAAAAAAAGGAAAGCCTGTAAACAACACCTATTATGGGATGCCTGGGTGGCTCAGGAGGTTGAGCGTCTGCCTTTGGCTCAGGGTGTGATCCCAGGATTGAGTCCCACATCGGGCTCCATGTGGGAGGGAGCTTGCTTCTCTGCCTATGTCTCTGCCTCTCTCTCTAATGAATAAATAAATAAAATCTTAAAAAACAAAACAAAACAGCACCTACTACAATGTTCCATGCTACTCCCCTGCATTATTTATTTTTTATTAAAAGTAATCTCTAGGGCAGCCCCAGTGGCTCAGCGGTTTAGCGCCACCTTCAGCCCAGGGCATGATACTGGAGACCCAGGATGGAGTCCTGCATGGGGCTCCCTGCATGGAGCCTGCTTCTCCCTCTGCCTATGTCTCTTCACCTCTCTCTCTCTCTCTCTCTCTTTGTGTGTGTGTGTGTGTGTGTGTCTCATGAATAAATAAATAAAATGTCTTTAAAAAAAAGTAATCTCTATGCTCAAGTTGTGAGGCTTGAACTCACAATTCCAAGATCAAGACACATGCTCTACTGAGCCAGCCAGGTGCCTCTGTAGCCTCCCTTGGCATCTCTGCTTCTTGGTGGATCTACCTCTAAAACCTGTCCTAGGGACCTCTTCTCTGCCACACCTTGTGCTGGGCCCAAGGCTTGGATTTGATTCAGGTGGGCCCAGCCTTAAGGAGCTTTCGGTCTAATGGAAAGTGAGGGTAACCTGGATGAAATGTACCGTAAGGTAGGTACTATGAAGGATGAGCCAGGCTGAGGGGAGGTCGACCTAGCACCTCAGGGCTCCTGAGCAGATGTTTCTGTCTCTGCAATGCTGTCCTGCAGCCGGGCTTCTTTCTCTCCATCATCCTATAACCATTTGTGTACATGGCTATCACCTCCACCACACCAACATCCTCAAGGACTACATCTCAGTCATTCCCTCTCTGTGGCTCTGCTTCCCTGGCCAGGGCTCACCATCGGCTGATATGGCACCATATCCTCTGACCAGACTGATATTTCTAAGGCACCTTGGAATGGGTTCCTCCACTGTTTAAAACCCTCCATAGCACCCTTCTGCCTGTAGGTCAAAATCCAAGCTCTTCTGTCCAATACATAGCACCAGGTCAGTTACAGCTCTGGGAAGGTAAATGTCTGCCAGAAAGGAGATGACCTAATGCTTGAACAATGAGTGAGCAGGTGACAGAAGCAGAGAAGCGGAGGATGAATGCAAGAGCATATTGGTCAATGAGGTGAATAAATAATGGTCAGTGAATGAAAAAGTCAATGGGTCTATGAATTTACTGCCTGGCCTCCTCCCACCTCCAGCACACTGCAAGTTACCTAAGCACAGAGGACACGTTTGCCTTGGGCCCTGCCATACCCTACTCTGGCCTCAAGGCCTAGCATATGAGATGTGCTCAACAACTATCTGCCAACTGAACGAATGAGTTGGTGAGGGAGGAGACCAGTGACTCCACAGGCACTGACCATAAGGGGGTAGACTGGGCAGGGGAGGGGAGGGCGACTCACGGGTGCTGCAGCACATTGGAGCACAGCGCTGGGTCCACCTTCTGCCAGCAGCCCAGGTGTGCAGCGGCCTTGTGCAGTAGGTCGCAGTAGCTGGCGGGCAGCAGGTGCTGCATGAGGATCACTGATGTGCTGATGGACACCAGCAGGAAGAGCTCACAGGACCAGCGCTTGTCATAGTAATGTGTGTTCTGGGAGCAGTAAGAGATGGATAAGGCCAGGAATGTCCATAATGGCCTCCCTCCCTCCCCCTTACCAGATTCTACCTGCCTCAGAAACCATGACAGCCTTCTGGGAGGAGGGGGGAGGCCTGAGACCAAGGATCAAACACCAAAGAAGACTTAAGCTTAGACCCTGTGGCCACTACTCAGTCCTACAAACTCTTCTTACAGAAAAATTGCTCCCACTGCTTACTTCTCTGAGCCAGAGCACAGGCTTTGGGATCCAACAGACATGAGTACCAATCTTGGCTCTGCTGCTTATGAACTATGTGATGCTGGGCAAGTCATTTCATTTCTCCATGCTCTAGCTTTCTCTTCTTTTAAATGGTAATAGTTACCAATCATCTCTGAGAGGTGTTAGGAGGATTATCACATTCATGAAAGCTCTAGAACACTGTAGGTGGTCAAGAAACAGTAAGTCGTCTCAGCCTCAAATCACTCAGGGCAGTCCATCCCTGGAGAAATGTTTCAAGCCTACTGTCAGCTGGGGAGGGACCTTCCTAGGCGACCATACTGCTAGGGAGAAAGCACAGGCTTTTGGAATCACTCAGGTCTGGATGAATCCTGGCTTTCCTACTGAATGATAAAGCTGGATACTGTGACATGCCTGGGCCACAATAGTCATAGTGAAATACATCACTGTTTTGTTATCAAGTACTATGAACAACAGTGTCATGTCCCCCTCATTGGCTGGGTGACAGGTGGTGCAGGTCACTTGGAGAACAGCCTTGTTCTCTCCACTCTACAATGGAGGCAGTAGTTACTCTAACCCTCCAGAGAACAGATAGCAATCTGATCAAAAGGGTCCACTTATTTATGCAAGCAGGAGGGCTCCTGGGGGGCAGGCAGCAGAGTAAGGCCCCAAACAGGTCCCTCCCCTCTCTGGGTTTAGCTACGCACCTTCACGAACCAGACAGGCACAAAGGCCACATAATAGGCACTCAGCATGGAGCTGACCAGCACTTCCTTCATGCGCCAGTTGAAGTCCATCTTGAGGAACTCCACCTCACTGCGGATGAGACTGGGGGACAGGCAGCAAGCATGGGTGGGCATGGCATCTGGGCCGTACAGCTGCCGTGTGTGCTGCTTCCACGTCTCCCTCAGTGTCAGCAGATAGTCCCGGCTCCGTGCCAGGCCACTGACGGCCTCCCGGGGCCCCATGGAGGCCATGTGGCTGAAGAGGTTGGTCTTGCGGAGGTCACAGTTCAGCTGCAGGAACGGAATGTACATCCCAAACCTGCTGGGGAATACAGTGGTGAGGGGAAGCCTGCCCATGGGCCACAATCCCAACCCTTACCCACGGAGGGAATCTTCTTTCCTCCCTGGGCCTTAGCTTTCCTGGCTACTCAGAGGGGTAGAATTTACCCCCATCTTTCTATTCAGCCATTCTCTGATCAGACATTCAACATAGGTGTTATTGGGTGCAGGCCAAGCGTTGTACCGAGCATCGGGGAATAGAGTAGGAAGCAGGAGATGAGGCCCTGCCTCGTGGTCTATTGCTAACAGTGATCCTAACAGCCCACATTCATTGGGCACACAAGTTGTCTTCTTTTGCTTCTCCTAAGAACACTATGCACTCAGTACTATTTTGTATCCCTCCAAAGAAGCTGTGGCTCAGCTAAAGGTTGAGTGTGAAGTGGATTCCCAAAGGTTACCCTAAGTAAGGAAGCAATACAGCTGAGATTCAAGCCCAAAACCATCTGGTACCAAAGACCAAGATACATACTAAACAAATACTATGAGTGATTAATTAGCTAAAAATGTACAAGGGGTGCCTGACTGGCTCAGTCGGAGAAGTATGTGGCTCTTGATTGTGGGGGTCATAAATTTAAACCCCACACTGAGCACAGAACTTACTTAAAAAAAAAAATGTATGCAGTACCACAAGAGAGGTCTAAGTTGTTACAGCTGCATACTTGAGAGTCAGCTCATCAGCTTGTGGAGGAAGGTGGTTCAGGAACAGTATTTACTATGTGCCTATTATGTGCCAGGCACTGAAATGGGCCCTTGAAAAGTACTAATCCCTTTCCTTGTGCAGTATCCTTAGGGCTGTAGCTAATTAGTCAAAGGGTGCATCGCTGCTATCTTCTTTTTTGGCTGGTATCTTTTTTTTTTTTTTTTTTTTTTATGATAGTCAGAGAGAGAGAGAGAGAGAGGCAGAGACACAGGCAGAGGGAGAAGCAGGCTCCATGCACCGGGAGCCCGATGTGGGATTCGATCCCGGGTCTCCAGGATTGCGCCCTGGGCCAAAGGCAGGCGCCAAACCGCTGCGCCACCCAGGGATCCCTTTTTTTTTTTTTTTTTTTATTTATTGGCTGGTATCTTTTGAAGAGAAAATTAGATGGACCCAAAGCCCAGGAAAGTAGATAAGTAGGGAAAGTAGATAATTTTAAAAAGTAGTTAAGAGCCAGGGCACCTGGCTGGCTCAGTTGGTGGGGCATATGATTCTTGATCTGGCAGTTGTGAGCTCAAGCCCCCCACACTGGGGCATAAAGATTACTTTAAGTAAAATAATAAATAAAAAAACAAATAAGTAAATAAATGGGAAACAATAGCTCAGTACATGGAACATTGTAATAGGTGCTATTTACAGGCTTTCCTTTTTTTAGCTTGGGGCTCATCCTTTTCCCCAGGACCTCAGACATAGCCCCACAAGGGTCCCTGGGCTGCCCCCAGGAGTTAAGGCCAATGAAAATGCTGCATTTTCTTATCAGTAGTAATTTTTTTCTTCCTTTTTTCTGTTCCAAGAAGGGATACATGAGTGTTCTTGGGCAAGCAGTTGGCCTTTTTGGGTTTTGCTTTCTGGTCTATAAAACAGGGATGCTACTGCTCTCCCTGGGGTAAGGTTAAGTAAGAGAACTTAGAGAACTGTGGTCAGGAGCATAGCCTTTGGTTGAATAGGCCAGGGTTAAAATCTCAGCTCTGCTAGTTACTCGCATTGTAATTTAGAGCAAGTTATTTAATGTATATGAACCTCAGTTTCCCTAATTTGCCCTAAGTTACATAGCTTGTATTGATTTTCTACACTTAGTCAGGCGTTACTCCTAGTGTTCATAAATACTCTCTTTAAACCTTCCAACAATGCCCAGCACGGTGCTTGATCCAAAGGAGAAGATCCATAAAATTTTGTTTAGAAAAGAGAGATCAGTGATTGTATGGGACAGAAAAGAAGACTGAAATGGGATTCCCAAAACACTCTTCAGGACACCTTGTGGGAATGAAGGAGGGGGGAACCTACAGGAACATACAAGGGATTCAGACCCAAACTTAAGTCCAAGTATTTAAGAATCTCCCTGGTTTTGCCTCTAAGAAGGACTGCAAATATAATTAAATTATTTGGTAACAGCAAGTGACTGCTCCGCAGGTCACAAGTTAGAAGCAACCTCACATGTAAGATGGCAGATTCCCTCTCCTTTTCTCCACTTAAGACGTGACAGTATAAAAATAGAAAAGAAATTCCTATCAGCAAAAAGAATGGGAGTGGGATTATCAGTTCACAAGTGATTTTAACAAATTTAGAAAGCAGATGGAAACATGTTGACAGATGAGGAAGGAAGCCATCATCTAGAGCAGCGTTGTTCAACACAAATATAATGAGAATCACATACATACTTTGAAAATTTCTAATAGCCACATTAGAAAAAAATATGAAGCTAATTTTAATACTCAACCCAATATATGCAAAACATTATCATTTCAACATATAATCAACATTTACAAATGAGATTTTTACTTATTTTAAGATTTTACTTATTTATTTTAGAGAGAGAGAGAGAGAGAGAGAGAGAGAGAGCTAGAGTACACAGAAGTGCCTGCAAGGAGAAAGGGGAGAGGAACAGGCAGAGAATCTCAAGCAGACTCCACACTAAGTGCAGAACCGATGCAGGGCTCAATCTCACAACCCTGAGATCATGACCTGAGCCAAAACCGAGAACCGGATACTTAATGGACTGAGCTATCCGGGCATAACCTACTTTCTTTTTTTGTTGTAAGTCTTCAGAATCTGAAGTTTATTTCAGATTATAACACATTTCAAACTAGCCTCTTTCAAATGTTCAGTACAACAAGTGGTTAGAAGCTACTAAACTGGATGTAGGTCTAGAGTGTATAGGTCTAGAATATGCTATGAGAGGGCTGCCCTGGGGGTAGGAGCTTATCTGCCCAGTGACCCAAGTAAGACTCTGGCTTGAAGTAGGCATAGCTGATAAAGGGTAGAAGCAAGCAGCAGGACTGAACAAATGGGATTAAGCAAAGATCTGTATTTATTTGTAAGAGTCAGTCCCCTCATTCTCTTACCTCATGCAACTCTGAAGGATTCTTCTGTAAAAAAATTTGAACAAACTGTCTAGGGAGAATTGTGGTCTCTAATGGGGGCACCCTAGAGTAACCCCCTCACTCTGGCTTCTGGCCTATTGGAGCCCACAACCCGACAACTAGCACCATACTCCCTCATCCTAAAGCAAAGTCTGCCAGTCAGTGTGTCCTACTTATGTACTTAGAATTCCTGATCAAAACTCCCACTCACATATACAATGGCAGAGGGAGACGAAATGTGGTTCAACCTATTCAGTCCTTCATTTGTAAGTGTAAAGAGACAACCAAAGAAACTAACTATGCTTAGGGGATCCCTGGGTGGCTCAGTGGTTTAGCGCCTGCCTTCGGCCCAGGGTGTGATCCTGGAGTCCTGGGATCTGGATCAAGTCCCACATCAGGCTCCCTGGATGGAGCCTGCTTCTCCCTTTGCCTGTGTCTCCGCCTCTCTCTCTCTCTCTCTCTCTCTCTCTCTCTCTCTCGAATAAATAAGTAAAATCTTAAAAAAAAAAAAACTATGCTTATAAAACTAGCAGCATGAAACAAAAAACTGACTCTAGTAGAAAGACAAAATTCAGGGAACAGAAGAGATTTTTAAAACAAGAACAGAATGCTATGAGAAAAGAACAATCAGAAAACAAGAGGCCTTAGAAATGAAAATATGATGCTGAAAAACTCAGTAAAAAGCTAAAAGATAAAGTTGAGGAAATCTCTCTAAAGGCAAAGTAAAAAGAGAGAGGAGTAGGATAGAGAAGGCAGGATGGAGGGAGGGAGTAGAGGGAGAGAAAAAGAAAGATGAGAGAAAGGGAGAGAGATGAAAAATATGAGAGAAAATATAAGAGAAACAGATGATCAATCTATGAGGTCTACCACCTGATGAACAGAAGTCCCATAGAGAATAGAAAAAAATGGAAGGAAGAGATTATCAAAGAAATAATAGAAAAATTTCCTGTTCTGAACAAATACCCACATCTCAGGTTGAAAGAGTCCTAGAGTACTGATAAGATGAATGACAAAAGTGCCACACCAGATACCACCTTGTGAAATTTCAAATCAAAAGATTAACAGGGTATTTCTAAAAACTTTCAAAGGAAAAAACAAGTCATCTACAAAGTAACTGGGATCACACTGGCATCAGACTTCTCATTAGAAACACTGGATGCCAGAGACAATAGAGTAATATCTTCAAACTTCTGAGAGAATATGAATTTGAACTTAGAAATCTACATTTAGCTGAATCATCAATCAAGTATGAGGGTAGAATAAAGGCATTTTTAGACATGCAAGGCCTTAGAATGTATAAACCTCCCACATACCCATCGTTAAGGAAATTACCTGATAATGCACTCCAGCATAATAAGGGAGAAAACCAAGAAAGAGGAAGACATGGGATCCAGGAAACAGTGGATCCAACCCAGGAGGGCAGCGAAGGGAAGTCCCAGGCTGAGAGCTGTACAGCAGGCCTAAAGAACAACCACTCCAGACTGGAGCAGGAGGATGGAAGGCTCCAGGAGGGATGTCTTTAGGGGGAAAAATGGACTCCAGGCAACAGGTAGCATGATTGAGAGGCTGGATAAACTTGAGGATATGTTGAAGGCCCATCATTCTTTTGTCAACAAGAAAAAAGAAAGGCAATTAGAACTCCAAGAAAATAAAAAAGGCTGTATAAGAAAGTTACAATCTAAATATGAAGCAAACTAAAATGTATCATGATTTTAAGCAATTGATGGAATGTAAGAAAAGAGAAACCATTTGACCTTGACACAAGGAACTTTCTTTTTTTAAGAGGCCTAAGATTATAACTCAGTAACTATAGAGAAGGAATATCATCTATGCATACTACTTGGCCCTGAAGTGAATAATATTTTCATACTACTTACTGCTTTTTAGTGTTTAGAATTAACCTTAGACAAAGAATGGAAGACTTGAATGTGGTTATAGAGGATAATGTGTATGTCATGCTTAAAAACATAAGAGAATACCTGCCAGGAAGTGAGAGGTGGAAGAGGGGAGGAAAAATGGACGAGTAGAGTTCCTAAGATTACTGTCTACAGAAAAGGAATTAAGATACTATTGTTGATGAAATTAAAAAATACAGGCATACAGATATTATTGGAAAAGATAATCAATAGAGCAATAACAGTTACAAAGTACTGGGAATAGTATGGATGGAAGGGTGAACTAAGTAAATCTTCATCTGAAATTGAAGGGAATCAGTGTATATGTGTGCATATATGGGTATATGGTATGCTTGTACATGCATAAAACATTTCCAGGATATATAAGAAATCAGAAGTATTGGTGGTTGCCTCTTGAAAGGGAAACTGGGCAGCTGATAGACAGGAGCCAAGGAGACTTTTTCATTCTATATTCTTTACACATTTTGAATATATACATTTTACACATATTTATACATTTTGAATTTTAACTCCGTAAACTATTATCCCACTATAAAATCAATCCTACGTTTTTAAAAAGAATAAAGATACAAGGATGCTAGAATTATGGGGTAACTTTGGAGAAGTGGGTTAAAAAACTGAAAAGTGGGGTTGGAGGCTGCTTTTCATCATAAGCTTTCTGCACTCCTGGATTGATTTGCTGTGATATGCCTTCCCTATGTTAATAAAAATTTATAAGTGAAATAAAAAAATAAAGCAAAATATGAATACTGGGTGATACTTGTGTTTGAGGAGAATGGATTCACTGAATAATAACTACAAAGTAAAAAAATTAAGGTGACTGTTGACAGCTGTAACCAACTAACCCCTAGAGGGCCGTTTGTTAATATCAGAAATATAAATGGACTGCACCTTTCAGCACAGTAATTCGGTTTCTGGGAATCTGTTATACAGGACTATTAGACAAGCAGGCAAAGATGTACGCAAAAGAAGGTTCCTTACTTCATTGTCTCCAATAGGAAAAAGCTAGGAACACCTCAAAAGTTCACCAATAGAAGACAAATACGACAACTGTGAAAAGCCTATACAACGGGATGAGATCATTAAAAAAATGAGGCCAACCTCTATGTTATACCCAAGTTATATGATTATGTGAAAAATGTAGTAAATTGTGCAACATCATGCATGGATTAATTCCTTTTTTCTAACAAAAAAAAAAGTACATGCATATGCTTGAACAGAAAAAAGTCTAGAAGGATATGTTGCAAATAATGGTTTTCTGGAACACTGATATTAGAGGACTTTCCTACATTAAAAGCTTCTGTAAAGTTTAATGCTTTTATATGACACATGTCTCACTCTTATAATTAAAAACTAGTTATAAGTGAAACAGGTGCGATGGGGCTCCTCCCATGACAGTGCCCTTTTCATCATGCAGGGTAGAGAGGAATGAGTATCCGGCTCTGAAGCTTCTCAGGCCAGAGAACTGGCCCAGCCTGAGGATGTTCATGAACCAGAAAGAAAGGCCAGGGATTGGGCAATGACTGTAAATGCCCGGGCAGCCAGGAACCTACCCTAGGCACAGCCAGAGTGGATGGCTTGCCAAAGTTCTCCCCAGTTCAAGGCCAGAAGGGGGCAGTCCTGGGCTCCTCCCAGACACTACCTTCCCATCCTCAACAATCTAGGCTCTGGAGATGGAGTGACTGAGCAAACAGACACCAAGACTGACATACACACACGTATGTGCAGATACACGCACACACACATGCATGCAGACACACACGTTTCATGCACAGACACCCACACAGAAACAGGCACACACGCCGGTGCTTGCATGCACAGAGCTGGGGGAGGCACTGAGAGATTACATAAACACTAAGATACAAAAAAAGACAGGAAAAAAAAAAAAGAAAGAACTGGAGAGAAAAAGGAAGGGAGAGGGAGACAAAGCCCATGCATCCTCCTCAGGAATGTTCCTTTGGCCTACACACACAGATGTGAGTCCCGTTCTGACCTCCCCCTGGGTGGCAACTAGAGTAAATGATGCCTGTTCTCTCAGTTTCTGCTCCTGCGGGAGAAAGCTAATCACCTTATTCTCAGGAGGCTAGGTCAGACAGTGGGAGAGTCTTCCAGGTATGCGGGCCTGCTGACCCAGCCACGCTCAGGGCAGATGTCAGGAGCCGGGTGCTACGCGGTGAAGGGTGAAGTGAGGGGTACTCACGGATAGCAGAGGAACAGGAGGTTCAGGAAGGAGTAGGTCCTGAAGAGGTGGATGAGGGAGCGGCACAGACTCCAGCCTGTTGCCGTGAGAACGGTGAAGCGGGTGAGGAACAGCAGGACCGAGCGTAAGAGGGAGACCTTCCCCCTCTGAGAAGCCTGGGTCAGGGCGAGATAGGACGGGCTGGGGCCTTGGATGGAGGCCACGGGGGTTGTGCCCAAGTCCCGCCCAGCATGGCCTGCGATCCCACCCAGGGAAACGTGGGGACAGCAGCCTGGGCAGAATCTGGCAAAGTGAATCTTTTTCCTCAATGCCCAGCAAACACCAAAGAGTGATGGGATGATGTAGCATTCTTCAACCAAGTTCAAAGGGAGCCCCAAGGAAATGCCTGAGGCTTGAAGGGTTTGGCATGTTTCCTTGGTACCCCCCGGGGGAAAGGGGAGTCCCAAAGTCCCCGGCCAGCCTCTAGGACCCAGTCACCTCCTTCACGATGGACCCAATGAAGCGGCGGCCCAGAACGATGGTGGTCACCATCAGCAAGTTGAAGTCGATCAGGTGGAAATTCTGTCAGGGGGCAGAGGCCAGGGGGTCACATGGGCCCCCTGCCCATAGATGGGTGTTTTTCATACCCACCTCCCCCTGCCCAGTCCTTTCCTTTTTTTTTTAAAGATTTATTTATTTATTCATTCAGAGAGAGCGAGAGAGAGGCAGAGACACAGGCAGAGGGAGAAGCAGGCTCCATGCAGGAAGCCCGACGTGGGACTCAATCCAGGGTCTCCAGGATCACACCCCAGGCCGCAGGCGGCGCTAAACCGCTGTGCCACCGGGGCTGCCCTGCCCAGTCCTTTCCATAAGGACTGTCCCCACTCTCTGACCTTCACAGGCCTCCACCTGAGTCAGGCCAGGAAATTACCTAGAGGAGCAGAACAGGACCCAGAGGAGGGAAGTGGGACAGTCCCTGGAGATAAGAGAGTGGTGTGTGAGCCCTCTTGCTCTGATCACCCATGACCCTGTCCCTGAACCTCTTTTTCTGCATGGAGATCTTTCCACTCCTGAAATACTCATGTATGCCTGTGGCTCTTATCCCGCACAGGACTTAAGACTCTGTGCTCCTTTAGGCAAAATCTGTCCGGTTTCTCTCTGCTACCTTTAAAATGCCTAAAATGGTACTGAGCAATGAGGGGTGAGCGTTCAGGAATCATTCGCTTCCCATTCCTTCTACGCTCTCCATGCCCAGCATGAGGCCAAGTGTACAGGGCGCTTGGTAAGCTACGCTAAACTGAAACCAAATGTCATGAGCACTGGAGCGCGCACACACACACACACACACACACACACACACACACACACGCACACAGCTGGTCCTAGCTGGGCACCTACCAGGGAGGTGTGGGAGGGTGGGTGGGAGGGTGGATACCACCACACTGTCTTGTAGATGTTGATGTAGTGCACGAAGAGGGCTATTAGCTGGCAGAAGAAGAGCTGCAACTCAAACAGAATGCTGGCCTGGACTGGCAGTTCAGGGATCTTGCAGTGCTGAAGGGGCACAACCGTCTGGGTGGCCAGTGGGGGCTGGAAAGGCCCGTCCCAGAACTGCTCCTGGGAAGTGAGAGGGAAAAACATTAGGAGCTGACCAGAGAACCCCACCAAGATGGGCTTCCAGGACACAGGATGGCGGGGCTGGATCAGAAAGGCAGCTCATGGCAAGGATTGAGTTTCCTGATCCTGCCTGTCAGACAAAGGAGCCAGCGAAGACTTTCCTATCCCTAATCTTATTTAGGCCTTCCAACATGTCCCAGGAAGGAAAAAAATATTAGATCCATTTCACAGATGAGGAAAAGGAGGCCCAAAGAGAGGAAACAACTTGTTCAAGTCATGAGAAAATCAGGAGCAGGACCGTATACTGGAATCCAGGCCTTTGGGCTTATTATACTATGTCCTGCCGCATCTACCCAAGTGAGCACCACCTGAGCTTTTTTGCTGCTTGCTATACTCAAACCCCCATCTGCCATCTGGGGTGTCATATCCTAAAGTCCAAGCCTAGTAAAGAAGAGCTTTGTTCGTATTGTCCCTGTGAGCCCACAGCAAGGGGAAAAAGACAGAGGTGTTTTACCTGGTGCGGGAACGGACACTGGTGACCGATGCACTGGAAGTATGGCCCCCACCAGAGCCCCCTGAGGATCCTGGCTCACACAGTGGATTTCGACAGTAAGATGTCCTGTTGGGACCTCTTCGTCCTCCTGTGGGACTCAACATAAGGTAGATCCTCAAGCCAGAAGGCGTATATCAAGGATAATAGCAATGATACTGGCTACTAGTTACTGGGTGTCTCATTGTATGATTCAATTGCAGAGACCTCTGATCCGGCCCCTGTCTACCTCTTCAGCCTCATCTCCTACTATTCTCTGCCTGGCCTCCATGCTTCAACCATACTATCCTTTCTCTCCTTAAGCAAACCAAACTGTTACCTCTTGTACTTGCTGTATCCTATCTGCAAAGCCCCTCTCTGACTGCCGTTTTTAAAGTATCTGCCTCCTTAATTCTCATTTCTATTTTTTTCTTCACAAAGAATTCACCCTTGGAATTTCTTATTCATTTATTAACATATTTATTGTCTTTCTCACTAGAATGGAAGGTCAGTGAGGTCATTACATTTTTGTCACTGTTGTATCCCTCACCCCCACCACAGTGCCCGGTATAAAGTGCCATGAACTACATGTTGATGAATTAATGAAACCAGCAAAGTAAGTTTTCCACAGGTTAGGAAACTGAGTTTACAACGTGTCACAGGTAGTTTGGGTCTGAGGCTTGAGCTGTTAGGTCTGGTATAACACTGCTCTGTTCAGATCCTACAAGTCTTATGATTCTGGGCACCCTTAAAGCCTTTTCCTCAAGAGTCCGAGATCCAGCTTAAACAAGTATCCTTGTGTCTCATGGTCAGGAGCAGGGTCTGAACATAGAGTCAAAGATGTGGGCTCTGGGAGAATGCTGTGGTGGTGGACCCAAAACCTATTTCTCTAGGCTTAGCAGTCCACCCCAAGCTCCCAGGCACCATCCTGCACAAAGGTCCTGTACGAAGCTCCAAAGCACCACCCAGTCCTAATCAAAGTTACAGCCTTATTCAAATCGCTGCTGCACAGTCTACACACAACACACCCCACCCACACACACCCCTGGCCCTAGCTTCTCAGCTCAGAAGCTTTTCCCACACGTCTCCAAAAAAGTACTTGTCAAGGAGCTCTGCACCCCACCAGCCCCCACCCCAAAAGCCCTGTTCCTATAGTATTATACCTGGCTTAAACATCCCACATGTGCACCCTCAGCCCACAACTCTGCCCACACTTAACTCCTTTCTTTAGAAGCTCTTACACCCACATAAAGCCCCTGGGCCCAGAAGCCCCGCCTACACACTTGTCAGCCAAGAAAACCCGCCCACAAGCCAATAAAGGCTCTCTTTGCCTAGAAGCCCTTATCCAGAATGGGCTCCCTAGGTCCGCAAGGTCTCCTTCCCGCCCCAACGCCCCCAGCGCAAAGACCCTACAGCCCAGAAAGTCCGCCCCCGGCCAAGCTCCAACAGCCCCGGGGCTCCGCCCGAGCACCAACGCCCCGGCGCCCGCCTAGCCCCGTCCCCACTCTGGCCCGGGCGAGGATCCTCCACCGAGCCCAAGCCCCAACAGGCCCTCTCCGTTTTAGAGGCCCCGCCCCTGCGCCAATGCCCCGCCCCCGCGAGCGAGGCCCCACCCCGCGAAGCGACCGGAGGGGGCGGGGTCCCTCTGCGCCCCGCATCCCCTCCCCCTTCCCTCGCTGGGATCCCGTCCGCGTGGGGGAGCAGTCAGCATCTTGGCCATCCCGACCCCCACGCCCGCTTGTTCCCCGGCCGAGCCGGACCCGCTCCTCTCACCCATCTCCTCCCCCCGGCGCTCTCCGCTCCGCCGCCGCAGCTCCTGCGGGCAATATGTCGGAGGCGACGGCGGCCGGGAGAGGACTAACCGCCGCAGCCCAGTCCCCGGGTAGCAGCCGCGCGCTCCCGCCTGGCCGCCAAATTTGCATACAAGGCGGGCTGGAAGCTGGGGGCGCGCTTCTTAAAGGGGCCGCGCGGACTAAGGCGGTGCGTGCGCGCTCTTTGTCTCGCGGTCCCCTACGCCCTTCCTGCAGCTGCTGCTCCGAGACCCCGAGGGAGGGAAGTCACCTCCTGCTCTTCTCGTGCATTTCTTCTCCCAGCCTGTCTTCAGGCCCGAGGGAGGAGGCCGGAACCAATTCGGGGCTCCTGCCCGAGATGGACCGTATCCTTGAGTGGCCCACAGGCGCCTCAAACTCAACGCAGGCTTTGGTCTTTGTCTTCAGCCTTATTTTTCTTTGGTCCACCCTAGTCAAAACCTGGGAGTTTTTCCTCCTCTTTCCCTCGACCCCCCCACAACCAGGATTTCACCTAGTTTTGCCCACCCTAAGTCCTAAATCTTTCTCTTGCCACCACCTTAGTTCAGATCCTGCTTCTGCTCTCTCTGAGCCTCGCAATCTTGTTTTTTGCTCTTTACAAGGAGGCGGGTAATATTCACCTTATAGGTGTTGGTGAGGAATGAATGAGATAACTCACGTAGAAGGTCTGTTTTAACAAATGTTAGCCATCATTATTATTAGGATACATGGCAAGTACTTAACACAGAGGAAGCACTCAATAAATGACCTACTACCACCAATTGTTAGGACTTCCTCCCTCACAAAACCTATCAGCTGTGGTTTTTTTTTTTTAAGATTTTATTTATTTATTCATGAGAAACAGAGAGAGAGACAGAGACACAGGTAGAGAGAGAAGCAGGCTCCATGCAGGGAGCTCTATGTGGGACTCGATCCCAGGATCTGGGATCACGTCCTGAGCCAAAGGCAGACGCTCAACCGCTGAGCCGCCCAGGCTTCCCCTATCAGCTGTTTTAATCACCTGGTAGCTCCATGGCTTAGCCCAGTGCTTGGCACATAACAGACATCAATATTCAATTAATCGAATGAATTAGTAGATACTTAATTAGTATATATTCACAGAGCTTACAGTTAAGTGAGAGGAGATGGACATAAAATTAGTAAATTCGGTAGTATGTTAGAAGGGAATAATTGTGGAGTTAGACAGGAAAGGGGGATGGGAGAGTGCCATTTTAATTGGGACAGTCAGAGAATGCTTCACTGAGAAGGTTAATTTATGGCCAAACACTTGAAGGAAATGACTGAGTCAGTCATTTGGTTATCCAGAGAAAAGGGGTACCCCAGGCAGAGGGAAAAACCAGTGGAAGGGCCATCAGGTATGAACATAGCTAATGTGGTTAAGAAACAGCAAGGAGACCAGTGTGGCTTGGCTGAAATAGACATGAGAGTGGGACATAAGAAGGGATGGACCATATAGGGCTCCTCCTTACTCTGAATGAGATGGGGAGCTATTGGGGGGTTTGAACTTATATTTTTAAAGAATCACTCTGGCTGCTGTGTAAGAGTAGACTGCAGGGCTGCAAGGGTGGAAGCAGGGAGACCAGACAGAGGATATGGCAATGATTCAAACAAGAGATATTGATGGATTGTAACAGATTGAGTGAGGGAGATGTGTTAGATTCTGGATTTGAGGGTAAAAGACTGGATTTGTGGACAGATTGGATAGGTGTAAGGAAGAAAGAGAAGATCAAGTATTACTCCAAGGTTTTTAGCCTTGGCAAATGGAAACGTGTTTAACACGTATACACCTATTAAATTTTAGATTTTACACCATGTCAGGCTTTCTCTTCTGAGAGAAAAGATGTGCAGAGAGGGAGAATGACCAGCTCACAAAGTAGAGAAGAGACCAGGGCTAAGATTCCTTTTTCCAGCTAAAGAAATTCTGGAAGGGACACCTGGTTGGCTCAGCCCTTAAGTGCATCTGTCTTCAACTCAGGGCGTGATCCTGGAGTACTGGGATCGAGTTCCATTTTGGGCTTCCTGCAAGGAGCCTGCCTCTCCCTCTGCCTATATCTGTGCCTCTCTCTGTATGTGTCTCTCATGAATAAATAAATAAAAATCTTAAAAAAAAATTCTGGTAGAAGAGCTGGTTCTGACCTCTTTAGAGTACTAAATTTGAAATATATCCTGTTAACTTCTGAATTGCCAAAGCCCAACACTACCTGGCATATGAATAGGCATTCAAATATGTATTAGTTGGGATCCCTGGGTGGCGCAGCGGTTTGGCGCCTGCCTTTGGCCCAGGGTGCGATCCTGGAGACCCGGGATCGAATCCCACATCGGGCTCCCGGTGCATGGAGCCTGCTTCTCTCTCTGCCTATGTCTCTGCCTCTCTCTCTTTCTCTCTCTGTGACTATCATAAATAAATAAAAAAATCAAAGAAAAAAAAACAAATATGTATTAGTTGAGTTAAATTCAGGTAGTGGCAAACTGGCTCTTAAAAGGAAAGCGAATGGGAAGGAATGCCAAGTGGTTTCAGGAATAGTCCATAAAGGACTGAAGCTGGACTATTCCTGGGAACTTGTTTTAACTCAGTTCAACAAAAAAATTTTAGTGTCATCATAGTGCAGGCACTATGGATACCAGGGTGCCACTCATTTTGGGAGAGACAAGAGATTCAATAAATTATGGCACAGTGTGATAACAATACCAGTATGTACCAAGTCCAGAGGTGGATGGAAGGTGATTAACTCTGACAGGGAGGTGATCAAGAGAAGCCTTCATGAAAGATGACATCAGAGCTGGTTTCTAAGAGAGGAATAAGAGTTTGCCTGTTATGCTCTTATGGGAGGAAGCAGTAGCTTGGGTCTGGTAATTGTCTTAGTGGTGCTGGTGACAACGGCATGTCTTGCTGTCCATCCATTATGTAGAAGGGTGCTGGACCTTGTACATGGCAAATACTCAGGAAATGTTTGCTTAATTGATTTGAGGGCATTCATACAACCCAGTGACCCCGTGTAAGAGCGTAAGGCCACTCAAATGGACAGCTATGCACGTAACCCATTATCTGTGGCTCTTGCCCATCTTGAACAGGCTGACTGTTGATTTTGTCTGCCCAACATCCATTCCTCCTTCTGGTTAGAACACTTTGATTTTCCCTTGGGGAACTACCCTTCGTTCCTCTCTCTGAGTCCATGTGGGGCTGCCTTACTCTGCAGTTGCAGTGTGGGCAGATAACCCTGGCCTGGTGAATCAAAGCATTCCAACCCTGCCACTCCATGCTACAATAACTGTTTGGGGGTGGGGAGTGGGGGGGTAGTGATATCAGTCAGGCCAAATGAGATGCAATACAATCCTAGGACCTTTGCTGGAACAATTAGGAAATAATTTCCTCCCCTCTGGGATGGTTAAGCAAGCAGGATATAAACTTGGAGCTTGTGGAGGCTATGTTGACACTTTTTAGGGGGGTATAACTTAGATAATAAAAGAAATATAGAAAAGTAAAAAATTGGTAGACACTGTCTTGATAGCATCATTTGAACCCCTGGATCCAGCCACACCTGAACCCTTTATGGAGGATTTTGGTGTTTTTTGTTGTTGTTGTTTTAAGATTTATTTACTTATTTTAGCAGGAGAGGGGTGGGGCAGAGGGATAGAGAATCTTTTTTTTTTTAAGATTTTATTTATTTATTTATTCATGAGAGAGAGAGGCAGAGATACAGGCAGAGGGAGAAGCAGGCTCCATGCAGGGAGCCCAATGTGGGACTCGATTCCGGGTCTCCAAGATCACATCCTGGGCCGAAGGCAGGTGCTAAACTGCTGAGCCACCCGGGCTGCCCCGAGAGAGAGAATCTTAAGCAGATTCACAGCTGAGTGCAGAGCCGATGCTGGGCTTGATCCCAAGACCCTGAGACTGTGAGCCGAAATCAAAAGTGGGACCCTAAACTTACTGAACCACCCAGGCATTCCTGGCCTTTTTTATTACAAAAAGTAAGTTTGTGTTTTGGTGTCTGACAACTGCAACTGACATAATCCAGAACAATGTACACTTCTATTCCAGTATCCAGCAGAAATATCTAGGGTCTGTCTTCTCACATCTGCCTCCTACAGGATCCCTGGGGAAAAGAAACATAAGGTGGCAGGATGTTGGTTAGGTTCTTGTTTTTCAGATCTGTGGCTACATGTCTCAGCTGTTCTGTGACCTTAAAGCCCTTGCTTCCTTTCTTTGCATCTTTATTTCCTTATTAACTTACTCTCTATTGGCTTTTTCAAGAGTCTGAAATTTTAAGGAAATGCCACTGGCTCTAGGCCAGCCCTATGTCATTAGGTGTCAAGAGTTGGGATGTCTTCCTTGGTCATGTTATTCTGGGGCCATAGCTGGCAATTCTGTCCTCTAGATTGGCAGTTTTCTACCTGGATTATGTAGACCTCTAGTGGCACCCTGTGAGGGTGCTGAAACCACAGGATAAAACACAGGACTGGTTTCTGGAGTGTCAGTTTTCTTTTTCTTTTTAAGTTTTATTTATCTGAGAGAGAGAGAGAGAGAGAGAGAGAGAGAGAGAGAGAGAAAGAAAGAAAGAAAGAAAGAAAGAAAGAAAGAAAGAAAGAAAGAAAGAAAGAGTGAGAGAGAGCACAAGCTGGGTGAATGGGCAGAGGGAGAAGCAGACTCACTGCTGAGCAGGGAGCCTAACTTGGAACTCTGGGATCATGACCGGGCTGAAGGCAGACACTTAACCTACTGAACCACTCAGGAGACCCTGGAGTATCAGTTTTATTCACGAAAACATGAGGCAATATTTTCAATATTAAAGTGTAGTTATTCAGGATGCCTTCTCTGCGCTAGTCTTAGAATAAAATCCTGACTTCAGCACTTACAAGCCTCATGATCTTAGGGAGTTCCTTAACCTCTCTGTGCCTCAGTTTCCTCAGTGTAAAGTGAAGGTAGTATTAGTACCTATCTTATGAGATTATGGTGAAAATCAGTCTGTGTAAAGTACTTAGAATAGTGCCTGGTACACAGTATAAGTACTATGTATTAGTTTCTATGATTATAACAGATCTATTATGAAGTACAAAAACTAATGTGAATTTAAGACTGAAGACTTTGAAGAAATGTCATCCATAGCGCTGTCCCAGCTCCCCAGGGATTTGCTCTTTCTTCTGCCAGCAAGAGTACTTACACCTGATTTTTATCACAAGCTCCAAAAGAGAATCCATGTGTCTTCGTGTTCTACTTTCCTAAGCCGTTCTTACTTCCATGTATATCTTAGTGTCCCTGTCTGAATTTTCCACATCTCAGGGCCCCCACCCATTTGTACTCATCCAGATGTTTGTCTTTCCATTTCTTATAGTATTTGATTACAAAGATAATAAATGCACGCTTTAGAAAATACAGTATTTCTTGCTTAGGTGTTCAAAAACAAATAGGATTTTGGTAGGTAATGTACTTGGTCAGGAGTAGGGTGGGCAATGAAGATACAGAGGACAGCATGAGCAAAGGCCCAGAGGCAAGATATGTTGCAGGAGAGCAAGCCCATTTCAGCTTGAGAGTAATTGAAGATGGGCTTGGAAAAATAGGTTAAGTTCCTGAATGCTACATACAGTGAAGAATTTGGATTTGACTATACTTTTCTAAGTCTGTTTCACTGGTAAAATTAGGATGATTGTCATGGTTGTGATGATTAATGACAGAAGCAAACAGGTGGGAGAGATGTCCTAGATAAGAAATGGAATGAGGGGCACCTGGGTGGTTCAGTCAGTTAAGCGTCTGACTCTTGATTTCGGTCCAGATCATGATCTCAGGGTCATGAGATGGAGCTCCGAGTTGGGCTCTGTGCTGGGCGTATTGCCTGATTGGAACTCTCTCTCTCTCTCTCTCTCTCTCAAAGATTTTATTTATTCATGAGAGACACAGAGAGAGAGGCAGAGACACAGGCAGAGGGAGAAGCAGGCTCCATGCAGGGAGCCTGATGTGGGACTTGATCTTCGAACTCCAAGATCGCGTCCTGGGCTAGAGGCAGGCGCTAAGCCGCTGAGCCACCCAGGGATCCCCGGAACTCTCTCTTTCATCCCACATCCCATACACTCGCTCCCTCTCTCTCTCAAAAAAAAGAAAAGAAAAAAAATGATTGTCGTTAGGAGTTGTGGACAAGGATTCTTGTCTCCTTGGTATAAAAGCAAACCATCTCACCTCTCTGGATGGCCTGCAATTTAGTTCCACTTATTTTCCTGCAATGCATATGGCAACCACCAGAGGGAGCTTGGTACAAAGGAATCAGAGCTCTGGGCTCAACAGGAAAATTGTGGTGGGCCTGGTTGGGCAGAGGATATGGAATCCTGGACCCAATCCAGAGCTTCTTAATGGTGTGAGTGGGACATGGACCCAGGTGCCTCCTCTCTCTTTTATTTATTAGACTCATCCCAAGGAGGGGTGAGGCATGCTGCCACAAACTAGAGTTTAGCTGGCCAAACATAAGATCTCTAGGACAAGGGGTAGAGGATGGAGGCCAGATCTAATCTGGGGGGTTCTGAATTTCTGTATCTCAAACAAAAAAGGCTTTCATCAACTCTTCTCATAAGTCACTGGGCCCAACTCCTTCCTAGAACACCCTGTGCCAGACCAGGTAGTCCAACAAGACCTGGGAACCTTAGAAAAGGAGCTGGGGCTGCAGCCTGAGGAAGGAGAGAGGAGAGGCAGCACCCTACCTGACGATCAGTCTTTAAAGTGGCATCCATGCTGCCCTAGGACTCTGATTAGGTCTATCAGAAAGGGTTATGGGGCCTAACTTCTCCAATCACAACCAACCTAGTATTTGATGGGATTTTTATAAAACCTCCTTTGCTTTGTCTTCTCTACTTCCCGGTACTGAGTTAGGCAGGGACTTTTCTGATACAGGTGTTAAAATGAAGGCCCAAAGACACTTAGCAATTTACCCATGATCATACGGCACTCAAGGGCAGAGCTGGGCCTGGAAGCAGTAGGAACAACTCTGAGGGGCCCAGGAAAGGGAAGGCGGGCAGACAGAGCAACAGCCTTCAGAACTGCTGCAGCAAGCACTGGCTCTTGGCCAGACTTCATCACGGCCCCTCCAGAGCCAGCTCTGCTGCTAGGCCCTGGGCTGCCAGCCCTGCCTCCACACTCCCACCCCAGTCCCCTGAGAGCCCATCACCCTGGCAACAGCCAGAGAAAGGCCCAGCTAAAATATTTATGGCTCAAAACAGTTCAGAGGCTTCAGATGGGGGAGGGAGGAGGGTTGATGTCATCCCTTCTCTGCTTGCAGGGGAGGTGACTGACATGCAGGGCAGCTGGGTGGGTGGGCCAGCCAAAGCCACTAGGTCAGGACTCTCAAAGAAGATCCCTAGGGCTGCAAGTGGGAACAGGGAGGAGGGAGGAGGCTGTGACAGACGTGACAGGTGACAGGACTTGGGTTAAGAAACACAAGCCGGAAAAAAGGAGGAAGATTTGTGTTGAGAAGTATTCTATGTAGATCTTGTGTTAGAGGTGTTTGACGCCCATTTCATTTGTTTCTCAGATCCTGCTCAGTGGACAGGGATTATTATCCTACTTTTAGGAGTAAACAGGCCCAGAAAAATACACAGCAAGTGATGAGCTAGGATTTGAATGTAGGCTTTGGCTTTAAGCTCTGTGAGCTTTACTGTAATTCCGTGGCTCCCAAGTAGATATCCCGCATCTGGGGGTTGAGGGTGTGGCTGCTTATGAAACTAGCACTGGGCTTTCAGATAGTGACCCAGGCTTTGTGCCTCCATTTATCATTCAGATGCCATCCGAATCCCTAACTCCCTGCCCCAAACTCCTCCCCTGCCTGCTGAACTGAAGCAAGTCTTCAAATGCTAGATATATAAAGGATCTCTAGCCACAGGGTGAGGCCTAAGGGACCAAGAAGCCAGGGAAAATGCAGCCTCAGTGGCCAGCTCCGAAACAAGAGTTTCCATGCAAACATTTGACAAACTCATCTCAGTTTGCCTGGGACTTGCCTGGTTTGGGCACTGAAAGTCTGACACCCCAGGAACCTTCTCTTTCTTGGGTAAACCAGGACCAGGTTTGAACCATAAACAAACCTCTCACACAAACACAAATGCTTTAGTATTTCAAAGTACTTGTGGTGAAAGGTATGAATGGGTGAAAAGCAGGGACTATGAAGTCTATATGATAGCTTTTTTTAGCCTCATACAAGTTTATTCTCCTTGAGCTTCTGTTTTCTCATCTGTAAAATGAGCATAATGGATTGGAGGATTAAGTAAAATTGTGCACATAAACAATTGATGCAGTGCCTAGTATATACTAATAAGCACTCAAAATATTAGTAATTCTTTATAGTAATAATCAGAAATGAGAATAAAAATGGGGTCAGATGTTTAATAACTTGCCCAAAGTAAATCAACTGATTTCAACATCCTTATCTTGCTAAGAGTGAATCCAAGCTCATCAGAATGCCCCGGCACAGTGAAGATGCAGACAGTCTTTCTTCTCAGGCTTAGTCCTTCCAGTTATTTTGTTAGGATAAATGGCCAGAAGAGTTATTTTTATTAAAGGAAGAGTTTAATATTAGAGATCCCTAACCTCTCAGGTAGCTCAGTATGAAATCAGCCTAGACCACAGGCTGCAGGAAACTAGAAGTCTGTCTGAGGACAGGCTTTCCAGTCCTTCAAAACAAAGTGTTGGGACCAAGAGCTAGTTCAACATAGCTGGAGGAGGAGGACTAGCTAAACAAGGGGCCTTTGGGTCTTTCCCAAAGCTGACAGAAGCTACCAGAGTGGGAACATTCTTCATGTGACCAAATCTTTTATTTGTTGGGGAAGAGATATAGTACAGAGGTGAATAGGAAAAGCCCTACCCTGCAAGAGTAGCCTTTGAGCAAAGTAAGTAATCAACTGTGAAGAGAAAAACAGGCTCAGAAGTTAAATAACTTGCTCAAAGTAAATAAACCTCCTCACTTGGCTTTCCTCCGCCTGTAATAGAGGTGACAAGTGGTCTTGTCCCGAGAGCCCTCTGGAGGTGCCCAAGGGCCTCTAGGCTGGCATCCACAACACAAGTGTGGGACGGTGGGAAATAGGTGATGCTGGTGTGTCTTCCAGACAGTTCTGCTGGAGGCTAAGGGGAAGCAGGCAAAATGGGAGTGACACAGTGGGAGGTGGCAGTTTATTCAGATCTGGGAGGCTGTGCCTGGGATACCGTCAGTCCCCTTCAACTCTTTCAAGTCCTGAGCAGGTGTAACTGTTAGCATCACAGCCCCATGCAGCCCTGAGGACTCCATTCCGGACCCAGAGACTCTGTTAGGGGAATCCTGGCTGGTGTTCTGTGGGCAAATCAGACAGCTCAAGAGGTGGAGTGGGAAAAGACTGTTGCTCTTGTGGCCTGGGTTTCTCTGTGCTCGGCAGATGCCCTCAGGCCAGCCTTGACACACAGCAGGCAGCTCTCCTGGTTTCCGGAGTCCTCTGATCACTGCAAAGACACAGGTAGAGAATGAAGAGACATGAAATTACCCTATCAGGGGTCTTCTTAGCCTCCCATTTGGCCAGGGTGCCCCCCCCCCCCCCGCAACCTCCCCATCCCACAGCACAGCTCTAGTTACTTCATTCGGTACAGGTTTCTAGGTGCACAGATGGATAGGCAATAGAAGTCCATAGACTAAGAGCTTTTTGCTGATGATCAGGCAATGAAAATGGAGGCTTACTTTATATACCTCCCATCCTTGGCCATGCCAGGCTGAGTGATCCAAGGCAAAATCAACTTGGCCACTCGGGGCCTTTAGCTATACAAGCTTTGGGGCCTCCAGATGTATGAAGGGGAAAATCATTTCTGCTCTCTCAGAGATGTGAAAAATATAGAGATTAACAAAGAGTTTTAAAACCTTTGGAGGAAAAGAGAATGAGGAAACAGCATCTTCTTACAGCTATTATTAGCACCTCAATCCTAGATGCAAGGGGCTGTCTCTTTTGGCTTTTTGAGGGATTCATCCCAGCCCCAGATACTCAGGGTTATCTGTAGGAGACACACATCTCAAGCCTGGGGCACAGGGCAGGGCCCTGCTCTCATGCCTAAGCCTGTAGCAGCACTCTCATTCTTTTAAAAAATGGCACCCCCATTCTGCTGGGTATTCCAGCCAGTAACGTGGGAGCCCTCCTTAATCATGCCCTCTTCTCTCACAGCTAATCAGGTGCCAAATTATGTTTATTGTAGCTCTGAAAAGTCTTTGGATCCACTCACTTCTCTATATTTTCACTGGTATCACCCTACTTACTATAGGCCTTTCTAATTTCTTGTCTAGATTAACACAGTTTCCTAATAGGTCCTCATTATCCATAATCCATTCTCCACTCAGGAGCAAGTGAAATTTAAATTTAATCATGCTGTTTCTGACATCTCATTCAGTAGTCTTCAGTATTGACCTAACAGGAAAGTCCAGGTTCCTATCTCACCCCAAACCTGCCTTGGTTCTGCCCTCTACCTAGAATGTGCTTTGTGTCCTTACCATCTTACAAACTCTCTGCCTAGCCACCTCTTCCTTTAGATGTTAGCTTAAACATCATTTCCTCAAAGAGAACCCCTGAGCTAGGTTGCCTGTTGTCTGTCCTCGTAGCACCCTGTTCTTTCCAGCACTTATCACAACTGAAATGATGTATGTCATTTATGAGACTAATATCTGTTTAGTGTCTGTCTCTTCATATATAAGCTCCATGAAGTCAGGGGCTAATTTTACTGTTTATTCACCAATCTCCAGGGTCCAGCACATAGTAGAGGTTCCAGTATATATTAGCCAATGTGTTTAATAATATTGGGGCATCTGGGTGGCTTTGGTTGAGCGGCTGACTCTTGATTTTGTCTAAGGTCATGATCTCAGGGTCATGGGATCAAGCCCCGAATTGGCTCCACTGGGGAGACTGCTTGGGGATTCTCTCTCCCTCTGCCCCTGCCCCCACTCACACACACTCTCTCTAAAAATAAATAAATCTGGGACACCTGGGTGGCCCAGTGGTTGAACATCTGCCTTTGGCTCAGGTCCTGATCCTGGGGTCCTGGGATCGAGTACCGCATTGGGCTCCCCATGGGGAGCCTGCTTTTCCCTCTGCCTATGTCTCTGTCTCTCTCATGAATAAATAAAATCTAAAAAAAAAAAAAGAAAAGAAAAATAAAATAGCCATTTATATTGATCCCTGGAGACAATCTTATGATGAATCCTATCAGAACACAAGGCATTTCTTTCTCAAAGGCAGATAGAGATTGTTTCTGAACTCTAACTGCAGAGAGCCTCCTGTGAAATGAGAGGCGCCTGTTCTATACCTAAAGCTGAGCCATGAATGGGAAGCATGAAGGCTGGAGGAGCCAAAAGCCCGTGGGAGGAATTAGCTCTATCTAAACCCAAACTCTTCTATCTCAAGTTCTCACACCACAGTGTCTGGGAAGAAGAGACTGAGGTGGAATAGGTAGGCTTCAGAGATTGTAAGGGAATGGCTAATTCAGGCACCTTAATGCAGTTTTAACAGGAGTAGTCTCCTAATGCCTGGCAATGTGTTCCACGGTGACAGATCTGGGCTGACAGCCTGCTGTGCTTCATATTCTGCCTGGAAACCTCTCAAATGAGTTATCTTTTTTCAGGAGTCCCCATATCCTCCCCAAGTTTGCCCTGGAACCGACAAGGCCTCCTGAAGTAACAAGCTTCCTAGGTCTCGGCAAGGGAGAAGCACTGGTATAGCTTGTGTCCCTATCTGAGAACTTCTACTTGTCCATCTCCTGCCCAAACAGTAGCCAAAGATACTCATCACAGCAGTAGAGCCACTGCCAAGAGGCTGCTGCGTTTGTAGTCAAGGAATGTCAAGAAGCTAAACACCAGTAGCATGGTTAGGAAATTGGAGTCCCTTCCAGATAGAAGTCTCCCTCCTCTTAGAACAGAGAGCTACAGTTGGCAGAATTGGATAAGAACATGTCATTAAACAAAAACAAAAACAAACAAACAAACAAAAGAACATGTCATTAGCTGCAGTGCTAAAACAGGTTAGAGTAAAAAATTTTCAAAAAAAAAAATTTCAGCCTAGGGGCTAGAAAATTGATTTAATTTTCATATATAAATATATATATAAATAAATATATAAAAAATATTTTATTTATTTGAGGGGTGGGGGGGTAGAGGGAGACCATTTCAAGCAGACTCCCCTTTGAGCGAGGAGCCCAACGTGGGGCTCAATCTCATGACCCCAAGATTATGACCTGAGCCAAAACCAAGACTTGGATGCCGAATAGACTGAGCCACCCAGACGCCTCAGAAAATTGACTTTTAGAGATCAGTGAACTTATCTGCTCACTACCCTCCAAAATGGTTTGGTCTGTTCCATAAAGGCAGCCTCTTTGGAAGCCCAGGGAGCAATCAGGCCAGAACACGACTCAGGTACAGTGCCCACCATATGCCTTTGTTCCTGAGGGGCCTACAAGGGCTAGCTCAGGGAAGGAAAGAACAAGTAGTTAGGTGGGGCAGTGCACTTCCTCCCCTTCCCCCCAACAGCTGCTGTCTTAGACAGCTGTATCCAGCCTGTCTGCTCAGGTTATTAAATATTCATCAGATGCCTGCTAGCTTTAAACATGTAACGACTATTAATCCAGAGAGCAAGAGGTACATGAAAATTCTGGAGAGGAGAAAAAAAAAAAGAAAATTCTGGAGAGAAAGAGAAGGCTTAGAATGATCCAATTCTCTTAATTTCAGGAATCTGGAAACGCAGCAAGGGGTACCTATCGTGTACACCAAAGCTGGGAACTATTTGCTGTGTAAGCTGATCTTCTGGTGCCCACTATAGGTATAGAGACCAGGAGGCAGTCAAGTGAGAGCAGAGACCTGGGTTTAAACTCCAGCTCTTGGGCCCTGTGGTCATCCTAACCCAGATTTGTCAATTTCCCAGGGGATCCCAGGATTATCCCCACTTCACAGGGTTGTCTGTGAAAATTAAATGGGTCACTGCAGCTGCATATGATAATTCCAATGGAATTAGCACAGAATTAAAAGCTTAAAATGGAGGCAGAGACTTCATGCATTCAGAGGAAGCAAAGCCTTCTTTCACAATTCCTTAAAAACAAAGTTTGTATCAGAGGAGACCGCAGGTTCTGGGCTCCAACTCACAGGTGGGTTAAAAGCACAGGAGGTGGGAAGCCTCCCTTAACATGGCGAAGGCCTAACGTCCGACCCTCAAGTAGCTCAAATCTCTGACAAGAGGGGATTATTCTTTCTGAAAAAGGTAAAAACCAAAAGGCCATGGAGCAAGAGGACAGCAGAAGGCAGGCAAGGTGAGGGGAGAATATCCCCTTCACTCTCCCACAAGGATAGGTGCTACTGCACAGGAGGCTCTGCTCTTCTGCCTCTTCCCTATGTTGCCAGCACAATGGCAAACATGGGTGTGGTCAAGTCACTCTCGTGCTCAAGGCCTTCAAATAGCTCCCTAAACTTCAGAATCAAGTCTGAATACTTTGCCTAGCATTTAGCTTTTCAAAATGAGCGCTCACTTCTCTTCCAGCCTCTATTTATAGCTAACATTTACTGGGTGCTTACTATAGGTCACAATGAATGTTTATTATGAATTCATGCAATCTTCACAACAATGTGGTGAAATAAATGATAATCCCCCATTTTACAGATGATGAAACTGAGTCTTGGGAAGGATAGCTCCAAAGCTAGTAAAATTAACTCTGGAGGCAGCAGAATTGATGTTAGTCTGTTTAAAACCATTAATAAGGTGCTGTGTTAATCTGCCTGCCTGGTGCTTCCTAAGCCTTCTCTGACAGCTCCCCCAGGCTCCTTGGTAATCAGTTCAGCAACAGAGCACAGCCACACACTACTGCAACTATTAAAGACTTACTCTCTCCCATTAGACTGAGCTTCTGATAGGTAGACACTGTGAACTGATGGAGACCCATGACCTGGAACAGCCAGAATAAAGACCTAAGTGGCCTCAGCAAATGTTTATTGCACTGGCAATAATATTCCTGCAGAAGAAGCCTCCTTCAAGATAGAGAATGGCTGCATAGGCTCCCTGAGATGGTTCAGGGTGACAAAACTGATTCTAAATTCCAGCATAATCTAGTAGTTGAGATTGATCACAGACTCTGAAATCAGACTGCCTATGCTTAAATCCCAACTCTGCTACTTAGCAGCTACATGACCTTGGGTAAGTAATTTTCTGGGCCTTAGTTTCATCATTCTGTAAAAACAAGACAATATGGGATGCCTGGGTGGCTCAGAAGTTGAGCATCTGCCTTTGGCTCTGGGTGTGATCCCGGGCCCCGGGACTGAAGTCCCACATCAGGCTCCTTGCAGGGAGCCTACGTCTCCCTCTGCCTGTGTCTCTGCCTCTCACTCTCTCTCTCTCTCTCTCTCTCCGTGTCTCTCATGAATAAATAAATAGGATCCTTAAAAAAAAAAAAACAAAAAAGAAAACAAAAAACACACCAAAAAACCAAGACAATAGTTCTTTTACAGGTGGAGAAGATAAGGCATGGCACATAGTAAAGAAACAATGTTAGAATTGACAACATGTAGGCACCTGGGTGGCTCAGTCAGTTAAGTGTCTCCCTTAGGCTCAGGCCATGATCCCAGGATGCTGGGATCGAGCCTCATGATGGGCTCCCTACTCAGTGGGGAGCCTGCTTCTCCTCCTCCCTCTGCCCTTTCCCCTGCTTGCACACACTCTCTGTCAAATAAATAAAATCTTAAAAAAAAAAAAAAAAGAATGGACAAAATGCAGTAGTAGTAGTAAAATATGTTATTTTTCTGATTTTAACATCCCTGAAATCAGGATGCATCCTACACTTGATAACAAAAACAAATTACTATGTTGGTTTAATTGGCAGTATTTTTTCTTTCTTTGCAGTACTTGATACATCTTAATAGTCTCAGTATCAGTGAAATATGGTGTTATCTTACTGAATCTTAGAGAATTCGGTTTAAAAAATGTTGACAGGCACACGCCACAACTTGCTATACAACTGTGGCAAATTACTTCACCTCTCCTACTATCAGCTGCCTCCTTTACAAAAATAGGGACACACAGTAGGCAAGCAAATTCAGTTCTCTCCTCCCTCAGCCAGGCAGAGCTGCCTACTTTCTCTGTCACTTCTTCCTTCTTTCACAAAGTGGGGTCACAAAATCAATGGACAGGAATAGACGGAGGAACAATTTAAATGACTACTTAACAGTGACACTGCCAGCAAACAGCAGCTTGTTTAGGCTCACACAAAGCACAAAAAGACATCAAGAAGAGGGAACCCATGTTTTGCTTTATGGATTCTAATTCCGATATGATCTTTGGACAAAGCCTTGAGGGGCAGAGCTTCAGGGTTTGAGAGTAGGCAGGGAGTACTTAAGTTTCCTGAGCAAACTGAGCAAAACATTTCCACTACCACACCACCTCTATCCCCCTATTCACATGGTACAGAACTCTGCATATGTGCAGGCAAGAAAGTTTTTCGGTCCCAACTCTCAGGCTGCTGTTCCTGAAACAAAACACAGTCTGAATCTGTTTCATTCTTAGTGGCCAGAAAGCCCTAGCAGCTTCTGATGCATCCTTACCCTCATTCTTAGCTTGGGGCAGGGAGTGGAAGTGATAGGAGAAAGCAAGAGGGACAAACACCAAGGCTTCTTGAATAACTGCCATATTCCTAGGTAAGAGGGGGTGAGAGTGTTCCCTCTGCAGTGACAGTCATTGCCAAGAGCACCCTGGAGGAAGATGGAGAGAGCAAAGGATGTTGATGGCAGGGGAAACAGTATGTGGGGCGCAGCCTCGAAAGCCTTTGAAGAACTACATGTGGCTGGCATGGCAGCTAGAATGGCTAGCCTCACTTCCACTTGAGAGCCTGCAGTATAAGCACAGGGTAAAGATGTGATTCGGAGATACCCACATGTGGGATCAAATTCTAGCCCCATCGCTTACCACTAGCCTTTAGTGGTGCCAAAATAACCCAGTCAGCTAGTCCTTATTATTGAGTAGCTACTACATGCCAAAGATTATATTAATCACCTTTAAGTAATACCTACTTCAAAAGGTAGTAGATCTCTACCTCTGTGGCCAATTGATGTGCCAATATGGGCAAGGGTGCCAAGATCATTCTTCAATGGGGAAAAAACAGTCATTTTAATGCTTTAAAAAAAAAGATTAGAGAGAGAGGAAAAAAAAAAGTGTGCATCTGAGTGTGTGTGCATGAGGGGGAGGAGAGGGAGAGAAACTCAAGGAGACTCCCTGCCAAGCTCGGAGCCTGACTTAGGGCTCAATCCCATGGCTCCGAGGATCATGATCCAAGCTGAAATCCAGTTAGATGCCCAACTAGCTGAGCCATCCAGGCACCTCCTGGTCTTTTACCAAATATTTTAAAATGGTCTTTTAAATAAATATTGCTGGGACAACTAGATATCCGCATTCAAAAGAATGAATATGAAACTCCGATCTCACACCATTTGCCAAAGTTAATATAAAATGAGTCACAGACCTAAATGTAAGAATTACTAAAACTCTTAGATGGACACAGGTTTAAATCTTCAGGACCTTGAATCAGACCATGGTTTCTTATCTAGGCAGCCAAAGTACAAGCAACAAAAGAAAATAAACTGGACTTCATCAAAATGGAACTTTTGTGTTTTAAAGAAAATAAAAAGATAACCTACGAAGTGGGAGTAAAACACTTGCAAGTCACCTATCTGACAAGGGTCTAGCAGCAGATCACATAAAAACTTACAATTTAATAATAGAAAGACAAATAATTTAGTTAAAAACTGACACGAGATTTAAATAAACATTTCTCCACAGAAGATACACAAATAGTGGACCAGCACATGAAAAGAAGCTCAACAACATCAGTTATTAGGGAAGTGCAAATGGAAACCACCATGAGACACCACTTCACACCCAGTAGGATGGCTACAGTAAACAAAGCAGAACATAACAAGTGCTGGTAGGGATATGGAGAAATTAGAAATTTCATACATTACTGGTGGAAATGTGCAGCCTCTGCATAAGAGTCTGGCAGTCCTTCCAACAGTTAAGCATTGAGCTGCCAGTCCGAACCAGCAATTCATCTCCTTGATGCATGTTCAAGAAACTGGAAACATTATGACCACACAAAAACTTGTACATGAGTGCTCATAACAGTATTTTTCATCATAGCCAAAAAGCATAAACAACCCAGAGATCTGTCAATGGGTGAATGGATAAAGCTGCAAAATGCACACAATGAAACCTTACTTAACAAGGAAAGGAATGAGTTGCTGATACATGTTACAACATGGATGGAGCTTGAAGACATGATGTTAAGTGACAGAAGTCAGTAAAAAAAGATCCCATATTGTAGGATTCCATTTGTACGCAATGTCCAGATCAGGCAAGTCAAGAGGTAGAAAGTAGATGAATGGCTGCTCAGGGCTGGAGAAGGTAAGTGGGCTGGCGGGGGAGACAGCTAAAGGGCATAGGAATTAAAAAGGGGGGGGCGTGGGAATTCTTTTCTGGGGGTGATAAACGCATTCTCAAATCGATGGTGGTGATGACTATACAATTTTGTATTTATTAAAAACCACTGAATTGTAGTTAAAATGGATGAATTGTATGGACATGATTGCATCTCAATAATCCTAATGTGTCTTTTAACTTGTATTAATAGAAGCTGACCAGAGGCTGCAAGCTGGTAGGCTGCCTATGGGCAAATGTTTGGCTTACAGCAGAGGTTTTACAGGGACTAATACTAATCTGAGCAAACAACTGCCAGTATGTAAAATCCAAATTTCTAGTTTTTCTGGAAAATCAAATCTATCAAAAAAAACTTGTGGAGCTAGAAAAGAAACATGAATGAAAATGAACTTCAAATGCTTGACAGGATCTTCCTTCAGGGGTCCAAGGTAGAACCAGTATAAGTTACTGGAGTAACTCATGAAAAATAAGGGATAACTTGTAATACTTGAAGCTGTCTTAAATAAAATGGGTTGCTTTGGAAGTAATATGCTTCCTATCACTGGTATGAAGTACTGATACATGTTACAACAGGGATGATCCTTGAGAACTTTATGTGAAGTGAAAGATGCCTCACAAAAAACACATGTTATATAGTTCCATTTATGTGAAATGTCCAGAATAGGCAAGTCCATAGAAACCGAAGTAGGTTAGTGGTTGCCAGGGGCTTGGGAGAGGGGAATTGAGACTGGTAACAGGTATGGGATTTCCTTTTGGGGTAATGGGAATTTTCTGGAATTTGTGACAATGGTTGCACAGCACTGTGAATATTCTAAAAGCTACCAAATTGTATACTTTAAAAAGATTAAAATGGTAAATTTTAATTTATACAAATTTCATATCAATTAAGAGTGAAAGGTAGAGAAGACTAAATGAGATCATCTTTATTAACTGCTTAGAATATTATCACAGTGATGTTAGCTACTATTATCAACTTCATTTGATGATAAAGAAATGAAGCCCAGAGAGGAATTAAGGGTTTGGTTTTGTTAAAACAAAGACAAAGGCTATAATGAGGCAGAGTCAGGACAGGTCCCCAATCTTGCCTGGCTTGAAAGCTTACAGGGCTATAATAAAAATTCACAGGTAGTAACAGAAAGCTACAGAAAACACTGAGACCAACTAAATTCCATGCTCAGAAAAGGCAGACCACTGGCAAACCTGGGTCTGCCAACAATTAAACCTGTTTTTCCGGATGTAAATTATAAGCCAAATGATGAAAGAAGCATCCCCCAAATTCTGCTGTAAAAATCACTCTAGGAAGAGTTAGAACTAATTCTCTGCATTCAGAGACTTTTCCCTAAAAATTGCCTTGCCATTCATGTAATCAGTATCAAACTTAGGACCTCCTTGGTGCCCAGAATCATGCTCAATACACACGGTCCTCTTTAAAGTCTCCTGAACTCAGAGGCTCCTGAGAGGCAGGGTGGGAACACTGGATTTCCAAAAAGGCATATTTCACGTCAAAGGCTGTACATGCTTTTGACCTCTCCCTAGTTTGGTCTTGTCCCTTTGGTACTCCCCTAAGCCTAACAACTCACTCAGGGGCAGAGGGAAAAATCATGCAGCTACTTTTTGGATGGTTTCAATCAGCAGGATGGCTTTCTCAGTTGTCAGAGCCCCCGCCCAATCCAAATCAGGGGGCTAAGCTTTCTTAGAGAAAGAACATGAATATTTACTATGTATAGGACACTGAATTAACTGGCCTTACATACAGTAAAACTCAGTTTGTCAATCACTATAAAGTATACATTATCACTATCTTCCCTGCTAGATGTGGAAATAAATGATTTGTTTTAGGTCACTAAACAAAGACAGCTTGTTGATTCAATACTGTTTGTCAGGTTTAATGCCTTTCCTCCTATGCCACATTACCCCTTCCGAGGGTATCCACAGGGTGAAAAATACCCCTTTCTTAGATTAAAAGTAGTATAATATAGGGACACCTGGGTGGCTTAGCGGTTTAGCACCGCCTTCAGCCCAGGGACTGATCCTGGAGACCCGGGATCAAGTCCCATGTCAGGCTCCCTGCATGGAGCCTGCTTCTCCCTCTGCCTGTGTCTCTGCCTCTCTCTCTCTCTGTGTCTCTCATGAATAAATAAGTAAAATTAAAAAAAAAGTAGTATAATATAGAGAATAAAGATCTAGCAACAAACTTGGGCTTGATTAATAACAGTACTAATTATGTGACCCAGGGGAGTCACTTAACCTAAGTCTCAGTCACTTCTGTAATACACAAATAATACTGGACAATTGCTGTTTGCCTGCTCAGTATCCATTCCTTTTTCCTAATAACACCCTGACTTCCTCTTGAGGAATTAGTTTTTTCTTACCACATCCGGGTAAAGTATGAACATGTGATTCAAGCTAATACAGTCTGACATTCTCGCCCTAGAACTTGAACCTCAAGGGAAAAAGAAAGCAAACAGGGCTAGAGTTCACTCATTCTAGCAATAGCACCTAAACAGTTACTCCTGGCTTCAAGAACATTCCTGTGGTCTATCACTGCTGTCTCAGTTCTCTGCAGCCAATCCTGTTCCAATGCCAGATTTTCTGGGCTTCACACTAAATCTGTGAGCCCCTAACATCCTTCTAATAAATTCTCATTTATACTAGTCAGTCACTTTGTTGCTTACAACCAATGAACTCCAAATGAAACACTGTCCCAGAAGATATTTGCAAATGACGTATCAGATAAAGGGCTAGTTTCCAAGATCTATAAAGAACTTCTTGAACTCAACACCAAAGAAACAAACAATCCAATCATGAAATGGGCAAAAGACATGAAGAGAAATCTCACAGAGGAAGACATAGACATGGCCAACATGCACATGAGAAAATGCTCCGCATCACTTGCCATCAGGGAAATACAAATCAAAACCACAATGAGATACCACCTCACACCAGTGAGAATGGGGAAAATTAACAAGGCAGGAAACCACAAATGTTGGAGAGGATGCGGAGAAAAGGGAACCCTCTTACACTGTTGGTGGGAATGTGAACTGGTGCAGCCACTCTGGAATACTGTGTGGAGGTTCCTCAAAGAGTTAAGAATAGACCTGCCCTACGACCCAGCAATTGCACTGTTGGGGATTTACCCCAAAGATTCAGATGCAATGAAACGCTGGGACACCTGCACCCCGATGTTTCTAGCAGCAATGTCCACAATAGCCAAACTGTGGAAGGAGCCTCGGTGTCCATCGAAAGATGAATAAATGGATAAAGAACATGTGGTTTATGTCTACAATGGAATATTACTCAGCCATTAGAACGACAAATACGGGATCCCTGGGTGGCTCAGCGGTTTGGCGCCTGCCTTTGGCCCAGGGCATGATCCTGGAGTCCCGGGATCGAGTCCCGCATCGGGCTCCTGGCAGGGAGCCTGCTTCTCCCTCTGCCTGTGTCTCTGCCTCTCTCTCTCTCTCTCTCTCTCTCTCCCCCCCTCTATGTGTATCATGAATAAATAAATCTTAAAAAAAAAAAAAAAAGAAAAAAAAAAAAGAAACGACAAATACCCACCATTTGCTTCAACGTGGATGGAACTGGAGGGTATTATGCTGAGTGAAGTAAGTCAATCGGAGAAGGACAAACAATGTATGTTCTCATTCATTTGGGGAATATAAATAATAGTGAAAGGGAATATAAGGGAAGGGAGAAGAAATGTGTGGGAAATATCAGAAAGGGAGACAGAACATAAAGACTCCTAACTCTGGGAAACGAACTAGGGGTGGTGTAAGGGGAGGAGGGCGGGGGGTGGGGGTGAATGGGTGACGGGCACTGAGGGGGGCACTTGACGGATGAGCACTGGGTGTTATTCTGTATGTTGGTAAATTGAACACCAATAAAAAATTAATTTATTAAAAAAAAAAAGAAACACTGTCCCATTAGGTTACTGACAGGATAGGGCGGGATTTGATAGATATATTGACACTACCATCATCACAAGTAAATTCAATATGGACTATAAACCAACATATAAATACGGCGTTGTAAATATGGTACAAATGACATGTGAGAAAGATTTGCCTACTCATCACCTCCCAGGCCACCACCTGGTGAAACTACTTTATAGTTAGGATAAAAGTCCCATATCCTTGGGGCACCTGGGTGGCTCAGTGGTTGAGCATCTGCCTTTGGCTCAGATTGTGATCCTGGGGTCCTAGGATCGAGTCTTGCATCAGGCTTCCAGCTGGGAGCCTGCCTCTCCCTTTGCCTATGTCTCTGCCTCTCTGTGTGTCTCTCATGAATAAATAAAATCTTTAAAAAAGAAAAAAAAAGTCCCACATCCTTAACAGAAAGCCACCTTAACATACCTGAAATGGGTCTTCACTACCCATTCTACTCCAGGAAATGCCTCAGGAGTTTTCAACCACCTGAAAATGGAGAAGTAAGAGATGAGCCTTTTGAAGAGGAAGTTTTAAAGACATACAAAATAAAAGATAGAGATCCTGCATGCAGTTTACACATTACAGGAGAGAAACATGCAACTTTAAAGAAATTTTAAGTAACATTTCATTGTGAATATCAATATGGGGACCTATAGGGGCTCATCCTTGTACATTTTTAAATAGCTGAGCAGAAAGCTTGACTTTGGGGAGCAGCAGGTCTAATCTACAGTCATTGAAATTTTACAATGTGTCATTTAAGATGTCAGACTTTGTGCCCAGGTTACATTACAGTTCACTTGTGATGGGCAGGATTATTAAGAGTTATGGCTAATTTATGCGGCAGCATATGGTTTTTCTTTTTACAGCTATTTTTATTAAACAAGTTTTGCAAAGTTTTAACATTAAAATTAACAGCTAAAGAATTGTTTATGCAAGTTGCTGTCACAGTTTATGTAAAAGAGAAATATGTGCTATTAAAATCAGACATTTAGGTTACCTTTGGTTTTTTGCGATGCATGTTAGCTTTACACATCCTGATTCTCTTGCGAAAATTTTCCTTTAAAAAGGGGGGTATAGAGTGATCTCTTTTCATCAAAACAAGACATAATGCCCTGAAAGCTGACTTCAAACCATGGTTGAAAATTCAGTTATTTACACTTTATCACAATCTACAAATACATTTTTTTGTTGGTGTGTTTTAAAAAGAAAAAAATGTCCATCATGCACTGCTGCAGGCAGCTTGGCACTTCATACAAGAGGATTTTTCACCCCCGAGCAGTTTAGGTGGCTCCCTTAGGGAAGGCATAAGAACCCTGAGAATTAACAGAGGAGTGGAAACAGGGCCAACCAATTCCATCATTTCCTCTCTTGGTCTCTCAGGAGGGAGTTTAGAGCCAGCCTATCATGCCAGATCCTGCCCCAGCCCATCTGATTTGTTAACGGCATTTCTGGGATTGGAAGGGAAACCCTGAAGGGCATCCAGGGTTTGCTGAATTGTCATTATCTAAAGGCAGGTGCTATCCCTTTTCAAGCTCACGGAGATTATTTGGTGCATGCTTAGGCCACCTAGGGGCTCTATAGAAGGTGCAGACGAGGGTGGCTGGTACTTTAAACGCTGAGGCCTATGTGTGGAAACCAATCCAAGTTTTGGCTCAGTTGGGTTTCTCTCTCCAGAAATTAGAGCTTGCGGATAGGATGGGATAAAACTGCTGTCAACAACTTCCAGGGGGTGAAAAAGCTTTGGTTATTTTTAAACTAAAACTTAACAACTCGATAAACTTTTTTTTTGGTAAACTTAAAATAAAATCCCCCCCACCACTTTTAAGAATGTCTCCAACTTTTAACAAGCCCATTAACTTTAGAGTTAATTTAAGTTTATTTGAAAGAGAAAACTATTTTATTGTCCACCCAAAAAAAATGACAATTCATCACATTTACTTTGATTAAAAAAGGACTAAACTTTATTGACAAACTGCTGCAGACATTTTGACATAAGTTTAAGCTACCTATTTAGGCAGACTTACACATGTAGCATTTAATCTTCCAAGAACAAAATGGGAGGACGGTACAAATCCAATTAGGACTTTAACTTATGTACAAAGTGGATTTTGATTCCTTTTTCATTCAGCTGCAGTGTCCCTTTTTATATCATGCTAGTGTTGAGACATACTTGACTAACTACCTTGGGAACAGTTCAATATTGACAACTGTCAACTTAAAAAAATCATCAGCTTTTGGCTCCAGTGTCCAAGTGAGCTTTTCATGGAGTGCAGACCTCAGATGGACAAAACACTTTTGTCTTTTTTAAATACTGAAATTTTAAGTATTAGTACTATTACTGAAAGATTTTTCAAGGCTAAAAAGCTCTGCATAAATTCAATCCAGGTGGCCAGCCCCTCTCCCCGAATCAACCTCTTCAAAACCTACTCCCGACTAAGTATCTCTCAACACTGTATGTCTGGGGCTAGATTTCAAAACCCACATAATGAAAAAGTCAGTTTTACAAACCTAATTTTGTTGCTGTTGTTTTAAATCAATTAACGTTAAAAATTGCATCAACTATTTAATTCATGAGGATCTTTCATATTAAAATTTAACCTTAAGATTCAACCGCCATGTGCTTTTTTTTAAAGGAAACATTTTTAGAGACGTCTGAGCTTACTTTTACATGGTGGCACCTACTGCCGTTAACGTTTGTGATTTTAAATCTTAAACAGCCCTGAATTTTGAAATGTAGCCTAGTTTGGGATTCTGCAACTACAACTTTACGGGATGCCTCAAATCAAAACTAAGAGAAAGTTAACAAGCCTTAAACTTCAGAACCTTTAAGCAAGCAATGTCACTTTTGAAACTAACAGGTTTGTGGTTTTTTTTTTACTCAACTTCTTTTTTTTATTATAAAAGGTACATTTCTGTTTATATTTAAACAACAAAGAAAAAAGCATCTACACACTTAAAAAATTAATTCGATATTCCTAAATCTATTTTAACTCATTTTAAAATACTACATACAGAAGCCAGAATGCAGAGTTAAGAATGGAGGAAGGTGGGGAGAAGAAGGGGACCACGAAGAAAAACACTTAGACAATTACTTGTCTGTTGTGGGTAAAGCAACAGGAATCCTGGGAGATACAAGAAATCAGTAACAACTTTGCTCATAACTGTTATTTTCCCCTCATGTTTGTTTTTAATAACGTCCATATGGGTGCTCTCTGTAGGCTCCCTTCACTGGCCTAGCTGGAGGGGCCTTCAGCGACGGCCTGGTTCCATTCCAGTCGTCTTGGCCTGTGGGGAAAGCAAGAACAATTTATAAACCACGTGCCATTGGCATGCTGGGATGAGCAGGAGTAGGTCATATGGTTAAGATCACCAAAAACACTGATTTGCTTCCTGTGTCTTGCCACATCCCAGTGGTCCTCACTTTTCGCTCTGTTTGGCCTTCTGGAATGAGGCAATTTTGAGTGGACAGACAGAAGGAAACAGCTCAGAAAAGGCCTGGAATCATCTTCAGCAAAGAGGTTCTCCACTGGCAACATGAGCTCTACTCCAACCCCCAAACCTGGATAAACCAACACCTTGCTTGAGACAGTAAGGAGATGAATCTCAGTGGGTCCACAATGTCCTTCTTCCCGTTCCCAAAAGCATCTGGCAGAAAGCCTTGGGTAATGTGGCAACTTTGCGAGGTCTTTCAGACTGGAAATCAGGTGGCCTCCCTTTCCACCAGTAAGTCAGGTTTCCCTGTTAAGAAATGTCCTCTGGCTCTCTGGGAGGAACAAGCAAGGGCCACATTTCATGAGGCCTCCCCACCAGCAGAGCTGGTCCACTGCTCTGGCGGAGGGAAGTACAATTGAATGTATTCATAACACTGATATGATGGAGAATTCATTATTTCTTTTCTCATGCAGTAGTCTAGAGAAGCCAGATAACCTGGCTGACATCCTCAAATGGTTTTCCTCTGATACAGGGAAAAGCCTGAGAGAGATGATCCCTTACTTCTACAGCTGACCTCTTATGAACAGGAGTTGTGATTATGAGCTTATTCTTCCCACTCGCCCCCATACTTTACCTATGCCAGTTCATCCCCAATGTATTTCTCCAGCTGCCTGCATTCACAAATATGAGCCTCCATCTCTACAGGTCTAAAACCTCTATATGGACCCGCAGTCCCACAGAACCCTATGCAAGCCTATTTATACCCTTAGTATGATAGGTACATCCATTACTTTCCAAGTGGCTTCTAGTACTAACAAGACAGTTTATTTTTCTAATTCTGTTTATAAAAGGTAGAAATCATAACAGATTAACTGCAGCAACATCACACCAGGAGCAAAAGAAGCAGTCTGACTCTTTCGGTCCAGTCTGTTTTCTGGCAAAACAGAAATGTAATTTAGTCAAACACATACAGAGGCCCCGTTGTGCCGCCTCACCAATGGAGGGAATGCCCTAGGGCAATCCCACTGCCCTTTTAAACGGTGGCCTCAGAGCAGTGCAGCGTTACTGATGGCAACTGTCCAGTACCATTTAGCTAGAATTGGTAAAAACCATTTCTCTAGGCAAGCAGCTGACTGGCTACTACATAACTGTGCTGAGGAGTAAAGCTCAGCTTGTCTGTCAGTGGGAGCTCTAAGAGGCTCCCCACCTCCTTCTTTTCAGCTAGGGGTAAGGAGAGACTGTTTACTAGGTCTTAAGATGAACTGTCAATTGCTGAGCCCCTCACCAAGCACTCTGGAACTCCCTCAGGTATGTTGAAAATCCTTGCATTTAAAAGGCTGCTCTCTCTGCACCCATTGCCACATGGCACTCCCTCTGGGGCCCATTAACACAGGGCCATAATTGGCTCTTGAGGACACTCTTGAGCAATGTGTTTTCAACTAAACCTCAGGGAAGACAGCTTGGTCCTACTGCCATTCCAGCCTCTATAGGTCCTTTGGGATCAGGGACTGAGTTGAGAGGTCTCCAAGCAAGTAAGGAGCTGAACTGGCTCTAGCCCTTATAGCCTCAGATCTGAGGCTGATAGGCACTCTTCTTGCACCCAACCTGCTTTTGGCTAGCTACTTGCCATCTCATTCTCTTTCAGCTAACATTTCCTCTACATTGAGATTCTTTTCAATGAGATCCAAAATCGTTGCTAAAAATGAAGTGGGGCTGGAGAATAAAGTTAGATATGATTAAGTTCTTATTATCTACTAATGTGGCCTAGGCACCAGCAGCAAAGGCCCTGCAACATGACCTAGGCCTGGCCATCTCTCCTGGTCTAATGTAGAAAAAGATCAACATCAACTTAAAAGTCTGCTGCTCCAACCAGACCAAGCTGGACCTGAACCCTAGTTTAAGACACCTACTTAGCCTTCCAAGAGTAACAGTACCCCATTTCACCTTAAGAGCTCCTCTTTCTATGCCACATCACACAATTTCAATAAGAGCAGGACAGCTACTGTCACATCTACTACCAACATCTCAGCTTTCTAAAAGCTCCTCTTTCAGTATGTGACTGGTGGTCCCCAATAATTGAGTCACCAGCATTCCTGCAGGCACTTACTTGCACACTTTGCCCACCATGGAAATAAAGACATACCATAAGCTTCATAAGAATCTTGAACCTCCCCATGTCCATAGTCATAATATTCTGAGTCCCTGAAAGCCAAAGACAGAGCGTTAGAGAGCTAGAGTAACTCGTTTCCATTTCTCATTCCTCCCACATTTCAGTCATTTTACTAGGTGTGGAAGACAGGAAAATGCTCATTCTGCCCCATCTCCAAAACAGAAAACATTTTCAAAACACATAGAAGCTAGTAATTATTTTTTTTAAGGAGCTAGTAATTATTAAAAAAAATTGATAACCATAGCAAAGATGGATGCCACATAATTTAAAGTGAGAGAGCACAATCCAAAACTGACCATCTTAATTATAGTGTACACACACACATTTATAGGGCTCATTGGAAGAGAATAAACAAACATGCTGTTCCTGTCCCCCCTGTATAATTATGAGACACTTTTCAATCAATCACAAAATATGTATACACAAAAACATTATTATTTAAGACAAGTGCACAAAACAACCCAAGTTATGGTAGTAAGATTCTAGGCTTCCTTTTAAACTTTAATGCACTTTTAATGTGACAAGAATATGTCAAAACAATTTAATGGCATTTTCCCTTCATTTCCATGTGGTCACAGCTCAGTAATTTTCCATCTGTTATTCCCAAATTCTACACTGTAAATTAAGATTCACAGCTATCTAAGTTTATAGATCTGTGTTGCCCCCCCCCCCAAAAAGATCCGTGCGCCCTACAGATGTGGAAAGTAGTAAAGGCGATACTCTCCAAAAGGGAGCCACGCTGCTCCTTAGATGTGTGCTACCTAAATCTCTCAGTTGCTCAAACTCCCTCCCATCCATCCCTAGGACACGAAACAGCACTTCTATTGCCTGACTTACCCTTGGCTCTGGCTGTAATAGCCTTCGTAGCCTTCATAACTCTGTTCTGCGTAAGTATCATCATATCCCTGGAACAAATAAAATGAAACAGTCAGAATCACACAGAGTAGGGAAGGTAGTTACAACTCATAGGAGGATGGCAGACTCCTAGATTAACAATGCAAAATTTACACTCACTGGGGAATTGTTGAGAGAGAAAGGGTTATTTTTTTAAAAAAACGAAACAAAACTGAACTACCAACCAAACCAAACCACCCTTCAAATTGTGGGCAGGAAACAAGGTAAACAGTTGAAGTTGAGAATTATCAGTAGTACTAGCGAAAAGACCCCTTACTAAAAGACTATATATATATCAAGGTACAGCCTATTTCCTGTTTAATCTATTCACACATAGTAAACTGCTTAAAATGGAAAAACCTCCTCATATTTTAATGCTCACTGCAAGAGAAGAGACTGATTCCAGATCTCTTATAGGTTGTCCCTGCCACCTATGTCAAAGGCCAATGCCGTATCATTCAACTTTGGCAACCTTCTAGGTATTGGGAAACAGCACACTGTTCCAACTCCTTACATATTCTTCATATGTTTCCGGCGCAGGGGGTGGAGGCAAAGGTATTCTCTGGATGCCTGCTGTCCGTGCTCTTGGTGCTGGAGTACCCCTCACCGTAGGTGGGGGTGGCACTCCTCGAGTCACGGTGGCACCTCTGGTGATGGCTCCTCTCACTGGGGTCCCACGCACCAAAGCCCCCCGAGGTGGTCCAACACCACGGCCCCTGCAAAAAGAAAATTTACGTTAAATGGAGCTTTTAATACATCAACTAACACATTCCTGTTCAGATTTGTTTGCAAAATCTGGAGCTAGGCAGATTTCACAAGGCCTTAAATAGACTACTATTAAAACACAGAGGACACAAACAAAACAAAACAAAAAACCCACAGAGGAACATATGGGTGGATAAAGGACCCATACTGGTGGCTCCCCAGGTTCCATAGTGGGTCTGTGAATGTTTCATCGGTGGACTTTGTAAAGGCTGAATATTCCATAAAGGTCATTCACAAAAGGTAAAATTCTAAAGCCAGAGACCATTTTAAAATGTTACAACTGTCCAGAATTAAAAGACCAGAAGTTTCAACAGAACTGCTGCACCTGACTATGGCCAAAGTACCTAAGATCTACTATTCCACTCTTTTTTAAGATTTTATTTATTCATGAGAGACAGAGTGAGTTGCAGAGACATAGACAGAGGGAGAAGCAGGCTCCCTGCAGGAAGCCTGATGCAGAACTCGATCCCAGGACCCTGGGATCATGACCTAAGCCAAAGGCAGATGCTCAACCACTGAGCCATCCAGGTATCCCTACTATTCCACTTTTGATGGTACAAATCCTGAGGCCCCCTTCCAAGCTAGAGGTAAGGGCACCACTATGAAAGAGATGCTACCGGCCATCTGGTACGAGGATGGTACCAATCAAATTTATATCCTGGGAAACCGGGGTAGCTCAGCGATTTAGCAACCACCTTCAGCCCAGGGGGTGATTCTGGGGACCCGGGATCAAGTCCTGTGTCAGGCTCTCTGCATGGGGTCTGCTTCTCCCTCAGTCTGTGTCTGCCTCTCTCTCTCTCTCTCTGTGACAGTCTCTGAGTAAATAAATAAAATCTTTAAAAAAAATGTATATCCTGTTTGTAGTTGTCTCCATTATTTTTACCTGGGAACAGGTGGAGGAGGAGGTGCAGCCCCTCGGCCTCTCACTGGCACCCCACGTCCTCGAGAGGGCTCCGGTACTCCATTCAAGTAGGAGAGCTCTAGAAACTGCTCCTGGCAGATATCATCCATCATATCCTGCAAATGAAAGATAATGAGGACTATTGTGCCATGTCTCCACCTCCTGCTGAGAAGTTGTCCAGCCCACATAAGCCTTGGATACTAAGACCAGCTCTGAATGCCCGGATGAAGTCTCAGGTCATGCATTCTCTGAAGTCAAATGGCACCCTACCTGTCACCTCTTCAAGGAAAGTCCTGATGGCAGACCTCTCATTATTCAGCTGAAGCTCTTCATAATTAGTCCCTACCTAGCTCTCCAGATCACTTCTACCCATTCTTCATGGATAACCTCCTTTCAAGCCATGCAGAACTTGTTGCTCAGAACCTGGCATATTTATACACCCATTCTTGCAAAGAGCTCCCTCTTCCTAGAATAGTAAAAGCCACTACCGTTAATTAAGCTCTACGCCCTGGGTACTTTATAATAAGCTCTCTATAGATTTTGCAGTTTAATCTTCATGATAATTCTGAAAGTAGGCAGGTCTTCCCATTTTACGGTTGGGAAATAGAATCAAGGCATATAAAGCCACCAACTTAAGGATATACAGCTAGTTAAGTGGTAGACTTGATGTGAATTCAGAATTACCTGTCTCCAAAATCTAGGCTTTGAATCATTAGATTACACTGCCTTTATTGTCCACCTGAGAGACTAACTCTTACAAGATTTAAACTAAAATATTAACCTCTTTTGAAAAACTTTCTTTGATGCCACCCCCACTCCCTCCTCTTTTTTCCATAGCACTGTGTAATTTTCTCTACCCAAGCACTTACCACGTCATTCTAGAATTGTCTTTCTCACTAGATTGTGAGAAAGGAGCCATTTTTGTAACTTCAGACCCAAGCAGAGTATTAGGCACCTACCAGATACTTAACAAATGTTTGGGATGAACAAGGAACCTGAGGTTCAGAAAAGTGAAATAATAACTTGTCCAAGATGACGCGGATAAAGGTCCCAGTCCAGTGCTCTTCCTACTGTACCAGGAAGCCTCTCTGGTACAGTTAATGGTTCTAAGGGGAAAACGGAGGCTCTGGTCATGGATGCAAAAATAGGCTCACTTTTTTTTTCTTCACAAGAGGGAAGAATTGAGTCAAATGCCATTTGCAAATCTTTTCACATACTTCCTGATGAGAGCCATTCAGTTTTAATACTCCATGCTTTTTTTTTTTTTATATATCCCAGGTGGATAGAGCTTCAAGAACAGAAGATTCTGGTCACCATAGAGATGCCCCCCCTCAACTCTTCACCTCCTCCTATCTTACACACTACTGCTGCTTGAGACCCACACTCTGGAGAATCAAGTAACCAATGACAGCCCATTTGTCTAGACTCTTTGAAATGCTAACACCAATACGGAGGAAACCCAGATCTGCCTGATAGGCATCTTTTTAGAAGATCCACTTACATCAAAACCTTGCAAAGCCATCCCTTTTGAGAAATATGCTGAGACTAAGGATAAAGAGGAGATGGGAATTCCCCTATAGTCCTTCAGGAACTAGGTGGCTCACGATGCTTCAGTAGAACACCTCAAAAAGAATAAAAAGGACTCCCTCAAGGAAAAATTTACCAGCTCTGAGTTCTTCTCTAGGATATTTTAAGTTGGCTGTTTCATGTTTGAACATTCTAACGAAGATGAAGTACTTGGAAGCTAAGCAGCTGCTGAGACATCTGAGACAGTGTTGAAATTCTTGAAGCTCAGCATTATAGGTACACATTGCCTATAAATTTTTGCTCTACCAATTCTCACATCCTCTGACACATATAGTTCCAACTCCTCATTTTGCATATTCAAGAAAACCAAGAACTGTATCTCACCTCCTATTAGTTTTAGTGATGAAAACAGGATGCTTACTCAATTCTAGCTAAGAGTATTTCACATACTTCCTAAGGTTCCAGATTCATCCTTGGTTATTAAACATTCAACTGTAGTTTATTAACTCTGACAACTAATAAGTCTTGCTGAGCAAAAAGCACAACATTTTCTGCTTATTCAAAGAATGGACCCTCTGACCAGGTAGTAAAATAAGCAAGATATGTAACCTGGTCTGTCCCAATTCTTTGTGGGCCTCAGTTACACTCTGAAAGGAACTGCACACCAATTTGTTTAATATCAATAGTCAAGACTATAAAATCATGCCTCTTTCAAATTAAACTCCATGTCAGTAAATTCCTCCAGAATAGAAAGCCCTGAAAGCACCCACGTCAAAATTTAATATATTAACACTGGATGCCAGAAGCCTCTTGCTGTTATCTTCTACACTCTCCAAAGTCTAGAACATTAACCCCTGAGTACAGGGAGTTTACGACCATCTTAGCTTTCTTCTTATCATAACCTCCTGGTTCCACACTAGTACCAACACACTTAATTCAGTGAAGACTGTTAAATCTTTGTTAATCAGATGTTAAAACGCCAGACATACTGCAGACCCAAGATACTAACAATAGATCCTGGTATATAACCAAAACCACATTAGACAAGGAGGGGTAGAGTAGCTTTGGGGCACAGTGCTTTGAGAACTAGGTATAAGTAATACACTACCTCAGAAAAATGAACATAAATATGGAACTTGGTATGCAATTTCAGGTTATGCAGAGATCATGATTAAGAACCCCTGCCTTGGGATCCCTGGGTGGCGCAGCGGTTTGGCGCCTGCCTTTGGCCCAGGGCACGATCCTGGAGACCCGGGATCGAATTCCGTATCAGGCTCCCGGTGCATGGAGCCTGCTTCTCCCTCTGCCTCTCTCTCTCTCTCTCTCTATCATTAATAAATGAATTAAAAAAAAAAAAAAAAAAGAACCCCTGCCTTATTAGCAACAGTACAAGATCCCAGTTCTCTTTTCCTCAAAGATATAGGATGTGGATTTCCTTACTGGTACTAGAAACTTCTTGACTTCCTCCATAGCATGGGCCATAAGAGCATAAGCCTCACATGGGGGTCCAAAGACTTCAATAAAGACATGCAGATCCATATTCAAGTGGGCATATTTGGGGTCTCCACCTTTGCGCAGCTCTTCCTCCTATGGAAAAATGCAGAAAAACATCACATCACATAGAATGGGAGAAAATGATAGTTATTTCCAGCTGAAAGAGAAAGAAATTAAATATCTAAGAAAAATAGCAAAGTGTAAGACAAAAGCAAAGTCTAGAGGATAGTAATTCACACAACCTGCTAAACCTGTAATTGGTCTGCTACTAAAAGTTAACCACTGTATTGAGTCCATGGTATATTCACTACAGCTCTTACTAGGTGTAGAAGAGAGAAACTTAATTCCAATCTTCATTCAGATATAAGCTGTTTGCCAAGCATGCATGCATTCATTCATTGCCAAGCATTTGTTTTTAAATTCCAGGTAGAGAGATGCCTGGGTGGCTCAGCGGTTGAGTGTCTGCCTTCGGCCCAGAGCATGATTCTGGAGTCCCCAGAATCGAGTCCCAGAATCGAGTCTCTGCATGGAGCCTGCTTCTCTGCCTATGTTTCTGCCTCTCTCTCTGTCTCTCATGAATAAATAAATAAAATCTTTTAAATAAATAAATAAATAAATCCTAGGTAGAGCTGTTGAGCACAAGCTCTTCATTTTTTTTTTACACTAAAAAAAATACTATTTATTTTGGGGGTGGGGGGACAGAGGGAGAGGGAGAGGGAATCTTAAACAGGCTCCATGCCCAGTGAGGAGCCCAAAGCAGGGCTCGATCTCACAACTCTGAGATTATGACATGAGCTGAAACCGAGTCAGATGCTTAACCAAATGAATCACCCAGGTGCCCCTAAACTTTTTTTATTCATTAAGTAATCTCTACCCTCATTGTGGGGCTTGAACTGAGGACCCTGAGATCAAGAGTCACATATTCTAGTGACTAAGCCAGCCAGATGTCCCAGTACCAACTCTTTTTATTGTCTGGGATGTTCTAGGGGAGGAAAGAAGTCAGGATAGAGTGAAGAAAATCTCATTAGCTAGAATAACATACTTCAGCCCTAAGTGTATTCATCTGGTGAGAAATGTGAGTGGATAAAAGAAAACAATGTTCATCAGTTTAGGCTGCATAAAAGGAGCCCTGAATGACTAAGTTCTTAGACTGTACCTGATATATCTCATCTAAAAAGCTGACCCTAGAAGGCTAAGACTATTCTGTTTTGGTAGAATATTCCTTCTTTTCTTTCTTTTTTTTTTTTTTTTTTTTTTGAGTGCTTATAAAGAATACAAAGCTCATGGGCTAGGACATGGAAAAACAATTAGCATTAGGTTCTGTTGTCAGGATTACTATGGTTCCTTTTGAAATACTTTCTTTTAGTGTTCTTTACATTCCAACTGGCTCTAAAAAAACCCAGACAACTAATCCTCAGATTCACCTGTACTCACAACATTACTGCTCTCATTTTTCAATGTTACTGGAAAGGGAATGTGCTGTTCACATTTTAGTGTCTTTAGTCTGGATAAGTTTTAGCATATTCAGCTCCCCTTCCAAGTTTTCAGAGATAAGCTTACAAATGTGAAAGTTGTTAACTGCTGTTTCTATTACCAGGCAGTCAAAAGTCAGGAAAAAAAAAATAACCACTAGGGCACACCTAGGCTCTTCCAGCGTTGCCAAACAAGTAAATTAACTAGGTCTGTAATCTCTTACACCCAACACAAATTTAAGGGATTCACATTCTGTATTTTTATAAGTACTGGCTTCCAGGAGGCATTGTCTTTTTGCCTCACTGATGTGAGCTTACCTTGGCTTTGTCTCTCATTGAGCCCTTGCCCAGCACAGAGATCTTTGCACCTGTCTCTTCTTGCAGTCTTTTGATTGTATTTCCTTGTGGTCCAAGGATCTTCCCCACAAAATTGAACTGACAGAAAATAAAAATAGATTCCTAAATATGTATGTTCCTATAAAACACTTCCACATGTATTACTATCTCATTTGATCTGCAACCCTGTAAAATAGGGCGCATATTACCTTTCCTATTTTACTGAAAAGGATATGCTGAGGATACACTGAAAAAAATGAATAGTCTAAGATTATACATATAGAAAGCAGCAGTTCCTAGACTTGAACTTGGGTTTCCAGATGTAGTCTAGTGCTCTTTCCAAATTATCACATTGCAACCCTTAGTGCTTCAACAAACAAATATTTTTAAGGCAGTGACTACAGAACAGACATATGGCATTCTTTTATAGTACTTGTTTGGTAATAAACTAAATATAACTAATTTCTTTTCTTTAAAAAAAGGAAAAGAGGAGGAGGAGAAAAACAAGAAAGTATTTATTTGAAAGTAAAACACTGATTAAGAAATAAAATTAACTTCATCTAGTCAAAGATTTGTGCTATATTCCCTGTATTGAGATTTTATCAATCTTTTTTCTTCCCCACATCAATCTTTTGACAGAGAGCAACTCTTCAGTTTTTTTCTTTGAACTTGGAGCCTGAATGTTTGAGAAAGAAACTCTTTTTGGTAATAAAAAGTTGATTATATTTCCTTCCTAGATATAGGTATACGGCTACTTACGGACTCAGATGTTTCAACTACCAAAAACAAGTACTACAAGTATGGAAGAGAAGCTTCACAGGCTCAAGGACCAAATGCATCACAATTTCCAGATGTCTTTATTATAGCCCGTGGCTCTCACACCTACAAAGACAACCAAGTGAGGCACGTCTGGCCTTACCTTGGGATACTGCTTGACAGGTATCAGTACCCGCTCCTTCAGCTTCATGTTCTTATGAGAAAATAAATCCAAATAATTCTCCTCATCGTCCTTTTTTGAATCTCCTTTCTGAATCTTCTCAATTTCTGAATAAGACAAACACAATTCAGTTTGTTCTGTTAACTAAATGCAAATATCCAAGTCTGCATAAAGCAAAAACATAAGACCAAATAGTTCAGATGAATGTGCTAATTTCAGATAGAGACTCGCTGAAAGCATCAAAGGTGTACAGAGTTAACTAGGAAACCCAGAGGCTGCTTCTTATGAAAGTAGTTTGCTCTTCCATCCCCACCTGAAGCCTCTACATCAGAGCCATTCAAATGTTTCTCAAGAATAAATGAATTTAACAAAACAAATGCAGAGCGATGGGGAAAAGAGGATAAATGACTTAAAAATAAAAAGTCTGTATCAAAAAAAAGAGCACAGTCCTGATGAAGAAACAAAAGTTAGTAATACAATGAAGGGTTCCATTAAAATTCCACTGTGATATTAGAGCTTTGGATCATAGTAGTTCTTAAGAGTTTTTGAAAGACGTCATTCTTAGTCTGCCATTTACTAGTTGTGTAAACTTTGAAAAGTTGTTTAATTAATTGCCCTAATTTTTGGTTTCCTCATCTGTGAAATGGGGAGAATACCTACTTCACATGAGGCTGCTATAAAGACCGAGTAAAATAATGTATATACACACACCAACTAAAACCCATTTCCTAGGAAGTGCTTGATACACGGTCAACATTATCTAGCCAAATTCAATGTCCTAAAGGAAAACCAAGGTACTTTCAATTCCCAGGTTAAGATAGTTTCATCAGATGAAACTATCATCTTAGTATCCAAAAAGGTCTCCTATAATTAGGGAACTTCATCCACTCATTGGAAGCGTTTGAGTGCTTCCTATGGAGAGGCAGATAAGGGAGAGATAAAGGTATGATCATTAACCACTAGGGGAGACTTGCCAAGGGCCAGGCATCTAACCTATAAAGTATAGGATACACAACAGAATAAGTCAAATATGATCTCCCTCTTCACTATGTTTATACACTGACAATCCCAGTCTATGAAGTTGGCAGTGAAATACACTTAAGTACTATGACAAGAGTACCAACAGAGATGGGGCAGTGTGCGCAAAGGCAATGAATAGCAACAAAAGGTTATATGGTCCACTGAAAACAGTCAAAAAAAGAAATTTATACACCCTAAAGTCAGTGGAACATTCTAAGTAACGCCAAATATCCTCCTTATATACTATTACCACAGTTTCTAAATTCTATAATTTTAAAAAATATTTTATTTTAGAGAATGTGTCTGCCCTAATGTGGGGGGTGGGGACAGAGGGAAAGAATCTCAAGCAGACTCCCAGCTAGCTAGGGCTCGATCTCATGACCCTGAGATCATAACTTGAGCTGAATCCAAGAGTTGGATGCCCAACTGCCTGAACCATCCAGGCACCCCTCTATCTTCTATAATTTTAAGGTAATGGTTCTCAAACTTCAGTATGCATCAGAATCACCTGGAGGGCTTATTCAACAGACTGCTGGGTCCCAACCCCAGTTTGGGATTTGTGTTAGGAATCTTCATTTCTAGCAAGTTACCAGGTGATGCTGATATTACTCATCTAGGGACCACACTTTGAAACCCACTGGTTTAAAGGGTAAAGATAAATTACTTCAGAGGTACCTGGCTGGCTCAGTAAGCGGGGCATGCGACTCTTGATTTCAGAGATATGAGATTGAGACCCATGATGGGTGTGGAGATTATTTTAAAATATTAAAAGATATATTATTTCAAACACATTATGCAAACCCATACCTTAAACAGCCTTAAAAAATAACTGTTTAGACTAATTCCAGCTGTGAAGTACACAGATGAAGGAAAATCCTTTTGATTTTGACAGACCTTCATAGGAGTTCAGAATTTCAAACTGAAGGCTTTCTGCTTATTAAGAAGCCAATTTCAGAGGTTGCAGAATATGGTGAGCTAACTGACCTGTTTATGCCCAAAAGCACAAACTCCCTCACTTTCTGACAATTAAAACTGCTAATCATATTGCAAATTCTTAACTAAACCTTTACTCCTATGAGAACTGTAGATGACGATGCTCTACACACTCCTATGTTTCACTGCTTAGAAAAGAAAACAAATTTGACCTTAAAATTAACAGACTAAATGCTTCATTCAACACCCTGTTTGTTTGCTCTTTTACTGGTGGTATATCCTGACCTCTATTCTCCCCTCCCACTTACGGCTAATATTAGCTTTTTTTAGTCACCAGTTTTGAGCCTACCATCTCTGAATACATCTCTTCTTGAGTTTCCAGGCTGAAAAGCTGGGTACTCAACTCTCAAAAATCCTAGGAACAAAGATGCCACATTTGTGATCTGAAAACATCACCAAAGAGCTTCTAAAAATGTGGAACAAATTACACGCCTCATTTTAATTCTCTCTTGTGTGTCCTAATTGCTATCATCTAGTTAGGCCCTTCAGCTGTATTTTATACCATTTTCCAGAAACTTTCCTTGGCCAGTGCAGGAAGAGAAGACTCTAAGCCTGTTAATCTGTTGTACTCCTATAGGCAGCAGGGCTGCAAAGACTGAACCAAGAGAAAGGTTTGTTTTGATGCAGTGGAATGTACCCTGTACATTTCAGGCCTTTCCTTCTATAACATGGCCTTCTGTTGTTCTATTCTGCACTAGTTGTATCTTAATTAGAATCTTTGGGACGCCTGGGTGGCTCAGTGGTTGAGCATCTGCCTTTGGCTCAGGGCGTGATCCTGGTCCGGAGATTCAAGTCCCACACTGGGTTCCCTGAGAGGAGTGTGCTTCTTCCTCTGCCTATGTCTCTGTGTCTCTCATGAATAAATAAATAAAATATTTTCTTAAAAATGAATTGGTTGTGTTTTAAAAAAAGGAATCCTTTTGTACATTTTTATCTCTTAATTTAAAAAAGAACATTAAAGCATTTTTGGAGAAGTCACAGAATGGTGATTTAAATAAAACCGAGAACTGAAAAGATAAAAAGGGAAGGGGCACCTGGGTGGCTCAGTGGATTAAGCACCTGCCTTTGGCTCCCGTCACGATCTCAGAGTCCCGGGGAGTCTGCTTCTCCCTCCACCTCTGCCTCTCCCCACTGCTCATGCTTTCTTACTCATTCTCTTTCTCTCTTAAATCAATCAATCAATCAATCAGGGAAGTTTAGCCTAGAAAGCAAAACACAAAGAGGTAACTTTAAGTCTTTAAGAGGGCTCATCTTCCATGTTTGGAAGGGGAAGGACTGAATACTTATTCAATGTCTACTATGTATCAAATGCCCTACAAATATTACCTCATTTATCCTACAAAATAACTCAATGAAATAGCTGGTATTATTTCCATTTTACAAAGGAGGAAACAAATTCAGAGAAAAGTTTCTAAGTCACAAACCTGTTAAAGTACCAGAAAAAGGATCAAAACCCAGGCTTTCTCCAGCTTCAAACCTTGTTCTTTTAATACAGGGGTGGGGGGAGGAGGACGGGACACATATACCTTATTTAAGCAAGGAAGAGCTGATTTTGCAAAATTTTGGGTACAGTTTTCAATTCTGTATTTCTCTCCTTGGCCTTACTTTTCTCAGAGAGCTTACAGTAGGCTATATTGGGGAGGGAAAAAAAAAATCAAGAAGCTTCCTAAAAATGGTTTAACCCTCAGGCTAAAGTACTTTCTAGACAACATTTTTGAAACCAACTCCTTTAAGTGATCTTTGCTTGGGCCTCTGGAGACCTTGGATGTCCCAAGAGCCAAAGAAAGGAAAGCTAAGGTGTAAACAACAGAGAGGTGACCCATTTGTTTCCTAGCCAGATGCTTACAGAAATCGTATTTCATGCAGTGCCTGTGTCAGGAATTTTGCATTTATTGTTTCATTTTGTCTTTATAACCAGGACTACCCCTATTTAACAGGTGCAAAAAGCTGGGCTCAGAAAAGTTATGTAACTTGTCCAAGATCACAAGACTAGTTAGTGAGGTACTTAAATCCAGGTCACTCTTTCCACCAGTCAGAACAAATTCAACTATTTTGGTGGCATTTCTTTTATTCTATCTTTTACTATAACTTAACCATTCCTTTTTTTGGTTGGTCTTAGCACAGACTGGAAGCTCTAAAGAATGAGGTTTTTCTTTTTTCTTTTGGTGCAAAAGCTCGTTTTATTAAAACACAGGGACAGGACCTATGGGCAAAAAGAGCTGCCAAGGATTGTTTCTCAAATGCATATCTCAGAGGAAAGAGCATGAATTTTAAGCTAGATGGAACTGTGTTTGATTCCCAGTATTGGTACATACTTGGTATGTGATCTTCAGCAAGTCATTAAATCTTAGTCTTCCCATCTTACTTTTATTTTTTAAAAAGATTTTATTTGAAAGGGAGCAAAAGAGAGCATGGGGAGTGGGGAGAAGAGGGAGAAGCAGGCTTCCTGCTAAGCAAGGAGCCCGATGTGGGGCTTGATCCCGACTGTGGGATCACGGCCTAAATCAAAGGCAGCCATTTAATCAACTGAGCCACCCAGGCACTCCTCCTTCTTACTTCTTAAAAAAGGAGGATAGAAAGAAAAGAAAGAAGAAAAGAAAGAAAGAAAAGAAAAGAAAAGAAAAGAAAAGAAGAAAAGAAAAGAAAAGAAAAGAAAGAAAAGAAGAAATCTAATAAACAAAAATGTTAATACTAGAGAAGTTTGGGAAAATTATATACAAATTTTATCAACTGGATAGGCTAAAAACAGACTACCATGTATGTTTCATTAACAACATGTGATAAGGGCTGTATAAGCTATAAGACAATGGTCAAGATTCTCTGGCTAACACATCCAGAGGCAGTGTTTTTAAGAGGGCAAGATTCAGAGGATGTCTGCTCCAAAAGGTCAGGGATCATGCCCTCATCTCAACTCTCAATGCACTTGCTTCATACCTCTAACTACATTATTCCTTCCTTTGTTAATGATTTCTGGACCCCTTCCAATCCTAAACTGAGTACCTGCCATTTTTAGTATAATGCCTAATACAAAATAGGCATCTATAAATGTTAACTGAATGAAAGAAACATACCATTAACACCATCAATGATTCATGACTATCATCCCCAAATTTGTAGTTCTCTGCCCTGTATCTTTTCTGTTGATACCCACCTTGTGGAATCACAAGTCCAGTATGCTTACTACCTCTGTATAAAAAAATTCCATTCTTTTTATTGATCAAATTACTTAACTGTTTTAAGCAAGAGCAGAGACCAATAGAGATTCTCAATCTTTTTTTGGGGTCATGGGCTCCTTTGAAAATCTGATGAAAGGTACAGATGGGTTCCCTAGGAAAAGATAACACAATATTTCACAGACAAGGTTGACTGACAGTGGATATTGGTTCAGAAAAATCCTCCTAGTCTGAGTAAAGAGCCCTCTAAGGGGCTCAATTCTCACATTCCAGGATAGTGGCAAACCCTGTTATGACATATAGACCATGGTCTCCTGAATTTCTTTCTTATGATCCAATTTAGAGTTTAGAGCTTTCTCTGTTCTTTTTTTTTTTAATAAATTAATTTTTATTGGTGTTCAATTTACCAACATACAGAATAACACCCAGTGCTCATCCCGTCAAGTGTGCTTTCTCTGTTCTTTTTTGAAAATTTTATCTGAGAGAGAGGGAGAGCATGTGTGTACATGCTCAAGTAGGGGGAGAGGCAGACTCCACGGAGCAGGGAACCTACTGTGGGGCCCGATTCCAGGACCCCAAGATCAAGATTTGAGCTGAAGGCAGATGCTTAACCAACTGAGTCACCCAGGCACCCTTTTTCTTTTTTAAAAAAGCTTTTTGAGGTAATTGTAGATTTATATGCAGTTCCACGTAATAAAAAGATCTCATATACCTTTCACCCATTTTCTCCATAATACTTTGCACATATCATTACCAGAAAATTAACATTAATACAATCTACTGACTTTATTCAGATTTCATCAGTTTTACACCCATTTATTTATGTTTAGTTCTATGCAATTTAATCAGTCACACGAGTACCACCACAGTCCAGGCGCAGAACAGTTCCATAAGGATTCCTCACCCGCCCTTTTGTAGCCACAGTCCCCTCTCTCCAGCTGTCTCCCACCATTGGCAACCACTTATCTGTTCTCCATCTCTATTATTTTGTATTTTCAAAAATGTTAAATTAATGGAATCATACAACGTTTCCTTTAGAGACTGGTTCTTTTTACTCAGCATAATTATTTTGAGCTCCATCCAAGTTGTTCCACTTGTCATTTCTTTTTATTGCTAAATAGCATTCCATGGTATGAATGTACCTGTTCACTCACCTATTGGAGGCATATGGTTTGTTTTCATTTTGGGGCTATTATGAATAAAGCTGCTATGAACACTCATGCACAGGTTTGTGTGAAACTAAGTTTTAATTTTTCTGGGATAAATGCCCAAGAGTGCAATTGCTGAGTCGTATGGTAAACATATATTTAGTTTTGTAAAAAGCTGCTTTATCAGAGAAAAATGTATGCTAACAATATTTTATACTTAGTCTCACTAGTATTATGTTCCAAAAAAATAGTATTGTACTGTATGTATCTAGCCTACTGGGACTTGCTTTTCTATATTAGTCTAATATTAGTAATACTATTATACTAATATTAGATTTCCAAGATTTCTCTATGTTGTTGCATGTAGCTGTAAGTTTTCATTTTCACTGCTATATAAATATTTTATTTTGAAAAGTTCAATCTCCAATCAATGGTGAAATACGTTGCACTATTTTATGAACAAGGTGTATCATTTTATGAATGAGGCATTCATGTACAAAAATTTCTTTGGGCATATTCCTAGGAATGATGTTGCTGAATTTTAAGGAATTTGAAAATTAATTTTCAGATGAAATGCTAAATTGTTATCCAGAGTGGTTGTATCAATTCACACTTCCACCAGCAATGTTTAGAGTTCCTTCTAATTCTCATACTCTCAAACCCTAAGTCTTGTTTAACCGAATTTCCATCAATACTTCAGATTTTCATTACTTTCCTGTCTCCAAAATTTTTCCTCATTTTTCTTCATTTCCTCTTTTATCTACTTTATATTCAACATGTCAGGTTGAAAAAATAAATCCTGGTGAGGCACCTGGGTGGCACAGTTGAGTGTCTGGCTCTTGGTTTCTACTCAAGTCAGGTCGAGGTCGTGGGATCGATCACCATGACCAGTTCCAGCTCCACAGTCAGTATGAAGTCTGCTTGAGATTCTCTCCCCCTCTGCCCCTCCCACTCATGCTCTAAAATAAATAAATCTCTTAAAAAAAATAAATCCAGGGATCCCTGGGTGGCGCAGCGGTTTAGCGCCTGCCTTTGGCCCAGGGCGCAATCCTGGAGACCCAGGATCGAATCCCACGTCGGGCTGCCGGTGCATGGAGCCTGCTTCTCCCTCTGCCTGTCTCCTCCCCCCTCTCTCTCTCCTCTATCATAAATAAATAAAAAATAAAATAAAAAAAATAAAACACCAAGCACTCTTTGAAGATTTAAAAAAATAAAAAATAAATAAATAAATCCAGTTGGAATTAGTTTGGAAAATGCAAAAGATCAACATGTTAATTTAAAAGTCCTGTCATCTTTATAATGCTAGTCCCCCCCAACCCCACAACTTCCCCAGGACATGGCATATTTCTCTTTTCATTCAGATCTTTATCACCTTCAATAAAATTTTAAAGTTGACAATATGATCACAATATTCCAATTCTTTATCTGTTAAACTGAGATAAAAAATTCTCCCTCCTATAATGGCCAGGAAGACTGAATAAATAAGTAGCATACTTCATGGCACATGTTAACATGCTCTACACAAGGTTCAATATTATTTAATGTTATTATTCATATACTTTTAAAAATATATATTTTATTTATTCATGAGAGACATAGGCGGAGTTTGGAAAAGCAGTCTCTCTGCGGGGAACCTGATACAGGACTCCATCCCAGGACCCTGGGATGACAACCTGAGCCAGATGTTCAACCGCTGAGCCATCCAGGTGTCCCTTCACATACATTTTTGAACTGATTTTTATTGCTTACCCCAAGGCAACTGATATTATTTTTAAAATTTTTTTAATTTTTGATACTATTCTAAAAATGATTTTGTCAATTCTTTTCTAATTGGCTACTGCTCATGTATCAGAAACCTACTGATCTGTACATCTCTATCTTGTAATCAGCTGCATCACTGATCACTTACCTATGTAAATAAAAATATTGTTGCAAATAGTGATAATCTCTGCCTGCTTATCCTATTATATCTATATTTGGTTTAGAGTTCTTTGCAACTAATTCCACTTTCTGAATTTAATAGGTTTTGCTAGCTCTGTTGATGAAATGAAATAGATATACTTTTATAGCATATTGTGAATGAAAGGAATTAAGTATTCTGAAATTTCAATAGACTGTCTTTAAATGTCTACTGAGTGTTTTGAAAGATGGATTTCTAGGTATATTTTCAAGATCTTCTGGGGATTGTTATTCTCTTCAAAATGTTTACTTACTCCTGAAACATTTACAAACTTATATTTTCCTAACTGTACAAAGTAGAAAAACGCTGATACACATACAAGAATTTTATGTTTATTACATAAGTATGTAACACAAGATAAATTATTTTTGTTTCAGAAAACAAGCATGTGTACTCTGAGTCCTTGCATGTCTGCAAATGCATTTAATTGTCATCATAACTGAGTATCAATTTGGCTAACACAGAAGTCTATATTCAATATGTAAGTCTCTCAGAACTGTGTTGATATTTTTCCATCATGCAATGAAGATGAATATTCATTCATCAAATATTTAGTAAGAGTCCATTCTGGGCAGCACTCTTCAAGAATAGGAGATAAAGCAGTGAACAAAAACAAAGATCCCTGCTCTGGTAGAGCTGACATCTAGCTGTGAAGGAGTGATTAACAAATACACACATAACTACAATATATTGTATATCAGATGCTGATTAAGTACAAAATAAAGCTGGGGGACATCTGGCTGGCTCAGTCAATAAAACATACCACTCCTGATCGCAGGATTTTTTTTTTCTTTTAAGATTTTATTTATTCAGGAGAGAGAGAGAGAATGAGAGAGAGAGAGAGAAAGAGGCAGAGACACAGGCAGAGGGAGAAGCAGGCTTCATGAGGGGAGCCTGACGTGGGACTCGATTTAGGGTCTCGAGGATCAGGCCCTGGGCTGAAGGCAGTGCTACACTGCTGAGCCACCCGGGCTGCCCTGATCTCAGGATTTTAAATTTGAGCCCCACGTTGGGTAGAGAGATTACTTAAAAATAAAATCTTTAAAAAAAAAAAAAAAAAAGGCTAGGGAAGAGTGGCCTGGGTCTTGAGGCTTCTCTTTGGAAATGAGCAGAGGTACCTGAGGAGAGTCAGTTCCAAGAGCTAGGCTCTGCTCTTTGGGTTTCCTTCTTCTTCTGGCATTATCATCTTTACTGCCCTGTTAGCTAGCACTCCAATGCATTCGAATAAATTGTAATATTTTGTCCAAGTAGTACAAAATATTTTAAGGTACAATTTGTTGCAGGTTACTATATATAGTTATATAGTAGGGGGTGGGGTGGGTGAAGAAGGTTAGGTACATGGATCCAGGCTCAGATTGACTTCAAATCCTAGTTATGCTGTTTTCTAATTTTGTTACTGTAGACAAATTAATCTCTGGGTATCTTGTAAAAATGAGGATAAGAATAACGTTCTCATAATATTGTCACAAAGACTAAATATATGACTTAAAGTGCTCAGTCCAGTGCCTGGCACAGTAAGTGTTAACTATATTTTTCTTACACATATCCTTCTTAGAGTTTATATACTACTATTCTGTGTTCTCAGTGTCTCACTTCCTCACAGTGGGTTGACTTCACTACAATCCCTTTTCCAGATCATTAAAAAATACGTTAAAAGCCAGGTCCAGTATATATCAAGACTTAACATATACCCCAAGTCTGCTCTCTCAATGAGCCAGCATTACTTAAACTCCAATTCTCCAATGAAAAATTCAGTTTAGGGATGCCTGGGTAGCTCGGTGGTTGAGCATCTGCTTTCAGCTCAGGGTGTGATCCCAGTCTAGGGATCGAGTCCTGCATCGAGCTCTCTGCGAGGAGTCTGCTTCTCCCTTTATGTCTCTGCCTCTCTCATGTATCTCTTGAATAAATAAATAAAAATATTTTAAAATTCAATTCATTAAAAAAAGACAGACATCAAAAAACCCAAGTTAAGGGCAGCCCCAGTGGCACAGCGGTTTAGCGCCACCTGTGGCCCAGGGCGTGATCTGGAGACCTGGAATCGAGTCCCACGTCGGGCTCCCCGCATGAAGCCCACTTCTCCCTCTGCCTCTCTCTCTGTGTCTCTATGAATAAATAAATAATCTTAAAAAAAAAAGAAGAAAATAACTTGATTAAAATAAAAAAAAACAAAACCCAAGTTAAAAGATATTAAATACTCTCTTGTAACAGAATTTAAGCAGTGAGAGAACAGTGAAAATTTTAAGTAACTTTTCTAAAAAAGATTTTTTTTAATTAATTAATTTATTTATTTATGATAGTCACAGAGAGAGAGAGAGAGAGAGGCAGAGACACAGGCAGAGGGAGAAGCAGGCTCCATCCACCGGAAGCCCGATGTGGGATTCGATCCCAGGTCTCCAGGATTGCGCCCTGGGCCAAAGGCAGGCGCCAAACCGCTGCGCCACCCAGGGATCCCCTAAAAAAGATTTTTTTTCAGTAATCTTTACATCCAATGTGGGCTCCAACTTACATACAACCCCAAGATCAAAAATCACATGCTCTACTGACTGAGCCAGTCAGGCACCCCTGTAAATAACTTTTAGGATCAACAGTTTTTTTTTTTTTTAAGATTTTACTTATTTATTCATGAGAAACACAGAGAGAGACAGAAACATAGGCAGAAGGAGAAGCAGGCTCCCTGTGGGGAGCCTGATGTGGGACTCCATTGCAGGACCCTGGGATCACAACCTGAGCCAAAGGCAGAAGCTCAATCACTGAGCCACCCAGGTGTCCTCAAGGATCAACAGTTTTTTTGTTTTGTTTTGTTTTGTTTTGTTTTTTGGATCAACAGTTTTTATGATTATCCTAAAAAATCACCTTTTACTTAAAAGACAAACACTGTACTAGGCACTTGGTGTGGTCAGAAAGGCAAAAAATACCTTGTTTTCATATTTTACTCAGTACCATGGATTTACAACTATTAGAAAACTGTGGTGACAAATTATTATCTTTATTATTATGGCCAAAGGGAATGGCGCCAGTGCTTTTACATAACACTTAATTCTCTCATCATCCCATTTTCCAGATAAGGTTACCGAGGTTCGGAAAACTTCCCAAGAGTAGATAACTAATTAAGGGTCAGAATTTCAAACCCAAGCCAACACCTTTAAGTTCTAAAGTTTGTTATTCTCACTCATTCAACCTGGACTGCTTAAAGATTAAAGGAAATAAAAATTAGACTACCAAGTCAACCTTTAGCATTTAGCTTGACATTCCTAAGTCTGCATGTAGTTGCTTTCAGATTCAAACACCTGGTGTTTGCTATATTGCAAGACAACATGAAAAATATAAAGATTAAAAAAAGCATCCTGGCCTTCAAAACGACTGCCAGAAGAACACAATGAACAGTAATGTTTCAAACAATCTGACTGTGTTACAGAACAGCAAAACACCCAATTGGTAAATTGAAAATGTAAGCAATTTATCCAAATGTTCTTATTTTTTACCACAGCGAGATTTGTTTATTGCTTTAAAAAAAATGAAGATCCCTTACCAATGTAAGGAGATAGAGAACAAAGGGGAAGGACACGAAATATCGATCAGTCCATTATATCAACCTTGCCAAGGAGTCCAACTACTCATTTAGAGTTGAAGGTTGTAACTTTTTACTTGCTTATAAAAGTCAGGTCTCATAAGAAATAACTTATTAAAGCAACGTTTAAACTGTAAGTGGGGGCAAAACAGACGGCTTTAGACTAGGTGATTGGCCAGTTAGGGCAGGAAAGGAGCGTTAGTCCACTGGCACAGAACAAAGACTACTTTTCAGAATCTATTTCACTATTGAAGCAAAAAGAAATAAAACAGGAAGACCAAGCCTTTCAGGTACAAGCATCTTGCAACTTCCCTCAATTTTTGTCCATCTTATTGAGTGAGGAATGTCCTGCAAACCAACCTTTACCTCCTCCGATTCCATTTCACTGTCTCTAGGGCTATTCTTACCCTTCTGATGAACACCACCTTATAAAATAAAGGGGTCCAACCGTCTGGCTGTATAGCAATGATCATTTTATCCGCCCAAGTCGGAAGTCTGGTTCGGAAAGCCTCAAGATCCGATTCCCACAGGTTGCTCCTGCCTCCGAGCAACTTAAGCTCCTGTTACCGCTAAGTCCGACCCGGCCCCAGAAAACGCGGCGCGCTGGACAGGGCATTCCAGCCTCACCCCATTTCACCCCGGCCCTCCCTCCCACGGTCCCTCCCCGCTCCGGCTGTCTTCACCCCCTACACCCTCAGTAGAGGCGTCTACCGCCACCTGCAATGAAGAAAGAAGGCTTTCCCTTTGGGGGTAGGGGGAGATAAAAGGTTCGCTTCTGGAAGGATCTGAATACTCAGAGCGCAGGGCAGCTGCAAAAGGTGGGAGGGGGAAGGGTCGGCAAAGGGGCGGGGAGCGCAGCGCTATCCATCAAGACCTTTGCGCTAAGGGATCACCAAGTCCCCTCTGGGCCTCCACTGCAGCCTCAGAATTCTCCCTCGCACTACTGCGAGGGCCGGGATGGGGGCGTGGAATCCAGGCTCCCGGGATGAGGAGGAGAGGAGGGGAGTTCACGATGGCCTTGGCCCCGAGGGGGCGGAAGGCAGGCGGAACAAAGCCACTGCTACCCATGCCCCCGGGGGGGCCAGACGACCCAGAGGGACCGGGGAGGCCCGCTTACCTGCCGTCAGTAGCTGCATGGCGTGAGTGAAGGACGGGTCGAGCGAGTCCTTCTCGGCCATGAGTTCGGGCAGGTACTTGTTCTCCGGCTCCATCTTGACGGAGGCAGTGGCTGAGGGGGGCAGCAGCGGGGTCGGCGCCGGACCGCCCACTGTCGCGTCGGGACCCGTGGCCGAGGGCGGCAGCAGCGGTGGTGGCTGCGTGGCGGGCGAGGCCCGGGCGCCCCCCCGGGATCCCCCTCCGCCTCCCCGCGACCGGTGAGGCAGCGGCGGCTGCCGAGACGGCGCCTGACGCACGGAGGGGTGGGCACCCGAGGGGTCCATGGAGCCGCTGCGGCCCGAGGACCGGCTCATGCGCGCGGCGGGGTCGTCCCGGCGCTGCATTGGGGCGGATGTGCGATCGAGGGATCGAGGAAGCGACGCGGCAGCGGCAGAGGCCCGAGCGGCGGTTGGCGGGGGTGGGAGAGCGGGAGCGACAGCGACCGAAGCCGACCCGAGCGACCCAGCGAAAGAGAGCACCGGAAATGAGGCGGCGCGCGTGCGCAGCCAGCCACCGGCACCGCCCTTGGGTCTCTCCGCGGAGAACAAAGTCTCCAGTCGGGCCACGGCGCCTGCGCACCGCCGCGGAGCCCGAAGAAGTCGCCTCCCCGTCCCCCTTTTCCCTCCGAGCCAGCCAGGCCAGAGTCTTGTGCGCGTGCGCGAGTGGCCGCGGGCTTCGTTCGTTTTCTCTTCCACGTGACTCGGCGCTAGCGGGACACGTGTCTCCTCCCCCTCTGGCCGGGTGCGCGAAGGGGCGGGGGCTGTGGAATGTCTTTGTCTGCGCGCGGGCCCGGGGAGTGTGGGGCGGGAGACCTGTTACTCGCGGGGCCACGCCCCCGCCAACGGCTGAGCCGCGGAGGGGGGCTGCGCCCAATGGGGTTCCGGGTGGGAGTGAAGTGGGGGTGGGTATGGGGTGGGTAGAGGGGGTCCCTGAAGTGTAGGAAGGAACAGAGTCCGGCGCGGGGGGTCGCTGGAGGGCGGTCTGGGTCGGAAGAGAGGAGAGCGACTGCCTGAACGGGGCGGGGGGGGGGTGGGGGGGGGAGGAGGGACAGGACTCGGGGGAACTAGGAGGGAAGAAGGGACGACTGAAAGAGTCTGCTTCGGGGATGCGAGGTGGAGATGGGGAAGGGACGCTTGCAGGGAGAAACGGAGGAAGGACGGGCCAGGGACTCGAACGAAGAGGGAAGGTTTAGATTGGAGGCCTGAAGTCTAGCGAGGAAAAGGGCGCCCGATGGGAGCAGGAACCCCAGAAGTCCTATCCCATGATTTCCAATATAGTAGGCTCTAAAAGGTGAGCCATTGTTGGTCTGAGAAGTCGTCTTAAAAGACGAAGACGAAGCATTTTAGCTCTTTATACAGTGCTGCTTTCTGCTGACTTACGTGTTTTCTTCCGCAAAAAAAGTGAGGAAGAGGTCAGGTCCTTAATCCGTGATGGTTACTTATACCACTAGGATGGCTCCTTCTACTGATGCGAGTGTTAATCCCCCTGCCGCTGTTGGACTTTTCACAATGGATCATTCCAGACTTGCTCAGAAAGAGCATTACCACTGCTCTCCAGGCCAGGGCATATAGTGGACAGTCTCCCATAACAGTCTCCTCATCTTGGGGGTGCTATATGCAAATGAGCCCAGGTCTCTACTTCCAGAATTCTTAGAAACCTGGTGCTTCCCCTAACCTTTCTTTCCCTCCACAGATTTGTGTTTCCCCCATCCAAAGCACTCCCTTTTCCTTTTGGATCAGTTCCCCTAGTAAGCCCATGCTTTTCAAAACCATTTCTGGACATTGTCTTTTGTGTGGCTGGAAACTTAATTGTTGGATCTGAAACTTAGAAGCCTTCAAACTAGGGAAGATTTAAGGTCTGGCTACCGTCTGGGGGGTGGGGGGGACTACCCACGGAAATGAGAACAAACAAATATCTCCATAAACTATCACGTTTATTATAATATATATTACTGTTATGTATATGCAACAGTAATATATTACTGTTAGTACTTGACTTTGAAGTAGCATTAGGTAGTTTATAAGTAGGAGAAAACTGTTTTTGAGTAATTGTAATGAAAAATGTAAAGTGACCAGTGCCAAAAGATAGGTGACTATTAAGTGCCATTGGATTTCAAGGCAGGAGATAGATTTTGGCCAGGGGAGAATGAGTTCCAGGCAAGGGGAAGTGTGAATAAATGAACATTCAAAATGAGAATGTCAGAGATGCGTTTAAGGACTGGAAGTAATCCAATTGCAGACTATGAAGAAATAGGTGGGTTGAGAGCAAATGCATGGAGGAGGGGAAAAGGGGGCAAGGTGGATTTTATAGCTCTCTTGCAACTCATTCCTGCTGCTGTCCTTGAAAATCCTGTTTGGGTGGGAGTGGTATTACAAATGACTGAAGTGTCCTTGCTCTATGAGATGTCCAGATGGAGGTACCTTGAGCTGAGGCTAATAAAACTTTGATAAAGAGGTGTCTGGGCAGCCCCGGTGGTGCAGCGGTTTAGCGCCGCCTGCAGCCCGGGGTGTGATCCTGGAGACTCAGGATCAAGTCCCATATTGGGCTTCCTGCAGGGAGCCTGTTTCTTCCTCTGCCTGTGTCTCTGCCTCTCTCTTCGCTCTCTCTGAATGAATAAATAAATAAATCTTTAAAAAAAAAGTGTCTGAGAAGGAGCTGGGTAGTGGTATCTGTGGGTTTCTAGACTAGAATCACCAGTCTTTCCGGATGGCTGCCAAACCTTTACTTATTTGAAAAGGGTGGGGTTGAAGGGAGATTTGAGTTCTTCCTGATGAGACAAAAGGTAATCTCTGAGGCAACAGGTTGTGACGTTGTCCTGTACTTAACAAGTAAGGGATGCAGCAGCCTTCAGTTGGGGTGGAGGTGGGCCTGGGCCAGTCCAGGGGCTGAGGGGAGTTCCCTGGAGGTTAGAAGGGTAATTCCTGTCCTGAAAGCCCAGAGGTCTGGAGCTCATTTTGTATTAACCATGATGATATCACCTGATGCTCCAGGTTTGCCTAAAGGTATTAACAGTATAAAGACTGACTTTGGAGTATTACTAGACAGATTCAAACACCACAATGCCTTGTCTTCACTGTGTGTCATTAGCAAAAAGCACAGCCTGTCAGAGCCTTAGTTTCCTCCTTTCTACAGTGGAGGTAACTGGTAATGACATCTACTTTGCAGAATTCATGTGAACAAATACCAATGTAAACCTCCTGACAGAATTTAGAAGCAAAAGAAAAATTATCATCCTGCCATCTAGTGCCCAATGAAGAGTTTGAGGTGCTTCATCTCGGTTGTGGATCTCAAAGGCCTGCTCTCTAATCTGTATCACTTTCACTGACTTATAACTAGATTAATTTGGAAGGGGAGTTTTCCAAATACACTTTTACCCTGTTTCCTCCTATAATCCAGTTATTATGGTGTAGTAGGAGCAATTGAGAGCATAGTTATTCAGATGGAGTTGGCTTCTTCTTACCTGCTGGATGCTTGAGCACGTTACTTACCCTTACTGAGCCTCTCCTTCCTCTTCTTTGATAAAATCAGGAGTTGAAACAATACCTACCTCCGGGCTATGAGGATTAAAGCACTCAGCACCAGGGATGGTAATTAGTAGGTGCTTGAGAGGTGATAGTGACCATTGTTATTATTACTACACATTTTTTTTGAGTACCTTATTACAGATTTTCACTTTCATGTGAGTCCCTAATGGATGGACTGGGAAAGGTAGAAATTTGTCTAGCTGCCTGATCTGTGTGATCTCTACCAATGGAGATCCACAAGCCCTGTCTACCTCTCCTGCTTTGCAGCCAGTTCCTGGGAGAAGGGCTCCAGATCTGAACAGGAGACTTTCTCTTCCAAGAGTGTAATTCATCTGTTCAAGCTTAAACATCTTGGTGCCAAATATGTGGAGGGTGGAGAAGGAGAAAGGGAGATAAAGATTTGATGTCTTAAATTTTTTTCTAAGATTTGTTTTCTATAAAAATATATACTTCTGGTGAGCCTGGTTGGCTCAGTCAGTAGGGCATGTGACTCTTGATCTCGAGGTTTTGAGTTCGAGACCCATGTTGGGTATAGAAGTCACTTAAAAATAAAATCATAGATATATGTATATATACATATATTTCTAGTTTTAAGAAAAATTCAACCAGGGACACCTGGGTGGCTCAGTGGTTGAGTCTGCTTCTGGCTTGGGTCATGATCCTGGAGTTCTGGGACCGAGTACTGCATTGGGCTCCCTGCAGCAAGCCTGTTTTTCCCTCTGCCTATGTCTCTGCTTCTCTCTCCGTGTCTCTCATGAATAAATAAAATCTTAAAAAAAAAAAGAAAAGAAAAAATCCAATCATAAGATAGGCATAAAGTGAAAAGTAAAATACACCCCAAACCTTGCCCATTCACTTGACTACCCTTCTCCAAAGGCCCTTATTCAATGGTTACTTGTGTAGCTTTCTAGACATTTTAATACATCCATATGCAAATCTATCTTTTTAAAAAAATTGCAGCATTCAGTATGAACAGTTTCCGACTTGTTTTTAAAGAAATATTCTGGCCATTTTTTCTTCTCAGTATATATAAATCTACTTCATTTTTCATGGCTGCCTAGCATTCCATCAACTAGGTCTGGTGCTTATATTTGGAAATATGTAAGGGTCATTCCACCTTTTTAGTATGGCAAATCATAATGCCATGAGCATCATTGGACAACATCTTTGTGCACTAGTATCCGTATATCTATAGGTTAATACTAGACATGATATAAAAAGACAGTGCCATGCAGCCGGGGAGGCAGCATTCTTTTCTCCCTTCTCCTCATTAATTCTGGGCATCATCTTCCCATAATTTTAGTCTTTGCCAATGTAGTAGATGAAAATGGCATGAGATTGAACATTGAATAAGAGTCCATACCTGGGGCAGCCCAGGTGGCTCAGTGGTTTACTGCTGCTGCCTTCAGCCCAGGGCCTAATCCTGGAGACCCGGGACCGAGTCCCATGTTGGGCTCCCTACATGGAGCCTGCCTCTCCCTCTGCCTGTGTCTCTGCCTCTGTGTGTGTGTGTCTCTCATGAATAAATAAAATCTTAAAAAAAAAAAAGAGTCCATACCCTCAAGGAGCTCACTGCTGAGTGAAGGAGACAAATATACAAGCCAAAAGTTATCATTGTAGAGTGAAAAGTGTTATAGTAGAGGACTACAAAGAGCTGTAGGAATGCACAGGAAAGAGTGACTGACCAACCAGGGACATGAATTAAGGAAGTTGGATCTTTGGGAAGTTGCCAGGTGGAGTGGGGGCAGGCCATTTAAATATTGGTTGTAATGAATGAATGAATGAATGAATATTGGTTGTTCAGCAGAGTGCGGTTCCTGTGCCTATTCTCCATTTTCCATGTTCATGGCTCTGGAATGTAGATCTCTAGCCCAAACTTCTGAGTTCCAAATCTAGATAGCCAATTGCACCGCTCTTTATACCCATGTTTAGCTGTGTCAGAGACTCCTCTAACTCCATGTGTCCCCAGAAGCATTCCAACTGCAGCCCTTAGCAGCACTGCTTCATGGCCCAGATGATGTAACATAGCTCAGAGCTTGGAAGAAGCTCCTTTTTCAGGACCCAGGCCTGCTCCAGCACCTCAAGAGCATCAGGGCAAGCAACATTTAAGGAGGGATTCCTTCTCAAGGCTATGCTCCTTGCTTGCCTCATTCTAGTCCCAGGGTGCTTTTTGCATTCTCACAGAAGGTGCCTTTGGTAGGGACAGTGGGGATCAGAGCAGGGTTGGTGTGGCCAGTGACAACCTACTGCTTTGTCTGACAGCCACTTGTCAAAAGTCCCTAGAAGTGTCCCAAAAATACTCAAAGGGGACTTTGCAGGGCCAACAACTGGAACTCGGGATGATGAATTAGTGTTCATGTGATTTTGTTTCTGTCTACAGGCTTAGGAGGCCTACATGATATTTGGATTATAATCATCTTTTCTGCTTGTCTCCCCAGCTGGATGGTGAGCAGCTCATGGGCAGGAAACACTTCTGTCTTTGTATACACAGACAGAGGCTGGAATAGAGCAGCTTCATACATTCAATAAATGTATGCTGACCAAGTAAATATCTGCAAAATAATTAAATTCCCATTCTCTCCGTTACCTTTACCACCAACCTGCTCCTCCTCCAGTATCCCCTGTCTTAGGGAAGAGCACCCCTAACTCATTGGACAGCTGGAAGTCTGGGAGTCCTCTTTAACTGCTCTCCACTGCCTCACTGCCAACTATACAATCCATGCCTAAATCCTATTGTTTACTGCATAAATATTGCAAATCCCATGAATGGTTCCCTATCTCCACAACCTCTGCCTCCATCAGAGGTGCTATAATGCCTCACTTGAACTTCTGCCATCCCTGGACTGGTCCCCTACTTCCATTCCTACTCCTGCATCCTTTCTCTATTCTCTACCCAAAAGCCAGCATATTTTCAAATGCAGATTTGATCATGTCTGCCTGCCTGCCTGCCTATCTGTTTCTCTGTGTCTGTCTCTGTTCCTGTCACTGTCTCTCTGCCTCTCCTGCTCTCTCCTTCTCTCTATCTCTTGCACATAACCCTCGTAAAACCTTTTCACTGACTTCCCATTGCCCTGAGGATTAAAGACCAGAACCCTGAAGATGCTTGACTCACCCTGCTCACATGGTAAGCCCCGCCTGGCCTTCTTGCCTCAACTCAGGTCTTTCTCCTCAGTTCCTGTACTTAGCGGCACTAGCCTTTTTCAGTTCCTCAAAGAAGGCAGATTCCTGCCTCCTCCAAACTGCACACTTTCTGGTTCCCTACCCTAAAATTCTGATCACTTTACCCCTCCCTTCCCCACCACGTATTTTCCTTGGATACTGTCACTGTAATTTCAGATGTATTAAAATGTCACTTTTTAAAAGGAGTTTATTTTGGGGATCCCTGGGTGGCGCAGCGGTTTGGCGCCTGCCTTTGGCCCAGGGCGCGATCCTGGAGACCCGGGATCGAATCCCACATCAGGCTCCCAGTGCATGGAGCCTGCTTCTGCCCTCTGCCTGTGTCTCTGCCTCTCTCTCTCTCTCTCTCTCTCTCTCTCTCTCTCTCTGTGACTATCATAAATAAATAAAAATTAAAAAAAATAAAAGGAGTTTAAGTAATCTCTACACCCACTGTGGGGCTCAAACTCACAACCCCAAGATCAAGAGTCACGTGCTCCACTGACTGAGCCAACCAGGTGGCCCCAAAATGTCACTTCTTTAGGGAATCCTTCCCAGATCCCCAAAGCAGGTCAGGTTAATTCTTGTTATATGTTCTTATGGCTTATTTTAAAACCTATCACATTTTAAATTTACTTTGCATTATTGTTTGAGTAACATCTGCTTCTGCCACTTGAATGTAAGCCCCAGGAGGTCAGGAACTTTGCCAGTGGTGTTTAGGGTTATGTCACAGCACCCAGCAGAGTGCGGGGCTGGACTGTCTGATCAACAAAGATTTGTTGGCTCAATGAATAGAAATAGGAATAGCACATGCAGAGGCATTAAAACATTACAAAACATTGCATGGGTCCCTGGTTTGACAAGTCATGTCATATGACTTAGACTAGAGGAGGGGAAATGTGCATGGAGAATGGCAGGAGATGAGGCTCAGGAGGTAGTCTGTGTCTCAAAGCTCAAGTAAGGAAATAGGATGCCCTTGGGGAGCAGTGAGGTGACACAGTCACAGATCTAGAGTAGAAAAGGAAACCAGGGGATCCCTGGGTGGCGCAGCGGTTTGGCGCCTGCCTTTGGCCCAGGGCGCGATCCTGGAGACCAGGGATCAAATCCCACGTCGGGCTCCCGGTGCATGGAGCCTGCTTCTCCCTCTCTCTGTGGCTCTGCCTCTCTCTCTCTCTCTCTCTCTCTCCTCTCTCTCTCTCTCTCTTTCTGTGTGACTATCATAAATAAATAAAAATTTAAAAAAAGAAAAAGAAAAGGAAACCAGGGGTCACAGGCCAGCTTTGCCCTGTGCATATGTTTTTGTTTTTTTGTGTGTGCATATGTTTTAATTGGCTTGCCTAATTTTTTTTTAAACTTTTTTTTAAGGATTTTATTTATTTATTCATGAGAGACACAGAGAGAGAGAGAGAGAGGCAGAAACACCTCAGAGAGGCTGAGGGAGGAGCAGGCTCCACGCAGGGAGCCCAACGTGGGACTCGATCCCAGGTCTCCAGGATCACGCCCAGGCCGAAGGCTGTGCTAAACCACTGAGCCACCCGGGCTGCCCCTAATTTTTAAAAATGAAATAGTTGCTGGTACTTAAACATTGGGAGAGTTCACATTTAAAAATAATTTATGAAAAAAATAATTTCTGGATTTCTAGTTTTCTTGAAACATCAGACGTTCTAGGAACCCTGGGTTCATATTCCTTCAAGCAATAATTAGTTTCTGCCTTTAGAGGGAACTGCCTCTAACTCCCTAGACATTTTTACTCCCAACCAGACTCAAGCATTTGAGTTAGTGACCCTTTTCTAGAGGGAACCATTGGTTGGAGCAGGTGGGGAAGGGCCGTGGAACTGAGGAACCAAAGAAGAGAATGGAGTTCATGTAGGAGCTGGAGACCCCTAGATCTAAGGGACATTACATCTGGACCCAGTCAGTCTGGCCTAGGCTTGGGGTGGGGGAGGGAAAGAAGCTTCAGAACCTAGAGACTCTCTTCCGCCATCGGCAGCTTTTATTGGACTAAAGTAAAGAGAAGATAAAAACAAACCAGGAAATCTACTTTGATCTTAGCTGATCTGAGTGTAAATTAATGGAAATCTTGGAATTTTAGCAAGATAAATGCTAACTTCTGGGCTCACCTATGCCCTGTCCATGTCACAGAGAAATAAAAGATGAATAAGACTATGGTTCTTACTGTTGAAGAAATTGATAGTCTTGTGGGGGAGAAAGATAAATAACTAAATATTACGTGCTGGATAATAGAATAGAGAAGCAGTTGTTCATTCAATAGATATATTTTGAGCACCTGCCATTTGCTAGACACCATGCTTGGTGCTGAGATATAATTTTGAAGAAGACAGATACGCCTCTGACTCAGAGCTTACATCCAGGTGGTTTGGGAGATCAGAGGATGAAGGAATTAATTCTGACAGGAGTCTAACATCTGGAAGCCAATCATTTGAGTTGGGCCTGAAAAGAAGCTTACAGTGTTGCTAGGGCTTGGGTTGAAGTATGGAAGGTCCATTCTAGTCAGAAGAAAGAACAGGAAGGAATGGTGAGAATGTTTAAGGAATAATGAAGTATTGGGTCGGAGTGATTTTTATAGAAGAGAAGGAAGCATATTATTTAGACCCTAGGTTTCCTGTGAATCTAAAAACCATTGGATTTTTTTCTAGAAATAAATTCTTTAAAATGGAACTGTTTTAGGGGGCCTGGGTGGCTCAATTGATTGAGTATCCGACTCTTGATTTTGGCTCAGGTCTTGATCTCAGGGCGTGGGTTTGAGCCCTGACAAGGGCTCTGCATTCAGTGGGGAGTCTGCTTGAGATTCTCTCTCTCTCTCTGCCCCCTTGCCCCCACATTTATGCGTGCATGCTTGCTCTCTTTCTCAAACAATAAATAAACCTTTAAAATGGAACTGTTTCAAAAATAACTAAAATGAAAAACAAATCCAGGGGGTGAAAATACTATTGTCCCAGTGTAAAGAGTTTCACTATAAAATAAGGGCATCGTTTGAAATCAACAACTGTCTACGGCCATACGACCCTGAACGCCCGCGATCTCATCTGAAATCAACACAACAGTTCAGAACTTACACGTTGAAATGAGAGGTTTTGAATTCCTCTTTTCAAATTTGTCTTCAGAGCCTAAAGTCCATTCTTCAGACTATTATCAAAGGTGACAACTTTTTATTCTTGAAGTTGAAGTTAATTTGAGGAAACAAATAATTCAGAGCCAAAGCTAGTGAATAAGCCAGAAATCAAGTTATGGGCACCTGGCTGGCTCAATCAGTAGAGCAGGCAACTCTTGATCTCATGGTCATGAGTTCAAGCCCCGTGCTGGGCATGGAGCTTGCTTTAAAAAAAGAAAAGAAAAGATATCAAGTTGGGGAGGATTTTTTTAAAAGATTTTATTTATTTTTTAAACATCTTATTTATTTTTAGAGACACACAGAGAGAGAGAGAGAGATGCAGAGACACAGGCAGAGGGAGAAGCAGGCTCCATGCAGGGAGCCCAATGTGGAACTTGATCCTGGGTCCCCAGGATCACACCCTGGACTGAAGGTGGCGCTAAACCCACTGAGCCACCAGGGCTGCCCAAAAAGATTTTATTTATTTATTTGAGAGAGAATGAGAGAGGTCACAGAGGGAGTGGGAGAAGCCAGCTCCCCGCTGAGCAGAGAGCCTGATGTGGGGCTCCATCCCAGGACCCAGAGATCATGACCTAAGCTGAAAGCAGACGCTCAACCGACAGAGCCACCCAGGAGAAATATTTTTTAAAGAAAAAGGTGTGATGACAAAGTAGTGAATCTGATTTTCTTGAGTAACTTTTAAAGTGATCGTGAAATCAACTCTAAAAGATGACATCCCCAAATACATTTGAGCGATGATGACTGTCAGAACAAGGGTAGACACACCCACCCAAAGCAACTCCTTCAAGGACAGCACTTATTTCATTTATGTATGTATGCATTCATCCATTCAATAAATATTTATTAAATACCTACCTAATAGATGCTAAGCATTGTTCTGGGCATTGAGGGAAGTGGTGAACAAGATAGGCAGGTCCCAGCTTTTGTGGTACTTTGTAAAGTGGAGAGGCAGATAATTACCAAATAAACAAGGTCAAAATATGTTTTAGGAAGATAATGAAACCAGGGGTGCCTGGCTAGCTTATTCAGCGGAGCATGTGACTCCTGATCTTGGGGTCGTAAGCTTGAGCCCTACATTGAGTGTAGGTATTACTTGAAAACAACCCCCGCCTCCCCCCCCCTCAGCCATGGGGCAGCCTGGGTGGCTCAGCGGTTTAGCGCCGCCTTCAGCCCAGGGTGGGATCCTGGAGACCCAGGATCAAGTTCCACATTGGGCTCCCTGCATGGAGCCTGCCTCTCCCTCTGCCTGTGTCTCTGCCTCTCTCTCTCTCAGTCTCTCATGAATAAATGAATAAAATCTTTTTTAAGGGATCCCTGGGTGGCGCAGCGGTTTGGCGCCTGCCTTTGGCCCGGGGCGCGATCCTGGGGACCTGGGATCGAGTCCCACGTCGGGCTCCCGGTACATGGAGCCTGCTTCTCCCTCTGCCTGTGTCTCTGCCTCTCTGTCTCTCTCTGTGTGACTATCATGAATAAATAAATAAAATCTTTAAAAAAAATCTTTTTTAAAAAAAGACCCCCCCAAAAAAGAAAAGAAAATTAAACCAGATACTTTGATAGAGTGACCGAGAAGGGGTGGGGTTGGATACTTTAGGTGGGGAAGGTCTCTGAGATGGTCCTGATGAGGGGGAAGAAGCTAGCCATGGCAAATGCTGAAGGAAGGACATTCTGGAAAAAAGGAACAGCAAGTGCAGGGGCTTTGAGATGGGAACTGATTGAATTCTAGAAACAGAAGAAGGCCATTTGGCTGGAGAATAAAGTGAGCATGGGGATTAGCCATAGAAGTGAGATGGGTGAGGTGGGTGGGTTCAGAATCCTATATAACCATGAGGGCTGTGGCACCAAGTTTTTTCTGACTTTTTAAAAAGATTTTATTCATTCATTTATGAGAGAGAGAGAGAGAGAGGCAGAGACACAGGCAGAGGGAGAAGCAGGCTCCACGCAAGGAGCCCGACGTCGGGCTCGATCCCAGAACTCCAGGATCACTTCCTGGGCCGAAGGCAGGCACTAAACCGCCGAGCCACCCAGGAATCCCCTTTTCCTGACTTTTGTGGAAAAGTGATGTGCAGGATGGGAAAGAACAGAAGTACAAAGAAAGACCAATTAGGAAGCTGTTACAGTAAAATATTCAACAAATATTTTTCGTGCATCTGCTATATGCCAGGAACTGTGCTAGATGCTATAGGGATATATTGGTGAATAAGATGTAAGTTTCTGTCCTCAGGTTGCTGACGACAGTGCAGGACAGACAAGAAAACTGGGGATTGTCTATCAGTAAATGCTAGAATGGGATAAGTACAAGGTACCATGAGAACACAGAGGGGGGTCCTTTGTCTGAGAGGTTAAGGAATGCTTCCTGGAGGAGGTCTCATCTAAGGTGAACTCGAAGGACCTCAGGAATCAAATCAGCTCGGTGAAGGGCTGAGGAAGGTCATCCCAGGCACTGAGAGGCTTAGAGGGGAGTGAGAACTTAGTGAGTTTGAGGACCCGCAGAGAGTACAGCGTGGCCAGGTCTTAGACGTATGTCTTCTGTTAAAGAAATCAGTCTTAAGTTGTCTTTGCTTTTATTTTTAAATATAAGCTTTTTGAATTTGTGCGGGAAAGGTTTTTCAGCACAGAATGACATAGTTCAGGGGCCTGCCCAACTCTCAACTGCCTCTCCCTAATCTTCCTCGGATTAGTCTTAATAATAATCTATTGAGCTGTAACTTTGAACCTGATATTATACCTAGTGTCGAAAAGCACAAAGCATCCTGGATGAACACCTCTGTTTTCCCCTAGCTAGATGAGAAGTAGCTGTGGAGGGAAAAATCACTACTCTCTGAGTAATGGAAAGGACCCTACTTGGGAAACTGCTTGAGACAACTTAGATCCTACCATCCATGAAGCCACAGCCCAGGGGGACAGTGGCTTGGGGCCTGTTTTTGTTTTTAAGTAGGGTCTGTGCCCAATGGGCTTGAACTCACAACCCTAAGATCAAGAGTCACACACTACCAACTGAGCCTGCCAGGCGCCCCTGGTTTAACTTTTTTTTTTTTTAAGATTTTATTTATTTATTTGACAGAGAGAGAGAAAGAGAGTGAGCACAAGCAGGTGGAGCAGCAGGCAGAGGAAGAGGGAAAGGGAGCCCAATGCAGGGTGGATCCCAGGACTCCCAGATCATGACCTAAGCTGAAGGCAGACACTTAACCAACTGAACCACCCAGGTGCCCCTGCTTTAATCTTTCTTACAGATTCCTGAAAAATTCTATTAGTTGAAGGATAGGACCAGTCAGTTGATTCTATGCTCCAATAAGGTGACTTGCTAGGTTTGTCCCTAACCTCTAGGGTGGTTGTGCTTAAAATGGATTCCTGACTGGCATAGTTAGTCTGCATTTCTTTGGATAATGGTTCACTACCTGTGGGGTCAGATTTTTTCCTGAGGCAAGATCACTAGAGCACTTAGGACTTTTCAGATACTTTTTTTTCAAAACAGATTTTATTTATTTGAGAGAGCGAGAGAGCACGAACAGGGTGAGGGGCAGAGGGAGAAGCAGACTCCCTGCTGTGCAGGAACACCCCCTGCCCCCCATACACACACAAACACTCCTGCCCTCCAACACAGGGCTCTATCCAGAGACTCTGGGATCATGACCTGAGCTAAAGGCAGATACTTAACCGACTTAGCCACCCCACCTTTTTTCTTTTAAAGATTTATGTATTTATTTGAGAGAGACAGAGAGAACGAGAGAATATGAGCACAAGTGGGAGGAGACCTGAGCTGAAACCAAGAGTCAGATGCTCAACCAACTGTACCACGCAAGCGCCAGTCAAATCTTTTTTGATAGGAGAAGCTGGTCCTACTTCTCTCCACGATTCAGTCCTTACTAGGAACTTGGAATCACAGAAAACCAATAATAGTCAACATCTCCATGTGTTCAATTTATATAATTCTCACAACAGTCCTACGAAGCTGGTGCTATTATTCTTACACTATGGTTGAAAAAGTACAAGCCCAGGAAGGTTATATCACTTTCTCCAGGTTACCAGGGATTTGAACCCAGGCAGTTAGACTCAACCCAAATTTTTAAGCGATACATTGCGAGTGGGACCAATTTAGGGATTTAATTACAAGAATATAACCACAAACCCCTATATAAATTGGTAATAATAATAAAGTGATATAAATATAAATAATAAGTGATATAAATAGGTAAATTTTGTTCTCTAGTTCTATAAAATTGGGCATAATTATATTGGATACTTCTTTTTTTTTAAAGTATTTATTTAGGTAATCTCAACACCCAATGTGGGACTTGAACTCATGACCCCTGAGATCAAGAGTGGCATGCTCCACTGACTGAGCCAGCCAGGCACCCCAGGCATAATTATATTGAATTCAGTAATTATATGATGGTATCAATACAATCATTTGAGATTATTTATGAACACAAACATTTATAGACAAGATATTAACAACCGATAAAAACAGAATTTCTGGGATGCCTGGGTGGCTCAGCAGTTGGGCACCTGCCTTCAGCTCAGGTCATGATCCTGGGATCCTGGCTCGAGTTCCGCATCAGGCTCCCTGCGAGGAGCCTGCTTCTCCCTCTGCCTATGTCTCTGCCTCACTCTCAGTCTCTGTCTCTCATGAATAAATAAATAAATCTTAAAAAAAAAAACAACGGAATTTCTTTGCATCATTAAGTTAACCTAAGCAAATTAGTTTTCAACTATTATTTTTTTAGTTTTAATTTTAATTTAAAACTATTATAATATTAAGTTTCTATGATAAGCTCATGGTAAGTAATTGTGCTTGCTTCCTTAAAGTTTATCAAGTCTTTGGCAGGGGAGAGCAGGACGAGGGAGGAAGAATGACTAACCCTCTAAAAAAACAGTCTAAAGGAAACTAAAGTTGGAGTCTTTTCCTGTTGGTAAGTCTCCCTGTTACAGAGACTTCAAAAATCTTTCATTCGCTTTAGAGCCCAACACCTATAATGTCTAGTATATTACTACCGCAAATCACAATTACTTTTTTTAAAAAAAGGATTTAATATATGTCAGGTTCTGTGTAAGCCTTTAAGACTAAGAGAAAGGACTATAGTTATGCTCAGGGAGGATGAAACTGAGCCTCAGAGTTTAAATAATTTGTACAGATCACAAAAGTGGTGAGTTAAAGTTTGGAACTTGGGATTGTCCAATTTTGGAGTCCAAGCTCTCAGACTACAACTCGGTATAGAGATTGGCTCTAAGAAATAGATATTTATTTAAATGTATGAAAATGATTATTATAATGAAAGTCTTTCTCCTACAATTTTGAGCAAATCAGACTCTCCTTTCATACCAAACTGCTTTTCAGTTTATCAGATCAAAATATGAAACAGGAAGCACTAGGTCATTATCTCTCTCTCTCTTTTTTACTTCAACACTGGGCCCACTTGACACTTTCTTGATGTGTTACAGAGCATATCATTCTTTATGAATGTCACAGAATTACCAGCTTGTCATTAGCAATAGTTCTTCTTTTAAAAAATATTTTATTTGACAGAGAGTGCGCAAGCAGAGGGAGCTGGAGAGGGAAAAGCGGGGCTCCCCGATGAACAGGGAGCCCGACTCTCAGGGCTAAATCCCAGGACCCCAGGATAATGACCCAAGCAGAAGAGAGACATCCAACTGACTGAGCCACCTAGGTGCCCCAGAAATGGTTTTAAAGATTTTATTTTTATTTATTTGTTCATGAGAATACACAGAGAGGAGAGAGAGAAGCAGAGACACAGGCAGAGGGAGAAGCAGGCTCCATGCAGGGAGCCTGATGTGAGACTCGATCCTGGGTCTCCAGGATCACACCCTGGGTTGAGGGCGGTGCTAAACCGCTGAGCCACCGGGGCTGCCCCAGAAATGGTTTTTAATAAGAGATCTAAAACATCTCTGTGGGGGTACCTGGATGGCTCAGTTGGTTAAGTGTCTAACTTTGACTCAGGTCAATGTCCCCTGGTTGGGCTCCATACTCAGTGGGGAGTCTGCTTCTCCCGCCCCCGCCTCTGCCCCTCCCTGACTTGTGCACGCACATGTGCTCTCTCTCAAATAATTTTAAAAAATGAAAGTAAAACATCTCTGTGAAAATGGCTGATATAGATGACTTGTTCTCTAGTAGATGGGGTGAGAAAACAAGAGTTGAGATTAGGCATTGAATAGCATGGCAGAAGCCAAGTTGGGTCTGCCTGTGGAATCTAAAAAGATCATTGTAGAACAAAAGTGTTTATTTTCTTGGTTTTGTTTGTTTTAGTGATGAAAATACAAGGTGTTCCCAAATATCCAAAATATCCCTTTCATTGAGAGATGGGAAGACACAAGCAAAAACTTCCAATTCAAATATCACACCTTAAGACAAATTCTGGATGGCATAGAAATAGTTTAGTAAATCACACCCAGGTGATTTCTGGGAATGCCATCTAGGAGACAGCAACCTGCAAAGTTAGGGTGATTTCAAAGGAAGTGGTTCATGCCTTAAACGAGCAACTAATATATGGTGCTATCTTCTTCATGGCCAGAATCCAAAGGTCCAGAATGGAAGTGAGAGTGGGCTTTCACATATTTATACTTAAAAACTCATCCATAGAATTTTTTTATTTTTTGTCCCTGCAACTTTGGGTTCAGTGAGTTTGGAGGTTCTATTTCCCAAAGAATGCTTCCATCAGGGAACACAGACATTAACCTGGTTCCATTATATTGGAAGCTGAGACTTTTCCCTGGTCATTTAGGGCTCCTCATGCTATTCAGCTAATGGCAGAAAAGAGGTTTACAGGGGAGTCTCGGTGGCTCAGTTGGTTAAGCTCAGGTCATGATCCCAGGGTCCTGATATCAAGCTCCATGTCAAGCTCCCTACTCAGCAGGGGAGTCTGCTTCTCCCTCTCCCTCTGCCCCTACTCATGTATGCTCTCTCTCTCTCATTCACTCTGTCTCTCAAATAAATAGATAAAATCTTAAAAGAAAAGAAAAGAAAGAAAGGAGGTTTACAATATTGGCTAGGGTGACTGATCCTGATTTTCAAATGAAAATTAGGTTGCTGCTATCAACAGGGGAATGAGAACCCTGTCCGTTCCCACTGGGTTCACTAGGGTACCTCCTAGTACTTCCATCAATGTAAAATTGTAGCAAAGTAGTAAAGATGGGAATGCTAACGGCTTGAATCCTGTGGAAAGGGAGGTTTAGGTCATCCCACCAAGCAAAGAATCCCCTCCAGCCAATATGCTTGCAGAAATAAGCAACATGGAATGGATGACAGAAGGAGGCACCCATGAGTACCACTTAGCCTCCCGGCCACCTGCTGAGGTAGGATCTGTAGCTACTCTGAGTATCTTCTATTCATTGATTGTTTTTCCTTCTCCCCCACTTCCTTACTATCTGGCGTGAAAAACACTGGTGGTGGTACCTTTACAATTTAGGTTCTAGATGGAAGAATAACCGAGGTGACTTCACTTGACCACAGGGTGGTTGGTAACTGATGGATTTGGTGCCTCTCCTGTGTGGCCCACCCTGATCTATTCTCTGCCTTTGTTTGTCCTATGGCCCAGGAAGCTAAACTCCATGGACTGTATCACCTGGACTCATTGCTCACTTGGGTTCTACCAATGGGAGGTACTGGCAAGAGACTGGTGTGCAGGAGGAGAGAGAATTTGGGGTCTTCCTCTGCTCTATGCTGGATATTCTTATTTTCTGGCAGTGACTGCTTTTCTTCCAAGCAACAGCTCCTGTCAGCAGCCCCTCTTCCATAGCTCAGGACCTCACCAGGTTCACAAAACTCCCATTTCCTTCCCTTATCTTTTGGACCAAGCATGATAATAACTTGCTGCTGTTGCCAGCTTCTGGTTACTTCGACCTCTCTTTGTGTTTCCTTCAACTGTACCCACATTTCATGAATAGTCCCTTCATTAAAGTTTCTGGAACCATCTGAAACTGTTTTCATTTCCTGCTGAGACTCTGATGGATCAATCGTTCAAGGGTGAGATGCAAAATTTTCAAAGTAAATCTGCTTATTATTAAAAAAAATAGGGATGCCTGGGTGGCTCAGTGGTTGAGCATCTGCCTTCGGCTCAGGGCATGATCCTGGCATCTGGGATTGAGTCCCACATCGGGATCCCTGAAAGGAGCCTGTTTCTCCCTCTGCCTCTGTCTCTGTCTCTGCCTCTCTCTCTCCGTCTCTCATGAATAAATAAACAAAATCTTAAAAAAAATAAAACAAAGCAAGCCAAAAAATGTATTAAGAAGGATGGGAGATGAAAGTTCAGTCATTCTTCCACTAAATGTTTATTTGTACTTACTACGTGCAAATTAGGTATTGGGAATATCAAAATGGATGTCAGCTGCTGCCCCAGTGTACAAGCTAGCTGGGAGGAGTGTGCTAGGTGCTCTGAAATAGAATTGTCAAAGTGCTGGGGACAAATGAGACATTTACTGTTTTATTTCACAAGCTGAATTTATTTTCAGCTCCCTCCCATGTGGCCTATAAAGTGGCCATTTGGGGGGCATACAAAATCTTAGAGAAACATAATTATTTTAAAGATTTATGTATTTATTTAAGGGGGAGAGGGGGAGAGGGGCAGAGAGAGGGAGAGAATCTTGAGTAGACTCCCCACTGAGCATGGAGCCCAATGTGGCCCAATCCAATTAGCCTGAGATCATGATCTGAGCCAAAATCAAGAGTTGGATGCTTAACCGACTGAGTCACCCAGGCGCCCGAAACACAATTATTTTTAAAAGATTATTTTCATATTCTGTCTTAGGATAGGATATTAATTCTTAATGCAACAGGAAAAGATCTGGAGGGCTACTCCACAAAGTGTTTCCAGTTGTTACCTTTGGCAAGAGGGAATACAAGAAAAAAATTTCATCTTCACTTTGTATCTTTCTGTATTATTTTCATTTTTTTCAATTAAATATTAAATTAAAAAGTTAGTAAAAAAACTCTATATTATTAAATATGTAATATAAACAAAAAAAGAAAGGAAATAATTCTTTTTTTATTATTTATTCATGAGAGACACAGAGAGAGGCAGAGACACAGGCAGAGGGAGAAGCAAGCTCCATGCAGGGAGCCCGATGTGGGACTTGATCCCCGGACTCCAGGATCATGCCCTGGGCCGAAGACAGGTGCTAAACCGCTGAGCCACCTAGGGATCCCAAGGAAATAATTCTTATGGCAGATCTCAGGAGGACATTGATTTGGGCCTTAAGGAATAAGTAGGTGTGTGTGTGGGGTGCCCGGCTGGCTCATTGGGAAGGGTTCTTGATCTCAGGGTTGTAGGTTCTAGCCCCACATGAGATGGAGAGATTACTTAAAAAATAAAATCATTCTAAAAAGAAAGGAATGAATAGGAGGAATTCAGGGAGTAGAGAAGGGGAAAGCATAAAACATAATCACAGAATATCTTATCCTTGCTTCAGATTGTCCTAGTATCTCCTTTATACCTGCCTCTGTAAATTAATTCATTGATAGCATCTTGTCAGAATACAAATATATATTGAGTCCCTGCTCTTTGCCAGTGTAATAGATACCAAGGCAGTATAAGCAAGTTCCTGTTCTTAAAGCATTTATAGTCCCAATGGGAAGTCAAGATAGAACAGTTAGAGACAGCCCATGGTTAAGTGCCAACAGGTTTGGCCCATGAAAGAGCAGGAAAAGCTGAGTCCACTGCCAACATTTGAATCTTGGAGCCTTGGAAGAGTGGTGTGATTTATAAAAATGGAAAGTTGGAAAAAGAGAACTGTTTTGAAAGCAGATATACCTATAGTAAAATATCACAGTCTATGGAATTACTGTTTGGCTATGCAAATGAACAGGGCTGCATAAGTAATATTGGGACTGCAGGGTGCCAGGGACTATAATAATCTCTACCTTTTATTGAATGTAGATGGGTGCTAGGGACTGTGCAAAGCCATTTGCACACATCATTTAATCCCCACAACAGCTCTCTGTGGCCACTATCACCCCTGTTTTTCAGCTGAGGGAGACTTAGAAAGAGGTTGGGTCACCTGCTAAGGCCCTGCAACCAGTGGGAAAGTGACAGATTAGGATTGGAACACAAGTCTGGTCCTGCTACACATCACTGTGACATGATGACACTATGCTGTGTCATTCAGGAGGATGTAGAAGATACCAACTCTGCCCTCAGGTGCAAGGTGAAGAAGGCAGAAGCAGGTGTGCGGACAGACATTGACCAGCTCCTCAGACAGGTGGCTCTCTGTGCCCACCATCATATCATCAGCAGAGGAAACTGGGAGGAAGCAGTAACTGCGGACAGGAGTGGGCACGGGTAGTAGCCACAGGAAGGAGTTGGGTTTTGAGTTAGACCTTAAAGGATGGATCGAATTTGAATAGAGCAGGGAATGGAGAGAATGACTTTCCAGGCGGAGGACTCAGAGGGGACAAAGAAGAGAGGTTGGGCATGGGTGAGGCATGCATGGGATGGACAGTCTGGATTGGGGCTAATAGAAAGTCAAATCTAGAAAATCAGATATGGAGGACTTGAATGCTCTCAAATCTACCAGGGAATAAGCCTTAATAGGATTTTGAAGGAGAAGGGAGGGGATGGAAGGAGCACATCTGGCATGCTTAAAAAGTGATCTTTTTACATAGGCTGCAATGTTCAGGATGGATTGGAATTAGCCATTAAACCTGGATCAGACTTGGGTTGATATTGGTCTAGAGGGACAAGAGGAAAGATGGGAAAGAAGGAGGTGATGTGAGAAATGTTTTTGAAGAAAAAAATAGAGATGCTTGGCAATTGATTGGATTCAGAAAGAGAGGAAAGGAAATAGACCAGAATCTAGAATTTGATGTGTGGGTGGCCAGGAGAATAATGATAGCTTTGAGATCAGAAGCAAGAACAGACTGAACTTGCTTTTGGTGGCTGTGTTGTGGCTTCTCTCTAGGGGAGAGCAGGTGGGATGTGGAGAGCAAAGGACAGAGGAATAACCCCAGGGAGATGAAGAGCCTGGGAAGGAAGGTGGGGGGAGAGAAAAAGAAATATCAGGGGATCAAAGAGTCAAGAAAATCATTGGGGAGAGAGAGAGGAGGTCTCAAAAAAGTTATAAAGTCAGAAGTGACCACCAGGTTCAAGTAGGACAGAGATGAAAAGAAGAATCACAACAGGAAAGAGACCACTGGCTTTGATAAAATCAATATGCTATCCAAAGTAAATCATTTTGAGCAGGCTTTCATCTCTTAGTAAAAACTACCCAATAAGGTGAATGAAGGGTGCTGGAAAGAGGGTGATGAGTCTATACCAATGTAGCTTATGTTTCCTGAGCACCTTCTATGTGCTCAGGCTCAGGTGATGCCTTGACTCTATTCTGTTGACAAAGCCAGTATTGTCAATGTCTTCTTTGAAGACTTTTTAAGAAAAAAAAAAAAAAAGAAGAAGAAGACTTTTTAAGGAATTTCCCATATGTAGCCAAGTGTAAATACTTATCTATGGCACTCCTTTTAAAACATGGGATTGTATTATGTACTTACTCTGCTGGTGACTTTTTTCTTTCACAATATATCCAGTGCTTTTTTTCCCCATGTCAGTAGAGAGAGATTTGCCTGGTTCTTTTGAAGGCTGTGTGTGGTATGAGGAAGTGATGTTTGAAAAGTAAAACCTGGAGAATGAGTGAGATTAGGGAGGCAAGGGGGTGGTTCCCTAAGGAGCAGAGTCCAGGCAAACAGAAAACCCCACAGAACTCCCCTACATTAGGGGAGCCTGATGTAGGACTCAATCCCAGGACCCCAGGATAACGCCCTGAGCCAAATGCAGAGACGTTCAACCACTGAGCCACCCAGGTGCCCCTTTATGACACCCTTTGAAGTAGGTATAATTACCTCTATTTTACAGGTGGGGAGAATGAAGCTCAGAGAGGTTAAGTGACATGACCAAAGTCACACAGCTAGAAAGTAGTTGAAGTAGGCTATGAATGAAGCTATGGGCTTTTATTGCCTTTCAAGAATTTTTTTTTTTAGATTTTATTTATTTATTCATGAGAGACACACACACAGAGAGAGGTAGAGACACAGGCAGAGGGAGAAGCAGGCTCCATGCAGGGAGCCTGACATGGGACTCCATCCCGGGACTCCAGGGTCATGCCCTGGGCTAAAGGCAGGCGCTAAACCGCTGAGCCACCCAGGGATCCCCAGCCTTTCAAGAATTTCTTAAAGGAAATTTCTTCTTGGGACTCAATAGGTGACCAGCTAGTGCTCCAAAGCTTTAGAAGTCATTAATTGCATAAAGCCAGTAGCATACTTCCTGGGTGATTTTCAGTGGCTGGAATGCTGAGCTTCTCGTGGCCAACTCCCTGTCTAGCCTTGGTATTATTCAAGGCAGCTTTATTGAGTTATAATACCTTCTCTTTATCACATTCTTTTCTCACCCCAGGGGCTGAGGACAGTATGTGGCTTTTGAACTTGCTTTCCATCTGGGATGGAGAAAGCATGAAAGTTCACCACTGCCTTAATTGTTAGAAGTGTTCGGGTGGAATTAGGGACTTGGGGCTGGCCGGTGCCTCTCCCCCGCATTTCCAGTGGCCGGCATCACTTTTGCTGTCTGAACTCGGCGGGAAGAGACTGGCTGGGTCGATAGAGGCATCCGCCTGGCAGTCGGGGACCTGTGAGACAGAGCTCTAATTCTCTCTCAGCAACGTTACCTGTGGCCTGGGCAAGCCCTGCTGAAGGCTTGGTCTTAGTGACAGAAGCCTGGGTGGGGAGGGGGCACAGAGATTTGCCTGTGGGGTTCTGCACAGAAACGAGCAGGAGCTCCGCCAACACTGGTTGGTAGGTAGAGCAAAGAAGGGGTATTGGGCCAAGTGCCTCTCTTCCCCTTGGTCATTAGTCAGAGGGCCTCTGGGAAGATGTCAGCCTTCCTGATCTGATCTAATTTCAGGCCCCCTGCTGTATAACTGAATGATTCTCTCTGTATATAGTCAGCAGCAGATTTTTCTCAAGGTGAAAACAATTAAGCTTTCGTCCCCTCCCCCCTTACCCTACTGCCGGAAAGAAAAGGAACATGGAAGGGAAGCCGTCCCTGCTGCCACCAAGGTCAGCCAGGGTGTTCTGGCCTGTTCCAGTAATTGGGTCCCCTACCTAGTCACACCTGTCACATGCTGTCATAGTCTCAGGCACCCCGGAATCCCTCAGGGCTGAGGCAGTGAAGAGGGCTGGAGCTGCTTCTACGCTTTCCTCCAGAACAAGAGAGAGGGCAACTCACCCAGCCCTAGGCAGGGAATGAGCTGGAACACAGTGAGCAGGGCCTGGGGAGCACACACAGGTGTGGCTGAACTGCCCCCTCCTCCCTCTGCCAGGAGTTTCTGGTGCCAGTCATCTTGGGGCAGAGGAGAACCTGGCAGGTATGGGAGGGGGAGGTGGGGAGAGGGAGTGAACAGGTAAGTAGAAAGGTGCTGAATGTCACAACAGAGCTGTGAAGACCTGTTCTACAATAGAAGTCAGAGAAGACTGCTTGGAGGAAGAGACTTTTGAAAGAGAGATATAATCTTATGATAAAATGTTTTAAAGGTAAGGAGGTGCTTGGCTGGCTCAGTCGGTAGAGCATGTGACTCTTAGGGTTGTGAGTTTAAGCCCTACATTGGGCATGGAGCCTACTTAAATTAAAAAAAAAAAATGGCTTTTAAAGGTAAAAAGGGTGAAAACTGAAAATAGAAGCTTCTGATGATCCCCAAGCACCCTCCGTGGAGGTAACAGCTGTCAGTATAATGTTACAGACTTTTTAAGGAATTTCCCATATGTAGCCAAGTGTAAATACTTATCTATGGCACTCCTTTTAAAACATGGGATTGTATTATGTACTTACTCTGCTGGTGACTTTTTTCATTTCACAATATATCCAGTGCTTTTTTCCATGTCAGTAGAGAGAGCTTTGCCTGGTTCTTTTTGAAGGCTGTGTGTGGTATGAGGAAGTGATGTTTGAAAAGTAAAACCTGGAGAACGAGTGAGATTAGGGAGGCAAGGGGGTGGTTCCCTAAGGAGCAGAGTCCGGGCAAACAGAAAACCCCACGGATCTCCTGAACTCTTCCTCTTACCTGTTAGCCCCCTCCTGTTTTCAGCCACCCCCCAATACTGCCACCTTTCCCCACTCTAATTTGCAAAGCAAGTCAGCTCCCTTTGTCTGGCCCTAGCCCTGGGGACCTTCATTCTTCATGCCAAAGCAACTTACTAAGTATTTTCCTAAACAAAGAGCCATCTACGCAGAGAAAAATTATGCCATTCCCCTCACAGACAAAAGTAGCTGCAGGCAGTTGTGGTTTTAAATAGCAATTAAGAGGGAAAAAAATCTGTTACACACATAAAGCACCTGGCAGTTCATAAATGGTGGTTGTTTGTTACTATTATTATTTTACATGTGCTGATGGATGAGTTGGCTGCTGCAGGAACCCCTCCTTTCTCCCACAGCACCCACCTCTTGGTTTGAGCAGCTTTGGCAGCTTTGAAATGCAGAGATAGTGTTTTATTTGTCTTCATAGTCCCAGCTCTCAGCACAGGGTCTGGCACAAGGTAGATGTGCTGGAAAAGAGCAATGAATTGACAGTCGAAGGCTGGAGTGTGCTGCTCTGAGCAGACACTGGGTCATGGCTGCTGTGGACCTGCTGTGATCTGAACCCCAGTACGCTTTGGAACAGGAGAGAGAAAAATCAAAACAAGACTTCTGGCCCCGGGAAACTTCACCATCAAGCTGGGCCTCTCAAAATCTCAGAACATAAAACTAAAATATCCATAGTCCCTGGATCAGTGCCTTCTTTGGTTCTTGTGTCTTTTGGGGGAGGGGATAAGCTTCCCTCCTCTTCCTTAAGTTACACAATAGATATAGTGCACACATCTTAAATGAACAGCTGGGTGAATTTTTATACTGTGTATGTCTTTATAACTACCACCCAAATCAAGATACCAAGGCATTTCCAGCACCAGAGCAGGCTTCCTTGGCTCCCTTCCAGGTGTAACCCCTCCTACTATTTTTGACCTGTAGCACCATCAACCACCAAAAACAGTGATACCTGTTTTTGCACTTTTTATAACTGGACTCACACAGTATATATTCTTTTAAGTCTGGCTTTTTAAAAAGTCAGCGTTATAGCTGTAGGATTCATCCATATTGGTACTTAAATATTTTCGTATGTGTGGTATACTATTATATTGAATGAATGTCTGTCAATGGACACTTGGTTTATTTCCAGCTTTTGGCTCTTCTGAAAAATGCTGTTACAAATATTTTTTACACATTTTGGTGGAACTAATCACTTAACTCTTGGCTATATAGCATATGGGAGTAGAATTTCTAGGTCTTAGAGGATACATGTGTTTCATTTTGGTGAACACTGCCAGTTTTCCAAAGTGGTTTGCCTTTTACTCTCCTGTTAGTGGTGTATGGGAGTTCCATTTGTTGTACATCCCTGCTAGTACTTGACATTGTCAATCCTTTTCATTTCAGCCATTCTGGTGGATGTGTAGTGGCATCTCACTATTTTATTGTGTTTGTGTGATATTGTATGATATTAATTTCATACGCTTACTTCATTTGCCTATGGCCTTTTCATCTTTATTAGCCAGTTGGATGTCCTTTCCCAAGACTCTGTTCAAGCTTGATCCTCTCACCCAGAGGTGTCTCACACAGGGGTCAACGACCATCCTTGTGCGGGTCACATGTTTGTGCTGCCTCCAGAGATCTTGCTCCTAAACTCAACACTCACCTTTCTAGCTGGCTCTTGTATATCTCTAACAGGGTGACACACCTGCCCCTCAAGATCAACATCCCAAACTGAAATATCCTCTTTAGCCCCAAATCTATTCTTCTTCCTTTCTGCTCAGGCCCACTCATGATCCGGTCCATCATATTCATTCTCACTGTCCCTGTTAAGGTTCAGGCCACAATCTTATAAAGCTCAAGAAATTTGTATGACCTATTTCCTTTTTCCAGCCCATGCCCCTCCTGCCCTGAGACCTCCTCTGGAGTCTCAGCTTGCATGCCACTTCCTCTGAGAGAGGTGTTTCCTATGTGCCCCTCCAGCGCCAGTTCCTTCCCTTTCTTCATTTACCACGCTGTGTTGTAATTACCAGTATCGTTGCCTGAATCTCTGGATCAGACAGCTGTTGTTTTGCTCACTCAGCAGTACCTCCCTGTTTCTTAGCACTCCAGTGGCCCATGAACCATCCCTCCACTCCCAGTCTGTGTGGTCCAGGTGGGGCTGCACAAAGGGGTGTGCATATCACCCCGGCCTGGCGAGTCTGTGTGCTCCATCCTTCAGCGCCATAACTGGGTCTTACCATGGAATCAAGGTATTTGATGGGAGTCGACCTTAGGATTCTTACTGGAACAACTGGGAAGAAACAAAGAAACATCTTTTTCCTGAGGGGGTTACTGATGAGCTAAGAGGAGAGTGTGGAGCCAGTGGCAGCCACCATGTTGCCACAAAGAGAAAGCCTACCCAAGAATGGAGGAAACCCAGAGGAGATCAAGGTCCGTGTGGGAAGAGACTGAATCCTACTGACATGCTTGAGCTCCTGGTCAATCAGCCTGAATCACACCCGGCTCGTTGACTTTTCAAGTAAGTGAGCCCATAGATTCCCCTTTGTGTAAGCTGATTTGAATTGGTTTCCGTCACTTGCAACCAAAAAACGTGCTGACTAATATACTCCCTTACTAGACAAACTTCCTGAAGGCGGGAGTGCCTGGTGCTTAACAGGAATTCAACAAGAGGGATTCAAGGAAGGAAACATGGAAGAGCTCCTCCTCTTCTCTTTGCTAGATCCTTCCTCTGACTTCCCCTCCCAGTTGATGCTCCATCCAGCCCACCATCCTCAGGTATACCCTTATACCCTTGCTAGTCTGAGGGTTTGTCACACATTCTCAGCCGTGGATTTTTTTTTTTAAAGATTTATTTATTTATTCAGAGAGAGAGAGAGAGAGAGAGAGGCAGAGACACAGGCAGAGGGAGAAGCAGGCTCCATGCAGGGACCCTGATGTGGGATTCGATCCCCAGTTTCCAGGATCACACCCCCAGCTGCAGGCGGTGCTAAACCACTGCACCACCAGGGCTGCCCTCAGCCATGGATCTTCTTTAAGTTCTGATTCTTCTGATTCTTCTTTACATTCATCTGCCTATCCCACTAAAGGCTGTGATGGCTGTTCTTTAGCTCACTGTTCTCCAGATTTTCTTCCTTGGCCAATCCAACCAGCCACACATTCTGGTAGGAGATCCCCTCTCTGTTACTGGAAGTCATAGATTCTAAAAAAAAAAAAACAAAAAAACAAAAACAAAAACCAAAAAACACAGCTCTTTTTGCATATTTGATGGATTTTCTAATTATCTTCATTCAGCTTTATGTTAAACTAAGGAGTAGCAGTTACTAAAAGTACAAGTTCAGGAGGCTGACTTGAGTGTTCAAATCCCAGCACTTCTACTTACTAGCTGTGTGAGGAAGTGACTTATCCTCTCTGTGCATCACTTTCCTTACATATAAAATGAAAACAAGAACAGTACTTATTTTATACTGTTGCTGTGAGAATTAAATAAATTGATTAATGTAAAAACACTTCTTTACACGGGGTAGAGAGGGAAATACCACAGGGACATTTCACAAAGGAAGTGAAAGCAAGGCCGGGTTTCCAAGTGACTCAAGATGCCTTTACTGGTGGCAGGAAATGCAGCAGGCTAATACCTGAGTGTCTGACCAGTAACCTCTAGTGGGTTCCTTTGTATTCTGTATTTCGCCTGTAATGTGTTCTTTTTTTTTTTTAATTTTGTTTATTTGAAAGAGAGAGGCAGAGAGAGAGAGTGTGCATGTGAACGAGCACAAATAGGGGTAAGGGGGCAGAGGGAGAGAGAGAGAGAGAGAGAAGCAGACTCCCCGCTGAGCAGGAAGCTCCACATGGGACTCAATTCCAGGACCCTGAGATCATGACCTAAGCTGAAGGCAGATGCTTAACCGACTGAGCCACCCAGGGGCTCTATCTAGCCTGTAATGAGTTCTTAATCTCACACTGACATTATTAATGAAATTATTTCAAGTGTTTGACATTTCACTGGGACTTGGGAGTCAGAGTGGTAGCCAAGTGGGCTAACCATAAAGAGATGATGGTGGTGTTTGCTGTAAAATCTTAGGAGATTGGGGCACCAGGTGGCTCAGTAGTTGAGCATCTGTGTTTGGCTCAGGTCATGATCCTGGGGTCCTGGGATCAAGTCCCACATCGGGCTCCCTGTGGGGAGCCTGCTTCAACCTCTGCCTGTGTCTCTGGTCTCTCTCATGAATAAATAAAATCTTTTTAAAAAAATCTTGGGAGATTGCATTGTTTATAATGTACATGGTATGGATTTGCTGTACATAAGAAGTGAGGTTCACTGACCATTATGCCAGCCCATGTACATCCATGTTTTGGAGAAGATTCAGGAACTCCTCCAGCCACCACCTACCTCTGAGACACAGTAAAACAGTTCAGTGTTAGGAGCATGGGCTTTGCAGTTGGCCATACCTGGGTTTAGTTCTCCTCTCCACCTTTTGCTTATTTGTGTGAATTTAAAGTAGTGATTTATCCTCTCTGAACCTCAGTTGTCTCTTCTATAGAAATGGATAAAGTAATTGTTCCTCAGGTTGCCTCATGGTGTAATCCAAGGGGTGCCAATCACAACATATTCTCTATTGATGGCACCTACTGTATCTACTGTATAAGGTGGTTGTGAGGATGACGTGAGTTGGTTCCTGGATAGCTCAGTCATGGGTACAGAGAACACACTCAGTAAATATGAATTGTTATTATTAGTTATAGTACATGCAGAAGCACTTCTGATCATCATCATCATAATAGCAGAAGAGTGCAGAGTTAGGCAAATTAATGAAAAAAGTTTTCCAAGGAGGTTTGAAGGTTTTAACTGGATTTGAGAGGTAGGGAGGAATGTATTTTGGCGTAGAAGATTAGGGTGAGTGTTTTGGGAAGGAAGAAGAGGGAACAGGTTTCTGTGTGACCAAAGTGAGATACTTGGATGCAGCTCAGCCCTGTCCTCAGGGCACTGTTGGGCCCCTGCCAGTAGTGGGGAATCCCAGAAGCTTCTCAGGCTTGGCTGCAGAAGGGAACAGACATCTCCTATGGAGAGAAAAGGAAGTCACAGAGCTGCTGTCTGGTGCTGCCTGAGATTGGGGCCAAACCGACCAGCAGACAGATTTCTGTGGGGACAAGGGAACTGGCAGGGTAAGGGCTTAAGGGTCAGCTCAGGACTTCCTGGCCATGTGGGCAGCTGGGCCAGAGGCTTTTTTTCTCCCTCCCAAGTAATAGGGCTAGTCAGTGGCTTCTTCCCAGGTGCTCAGCATCATTTGGGGTCCTCTCTATGCAAGCGGGGAGAGCACTGTATGGGAAAGACCAAAGCAAACTATGAGAGTTTTAGCACTCATCTGAGCTTCCAAGAGGTCATCGTGGGACTGTGGGAGGGACAGCCAGATCAGGCTGTGTAGCTTTCCTGTTTGGCCCCCTATCTCCTGTCTGCTCTTCCGGAGCCACACTTCATTCTCTTCTGGGTCTGACTTGTTTTGATGCATTGGCAGGATCTCCTTTACCTTCTGGCTTCTGGGAGGGCTCAGCCAGTGGGGAGTCTGGATGGAGACAAAGAAAGAGAGAGAGAGAGAGAGAGAGAGAGAGAGAGAGAGAGAGGTCATGCATGGTATATTCCCCTTGCTCCCTCCACAGGCTGGTAGTGTGATTGACAGTCCCTGCTCTTCTTACGGAGGTCCCTTTACGAAAGCTCCCTCTTCTGGTTCAGGTGACTAACTCTCCCCTGTCCCTTCGGGCCTAGGGGTGGTGATAGCCCCTCAGTTGTCACTAGCCCCTGGTCACTGTGCTATCTCTTGTGGTTCTCCTAAGCCACCTATACTGTTATAAATAAACCCTCTTCAAATGACTCTCACTTGACCAAGCCATCTGTGTTCAGTTGGGACCCTGAAGAATACATTTGTCAAATAAGGATTCTTTTGGTTGACTTTAGGGAAAGAGAAAGAATGTGAATTATTGCCTCCTGTGCCTGAAACTTAAGGTATAGACTTTAGATATATGTGTTCAAGCATTTAGGCAAGAGCTCAAAGTGTTTAGGCTTCAGCCTCATCTCATCCTTCAACCCTCTTTCCTTTAGATTTGCTTTGCCTGCAGGCGTGTTCTCCACCTAGCAGCCCCCGGCAGTTCCAAGCTTATCTCTTCCCTATGTTAAGTCCAAAGTCAGGTTCATCTCTTTCCCAATGGATTCAATGAAGTTCCAGCATTCTCATTGACTCGGTATGGGTTACAAGTCCACTCTCAAACCAATCTCTGTGACCAGAGGGGTGGAATAAGGAACTGCCCAGACCTGGGTCACATACCCGACCCTGGAGCTTGAAATAGAGGTGTCAACCACACCCAAATCACACAGCTTGAGTGTGGAGGAGGGCTGTTTCCAAAAGAAAGTAAAGATACTCTAACCAAAAAAGTAGGCATGGATGCCAAGTAAGGTAAAATTACAAGAGTCTATTCTACTTGGCTGTGTAAATTTGGATAAGCGACCAAACCTCTGAAACTTTGGTGTCCTCTCTTCCAAGAGCACTAAGAATAGCTAATGATTATTGAGAAGTTCCTGAATATGAGGTCCTGGACTCAGGTTTTTAGATGAATCTTTGTTTGGCAGGTACCATTATCTTTCCCATGTTACAGATAAGCAAACCAAGATTCAGAAAAGTAAAGTAGCTTTCCCAGGGTCACAAGTCTAGATGGAACTGGACTTTGAACCCAGATTTGTCTGACACAAGAGCATGCACCAATAGACAATCTACCTCTCAATTTGGAGCCCAGCTTGCCAGGATTGTTGTGAGGATTCAAAGAGACGTAGTAAAAATAATGCAGCCAACATGTATTGTGCCCTTACTGTGTGCCAAGCCCTGAGCTTATCTCTATTTGACAATGCTTTATATGGTCTCATATTTAATTCTTGCCACAGCTCAGTCCTGAAGGCACCTAGCACAGCCCCTGGGCTGGTGGGAACTCAGAGAGGTACCTTCTCTCTCCTTATGCTCTCTGCTTTTCTTTTCGTGTTGGTTCAAGTGTCTCCTTAGTGTTTGCCATTTTTGGTTCTTTGATGTTGTGCAGGGTCTCTGAGCTAATACCCAGAAGCTGAGAAGAACCAGACTCAGGGCCATCAAGATACCAGAGAAGTCCTGACAGGGGGACAGGACCTAATCAGAAGAGAGCAGCGGGGAGAACAGACATGGGAATGTGATGTGATGAGTGTCACTGTATCAGTGTTTTACCCCTGAGCAGCTGTGAACATTTCCCTGGGTGATTGGGGTTTACCCTATTGGGGAAGTGAGAGGTAGAGGCCTGGTGAGTTCAGTATTTCCTGGCTAGCTGTTGTGAGGACCAGATAGACATTTTGGTTTACTCTCCAGTTCCCTGGATTTCTTCTTTCCTGAAGCTTGTTGTCCATTATCTTTGGCTCTTCCTTTATTCTCTTTGTCTAACCAGGTGCTAGGACCTGATGATCTCCCCATAGAACTCTTGTTACCTGCAAGTTTGTTTGTTGAGAGGGTTGGCCAAATTTTTTCCATTGGGATTGAGGGTAGGGGATGTATCTTTCATTCAACTACTGCATGTTTAATTGAACTTAATAATAGTGACCATTGATTCAGAATGTCCTGTGAACCAGTTACTTTACTAACCATCAAATTCAGCCCTCATAACAAACTTGTGTCACAGCTGCCATTTTTATCTCTATTTGACACAAGAATCAAGTGTGGCTCTGGGAGTTAGGTGACTTGTCTAAAGTCATGAAGCTAACAAACAGCTGAATGGTAAGCTAATAAGTAGGAGGAACCTCTTTCCCGAACTCCAGACTCACCTGTCCAACTGCCTACCAGACACATGCACTTGAATGTCCAATGGCCATCTGAGAATGAACATGTCCAAGACTGATTTCCTGATGTCCACCCCCCTCTATCTGCTCAGGTCATTACAACTCCATCTTTCAGTTGCTCAGGACAAAAACTTTGAGTTATCTTTGACTTCTTTTTCATACACACTAGCTGTAACCCATCAACACATTTGGTCAGCTCTTTCTTCAAAATATGTGCAGAATTGACCACTTCTCACTGTCTCTATTGTTCCCTTTCTGGTCCAATCCATCATCATCTGTCATGGGTTTCCCTGCTTCTGCCTTTGTCCTCTTTAATCTTTTCTCAGTGGATTCAGATGTCAGCCCTCTGCTCAAAATGTTTCAGTGGGGAAATTGATGAGTAAAAGCCAAAGTCCTTACGTTGAGCTACAAGGCGGTTTCCCAAGACTTCTAACCTTGTCCAGTCTCCCCTCTCCACCATCAATCTGCTACACTCGATTTTCTCTTCTTTTTCTTTTTAAGGTTTTATTTATTTATTCATGAGAGACACAGAAAGAGGCAGAGACATAGGCAGAGGGAGAAGCAGGCTCCCTGCAGGGAGCCCAATGTGGGACTCGATCCCAGGACTCTGGATCATGGCCTGAGCCAATGGAAGACGCTCAGCCACTCAGGTGCCCTGCACTTGCTTTTCCTTAGACCACACACTTCTACTTCACAGCCTCTGCATGTGCTGATCACCCTGCCTGGGAACTTCTTGCCCCAAATACCAAACTTGCTTCCAGACCTGTATCAGGTCTTTACTCCAATGCTATCTGCTTGCTGGGACCTTTCCTGGATACTCTATTCCAAAATTTCACATCCTACATTGATATTTCCTAGTCTCCTTCTCTATGTGTGTGTGTGTTTTTTTTCTATTTAGGATTTACCATCATCTGGGGATCCCTGGGTGGCTCAGCAGTTTGGCGCCTGCCTTTGGCCCAGGGCGCGATCCTGGAGACCCGGGATCGAGTCCCGCGTCAGGCTCCTAGCATGGAGCCTGCTTCTCCCTCTGCCTGTGTCTCTGCCTCTCTCTCTCTCTCTCATAAATAAATAAATAAATCTTTAAAATGGGGGTGGGGATCCCTGGGTGGCCCAGTGGTTTGGTGCCTGCCTTCGACCCAGGGCATGATCCTGGAGTCCGAGGATCGAATCCCGCGTTGTGGCTCCCTGCATGGAGCCTGCTTCTCCCTCTGCCTGTGTCTCTGCCTCTCTCTCCCTCTCTCTGTGTATCTCATGAGTCAATGAATAAAAATCTTTTTAAAAATTTTAAAATTAAAAAAAAAAAGGATTTACCATCATCTAAAATAATGTATATCCTGGTTTACTGTCAGTCTTCCCACTAAAATATATGCTCCATTATAGCAGGTTTTTGATCACTTTTTTTTTTCCATTGCTAACTCTCCAACTCCTTTAGCAATGCCTGGCACATGCTAGGTACTTAAATATTTTTTGAATAAATGTATGTATGAATGAATGAATTTAGAGGGAGAAATGAGGTCTGTTGACTCATCCCATTGCTCCATGCTACCTGTCCAAACTCAATGTCTGTGATTTACAAGTAGCTATTGGATGGAGCTCCTATCAGCCTGGGGTTCTTGGGGAGTCAACGAATAGCACCCTCCTTGCTTCAAAAAGTTCTGAGCCACTTGAGAAATAAGATGAGGCAATAAGGCATGTGGAGACCAAAATAGCAGCCTTAGTATTGATAAAGCTGATGTCAGAGTTTTGTCTGTGGGTAGGTGCTTCCTAATGTTGACCCCAGAATTAGCCCAACTTAACTATCCATTCACAGGCAATGTTGCAAAATTTAAGGCAGAGAGAAATAGGGAGAATGCTTCCTTCAGAAAGAGAGGAGCTTCATATGTTAGTTCTTTATTCCAAATACACAGATCAATTACATAACTTCTCTCCTTTAGGGTAGGAATGAGTTGCAGGCAGAGAGAAGCCAAGAGTATGGCACTAATGGATGTCTTTTCCATGGAAGGGAAACATCAGGAGGAAGCTATGAGTATTTCCCATGTAACAATCCCCAACTAAAAAAAATAGTATATTTGTTGATATATAATTTACATGCTATAAAACCCACTCTTTTTTTAATTTTTTTTTTATTTATGATAGTCACAGAGAGAGAGAGAGGCAGAGACACAGGCAGAGGGAGAAGCAGGCTCCATGCACCGGGAGCCCGACGTGGGATTCGATCCCGGGTCTCCAGGATCGCGCCCTGGGCCAAAGGCAGGCGCTAAACCGCTGCGCCACCCAGGGATCCCTAAAACCCACTCTTAAAAAACAAAACAAAACAAAAAACCACTCTTCTGAAGTATACAAGTCAGTGGTTTTTTAAATATGTTCACAGAGTTGAACAACTCCAGAATATTTTCATTGCTCCCCAAAAAAACCCCATATTTATTAGCAGTCAGCCCCTAACCCCCACCAACCCTTGGCAGCTACTAATCAACTTTCTATTTCTATGGGTTTGATTATTCTGGCCATTTCATATAAATAGAATCATAAAATACATGACTTTGGGGATTGGCTTCTTTCATTTAGCATAATGTCTTCAAGGGTCATTCATTTTGTAGCATGTGTCAGTACTTCGTTCCTTTTTATTGCCCAATGATATTCTATTGTATAGATATATCACATTTTGTTTATCTGCTAATTAGCTGATGGACATTGGGTCGTTTCCACTTTTTTGACTTTTGTGAATGCTGGTGCTATTAACATTCATATACACATTTTTGTGTGGTTGTGATTTCATTTCCCTTGGGTACATACTTAGGGGTGGAATTGTGAGGGCATTCAGTAACTCTGTGTGTAACATTTTGAGAAACTATCAAATAATTTTCCAAAGTGGCTGTGCTGCTTTACATTCCCACAAAAAATGTACAGGATGTATGAAGGCTCTAATTTTTCTACATCTTCACCAGCACTTGTCACTGTCTTTTCTTTTCTTTCTTTTTTTAATTATTTTTATTATTTTTTAAATTTTTATTTATTTATGATACACAGAGAGAGCGAGAGAGGCAGAGACACAGGCAGAGGGAGAAGCAGGCTCCATGCACCGGGAGCCCGATGTGGGATTTGATCCCGGGTCTCCAGGATTGCGCCCTGGGCCAAAGGCAGGCGCTAAACCACTGCGCCACCCAGGGATCCCCCCTTTTTTTTTTTCCATCTTGGTGGATATGAATTGGTATCTCGCTGTAGTTTTGATTTCAAGCATCTTTGCATCTTTTCACGTACTCACTGAACATTTGTTTATCTCCTTTGGAGAAATGTCTTTCAAATTCTTTTTATTAAAAAAAAAACAAATTCTATTTATTTATTTATTTATTTATTTATTTATTTATTATTTTGTTTTATTTATTTATTTGACAGCGAATGAGAGAGACAGAGCACAAGCAAGCAAAGCAGCAGGTAGAGGGAGAGGGAGAAACAGGTTCCCTGCTGAGCAGGGAGCCCAATGTCGGGTTTGATACCGGGACCCTGGAATCATGACCTGAGCCGAAGGCAGAAGTCTAACCAACTGAGCCACCCAGGCACCCCTCTTTGTCCATTTTTACATTGAACTATTTGTCTTTTTGTTGTTGAATTTTAAGACTTTTTTATGTATTCTAAATACATGTCCCTTATTTGGTATATGATTTGAAAATGTTTTCTCCCATTCTGTAAGTTATCTTTTTTTTTTTTTTTTAGGTTTTTTTTTTTTTTTTTTTTTATTTATGATAGTCACAGAGAGAGAGAGAGAGGCAGAGACACAGGCAGAGGGAGAAGCAGGCTCCATGCACCGGGAGCCCGACGTGGGATTCGATCCCGGGTCTCCAGGATCGCGCCCTGGGCCAAAGGCAGGCGCCAAACCGCTGCGCCACCCAGGGATCCCTCTTTTTTTTTTAAAGATTTTATTTATTTATTCATGAGAGGCAGAGGGGGGTGGGCAGAGGGAGAAGCAGGCTCCATGCAGGGAGCCCGATCACAGCCTGGGATCACAGGATCACATCCCAAGCTGAAAGCAGATGCTCAACCGCTGAGCCAGCCAGGTGTCCCTGTAGGTTATCTTATCACCATCAAGAGATGGTGTCCTTTGAAACAAAAGTTTCTAATGTTTAGAAAGTCCAGTTTATCTTTTGGTGTCACATCTAAGAAATTATTACCTGATCCAATGTCATGGGGATTTACTCTTGTTTTCTTATAAGAGTTTTTGGGTTTAGCTCTTAGCTTAGGCTTATGATGCATTTTGAATTAAATTGTATGATGTGAGTAAGGGGTCCAACTTCATTCTTTTACCCATGGATATCCCGTTGTTGTCTTCACACTTTTGTCTAAAATTAATTGACCATAAATATAAGGGTTTTTTCTAGACTTTCATTTCTTTCTCTTTTTTTTTAAGATTTATTTATTTATGATAGAGAGAGAGAGAGAGGCAGAGACACAAGCAGAGGGAGAGGCAGGCTCCATGCTGGGAGCCCGACACGGGACTCGATCCCGGGACTCCAGGGTCATGCCCTGGGCCAAAGGTAGGCGCTAAACCACTGAGCCATCCAGGGATCCCCTAGACTTTCATTTCTATTCCATTAATCTGTATGCTTAGTTTTACACCAGTACCACACATTATTTTAGCTAAGTAATAGGCTATATACTATGTTTTGAAAAAAAATTTTTGACTAAGGGATGCCCCTTGATGTTGCAGTTGGTTAGGCATCTGATTCTTGTTTTGGGCTCAGGTCATGGTCTCAAGGTTATGAGACTGGGCTCTGCATGGTGCTCTGCGATCAGCATGGAGTCTGCTTGAAATTCTCTCTCTTCTCCCTCTGTCCCCCCTAGTGTGTAAGCTCTCTCCCTCTCTCTTTCAAATAAATCTTTTTTTTAAGATTTACTTTTTACTTTATTTGAGAGAGAGAGCCCAAGCACGGAGGAAGGTTAGAGGGAGAAGCAAACTTCCCATTGAGCAGGGAGCCTGATGCAGGACTTAATCCCAGGAGCCTGGGATCATGGCCTGAGGCAAAGGCATATGCTTAACTGACTGAGCCATCCAGTCACCCTAAAATAAATAAATTTTAAGAAAAAAAAATGTTTGACTATTCTGTGTCCCTTGCATTTCCATACAAATTTTAGGATCAGCTGGTCAATTTTTACAAAAAAACCAGCTGAGATTTTGAGAGACAATGTCATCTGTTCTACTCCAATCATGAGAATGAGACCCTCCCCCCTTTATTTAGGCTTTTCTTTTTTTTTTTAAGGAGAGGGATAGGGAAGAGCAGAGAGAAAGGTAGAGAATCAAGCAGACTCCACACCTAGCGTGGAGCTGATGTGGGACTCTTACAACCCTGAGATCATGACCTGAGCTGAAATCAAGAGTTGGATGCTTAACTGACTGAGCCACCCAGGGGCCTTAGCCTTTTTATTTATTTATTTATTTTAAACTTTTTTTTTTTTTTGATAGTCACACAGAGAGAGAGAGAGGCAGAGACACAGGCAGAGGGAGAAGCAGGCTCCATGCACCGGGAGCCCGACGCGGGACTTGATCCTGGGTCTCCAGGATCGTGCCCTGGGCCAAAGGCAGGCACCAAACCACTGCGCCACCCGGGGATCCCACCTTTTTATTTTTAAAATTTTTTTGTTTTTATGCAGGCTCCACACGCAGCATGGAGCCCAATGTGGGGCTTGAACTCATGACCCTGAGATCAAGACCTGAGCTGAGATGGAGTTAGATGCTTAAATGCCTGAGCCACCCAGGAGCCCCTAGTTGTTGTTTTTTTAATTTCTGTCAACAATATTTTGTAGTTTTCAGTGTATAAGTCTTGTACTTCTTTTGTTAAATTTATTATTGAGTATATTCTTCTTGTTATTATAAATTAAATTATTTTCTCAATTTCATTTTTAGATAGCTTATTACTAGTTATTAGGGACTGAATGCTTATGTCCTTATAAAATTCATGTTGAAATCCTAGGATCCAGTGTGATGGTATTAGGAAGGGGGGGCCCTTTGGGAGAGTGATTAGGCTCTACCCTCATGAATGGGCTTATTAGAACCCCTATAAAAGGGACCCTAAAGAAAATCACCATCTGCAACCTGGAAGAGGGTTTTCACCAGAAACCAGCTGTGATGGCCCAGCTCTGATTTCAGACTTCTAGTCTCCAGAACTGTGGGAAATCAATTTTTGTTTTTCTGTGCCAGTCTATGGTATTCTATCCTAGCAGCCTGAATGGACAAAGACACTAGTGTATAGAAATTCAACTGATTTTTGTGTATTGATATTGTATCCTGAAAATTTGATGAACTTATTTATTAGTTCTAATGGTGTATGTCTGTATTCCTTAGGATATTCTATGTATAAGTTCATGTTATCTGCAAATAGAAATAGTTTTACTTCTTACCTTCTAATCTAGGTGCCTGATCTCCAACTCTTATCCTGTCTTCCTTCTCACACATGACCTTTAGGCTAATTTCCCTAGTGTTTTGCTTTTAATTTGGAGTAGGAATTTGGAGGCCTATGTTTCAGGCTAAGTTTGGCAGCTGATCCATTCCTGTTTCTTTAGGTATAAAATTCTTTGAAGAGATGACCACTTAAAATGAAATTTTATATGAAAATATAAGTTTATCTCCCTGCATCTACTGCATATCAGGCCCCACCTTCAACAGGGCATTATAATGTTCATCTTCAGGGGGCAGCCTTTGTGCAGAAAGTAATGTGAATAGTGCCCCCTGGAGGTGTGCAACAAGATTGTCCTGAGGCTAAATGCTTATCTTTAACTCTCATGATAATGCCATGAGACTGATGTTACTAATTCCATTGTAGATACGAAAAAATTGGGGTTCAGAGTAGCTGAGTGATTTACTCAAGGTCATACAATTGGTAAATATCAGAGACTAGTTTTGAACCCAAGTCTTTCTGATGCCATTATATCAAGCTTTTTTTGGAAAGATATTATTTTAAAATTAAAAATTGGGCAGCCCCGGTGGCGCAGCAGTTTAGCGCCGCCTGCAGCCCAGGGCGTGATCCTGGAGACCCTGGATCAAGTCCCGCGTCCGGCTCTCTGCATGGAGCCTGCTTCTCCCTCTGCCTGTGTCTCTGCCTCTCTCTGTGTGTGTCTCTATGAATAAATAAATAAAATCTTTAAAAAAATAAATTAAATTAAATTAAAAATTTATCTTGAAAAAGTAATACATGTACCTGGTAAATAATTTAATGTTACAAAAAGATATAGTGGAAGTAGTCCTCCCTCCTATTGCCATGATCCTCAATCCTTCGTTCCCCAGAGACAGTCATGATTATTAGTTTCTGCTGTTTCCTTCTGATTATATACCTAAAAACTTATTTCTGCAGTTATACATATCCTTATTTCAGACACATATACTCACACTTATTGATTCTGATACATCTTGCTTTTCCTTTTTAAGATTGTATTTATTTATTTGAGAGAAAGAGAGCAAGACAGCGAGAGAGCAAGAGAGCAAGAGAGCTCAGGTAGGGGGAAGGAGAGGAGGGAGAAGAATTTCCAGCAGACTCCACACTGAGCGTGGAGCCTGATTCCCTTGACCCTGAGATCATGACCTGAGCTGAAATCAAGAACTGGATGCTCAACCAACTGAGCCATTCAAGTGCCCCACATCTTGCCTTTTTTTTTTTTAACTTAATGAATTTTGGAAATCTTTTTATTGCAGCATGTACAGATCCACCTCATTTTTTTGTTTTTGTTTACACACACACACACACAGAGAGAGAGAGAGAGAGAGAGAGAGGCAGAGACACAGGCAGAGAGAGAAGCAGGCTCCATGCAGAGAGCCGGACGTGGGACTCGATCCTGGGTCTCCAGGATCACGCCCTGGGCTGAAGGCAGCGCCAAACTGCTGAGCCACCCAGGCTGCCCAATCCACCTCATTTTTTAAAAGGCTATTTATTTATTTATTTATTTATTTTAAAGTAATCTCTATACCCAACGTGGGGCTCAAACGCATAACCCTGAGATCAAGAGTCACATGTTCTTCCAACTGAGCCAGGCAGGTGCCCCCAGAACCACCTCATTTTTAAAACAGCTGCATCCTATTCCGTTTTGTCCAAATGTTCCCACACAGAGGGATATTTAGATTGTTCCAGCCTTTTGTCGTTATTAACAATTCTGCAGCAGACATCCTTGTATGAATTTATTTGTACATGCTATACTATTTCAGGAAATGCATTAAAAAGTGAAAGGAACCATACAAGGACAAGAGATTTTATGATCACCTTGTCCTCCTGCAATCCTGTCTTCTAGTTTCTCATATCCCAAGCCCATCAGTGTTTTCTGACAGACAGGAAAGCTCTCCATCACTTACTCTAGCAGTTGGAATAGAGCATCTCCCAGGATCCTCTGGCTTGGAGTGGATGGACAACATTGTCCAGATGGGTTTGCAGTCATTAGGCTAAGTCTGGTTATGCCCAGGTCATAGTATGTTTTGGGATGAGGTACTGAGCTACTGATACTGATGTGCAGCACACTGCTGACTGCAGGAGTAGCCAGAAGTCATACCTCTGGGGATGACCTTGGAGGGTGCACTGGGTACGTCGTGTTAGCTACATCAGGCTCTGATCCATTTTGACCAGGAGAGGGCAGTAGTCAGCTGCCTAGGACTCCTGCCAGACAGGCAGGCTCTTTCCCTATACAAGCAGCTTCTGTCTGGAGCAGCTTCATGGAGAACTGAGCAGCCAGGTAAACCTCTTTATTCTTGAGGAAGAAAGATATGTTAGAGGAAATCTGGTAGAACGTGTGTCGAGGACGATATAGGAGAAAATAAAATCAAAGTAACCTCCTCTGCCCCATGAAAATAGCTTTATTTTTTTCACATAAATATAATACATACATTTTTAAAATTTCAAACAATGTATAAGAATATAAAGAAGAAAAAAAATTGCCTGAAATCCCATGGCATGATATAACTACTATTTACAAATGTTGCAATATTTTTGTAAACTGTCTTTTTTACTTGGAAAATGTTGTGGACATTTATCTTTGTCAATACCTTTAATGTTAGAGGCTTCAGGACTTGTACTTACATAAATGCTTCTTAAATTTTTCCACTCAAGTTACCCCAAAGGCAGAGAAGATGAATGAACGCAATGCTGGGTGGCTGGTGTGTGAGACAGTGTGCATGGTGCTGGAATGTAAGACAATGGGAAAAACTTCTTGGACATATTGGGCCCTTACCTTAAAATTCAGACAAATTTTGCATTAAATCCATAACATTTTTCATTCTATTCCATGTTTGCTTTTTATTTAAAAATATTGTATGTATGTATGTATGTACTGTCATCTAAGCAAAACATAGTATTGGATATTTAAGTCACTTCTAATTTTTCTCTAATATAAACACTACTGCAGTGAGCATTCTTATGCATATATTTTTTCTCTTTTTTGACTATATTATTAGAATAGAGTTCCAGAACGGACATGTTTAAAAACAAAGATATTCCTTTATTCCTCAATGCTTTTGAAAAAATGGTACAAATGAGATGAAAAGGGTGCTGATGGGGAGAAAGACTGCACCTTTAAGCTTCCTTTGCTAGTCCGGTGTGGGACCCACCAGTGAACTGGCTCTAGGTTTGTACCCAGTCTCTCTCCTGCCTTCAGCTCACACCAATTACATGGCTTCTTGGTACCCCCAAATGTGCTAAGCTATTCTTTCCACTTAATCTCATTTAGTCTTCACAACAATCCAGTATGGTAGGCATTATTATTCCCAATTTACAAAAGAGGAAGCCAGTTTAGTGAATCCAGGTATTTGGGCCACAGTTACAGGTAGTAATTGGATGTGAAGTTGTCTCAGTTCAGGGAGCCAGGGTTTTTGTCAGCCAAGTGAACAGGATGCTTAGCAGCAGACTTGTTCCTGGGATGGTTGTCTGAACACCATTTAGTTACAAGTAAAAAAAAAAACAGGGGCACCTGGGTGGCTCAGTTGGTTAAGCATCTGCCTTCGGCTCAGGTCATGATCCCGGGGTTCTGGGATTGAACTGCTTGTCAGGCTCCCTGCTCAGCGGGGAGTCAGCCTCTCCCTCTCCTTCTAACCCCCCTCTGCTCATGTTCTCTCAAATAAATAAAATCTTTAAAAACAAGACAAACACCACTAGAGCTATTTTAAGTTCAAAAAAGGGGGGGGGTGTCAGGGGAGAGAATTATGAACACTGAGAAATCTCATGGAACCCAAGAGGAGAAGTAATTAGTCTCAGGAGGGATGAGGAAGCAGCCCGTGCTCTCTTGCGCTCTCTTTCCACTCTATCTCTGGGAAAACATGGCCTCCAGCTTCGTCTTCCATGCGTGTGGCAGCCTCATTCTCCTTCAGCAGATCATCTCTGCTGCTCTGTGAATGTGACCTTCTCCCAGCTCCCAATTTTTCATCCCTCAGTTTAAGCATGCAGTTCTCTCAGTCCTAAACCAAATCCCTAGGACAAAGAATTTATCTGATTATGCAGCCATACGTGTCCTTTTCTGGGCCCAACCAGTTGTGGCCTGTGTAAGACTTCCACCATACAAACATGGTGACTAGTCTAGTCTGTGAATAGGAGGCAGTTCTTAGAGAAAGGGGATCTTTGTGGTCTTGGCAAATTCCCATAAAGGTGTATGTCTATGTCCACTATGCCTTCAACAGCAACAACAGATGAATTTACTGTCTCTAACAGAACAGACAAGGGCTTGGCTTCAGGCACAGCTAGATCCACTTGCTCAAAAAAATGTTAGGAACCTATCTCTTTTCTTTCCTCAGACCTTTTCCTGTGTCATTACTAGGGAAGCTTTCTCTTCACGGTGGTAGTACAATCACTAGCAGCTCTTTCCTTATATTCTCATGACCAAGCTTCTGGTGTGGAAAGCGTATTTCTCCTTTCCAATAGCCCCGGCTCTGATTGGCTTTGATTGAGTTATAAGCCCATCCTGAGCCAATCACAATAGTCAGGGGATAGCTGCGTCTGATTGGCTAGCCCAGAGTCACAGGACCATTCCCAGAGCTGAAGGGGCATCAGCCCTAAGGGGAGAAGGATAGTCCCCCAAAGGGAAAATGGGGTGTTGTTTTTTTTTAAGATCGATTTATTTATTTATTTATTTATTTATTTATTTATTTATTTATTTATTTATGATAGAGAGAGAGAGAGACAGACACAGACACAGACACAGACACAGAGAGGCAGAGACACAGGAGGAGGGAGAAGCAGGCTCCATGCCGGGAGCCTGACGTGGGCCTGGATCCCGGGACTCCAGGATCGCGCCTTGGGCCAAAGGCAGGCGCCAAACCGCTTAGCCACCCAGAGATCCCCAAAATGGGGTGTTATTAACAGAGATTCCTGGGGCACCTGGGTGGCTCTGTCAGTCAAGTCTCTGCCTTCTTAGCTCAGGTCATGATCTTTGGGTCCTGGAATGGAGCCTTGCATTGGGCTCCTTGCTCAGCGGGGAGCCTGCTTCTCCCTCTGCCTGCTGTCTACCTGCTTGTGCTCTCTCTCTTAGTAAAATAAATTAAAAAAAAAAAAACAGATTCCAGAACCTATTGTTTTATTTATTTATTATTTTTTAAAGATTTATTTATTCACTGAGAGAGAGAGAGACAGGCAGAGACACAGGCAGAGGGAGAAGCAGGCTCCATGCAGGGAGCCGGACGCGGGACTCGATCCCGGGTCTCCAGGATCACGCCCTGGGTTGCAGGTGACGTTAAACTGCTGCACCACCGGGGCTGCCCCCTCTTGTTTTATTTATTTTTATTTTTTAAAGATTTTATTTATTCATGAGACACACACACACACACACACACACACACACACACAGAGGCAGAGACATAGGCAGAGGGAGAGGCAGGCTCCGCACAGGGAGCCCAATGTAGAATTCAGTCCCAGGACCCCAGGATCATGCCCTGAGCTGAAGGCAGATACTCAACCACTGAGCCACCCAGGCATCCCCAAAATCTACTGTTTTAAACAGTGGATTGAGATTTGTACCACTAACCACCAAGGATAAAGAATCTTGGTGGAATGTGAAGAAATATCTTTCATTCAATATATGTTAATTGAGGGTTTTTTTTTTAACTTTTATTTATTTATTCATGAGAGACACAGAAAGAGAGAAGCAGAGACACAGGCAGAGGGAGAATCAGGCTCCACACAGGGAGCCCTATCTGGGACTCGATCCCCATACTCCGGGATCATGCCCTGAGTAAAAGCCAGACACACTTAACCACTGAGCCACCCAGGCGTCTGTAATTGAGGGCTTTTAAAAAAGATTCTATTTATTTACTTTAGAGAGAAAGAGAGTGCAAGGACTGGGGGTGGGGCGGTGGGGAGGAGAGAGAGGGAGAGAATCTTAAGGTGACTTTGTGCTGACTCTGACATAGGACTCAATCCTAGGACCCTGACCTGAGCAGGAATCAAGAATTGGAGACTTAGCGGACTGAGCCACCCAGGCGCCCCTAATGGAGGGTATTCTATGTGCTCAGGATTGTGTTAGGCTCGGGCTATGCAACTGAATCAGAGACAAGGTCTTTATTTTCCCACAGCCTAAATTCCAGTAGTGTACCAACAAATAAATGTCTCTTGAGCACCTATTGTGTACAAAACATACACTTCTTTACTCAATATAAGAGAGATAAAATGTGTTTTTCCCCTCTAGGAGTTTACAATATACCAAGGCAGATAAAATAGTTATATGTAATAAGAGCAAATGGTAAAAGCCCAGAGAGTTATACAGACAAAAAAGCATTTGGGGTGTGTGTGGGGGCACCGGGGTGGCTCAGTTTTGTGTCTGCCTTCAGTTCTGGCCATGATCTCAGGGTCCTGGGATTGAGCCCTACATAGGGCTCCCTGCTCAGCAAGGAATCTGCTTCTCCCTCTGCTCCTACCCATACTTGTGCTTTCTCTATATATGTCAAATAATTAAATAAAATCTTTTTTAAAAGGGATACTTGGGTGGCTCAGTGGTTGAGCATCTGCCTTTGGCTCAGGGCATGATCCCAAGGTCCTGGAATCAAGTCCTGCATCAGGCTCCCTGAAGGGAGTCTGCTTCTTCCTCTGCCTATAAATATAAATAAATAAAATATTTTAGAAAAAAAATCTTTAAAAAAGAAGCATTCTGGGAACAAGGGCTAGGCTGGGAGGCAGGACACTACTGCTGCTGATAGCAATAATGATGATATTGGCTAACATTCATTCACTGATTACTGGGTGCTTTACTGTGCTCAGGGCTTTCTGAGTAATAGCTTCTTCAATCCCAATAACAACCCTATTAAACACATACCACATGTTACAGAGGAAGGAACTGAGGTTCAGAGAGATGAAGTGACTTGCTCAAGGGCACACAGCTGAAGAGTTGCAGAGCTGGCACTTGAACCCAAGTCTGTCTGACATCAGAGCCCATAACTATATTATATAGTCCCTGGTCTGGAAAGAAGGGCAGGAGATGTTGGGACAGGAAATGTGGGCATGTGGCATATTGGGGGCAAGAAGCCAATGGGAACAGGCTTTTTTCTCTATATGCAGAGGGCTTTCTCTGCTTCTCCATACACTGGCAGGAAGTGGCTGTCTCCAGCTTTGGGTCCAGTGCCTAAACCTGACTCCCTGGTGCTGATTGCAAATTGGCAGCCCTGTAGGCCAAATATCATGCACAAGATATGCTTAGCCAGTGGCATTTAAAAGAATGAATTAGTGCCCAAAATTTAAAAATTGGTAAATTTCACATAAAAAAACCCTGGAAAATCAGAATATCTGACAAGTCTGGGCTTATATTCCCATGGCAACCATCTGCTAGTGCAGAGTAGCAGCTGCTACCTTTAGACAAGACACATACTCTCCATTTGCCACAATCACCCATTCCCCATTGTCTCTTTAGATTATTGCACTAGTTTTTTATTACAGATGTAACCCTTGGGGACATTTGGACAAGAATCCAAGGAGATAGAATTCAACTCAACTTGGGTCAGATGTGCATCTCTGGTTCAAAATGTTCTGGTGTTAGCAGGGCAGGCTTCAGTGAGGTCAACATGGGGGGTTTGGGGGGACCTCATCAGCAAGGTCTGTGGGCAACAGTGGGTCCTTAGAAAAAGGACTGTAGCTGGGCAAACACTCCAGGATGAGTCTAGTACAAATGGGGGAGAAATTAAGGCTTAGATCCCATTTATAAGACATAGAAATTTAGGCTTCAGGTCATGGTAAAGGCATGAACTGAAGCAGAAACCATAGAGATGGAAGAGAATCAGGAAGATTGAGAAGATGTTAAGAGTAGAGTGATTTGTGGGCAGGGCAGGGAGGGGGCCAGTGTGATGTTGGGGCCTCTGGCTTGGGTAACAGGGTGAAAAGGTGGTGTCATTCATCAAGGGAGCACATTCATCAGGGGAACACAGGAGGAGGAACGGGTTGGGGGGAGCGAGATAAGGAGTTCACTTTGGGGCACATGGGTTTTGCTCTGCCTGGGGTCATGCAAACAGAGCTGCCTGGTAGGCAGGTGATAATGGGGGGGAGGGGGATGATCTGAGCTGGAGATACTGAGAAGTCACCAGCAAAGCAGTGGAAGTTAACGACTTGGACACAGGTTAACTCTGGAAGGGAATGCAGGCTAGGAGGAAAGAGGGCTAAGAGCAGAACCAGGAAGCAACCTTTAAAGAATGGAGAGCAGCCAACAACCCAGATTGAACAGTGCTGGTTGCAGAGGGGGAAGGAGAACCAGGCAGCTATGACCTCAGAGAAATCCAGAGAGGAATAGAGTGGTCAACAGTGCTGGATGTTTACAGAGGGCAGGAAGGAAAGGCCTGGAGGTAGTCTGTCAATTAAGAGATCAGCCATGGGAGTGGAGTGGCTGGGTTTAAGTTGCAGGGGCTGAGAAATGAGTGGGTGGGGAGGATGGGAGGACAAGGTGTCAACTCTCCCTAGGACTGGGACTGGGGTGTGGAGGGACAGAGAGAGTTTGTCCAAGATCTTGTGTCAAACAAGATTCTGTGGGAAGGCCTGGCCATGGGCTGGAGACTGAGGTGCAGCCAATGTCTTGTTCTGGCACCAGAGGGCCTGGGAAGCTCTCAGGTATCAGGTGCCGTCTTATTTGTGGAACCTGTGTGAAAGCTCATCCTAGGGACCAACAGAGGGAATTGCCCTAAGAGAAGCCCCCGACTTTGTGGCTGGGTTTTCCCCACTCTGCATCTGGTTTCCTTGATCCACCGATTACCTTGGGCCGGTTTTGCTGAATGACTCAGGACTTGAGCAAGTTTTGCTACTTGGTTTCACAGCTCTGGGGGAGGGGAGGTCAGATTCTCTCCTGATAACTGGGAAACAGTCATTAGATATTGAAAGGACAATGAGGCCCTAGCTTCAGAAAAAAAAAAAAAAAAGGCTCTCTAAGCACTAGAGAATTCTAGGGCTTGGATCTGGGAGCAAACAGCTGATGCTGGGATGCTTTTTGTTTCTGCCTCCCCCCAAGGTCTGAATAAAAATAACAATATCAAACAGTCATTAAGCACTTTACCATTGCCCTGTACTGTTTTGTGGGCCTACTGGCTGGATCTCTGAAGTTGACTACTGTTATTATCCCATTTGACAAGGGGAAATTGAGAGGTAGACGGGAAGTGGCTTGCTTGGGGCATCCAACCAGTAGCTGGAAGAGCTAAGAATTGACTGCCCAAAGCCCCATTCTTTAGCACTAGGCCACCTGTGCTTCTTAGGATGTTGCTAACATCCTAAGCAAGGCTGAGATATTGATGAGGCTTCCCCCACCCCAAATGAAGATCCTACCCAAATGATTGGAAAACAAGCTTCTTCCCAGCTAGGATTTCTAATGGGAAGGACGGGACCAGATCTTCCGAGCTTGTTCAGGGTCTCCATGTCACCTGAGACCCCTTCTGTGGCTCCCTCCCCCTAAGTTTCTCAGTTCAAGGATAAAGGGCCTATTCATCAAGACTCAGGGAGCTGGGTCTGGAAGCTGGCCCTGGCATCAGCTAGGGATTAGTCCCTCCCTCCTAGAGCCTGCCTTCCCTGCTGCTCCCTCAGGACTCACACCTGGTATCTCTTTCCTGTGTCCCTGAGCCATGGCACATGAGGCCCAGGTGGACACAGTACTGCTTTGTCACATGATTTCTTGTGCTGCGTGCCCCTGCTGTCAGAGCACACTTCCAAGGGATCCTGTGGAATCCAGGCTCTGGTAAACACCCAAAGAGAAGGAAGTGGGCCAAGCAATGAGCCCATGATTGCATCAGGGATGACGCACTCCCTGCCTCTCCCCACCTCACTCTCAGGGGAGCCCCATGGGGGTGGGCCCAGGCCCTCTCCCCTTCATTCAGCCCAGGAAGAGAGGCTTAAGCCAAGGTGTTAAAAGGGATACTGGGGAGGGAGAGAGGGACATGGATCTTAAGCTGCACCCTCCTTGGCCTGGGAGAGACCTAGCTAACACTCGTGAAAGCTAAAGAAAGCACAAAGGTGGAGTGGCTGAAGGAAAGAAGGAAGAAGCCTGGAAGAAGGCTGGGAAAGGAATGTTTACCAAAAGCAAACCAGGTGCCATGTAACAACAGCAATAGTATTTGACTTAGGACACATCAGGCACTGGGGCAGGAGCTCTACTTGTTAGTAAGAAGTAAGCAGCATTTTGCTACATGCTGATGCTATACATTACCTCGTGTAATTTTAGCAATATTCTTAGGAGTTGGTATGATTATGGTTACCCTTTTACAGGTGAGGAATCTCGCTCAGAAGGGCCAAAGTTCAGAATTATCCAAGGTCACTCAATTGAGCATCGGAGAGTCGAGGTTTGAATTTGGGTCTCTCTGCTCTTTGCTTCATCATTATATATTAATGAATGCAACTTTTCTCAACGAGACTAAGGTAGTTATCATTAGCTTTGGTTTATAGATGGGGAAAGTGAGGCTTGGGAGAGTGAATTAATTTGCCTGGGGTCATAGTGGAAGTCTCAGTTCTTGACACCCTTAATTTGATGGCTTCATGCTCAAGGGCAAGGAATCCTTGCCGGAGTGTTCCTAAAAGTGCTGCTCAATGCTATGTGGGTACCATATTGGTTCTCCCCTCCCTATAAGGTCATCTCTCTGGGCAGTGGGCACTGGCCGCTGAGAAGACATTTATATTGGCTCTGCTGACCCAGCTGTCCCCCTGGACTGCTGCCTCTCTGAGGGCCAACTCTGGCTGTTCAGTCATTTCTCTGTACCTGCCAGTGCCAGCCCAGACGAGGGGTTCATCGATGAGCTGGGATTTGAACCTAGGTCTTTTGGGCTCTGCCAAAGCCATTTCCACTCCTTCCCCTTGCTGCAGAGGCCTCTCACCTAGTGAGGCTTTAGTTACATAAGCTCAAAAGCAAACAGCCAAGGCCGGCCAAGCTAACTTAGAATCCTTCCCTTGCCTCCCCTTTCCTTTTCCAGAAGCCAAGGAGAAACATGAAAGCTCAAATGCGCCCTGAACCACTCTCAACCCCCAAGTCAAGGAATGCAAAAGGTGAGAAGTCGCCATGGCAACAGCAGGGCCAGGTGTGGTGGTGAATACTTAGCCAGTGCCTGCAGCATCAGCGGGGAGGGCCTGCCCAGTGCCTGTCAGAGGGTTTGCATTTTCTGGCTGCAGAGGAGCTGCATTTCATTTGTTCCTCTTAACACTACATTACAGGAAACTTTTGCTTTTCATCACTTCCATTTTTTTATAAGTGGAAGGGGGGGGTAACCCCACCTTCCTCCCCTTCCAGCTCACTCAGAGAAATGCCAGAAAAACACCAACATTCCCATCAGAGGCTCTGTCGCCACTGGTCATGAAACCCCATCATCACCTAAATTGATCTTTTTTAAAGGTTTGTGAAAACTGCATCAATTGATTTTTCCCATATCCCTTCTATCTGTTATTTCTGTGGCTTCTCTTCTTCAGTGCTGCATTTCCTGGGAACAGGAGACCAAGTCTATATGAAAACTTGACACACTCTTATATGGTTTGGGAACAAAAAATGAAAGTGTTTGAGAGGGTACCAAATTGTTTTTTCTTTCTTTTACTTATTCAGGTATTTATGTATTTATTTTTACCTGGGGTCTGTTGAAAAAGATTTGGTTCACGGATTCTAAACTTAATTTAGCTCTGGGACTTAATCACTATTGAGCAGAGAATCTTATAACCACAGATATGGAAAGAACCTTAGAAGTTATGTGGCTCAGATATAACACTGTATGTTAATTATACTTCAGTAATAATGATAAAAGAAGTCCCTTGGCTCAGAGGTCCCCAGACTTTTAGACTTTATCAATAGTCAAAAGTTTAAAAAATGAGGAGGGAATCTGAGCTTGGGTTTCCAGCTTTTAGTTTGGTCAGACAAGAACATTCAAGAAAAACAACTATCATGTACTACAACCACTGCTTCATAAAAGAAAGAACATTTTAATACAAAAAAAAAAAAAAGAACAAAAATAAAAAACAAAACAAAACAAAAACAACCCACCAAACAAGGAGGGATATACTCTCAGAATGAAAGGCTATCTTTTTTTTTTTTTTAATTGGAGTTCAATTTGCCAACATATAGCATAACACCCAGTGCTCATCCTGTCAAGTGGAAAGGCTTTCTTTTAAGCTAAACAAGTTCAGGGGGCAGCCCTGGTGGCGCAGCAGTTTAGCGCTGCTTGCAGCCCAGGGTGTGATCCTGGAGACCCGGGATCGAGTCCCATGTCAGGCTCCCTGCATGGAGCCTGCTTCTCCCTCTGCCTGTGTCTCTGCCTCTCTCTCTCTCTCTGTATCTCTCATGAATAAATAAATTTAAAAAAAAAAAAAAAAAAAAAAAACAAGTTCAGGGGTTCCTGGCTGGCTCAGGCTGTAGACCATAGAACTCTTGATCTTGGGGTTGTGAGTTTGAGCCCCACATTGAGTACAGAGATTACTTAAAAATAAAATCCTAAAAAAAATAAATCCAACAGATTTGACATATAAAAATTCACCACTTTATCTTTAATTTCTTCCTTTCCCCATGTACTAGCACCAATCTGAGGATGGACATGTGAGAACCACTGATTTGTTTTATGGGTCCTATCAGTATCTCTTGGGGATGGTGGGTTGGCCTTTACTTAGGTGGCTGGGGCACTAACTACCTTACTTCTTTGGATAATTGAAGCTGTTACTTCTTTCTCATCATTCCTGCCCTTCCTCAGGCTGGTTAATGTCCCTCCTACTTGCTCCCTTATCTCCCCTGTGGATACCACTTTTGTGGTACTTATCTCACAGTGTTGTAATTGACAGCTGACACATCCATCCACAATGAGATTGTCAACTTCTTGAGGGCAGGATCTACCTCTGTTCACCCTTGCCTCCTCAGGCCCATCATGTGGCAGCAGCTCATCAATAATTGTTGACTGAAGGAATGGATTTCTTCCCACCAGACCAATGATTTTGTGAAACAAAGGCAATAATAATCATGAAAATAACTAACATTTATTTAATGTGTACTATATCCTAAGCACTTTATGTCATTTGGATCAGGAACAGGCTGTTATGTCAAAGCACTTGGAATGGGATGAAAATGATAATTTATGAAGCATGCTGTTTTAAAAGGAACGGTTTCTCTGGGAATTTGTCATACAGAATCCCCCTAAAAGGGTTCCGAAATGCATGTGCAAAAATGTCCATTGCAGTACTGCTTGTAATAGCAAAATATTGGAAACAATCCAAGTATCTATCACTAGGGAACCTGTTAAGTAAATTATAGTTCATCCATACTGTGTAGGCAGCCTTTAAAAGAATATAGTAGATCTAAATGCACTGACATAGAAAACTGTCCAAGACATATTGTTAAGAGAAACGATCCCATTTTTGTTAAACATACCCATGAGCGCGGGTGTGGGCATGCATGTGTAAATGAATACACAGAAAAAAAATATGAATGTGCAGAGAAAAATCTAGAGGAGCAATATAATACAAATTGTTAAAAGTGGCTCCTTCTCTGGATATGACTGTGGGGGACTTTTACTTTATTAAATATTCATCTCTATAATTAAAAAATATTTATAAGAAGCATGTCTTATTTTATAACAGCTTTATTAAAGTATAACTTACATACCATAAAATGCATATATTATTTTTAAGGCTGCAGGGAGAACAGATGTTTTAAAACCCCACTGGAGAGGCACCTGGCTGGTTCAGTAGATGAAGCAGGCAACTCTTGATCTCTTGGTCATGAGTTCAAGTCTCACATCTGGCATAGAGCTTGCTTAGGAAAATAACCCCTGCCACTGGAAGGAAAGGCTTCTGACATTGAGGCTAACCTGGTCTTTTGTCCTTTTGCCTCTATTTCTGTTCCCTTCCCCACAATGGTCCCCCCTTCCTCTCCTCGGAATCTCAGTATCTCTGAGAGGCCTGCGACATTCCTTTTCTTTACCTGGGTTTATAAAAGGGGGGGTTGCCCTAGATGATTTCTGCTGTTCTTTCAGACATTAATTCAGGGATTCATAGTCCTTCTGCTCTCCCTCTTCCACCAAAACTGATTTTTAGGAAGGCTCTTATAATCTTGTTCTCATTACATGAAAATGGCTGGTGAAATCCAGTTTATTTTTCTCTCTTGTAATGTTTGCATTTTGACAAAAGATGAACTATCATCTTGGCTTGAAACCAAGTAAGAAACCTCCAGTTGGGGATCCCTGGGTGGCTCGGTGGTTTAGAGCCTGCCTTTGGCTCAGGGCCTGATTCTGCAGTCCTGGGATGGAGTCCCACGTTGGGCTCCCTGCATGGAACCTGCTTCTTCCTCTGCCTGTGTCTCTGCCTTTCTCTCTCTGTGTCTCTCATGAATAAATAAATAAAATCTTAAAAAAAAAAAAGAAAAAGAAACCTCCAATGGTGCAGTTTATATGCACACAGCTGAGGATAGGGTAAGGGATATGTTTTGGGGGCCAGGGCAACATCCTTGTAAAACATAGCAGTAGTCAAATTAGGATCACTGATGTGGAGATGGGTACTCCAGGTTACCACTAGGTAAAAGGGGACCCCCTTGGAGGGGAAGTCAAGATTCTGGCCATAGCACTTGATAGAATTAAGACAACTGTGCACCATTGGGGAAGGAATCTTCTCGATTTCACAATGTGACCTTGATTGCCTCATTTAACCTAGTACTTTGATGTCTCAGTGTGTAGAAACATTATCACAGTCAGAGAGCACATATTAAACATTTATACACACACAGATAATCTAAGTCACTCTGAAAGAGGTTGCCATAATGAAGAGAACATACAACGTAATCCAATGTCCAGGTGGATAGACTGCAACCACATTCTCATCAGGAGCAGCAGATGGCATAGTGGTTGAGGGTGTGGGGCCCTGGAAAAATCCTCGCTGGGTTCAGATCCTGTCTCTATCATGTATTGGGTGAGTGACTTTGGTCAAGTGGCTTTGCTGTTATCACAGTTTCCATAGAAGGATAATAAAAATTTCCATGTCCTAGCATTATTTTGAAAATTAAATTAGTTCATACGTATCAAATGCTTAGAACAACAGTCCTCGGCACAGAGTAAGTACTCAGTAAATGTTAGCTGTGGCCATCATTACCTCCTAATCCCTTTGTTGGGAGTTGCAGTTCCAACAGCACTTGCTTCAGTTATTAACAAATTCTTTTACATTTTTTGACTGCCAAACGGGGAAATGAAGTCTCGAGGTTAGCGGAGAATGCTGTGAACTGCACCCAGCAGGACGGGCTGGTTCAAGGCCTGGGTGCAGGGCTCCTCTGGGGAGTCCACCGCGCGGTCCCTCAGCACCTACCGCCTGGAGCAAGCACATCCCCACCTTGTCCGAGCCGCCCTTGTCCCATCTTGAGGAAGCTAAACTAAGGTGGTTGAGCTAAGTCTCTAAACTTTTCCTTCTCCGTCGCTGCCAGTGCCTGAAGTCGTTTTCTCTCTGGGTTTCTGGCTGAAACCCAGTTACACCTGACTGCGGTGGAGATGGGGATCCGGAGAGCTGATTGGCCGCCGGAAAGTTCCTGAAGGAGGCCGCGGCCTTCCAGGGCACTCAGGCCTGAGCCGGGATTCCGCCCCAGCTCTCCGGCTCCTACCGGCTAGAGGAGAGGCAGCCACGCCGGAGCGAGCCTGGCGGCCCGTGGGAATTCACAGCTCCCTTCCCTCCCCGCGGGGCTCACCCCTCCCCGCCCCCCGCCAGCACGCTCCGCCGCTCCGCGGGGGGCACACTGCCCGGGGGCCGGTGCACCACTCTCCGGGGCTCCCCGCAGCCGCTGATTGCCGGGGGAGTGTGTGTGTGTGTGTGTGTGTGCGTGTGTGTGTGTTGGGGGGGCGGTTCCAGCAGCCGGCGGAGTGCGGCGCCCTGCCCCCTCCCCCTCCGCCTCCGCCCCTGTACGAGAGGGCTGTAAAATTCCGGAAGAGAGATTAGAGGCAGGGGATGGGTGGGGCGGTGAATCAGTACATTCCTTCCTCCCCCTGCCTCCTCCTCCTCCTCCTCCCCGGTTATCACTTTGGGAGGGGTGGGGTCCTCCCGTGGCCTTCTCCTGACCGGTCCACGGGGTTGGGACAAGCCAAGCAGTGCTGGGCGGGAGCCTCCCAAGCTCAGTTCAACTTTGTGGAGCCTGGATCGCTTCTTTTGCGGCTCCTGACCCCATCTGGTATAGAGGGTGGGGAATTTGGGTCCTTGCTTCCAACTGGGTCCTTTCCGTAAGAGTAGTTCAAGGGTCTCCTTAAAGGAAGGGAATCTGAAAGCTCAGAGAGGGTGGGTAACTTGCGCAAGACCTCACAGTGGCAGAGCCTGGAATAATCCCAGCTCCCCTGGTTTCATCAATTTCCCACCAGCTGCAGTGCCCTGCAGCTTCCTTTACTTTGGGACACTGAAAAGCAACACTTGTTAGGGGGTAGGGAAGTAGCGTGCATGGTCCACTTCTTCCCTGTGAGGTACTATAAATATATTGTCATTAATCATTTAATTTTTTTCACAATAACCCCCGGAGAGAGACGTGATCACCATGGCCATATTACACATGAAGAAACTTCGGAGGTGAGGAATTCTAAGGGGCAGAGCTGAGAATCCTGCAGATGGTACAAAACAATGGTTAATGTTTATATAGTGATGGACAGTTTACAAAGCACTTTCAAGATCTTCATTTCAGAGCTATCTCATTTCACAGATGAAGACAGAGGTTCATCATGAAGTTAAGCCACCTGTCCAAGGTCACAAAGCTAGTAGTAAGTAGTAAGTAGTAAGTAGCCTGCAATTTTGAAATAAACTCTCTACAACCATAGTAGCGGTGCTTATTCCATTTATTCATTCCACAGTGCCAAGTACCATTCTAATAATTGTAATACTAGCTAATATTTATTGAACGCTTACTAGGTGTCCAGCATCGTTCCAAGTTATATATATGAATTCCTGTGATGCTCAGAACTACCTTTGGAGGTAAGTACTGTTACCTTTTCCATTTTACAGATGGGGAAATTGAGACTAGATGAAGTAATTCCCAAGGCTACCCAGGAACTAAATGGCAATGTGAGGATGCCAGATGAAACAGTCTAGAATCCCAGGGTGGGTTCTAGGCACCTGGCTTATGTCCCCACCTCTGTCTAAACCACTTCTTCAAAGGTCTCCATTTCTTTGCCACACTACCATTACTTCTTCGAACTCCTGTATGTGGCAGACCCATACAGCTCCTGCTCTTAAGAAGCTAACTATAGGGACGCCTGAGTGGCCCAGCAGTTCAGCACCTGCCTTCAGCCCGGGGTGTGGTCCTAGAGACCCAGGATCGAGTCCCACGTGGGGCTCCCTGCATGGAGCCTGCTTCTCCCTCTGCCTGCGTCTCTGCCTCTCTCTGTGTCTGTGTCTCTCATAAATAAATAAATAAATAAAATCTTTTTTTTTTTAATAAATAAAATCTTAAAAAAAAAAAGCTAACTATAAAACTGGCCAAGAGGGATGCCTGGGTGGCTCAGCAGTTGAGCGTCTGCCTTCATCTCGGGGTGTGATCCTGGAGTCCCGGGACTGAGTCCCGCATCAGGCTCCCTGCGTGGAGCCTGCTTCTCTCTCTGCCTATGTCTCTGCCTCTCTCTCTGTGTGTGTCTCTTATGAATAAATAAATAAAATCTTAAAAAAAACTGTCCAACAATACTGCTAACTTTACCTCACAAAGATTAATAAGCTAATGGCAATTGGAAGGTTTCAGCAAAGGTACTGGATAAACTCAGGGCACTCATTATGTGGGAAACTCACTGCCAAGGGTGATTCGCACCATATAAAGGTGAAGCCCAGTTCCTGATCTGTTTTGAGGGGTGCAGTCATCCCTGGGAAACCATTTGGGTGAGATCATTTATGTCAGAGGTTAGAGTATTTCCCTGCTTATCTGGAGGCATGGTTGTGTCATGGTTTCAGGGCTTTCACTCTCAGAGGTGGGTGTTTCCAACATCTCAGAAGGGGTTCCAGGCTACTCTGAGAGACACAGTTATTGATTGGAGTCAAAGACTAAGATGCTTATTCAGGCTTCAGAGGCAGACACCGGAATCCTGGGTCTCCCACTTCATCTCTCTGATCTTCCAATCCCCCTCCCCCCCTTTTTTAAAAAAAGATTTTATTATTTATTTGAGAGAGAGATTACAGAGAGAGAATGAGAGGGAGAAGCAGACTCCCCGCTGAGCAGGGAGCCTGAAGTGGGACTCCATCCTAAGACCCTGGGATCATGACCTGAGCTGAAGGCAGATGCTCAACTGACTGAACCACCTAGGTGCCCCTCCAATTCCATTTATGTATTTATTTATTTATTTATTTAGATTTTATTTATTTATTCAAGAGGGACCCACAGAGAGATGCAGAGGGAGAAGCAGACTTCCTGTGAGAAGCCTGAAACAGGACTCCATCCCAGGACCCTGGGTTCAAACCTTGAGCCAAAAGCATACACTCAACCACTGAGCCATACAGCTGCCCCTCCAATTCCTTTTATTTTTTTTAAAGATTTTATTTATTTATTCATGAGAGACAGAGAGAGAGAGAGAGGCAGAGACACAGGCAGAGGGAGAAGCAGGCTCCATGCAGGCAGCCTGATGTGGAACTCAATCCCAGGTCTCTAGGATAACGCCCTGGGCTGAAGGTGGCGCTAAACGGCTAAGCCACCAGGGCTGCCCCTTCCAATTCCTTTTAAAATGAAAGTAATAATACCTTTCTCATAGGGTTGTTTTTTTTTTTAATATTTTATTTAGTCATGAGAGACCGAGAGAGAGAGAGAGAGAGAGAGAGGCAGAGACACAGGCAAAGGGAGAAGCAGGCTCCATGCAGGGAGCCCCATGTGGGACTTGATCCTGGGACTCTGGGATCATACCCTGAGCTGAAGGCAGATGCTCAACTGCTGAGCCACCCAGGCATCCCTCATAAGGTTACTTTGGTGGGTTTTGTTTGTTTGTTTTGTTTTTTAAAGATTTTATTTATTTATTCATGAGAGACACACAGAGAGGCAGAGACACAGGCATAGGGAGAAGCAGGCTCCATGCAGGGAGCCCGACCCGGGACTAGATCCTGGGTCTCCAGGATCATGCCCTGAGCCGAAGGCGGCGCTAAACTGCTGAGCCAACCGGGCTGCCCAATAAGGTTATTTTGAAGAGTAAACTTGACAATATATTTTAAAACAGCTTATCCAGGGCTTAGAAAAGAGTAGATACTTAATAATTGGTAGCCACTATCATAGCCGTTATTGTTTTCCTTATGTTGTTATTGTATTATTTACTGACATTTTAGGGCCAGGCTGAGAGCTAGATGAGGGAAGATGCATTCATTTGTTCAACCATGTACCTGATTGCCCGAAGTAGGTCATTCTAAGGAGGGGGGAGATTCATGAAAATAGACATTTACTATTCACTGTCTGATAAGTGCTATGATAGAGGATTGCACAAGGTGTTTTGAGATTTTAGTGGAAGAATCAATGATCAGAAGACTCAACAAAAGTTTTCTGGAGGAGGTATTTCTCTGTTTCAAATCTGTGCTTCCAGGAAGTGGAAAATGCTGCCTGCTGGAGGCAGTCAGAATGCAAGGGGCAGCTGAGCCTGTGCTCCTCATCCAAGGGCCTTGATTCTGATCTGCAGCCCCTCCTTTCAGGGCCTCTTAACTCCCACACAGTCCTGCCAGCCAGCCAGCCTTGCCCTGGAATACCCTCTCCTGGGCCACCTGCTGGTGGTGAACATCTTGGGTTCTGTTTTGTGGCTTGATGTGGCTGAGTCATAAGACCTTTCTTTTTACTGTTAAGCTTTAATAGAAGCCTTCTGGCCAGGAGCAATGCCTCAGGTCTACCTTGTGGGGATGGCCTAATGATGTCTACTGACCATTGCTTCTCCCCACAGGGCCAGATAAACATGTGTGTGGTCTGGTGGGGGGAAGGATGCAGCCCAAGGGGCAGGGGTCTCTTCTAGGTAGATGCCAGTTCTGGGCAGGTATGACTTCCTAGGATGGATAGGGAAGACAGAGCCCTGGTACCCCAACTCTCATGGATGAGCCTCCCCCTCATCCTCCCAAGCCAGTCTCCAGTGCCTCTTAGTCTGGCTGCCCTCCAGCGGTGGCCCAGACCAGCCTCCTAACTCACCGGTGACCACATTTTCCAAACCAAAACTTAGAACTCGTGGTCTGACAAAGAATTTAAGAATTTCTGGTCACCTTCCAAGAGTAAGAGAGAATATTGGAATCTCTAGGCTAATCTCTGTCGTTAAAGAGGACATTAGGTTGGAAATCTTTAAATTCAGGATTTCCTCTTAATCAGGAATTGTTCATACATTATATCATTGAAACGTGAAAAGAGCCCCACGAGGTAGCTAATAGCTATTTCCATTTAATAGTTGAGAGCACTCAGAGAGAGGAAATAACTTGCCCAAGATGCTACGTCCCGGAAGTTTGAATTCTGGTCTGTCAGGAAGGGTTCTTTGGGGTGTGTGTATGTGAGTGTGTGTGTGTTTGTGTATGTGTCGCGCGGGGATGGGACAAGGAGAGGCGCAGAAACATCTTCGCAATTGCAGAACTGCAGACACGCACGCTATTTATTTGGGGCCTCGAAGAAGGGCAGCCAAGAGCTGAGCTGTCCCGGTTGTCACTTCAGAGTTGGAAATCCCCGAGCAAAGGGCTGGGTGGCCGCCCCATCCCATCAGGGTCTGGCCCCAGGCCTGCCGGCTCGGGATGCGGGAAAAAGCCCTTCGACTTTGCAGGTCACAGCGCGGCCGCCGGGTCTCGCCTCTGCCCAGGTGCGGATGCGGAGGCCGCGCCGTGGGCGAACGACTCCCCTGGCCACGTACCGGCCCCCCCTCCCCGGTCACATGGACGCGCCTTCCGCAGCCGGGAGTGCGGAGAGGAACGAACCACGAGGCGGAGCGGGGGAGGCGCCGAGGGCAGTGGGTCACAGCCCCGCGGGGCAGGTGGGCGGGCCCAACCGCCCCGCGAGCCGGCCCGCCAGCCAGTCAGCGGGCGCGGGGGGCGGGCCAGTGGGCGTGCGCGCCGCGCCCCGCAGCGCCCCCTGAGGGGCGGTGGCGGGAGCTGGTTCCGGCTGCGCGCGCAGCGGTGGTGGCGGCGGCGCGATCGGCCGGGCTGTAACCGTCGTCCGTCCGGTAGCGGCTGGAGCGGCAGCGGCGGCCGGGTACGGCGCGAGGCGACGCCACAGGGCAGCGGCGGCAGCGGGGCCAGCGGCGGCAGCAGGAGACGCAGCGGCGGCCGCAGCAGCAGCAGCAAGACGGACTCGTGGACACGCGCCGCCGCCGCCGCCGGGCCAGGCCGGGTGTCGCGCGCCGAGGCTGGGGGGGAGTCGTCGCCGCCGCCGCCACCGCTACCGCCGCCGCCGCCGCCGCCGAGGTGACTGAGGAGAGAGGCGCCTCCTCGCTCCCGCCGCCGCCGGACTTCAATGCCCAGTCCCCAGCTCGCCAGCGTGAGTGCGCTCCTCCCGGGCGGCCCCCGCTCCGGCTCCCGGGGCCTCGGGGAAGGGGAGGGCGGGAGGCGCCGCAGCCATTAGTGCAGGCCCGAGACACGTCCCCGGAAGGAGGGCCGGGCCGGGCCGGGCCGGGCCGGGGGCGGGGGAGTGCGGCCGGGAAGCGTGGAGAGCGAGGGTGGGTGAGGAAGGGGGAACGGTGCGTGTGGAAGAATGTGGAGTGTCGGGAGGGAATGTGCGTGCGTGAGGGGGGACGGTGTGAGTTGGGGAGAGGGCTGGGTGTGCGTGTGCGCTGAGGGAAGACGGAGTCGGGGCGGGGAGTGTGGCTGAGCGACTTGGGGGCCGTGTCCGGGGGCGTGGGGGGCAGTGCGCGGGGGCGCGAGGGGTCAAGGGGGAGAGTGAGGAGGTGGGAGAGGGAGGGCGGCGAGTGTAGGGGGTAGAGCGGGGGAGAGTGTGTGGGGAACCTGAGTGCGGTGTGAGGAGGGAGGCCGGGGAGAGGATGAATGGCAGCTGAGGGAGCGTGGAAGGGTGTGCCTGGGATTGTCCAGTGTGTGAGCGGGCGCCCTGGAGGCTCTCAGAGGTCGTGGGCGCCGTGTGTGGCGATGGTGAACCCTGCTTCTTTTCCAGGAGCGTCCTGGCCCTCAGTTCTTGGGTTCCACTGTGAGAAAACGGTGTAGGAATCTCTTCCAGTAGCACTATCGTCCTCTGGCTCTGGGATTTTTTAAAAGAAAAGTCCTGCTTTTTTGGTGTGTGTGTGTGTGTGTGTGTGTGTGTGTGTGTGTGTGGAGGGGTAAATGCTTTGTGACATCGATATAAATTTCTGAATTTGTCAAGGACATGGTCGCCATCCCATCCTAGTCTGGCGCTCTGAGAGCTAACTAAAACAGTCTTGCGTATTATTGCCCAGGGTCCTAGGCTTTTGCCTTCCGAGTGTTCAGAAGCATAGGCTGTTTTGTAAAGTACTGCTAGTTTTTCAGGCGAAAGGTATTTTATCGTTGCATAAGTGGGAAAAATTTTTATTAGGCTTTTGGCTCTTTACTCTTCTGGAGAAATCTTTTAAGAAAAAAAAAATGTAGCACGGATGATGAAGAACAACCAGAGGCTAGTATATTATTCCCTGGAGTTTGTCAAGAAGCATATAAAGTGTCTTAACAGTTGTAGCACCACTACTGTAGGCATGCTTGTCTGTTTGGAATTACTAAACTACAACTGCTGCTGGATTAGAATATGGTAGTTATTTGCTGCCATGCTCTGTATTACAGAGTAATTTCAGACAGGAAGTGAGTGAAGTTATGCCTTGTTCAGTGTGCAAAAGGAAATGAAGGCTACAGAATGACACATTTTTAAGGCTTCAGAATCACTTGCCAGCGTGCCATTGTGTTGGTGAAGATGGTGAGAAGTTGTTTGCCCATATTCTAATCTTGACATTTTAAAAATTGTTTCATACTGGATAGTAAATGGACATTGTTACAGACTTTTGCCAGATTCTTGTGTTGTGGAAGTAGGGGTTGTTGATAAGAGTACCTTGATACCGATTTTACACTTTAATGATGAGAAGTTTCTCAGAAATTGGAAGTCTTTCAATAGGATAAGCAAAGAGTATGGTAGTCCTTTTAATAGTAGACCTCATAGAATTATAGGCCAGAACATCAGTGTGTAATTAGGAGTCAGAAATTGTTTTTCTAGAGTGTCCTTTTTTTTTCATCACTAGCATGCTTTGTGCTTTCAGAAATAGTAAATAGTATTGTTAACTAATATTTAGTGGGAGATTGGATTAATTAGTATTAAGGGTCTACTGTGTACCAGGTATTTTTACACACTCCTCACTTAATTCTCAGTTACTATAAAGATGGTTGCATTTATTTGGCACATACTGAGTGGTTTCTATTTGCTAGGCACTTGCGATACAGTGATGAGCCCTCGATGATTTATAGTGATGAGATGAAGAGATCTAAAGACTCAAAGAAGTTAAGTAACTTGTCCTAGGTCACAAGATAATAAGAATTGGAGCTGGATTAAAAACCCAGGTCTTTCTGACTCCTAAATCCTTGGTTTTTCCACTACACCATTACCACCCTCTCAATAGGTTGTCTCACTTTGAGGTTTCTCAACCACACAGTGACCTAGCAGCTTGTACAGATGAGAAGTGTTGAATTTAATGCAGAAGACTAGATGGCTGAAGGCAAGGGGATCATTTAGGAGATGCTGACTTGAGGCTCTTTGGGGCCTAAGCTAGGCTTTTATGTGGGTGGAGATTCTGCCTTGAAACTCTTGGGGCCCCAGGGTGTGTGCTTTGAGACATAGTTTTTATGAGGCACCTGGGATATGTCTGGGAGAGGAAAGTCTGATTAAAGAAACCCAGCAGCCTTTTATGTTTTTTATTTTGGGGGAGAGAAAGAGTGTATTTATTGGGGCATTTATTGGCGCTAAGAGTCAACTAGAAGTTGTCACTCCTATGTGAAAGTCTCTGTTCAGCTGTATGAGATATTTAACTCAGGAGATTGTGAAGATCAAATAAGAAAATATATGTGGAAGCACTTTGTTAATTATAAATTGAACTACAGATTCAAAATATTACCACTAAGATCTTTCTACTAAGGCAACAGTTTGTTATATTTGGTAACTGGAAAAAGCTAGCATTTAGGACACCTATACAAATGAAAAATTGTTTAGAATTGCTGAACTCGGTCTCTTCTGACTCAGAACAGCAAAAGTCAAACCACTCCCTCCATGAGTCAGTCAAGTAATATTTAATTTGAACTAACTAAATTTATAAGCAGAAACCATTTACAACATCATTGAACTTTGGTGGCACTGGGGAAGAGTAAACGTTTGAATGCTTTTGCATATAACTTTCTTAAAAAGTTTGAAAGTCACATATTTATATTTCCTTGAAAAGACATTTGTGTGAAACAAGATAAAATATTTTTAAGATTTAACTCTATTCTATTTATTTAACATTTTGTCTTTTAAACGTGGCATTTTTGTATGCAGTAGTTATAGAACTATGATTTTTGACACATAGAGTTTAAATTTAGTAGTTTATTTAACAGGGTTTGTACTGTTCCTTTTTGTTGGAATGTGGGATTAGTAATCAGTGAAGCCTCTTACTGCATCTTACAAATAAGATGCACAAGAACAGTACATAAATTTTTAGCTGTTGCTCTTGGAAGAGTAAAACTTAAGTGAGAGTGAAACCCAAGTTAACTCAATTTCTTCAAATGCTATATAATCAGCTATATTACTTAGAGAGGTTGGGGATTTTTAAAAACTTTGAGTAACTGGAAATCAAGATCCGTAATTTTAACACGGTAGACTTAGTTATGTTTATTGAGTAGGGCCGTAGTAGAGATCTTGAAGAAGTCAAACATGATGTTTCAGGTTTCAACATTCCCTTCTTGAGAATTTTATTATGCTGAATCATAAATCATCTTACTTAATTAAAGTTCATAATAATCCTTTGAATAAGTGGCACTTTCATTTGTACAGATAAGGAGATTGATTTATAGAATCAATTGTTGAATTCCAGATTTTGAAATCTAAGTTAAAAATATCAGTAAATAGATGGCAGTGGATGAAAAAAGTTTCCCCTTGAGGCTTAAGGTACTTTTAAATCTCTTGCTAAACTTCATTTTTTAGTTAACTCTGGTTATTATATAGGAATTAAGTGGATATTCTAAAGTTGGCCTTTTTTGTTTGAAATTTAGTTTTTAGGTTTTTTTTTAAAACGATACTAAAGTTACTTGGATCCTTTTTTGTGGGGGTATGTTGCTGCTTTGAGATGTTTCTTGAGATACTAGTTGGGTTATATAGAAATGATGATTATTCTCTAAATTTATAAAGTGAGAGTCTGTAATACTACAATTCACATAAAGTGAGAGTCTGTAATACTACAATTAACATTTTTTTAAATTTTTTTTTAAATTTTTTAATTTATTTATGATAGAGAGAGAGAGAGAGAGAGAGGCAGAGACACAGGCAGAGGGAGAAGCAGGCTCCATGCACCGGGAACCCGACGTGGGATTCGATCTCGGGTCTCCAGGATCGCGCCCTGGGCCAAAGGCAGGCGCCAAACCGCTGCGCCACCCAGGGATCCCCACATAATTTTTTTTAAAAGATTTTTTTATTTTATTTATTCATAGAGACAGAGAGAGAGAGAGAGGCAGAGACACAGGCAGAGGAAGAAGCAGGCACCACACAGAGAGCCTGACGTGGGACTCGATCCCGGGTCTCCAGGATCATGCCCCGGGCTGCTGGCGGCGCTAAACCGCTGCGCCACCGGGGCTACCCTCACATAATTTTGTACCTTGGGTTTGTTAGTGAACAATGGATACCAGCAGTTACAACTTTTTTGGGAAATGGTGATTTGAGCCTGTTAATCTGGAATGTTAGAAGAGCCTTTTATCCATTTTCATCTTTAGGGGTAGTGTATGTATAGAAGTGTCTGTAGCTTTCTCTGGTTATCTTTTGTTTTATTGCCTGAACCACATTCTCTAGCTTCCTTGACTTCCTGACCACTCTCTTGGGACTTGCAGCCCTATAGGATTGCTTGGTGTAGCGCTCAAGTAGATATTATATGTTTTGTTTTGTTTTGTTTTGTTTTTTGCTCCTTGGAGTTGTAGAGGTCTAAGCTAAACCAGAAACTATCACTACTCTAGCCCTTCTGAGAAAGAAGCTACACAGCATTGCAGGCTCTGTCCATTTTCCACAGTTACCCTGTGGAGTTACCAGGACCCAGGTGAGAAAATGGCCCTCCCCCCCCCCCCCCCCCGAACTATCTGTTCAATCAACATAGACTGACAGGGTACAAAATCTTTCCTGGGGGTGCCTGGGTGGCTCAGTGGTTGAGCTTCTGCCTTTGCCTCAGGTCGTGATCCTGGAGCCCCGGGATCAAGCCCCACATCGGGCTCCCTGCATGGAGCCTGCTTCTTCCTCCGCCTGTGTCTCTGCCTCTCTCTCTCTCTCTCTCTCTCTCTCTGTGACTCTCATGAATAAAGAAAATCTTAAAAAAACAACAACAACAAAAAACTTTTCTAGAAAAAAGACTATGAGGAGTTGACAGATTATACCGACAGTTTTTATGTGATTTTAATGCAAATGTTTTTTGTTTTCCTGCACTGATTTCTTATACCCATAGGTTCTGTAACACAGCATCCACTCCATTTTAAGTGGCCTAGAAACTAAATCTCATCATTTGAATGTATATTTACATTGCACAACATTGCCTTTTGAAACTGCAGAGAAGTTTAAGCTTTTCTACGACCCTTTCTTTGCTAGTTGAGCCTGTTTTGAAAAAATATTTTGACGATAAGAATGGTCTTTACCTTTAGAGAAATTTAATTCCTTTCATAGTATTTTTGGGTTGAAATTTCATTCTTCTCAGAAAATGTTAATTCTTTTGGCATAAAATGCACACATGATATATTTGCTTTAGCAGATCAGATAAATTGCTTTGTGTTTTTATTTCTGCAGTGGTCAAAAATGTTGGCTCTTAACTAATGTATCGTTTGACAAGAATTCAAATTCACAATCAGTCTGCTTTCTTGTAGTCCTTTAGTTTTAGTTGATATTTGAGCATAAGGTTTTTTTTTTTTTCAGTCTTTTACAGGAGACATTCACTAGATTGTATCATCACAGTATCCATAAATTGGATTTATATACATATGTTGATACTTACTGTTTTTAGTAGGAAAACAAATTGATGTGTTTTCTACTTTCCATTATTAGTGAAAAGCCTATCATGAGGGAACAGAGTGACTGGTTAGTGCAGAAGGATATGAGTCATCGGTAGGATTTGTCAGCAAATTGAGAAGGATATGATGGAGAAACAATAGACTATAGTGACATTATTCTTCATTCCACACGTGTAGTTACAAACAAGTTTCCTTTTGGTGATTGGTTTAAATTATTCAAATAATTTAGATCTTTCTCGATGAAAATCACTTCAAATTTTAAGTCATAGACTATAACCTAAATTGTTTCTCTGATGAACTGAGATCTTTAGTTGGAGGTTATCAGCAAGTAGAATTTAAACTCCTATATGTTTAGTAGGAAAAATAATTCACCTATGCCATAGGAATTAGTAAGTTGTCTGTTTTTGTGAAGTTTGTTAATTATGAAGCTACTCCGTAGATCATAAGATGTGCACCAACGTGGCCTGTTTGTTTCTTCTCATTGAGCAAAGAGTTGCCTACTGCTGCTCATACTTTTAAATTCCTAAGAGCTTTTATTGCATTTGAATTGGTTTGAAATTCTCAGCATGGTCAAAGCCTCCTAGACTTACCTAACCAAAGAGTCCTTTCTCAATCATGTTACCATGGCCCTTCACTGATGGTACAATCTTGTCATAAAAGTTTTACCTTTCCTCAGAAGTCTTAATTAATCCTACTCCATTCTATTCATACTTTGGGTCTTCAAAGTATATAGCATTAATATGAAATTTTAATGTCCTTTATAAAATGTTTTTCATCCACCTGGATTCTACTATCTTAATCCTCGATAGTGTTTGTATGGTATGCACAAAGAGCTCCACAAATGCATGTTGTAAGATTGGATATGCTGCATTTTAGTATTATTCAGAGGTGGTATATTGTCCGCCGTCTCAGTAAGCATTTGGAGGAAGAGAACAGGAGATTAAATTTTGCGGTTAAGTGGGAAGAGAAGGAAGGTGGATCCATGTTGAACTAAGCTGGTGAGCAAAGAATAATAATCCCTTGACATGGCATTATAGAAGTATTTCACCATTTTTACTTTCGTGTTTTAATGTGAAACAACTGCTTTCACTGTATGTTTTTTTAAAGATTGCAAATGTTGTGTTTTATGAAAATAAACATCAAGCCATTATTGGACAATTAGTGGGAAGAAAGTATATTTTAAGAAGCCATCAGAAGCTCCAAATAGAATGATTTGGGTTCTTGTCTGTTTATCTTGTATTATTCTCAGTACATAGAGAGATGGCTGTGAAGTACAATGTGATTTATAAAATGCAAGTTTAGGAGAGGAAGTGAAGTGTAACTTAACTGGTTTTAGGGGAAACTTGGACCAAACTGCCCTAACAGCAGAAAAATTTCAGGGGCTCAAACAAAAGAATTTATGCTGACAAGATGTAATTTGGAATGTTTTTATTCTGTATCCTGTACATAGTGAGCTTCCTTCTCTTCTTATTGGTGGTGAATATTTGAATAAGACCTTTAAATAATGCTCAATGCATTTGACAAAATGGGGAAATGAAAGAGTTAAGCTGACCCATAAACTGCTCAGCTCTAAAACTTGTATTTTAAATAATGCTAACAATAGCCTGGAAGTTCTTACTTTGCATGCTGCTCCTGTGCTGTAGGTTATTTTGAAAGGTGATTCAAATAACCTTTTCCCAAGTATCTATTTTGCAACCTCAGGAACTCACAGCTGTTACAGTCATTCTAACTGTCCTGATATAGCTCAGAAAATATTCAAGTGGTGTTGACAGGATGAATCCAGGTGTCCCTTTGGATTTTCTCCCCCCTCCAGTTTTCTTTCTTTTTCTTTCTTTCTTTCTTTCTTTCTTTCTTTCTTTCTTTCTTTCTTTCTTTCTTTCTTTCTTTCTTTCTTTCTCTCTCTCTCTCTCTCTCTTTCTCCTTCCTTCCTTCCTTCCTTCCTTCCTTCCTTCCTTCCTTCCTTCCTTCCTTCCTTCCTTCCTTCCTTGATTTTCACTACTGAATTTGCTTTTTTACAATTGGAGTTCAGAATCTCAAATACATTTCTTTATTAGTGAAATAATCAATTCACTGTTTCTGGGTTAATGTATATTAATGTTGGAAACTAAATTAAAATGGTTAAGACTTAAATTGTTCTCCAGGAAAATTACTTAGTCTTTTGAGGTTAAAAGAAGGATGTAAGAAAAGAAGAAAACAAATATTAGAATTTAATTATATGGGAATGCTGCTGAATTTGAGTTACTTTTTATTGTATAAGGGAGATTACCACAGTTATTTAGGAAAATAATATGCTTAAACTTTATAAAAAAGAGGCTTGGGAATCTTAAAGTGCACATAAACTAAAATCTTTAAGCATAAAGTCCGCGAAGAGGATAGCCATGATACCTTTGCCTGGAAGTGAAAAGTGTGAATGAATAGAATCAATTTAATAGAGCTTTTTAGGGATCCCTGGGTGGCGCAGCGGTTTAGCGCCTGCCTTTGGCCCAGGGCGCGATCCTGGAGACCCGGGATCGAATCCCACGTCGGGCTCCCGGTGCATGGAGCCTGCTTCTCCCTCTGCCTGTGTAATAGAGCTTTTTAGCTTAATTTGTAAAAGATTCACTGAAATCAATAATACCCAATATTAGAATTGTGCTGGTAGGATTTTTAATATTACTGGTATTCAAATAATTTTTTAGAAAAAGTGAAAATTGGCTATAGTCCTGTTCCTTCCATTTAAATTTTATTTATAGAAGGAAAAACATTTTCGGACAATGAATTCAGCTGGAGAATTTGCTAATCTTTAGAGGAACAGTACAGAATTGAAAACTAAATATTTTCGAGTATGACATGAAAATATTTAATATAATTTTTGTCTCAGAGTTATTTGTAGAGGGTAGGAATTTCTAGAAAATGACAAGTACTTCTAATCACTAGGGTACATACAAATTTGAAAACCACTCCCTTTTCGTTTGAGTGGGAACAGGGCCCACAAGACTTCAGTAAATAACGGTTACTGTTCTCAGAAGCAGGTGCGATTGTTGGTTAATTGCTTTCCTTTCTGAGTGGCAGGCCATGTATCTCATGCTGGTTCTGAAATGTTAAGATATTTTCCCACCATCAAGGTCATAATTTCTTTTTACCTAAGTGATTATTGATTTCTGTACTGGAACTTGATTCTCAAGTTCCCTCTTTAAATGAGGAAGTGGAAAAGTGGGAATAACCAAGAGAGTAACTATGAAACTTTTTTTTTTAGCAGTAAAGAAGCTATTTTTAGCTTGTTTACAGATATTTTGGATTCCAATTTGTGTAGAATTTAATGATACCTCTTTTCCTTATCAGCTCCCCGGGTCTGTATAGTAGGGGACGGCAACTAACATTAATTTGAATTGTATACAATTTTAGTTTGATAAATGCAACCACAGAGGGATGAACAAAGATAAGTAGCAGAGAAAGTAGAACTATTATTTCTATAAGGCTCTGATGAGATGGGAGTAGATTTATCAAAGAGGTGTATAATTTTAGTTTGAGACCAGTTAACTAGAAAACTAATTAGCAAAGTTAAGTTCTATTTAATGAACAAGTCCTTAAGATACCTTTTTTTCCCAAATGGTCAGAATGCAGTAGATACAGTAGTACTTTATGGATGAATTTCTCTGTTTTTCTTCCTTTATAGTGTGATGATTTTATGGTTTGTTGTTTGAATAGTCTCAGAATATTAAGTTAGGTTTCTGTTAGTTCTTGCTGTTACTCAGGGCCTTAGCTCTTTTTTCATAGACCTCACATCCAGTCTGTGGACAGATCTATCTTAAAGTGTATCTTTTTTTTTTTTTTTTTTTTTTTTATGATAGTCACACAGAGAGAGAGAGAGAGGCAGAGACATAGGCAGAGGGAGAAACAGGCTCTATGCATCGGGAGCCCGACGTGGGATTCGATCCCGGGTCTCCAGGATCACGCCCTGGGCCAAAGGCAGGCGCCAAACTGCTGCGCCACCCAGGGATCCCAAAGTGTATCTTGAAACTGATGTGTTCTTACGCTGTCTACTGCTGCTACTGTGGTCCACGCTATTTCTCTTGGATTATAGCAATGCCTCTTACCAGATCTCCCTGCTTCCACTCTTACTACTTGTATAATCTGTCTCCACATAGCAGTGAAAGCGGTCTTTTTAAACATAAATTGTCACTCTTGATTGAAACTTTCTCATTTTTCTTGTAATAAAGTCCAAATACTTACATTGGCCTGTAAGGCTCTCTTATTTCTTTGACACCCTATTCATTCCATTCCCTTTTGCTCTGGTAGCACTGGCCCCCTTGCTGTTCCTAGAACACTCCAAGCATGGCCCCACCTCATAACCTTTGCAACAGCTAATCCCTTTGCCTAGAATGCTCCCTCAAATATCTGTTTGGCTCACAACCCCAGGTCTTGGATAAAATGTCACTTTTTTCAGTGAGGCCTTACCTGATAGCCTTATTTAAAATTGGAAGCCCTCTGCGTTCTGGCACTGTAGATTCCCCTGCTTTGCATTTTTGTCCATAACAGTGGCATATTTTGCCTTTTTCTGCCTTCTAAAGTAAAAGATCCACTCTGATAAGAATTTTTGTTTACTACTCTTGCACTTTTAAACTCTAACACAGGGCACCTGGGTGGCTCAGTTGGTTGAGTGCCTTTGGCTCAGGTCATGATCCTAGGACCTGGGATGGAGCGCTGCATTGGGCTTTCCCTCTGCCTGCTGCTCCCCTTGCTTGTACTTTCTCTCTGTTAGATAAACAAATAAAATCTTTTTAAAAAGTACTATGACACATAGTATGTGTCTAATAAATACTTGAATTATTAATAAATTGTTAAATTTATTAATAAATTGTTAATTAGCCAAATTGTAAGGAAGATGTCTTAACTCTTCATAAGAATTAATTTTTTAAAAAGATTTTATTTATTTATTCATGAGAGATACACAGAGAGGCAGGCTCCATGGAAAGAGCCTGATGTGGGACTCGATCCTGGGACTCCAGGATCACACCCTGGGCTGAAGGCAGGCACTCAACTGCTGAACCACCCAGGCGTCCCTAAGAATTTTTAACTGTAGACAGATTATTCATACTTAAGAGAGGTGCAGGGTCCTTGTTGAAGTGAGATGAATTTGTTTTAGGAAGAAATTGTTGCAAGGTTTTAGCCTATATGCACTGTATAAAGGTTTTAGCCTTTATGCACTATAATGCTTTCGTGTTGCCTGTTTGTACAAACCAAGCTGACTTAAATTTGCATGACTTCCTGTAGAATTTCTGGTAAGAAAAGTAACAGTAAATGTATGCTTGCTTTTCCAGAACTTTGCTTTTATATTTTTTTCTTAGATCTAGACTTCTTTATTGTACATTTATATTATAATGTACTGTTTTAATTTGATGAATCCTGGCATAACCATCAAATTAGAGAGTTATATCATTTACTTCAGTAGAGGATTTCTCAGTGGAAAACGTGATGTGGGGGGATCCCTGGGTGGCTCAGCGCTTGGGCACCTGCCTTTGGCCCAGGACATGATTCTGGAGTCCCGGGATTGAGTCTCACGTTGGGCTCCCTGCATGGAGCCTGCTTCTCCTTCTCCCTCTGCCTGTGTCTCTGCCTCTCTCTCTCTCTCTCTCTCTCTCTGTGTGCGACTATCATAAATAACTAAAAATTAAAAAAAAAAAAGAAAAAGAAAACAATGTGAGTGGATTGACAGGATTTTTATTTTATTTTTATTTTTATTATTTTTTTTAAAGATTTATTTACTTATTCAGAGAGCGAAAGAGAGGCAGAGACACAGGCAGAGAGAGAAGCAGGCTCCATGCAGGGAGCTGGATGTGGGACTCAATCCCCGGTCTCTAGGATCACACCCCGGGCGGCAGGCGGCGCTAAACCGCTGCGCCACGGGGGCTGCCCCCCCCCTTTTTAAGATTTATTTATTTATTCATTCATTTATTCATTCATTCATTCATTCATTCAGAGAGAGCGAAAGAGAGTCAGAGACACAGGCAGAGAGAGAAGCAGGATTGACAGGATTTTTAAAAGGATGCTTAATAAGTTTGGTTTGCCCTCAAGTTCTCTATATATATGTTTGATTTAGAATTGGAAATCCGAGAAAAGAACCTGAATTTTACTCAGTAATTTAATTTCTTTAACAAAGAAGAAAATTGTCTGGAATTGTGTAGGTACGGGCCTGCCTGGGACAGAGCTCTCTTAAGGCTCTTTATAAGCCTATGGTTATAGCACTTTTGAGAACATGGTTAAATTGTAAATCATCGTAGGGTTCTTTATCACCCTAGAATTAAAAAAAAAAAAAAGAGGTAGTACATGTACATGGGAAAAACAAAACATTTCAAAAGGTATGTATTATGATAAAGTAAATCATGCTTCTGGCCTTCAGCTCCAGGCACCTTCACCCCGACAACCAGTTACCTCTTTGTAACTTTCCAGATAGTTGATGGGTTTGAAAGCTAATGTAGCACTCTCAAATATTTCAATATGTACTGTTCATACTGTCATGTGCTCTTTTCAGTTATCAGTGTCTCAGCTTTCCATATTTCATATAGATCTGTTTTATTTTTTAACGTCAGCATAGTTTTTCATTTTAAGAATATGTAATGATTAAGTGTTGTTGTATTCATGCATTTGAGTTTTTTGATTCTCATCGAGGTTAGATGTTAGCACTAGAGTATCAACACAGGACATTTAAACTCTAACATAAACCTCTTCAAAGTTTTTAAGTAGCCTCTGTTGTGTTCCTGACTTAGTCTTACTGGTAGTACACTATCTTAGCTTGGTTGGTCTCTGCTTGCTTGTTCTTCCAGCCTCTTTCTTCATTCCTTTTGCTCTTTCTCTTTTCCCTCCCTTCTTGATTTAAAAGGATTTCTCTGTCACAAACCATTTCTTCTAATACTGCAGTGAAGTCACCTCTTTGGTTAAAAATGGAAATGTTGCATAGGAAATAGGAATGTCCTAAATTCAACATTTAAAAGGTTCTATAGGGATGCCTGGGTGGCTCAGCGGTTCAGTGTCTGCCTTCGGCTCAGGGCGTGATCCTGGGTCTGGGAATTGAGTCTCACATCTGAGTCCCACATCAGGCTTTCCATGGGGAGCCTGCTTCTCCCTCTGCCTATGTCTCTGCCTCTCTCTCTGCCTCTCTCTGTCTCTCATGAATGAATAAAATCTTAAGAAAAGGTTCTATAAAGGTAAAATCACTTAATGTCAGAGAGACAGGTTTAGAAGAAAGTTTTCCTGTAAGATGTACAGGTGCTGAGTTTATGCTAAAATACAAGGCTTTATAACTTTTGAGTACTTTCCAGCTGTGGTAGACTGTTAATGATTTTTTTTACAGACTGCTTTGTATTCTTATGTCTGTTACAGGAATTAACATTAGTTTATCTGAATTGACAGGTGCAAGAGCATTTAACTGTTGATGCATAGTTGAACTCTTGGGGGTGGGAGAAGGAACAGAAGATTGTTTTTATCATGTATCTGTTAACATTGATAGAACATACTGTTTCGTTTGACGGAAATTCCTTTGCCGGGGATCTCAGTGTGTGTTAAGAATTGAAAATCTAATAATGAATCCTTATCTTTGGAAGTGGTCCTTCCAAAATGAGGTTGGAGGAGTAAGATGGTATAAAACTTGTTCTCTTTGCTGAGCAGACAAACATTGGAGACTAGGTAGAAAACTTAATGCTAGAGATGTAACCTTTCAAGCCTGGCCATCACTACAAAGCAGGTCTTTCAGTGTCTTTACTCAGCTGACACACATATTAGCGTGATAACATCATTTAACCAAAGGGATTCAAACAGGTTAGAATTTCCTTGTGTTTTGCTTTTCACTGCATGCAGAGCATTGTTCTTGAATGGTTACTTTAATAATCTTTTCTCCCCTTATTTAAGGTCACAGAGTTGTAGATCAACATCCAAGCAAATATTTGAAGAAAAGTTATAGTTACATGAAGAAGATTATGACTTGAAAAATATGTGGATACCGCCATAATCAAAATTGAAGGAAAAATGAATAGTTAGGGGACCTGGGTTTTTGTCTTTGGTCTGCTACTAATTAGTCATGTGGTCTCAGTTAAGTCGTTTTAACCTCTCTTGCTCCCAAACATCATCTTAGGTTTTTTGTTTGTTTGTTTGTTTTTTAAAGATTGGAGTTGTTGTTGCTCTCTAAGCTTCTTCTGGCTTTTTAATCTTTTTAAAAGATTTTATTCATTTGACAGAGAGAGAGAGAGAGAGAGAGCGAGCACGCACGCACAAGCAGAGGGAGCTGCAGGCTATTAGCTGAGCAGGCAGCCTGCTGTAGGACTTGATCCCAGGACCCTGAGATCATGACCTGAGTCAAAGGCAGATACTTAACTGACTGAACTGCCCAGATGCCCTTCTCCTAGTTTTAAAATTCCTTGACTGCACAAGGAATACCCTATGAAATGTGTGATCAAAGGTGCCTGTGTTTGAGGATTACAGTTAGGAAAGTGGTGGTATGTATTTTTTTCTTAGTTTGAATATTAGAAGTTTCATGATTTTACTGTAGTATATAACCTCTGCTGAGGTTAGATTGCCATTTTGAATTTCTTACATATCTTTCATATTTTAGGAATGTTTTAGTTTTGTGCTTTGTCCATGGTAATATAGTCACAAGCATGTAACTTACATAGTGCCATAAGAATATTACAAAAGACTTGTGAATAGAGTAGGCTTGAAAGTTTGTAGGCCTTGGTTCTTTCTTAAATATATTTTAGTTTCTTCCTGAAAATGGTTCTATGGCCCTCTTTCATGTCTTTTTCTGTCTGGTCAGTCCTCTTTTCAGAGACTACTAAATAAGCATTTATTGGTGGATTAGAGAAAAGGCAAGTGAAAGAACTTAGACCCTGTCCCTATTTCCAGAGCTATTTATTTCTGAGGATGTATGTATGTACGTATGTATGTAATTGCTGCACCCAACATGGGGCTTGAACTTAACGACCCTGAGATCAAGAGTCACTTGTTCTACCAACTGAGCCAGCCAGGTGCCCCCAGAGGATTTTATGATTATGTTGATGCTCTGACTAGCTAACTATAAAGATGATGATTTTGTTGATACTCTGAGCTAACTATAAAGATTGCTGTGTTTCAGTGCAACAGGCCCAAAATTATATTAAAAATTCTGTCACTTTCTCACCTTGTTTTTGGTATGGGCAGAAGAATGCTGTGTGAATCAATGACCTTTAGACAAGCTTTTGTACTCTTGAGGTAGTGATGTGTTGTGAGAAATAGTTAAAAGGTCAACTGGACTAGGGGTGCCTGGATGGTTCAGGCAGTTGAGTGTCCCAACTCTTGATTTTGGGTCAGGTCATGATATTGGGACCATGAGATCAAGCCCTGCATTGAGCTCTGTGCTGAGCATGGAGCCTGCTTAAAGAGTCTCTCTCTCTCTCACCCTACCAAACCCCCTCACACTCTTTCAAAAAAAAAAAAAAGGCGAGAGAGAGAGAGAGAGAGAGAAAAGGTAAATTGGACTTGAAATGATGGTATTTATGCATTAATTGAGGCAACAGGCATTATGATACATTGGAAAAAACATTGGACTAACAGAAGACATTCGCCTTAGATAAGTCATGAAGAAAGTTCACTTTCTGATCCTCTTTCCTCATTCCTTGTAGGTGGTAACAACTACTCAAGAGTTGTGAGGAAAATAAGTTAATTTTTTTGAAAAGTACTTTATGGACTAGTGTTATAATTGGGGGCCGGTACATATCCTTTGGATAGAAAGAATTAAATCCTCAAAGTGAAATTTTGGTAAATATCCTTCATCCATTTACAAATATATCTTATTTTAATCAAAATGTATATGTGAAGGACTTAATCATCAAAGCAGAAGAATAAGATCATTATGAACTTTATGAAGAATCTATGGAGGGAAGGTTTCTTTAAGGATCTTTCAATAACTATATTTAAAAATAAGGTCATTTAAAAATGACTTGAGTTACAAATCTTATTAACACAAATTTTTTGAACTCCCTTTTGAAAAAAGAAAGACAGACTTTTGAATTTCTGACTTTTAAAACTCTTGATCTACATTTTTATCCTAGTCTTCATAGATGACAATAATTTGAATTAATTAGAATTGGTGACCTTTCAAATGTCTTTGGACTCATAGAGTACATATTCTTGACTTTGAGCATGATGTTCACTATGCTGTCAACCTCCAGTTCATTTTATTTATGCTTTTCTCTTCTAGGTTTTTCGTTGGAATATACGTTGCACATTTATGGCGATTCTGAGCGTGAGGGCAGACTTCTGCCAGGCTCAGCACAGCGTTTTCGCTGACAAGTGAGCTTGGGGGTTCTATGTGCCATAATTAACATTGCCTTGAAGACTCTGGACACCGAGACTGGCCTCAGAAATAGTTGGCTTTTTTTTTTTTTTATTGCAAGCATATTTCTTTTAATGACTCCAGTAAAATTAAGCATCAAGTAAACAAAAGTGGAAAGCAACCTACACTTTTAACTTGTCTCACTAGTGCCTAAATGTAGTAAAGGCTACTTAAGTTTTGAATGTAGTTGGATTTTTTTGGAGTCCGAAGGTATCCATCTGCAGACATTGAGGCCCAAGTTGAATTTGGATTCAAGTGGATTCTAAATACTTCTGCTTACCTTGAAGAGAGAAGCTTCTTAAAGAATAAACAAGTTGAATAGAGAAAAACACTGATCGATATTAGGCATTTTAGTGGTCTTTTTAATGTTTTCTGCTGTGAAACATTTCAAGATTTGATTTTTTTTTTTCATTTTCCCCATCACACCCCACACACGCACGCTCACACTTTTTATTTGCCATAATGAACCGTCCAGCCCCTGTGGAGATCTCCTATGAGAATATGCGTTTTCTGATAACTCACAACCCTACCAATGCTACCCTCAACAAGTTCACAGAGGTAAGATTGTAGTATGGTCTACTTTTTGATTAATTTTTTTTACTTTTTGATTAATTTATAAAGTTATAAATGAACACCATTATAAAGAAATCTCTTATCACAAAGCCATTTATTTCTGTGATTAGGATATGGATGGTCATCCTACCAATCTTTGAATTGAGTTGAATTAGTTACAACAGATATTTAAAAGAACATTTGTGGGATTTTGGGAGACTTTAGAGATTATGTAGTCCTTTTTTTTTTTTTAATATCCTTTCAACATAGCAGCTTATTTATTTATTTATTTATTTATTTATTTATTTAAAGATTTTATTTATTTATTCATGAGAGACACACACAGAGAGAGAGAGAGAGAGAGAGAGAGAGAGAGAGGCAGAGACACAGGCAGAGGGAGAAGCAGGCTCCATGCAAGGAGCCTGATGTGGGACTCGATCCTGGGTCTCCAGGATCACACCCTGGGCTGCAGGCGGCACTAAACCGCTGCGCCACCAGGGCTGCCCCATATTTTTAAAAATAAAAATAATTAACATTTATTGAACATGTAGTATGTACCCAACATTACAGTAAGCAGTTTTATGTATTATATCATTTACTACTCAAAATAGCCCTATGAGGTATGGGTACTGTTATTTTGTCCCTCCTACAGATTAGGAAACTGAGGTTCAGGGCAATTTAGTAATTTCCCTAAAGGTTATAGCATATGGTAGAATGGTCTCTGACTCAAAAACCCATGTCTGCCTCAAATATTCTGGCCACTTTTGATAAAAACCTACTCCAGAACTGTTTAGCAATAGTAACCATCATATACAAGGGTCAGAACCTTCAGGGAGGAAAGGTGTTACAGGTAACATTTTTATGTCAGACCCTTCATTTTCTCTGCTATATTTATGGACTAGACTTAGAGAGCTGGATGGACTCCCAGGGATTCTAAATCTACCTGTCTCATTTTACAGATGGCAAAACTGAGTTCAGAAGAGATTTTGAATTGCTTGAGGACACAAATACTATAAAAATTTCTACTATAACCTTTCAGTGAATGGCAACTATGGAGTTCATTTTAATAGGATTTGTTTTATATTTTGAAATGTTTAAAAATTACTCCATGTAATAACAACTATCCTGAGTCTGTTTTAGAAGGCCCTTTTGTGAAAAAGTCCTTTAGCAATTAAAATGACTTTACTCTTTAGATAACCAAATGACTAATCAACACCTCTTGTAGGATTTAACTATTCCTGCTCATTTATACTTCTAATTCCCAGAGCTGCTTAACTTTGTGTACACAATGTACAAGTTGATTTCAGGCCTGTGTGCCCTTAGGGTTGTTCAGTCACCTTTAAGCCTGGTTGAATTATGTGATCCTATTTTCAGCCTGTGGATTCCTTGGTCATAGACTCCAAAAGTGGCAGAGGCCACTGTCCTACAACTATAAAAAGATGTTGGTGGCCCATCGAAGATAGATAGTCACTGGATTAGGCCTTACTATAGGAATTTTTTTTTTTTTTTTATGATAGTCACAGAGAGAGAGAGAGAGAGGCAGAGACACAAGCAGGCTCCATGCACCGGGAGCCCGACGTGGGATTCCATCCTGGGTCTCCAGGATCATGCCCTGGGCCAAAGGCAGGCACTAAACTACTGCACCACCCAGGGATCCCTTACCTCAGGTTTTTTTTTTTTTTTTTTTTTTTTTTTTTTTTTATGACTATAGGAAAATTTTTAAAGGAGCAAGGCTCTGGCTATAATTGTATGTTTATTGGCTTTGTAATATGATACCACTTTTTTAAAAAATTATTTATTTAAGAGAGAGAGGGAGAGAACACCAGCAGGGAGGTAGGGAGAGGGAGAAGCAGTCTCCCAGCTGTGTAGGGAACTCTACTTGGGGCTCAATCCCAGGACCCTGGGGTCATGACCTGAGCTGAAGGTAGACAGTTAACTGACTGAGCCACCCAGGTACTCTGTGATATCACTTTTTAATCTTACTTTCAATATTACTTTTGTTTTTTTAATTTAATTTAATTTTTTAAAAAGATTTTAAGTAATCTCTACACCCAACAAGGGGCTTGAATTCAACAACCCTAAGATCAAGGATCGTATGCTCCACTGACTGAGATAGCCAGGTTCCCTGCTTTTGTTTCTTTAAATTAAAAAAGCAAAAACAATAAGTATTTTTACTATCTGAAAATCAGAAGATACATATAAGCAAAAGACAATTTAAAAATACTTAACTCTTAGTACCTAACTTCTAGATGTTTTTCTCTGCATATATGTGTATATTTACTTATATACACATAGATAGGATCACACTATGTTTTAAAAAATCTTCCCCCAACATTTTTAGTATTATTTTTATAGCTGTCACTTACTTTAACAGTTCCCCTGCTTTTGGACCATTAATGTTTCCATCATTATACCATTCTAAAAAGCCCGTGCTGAGCACACCGGTACCTGAATCTTTATATATGTCTTTAATTACTTTGTTAGTGTAAATTCTCAGAAGTAGCATTTCTAGGTCAAAATGTATATGTGCTTTTATAGTTTTTGTGACCTGTTACCTTTAGAAAGGTGATTGTGTTGCTGCTTCCCCTAAGAGCCTGAGTGTCCATTTGATATATTGCCACAATGAGAATGATTTTGATCTTTGTCCAAGAATGATGTCTCATTGCTTCAGTTTATAATAGTACACTTTTAAGGTTTTGGTTGCAGTTTCTAAAGGTATCCCTTATGTTTGTTCTTCTTTAAAGGAACTTAAGAAGTATGGAGTGACAACTTTGGTTCGAGTTTGTGATGCTACATATGATAAAGCTCCAGTTGAAAAAGAAGGAATCCACGTTCTAGTGAGTGTGTAGTGTTTTAATTTTTCACTACAAACAACTAGTACCTTTTAAACTTAGCTATTTTTAAAACTGGGCACTTAGTATGGTTTTTAAGTTTATAGGAGATACAGTGTTGACAGCAATCTTTAAAAATTTTTGGATTTGCAGTTTTATTCATTTGTCCCCTTAAAGTCTATATATGCAGAGTATTTTCAACAAATGAAAAGCAAAATTGAATATACATTTACTTCAAGAAAATGGAAATTTGCATTTTGTTTTCTCTAGGAAATTAATTGCAATATTTAGTTTTTGTTTTTGTTTTGTTTTACTTTTTTTTTTTAAGGTTTTATTTATTTATTCATGAGAGACACAGAGAGAGGGGCATAAACACAGGCAGAGGGAGAAGCAGGCTCCTCACGTGGGACTTGATCCCGGGTCTCCAGGATCATGCCCTGGGCTGAAGGCGGCGCTAAACTGCTGAGCCCCCCAGGCTGCCATAGGCTACTGGTTTGAATCTAACTGAAAATAATTTTTTTTTAAGATTTTATTTATTTATTCATGAGACACATACACACACAGAGGCAGAGACATGGGCAGAGGGAGAAGCAGGCTGCATACAGGGAACCCAACGTGGGACTCGATCCTGGGTCTCCAGGATCAGGCCCTGGGCCGAAGGTGGCGCTAAACCGCTGAGCCACCCAGACTGTCCTGAAAATAATTTTCATCAGAAGTTCTTAAGTTACATGGAAATATAGTTAACCCTTGAATGCAGGGGTAGGGACACCAACCCCCACATAGTAAAAAATCCACATGTAACTTTACTTAACAAAAGCTTTACTAATAGCCTACTATTGACCAGAGGCTTACCAATAACATAAACAGGCCACTAGCATATATTTTGTATGTTGCATATATTATGTACTATATTCTTTTTTAAAAAAAAAAACTTTTTAATTTTTATTTATTTATTCATGCGAGACAGAGAGGCAGAGACACAGGCAGAGGGAGAAGCAGGCTCCATGCAGGGAGCCCGATGTGGGACTCGATCCCGGGACCCCAGGATCCCACCCCGGACTGAAGGTGGTGCTAAACCACTGAACCACCTGGGCTGCCCTATGTACTATATTCTTATAATAAAGTTAGCTAGAGAAATTTTATTAAGAAAAATAAGAGAAAATCCATTTATAGTACTATACTGTGTTTATTGGAAAAAATCTGCATGTAAGTGGACCCGTACAGTTCAAACCTGTGTTGTTTGAGGGTCAGCTGTATTCTCTCTCACTTTGCAAGTACTAATTAGTTACTTAGTGTTTTGTGAATAACCTATAGGGGACAAAGTCTGGAAAAGAGGTTAAGGACAGGGAAAGGCATCTTGCTTCAGAGAATCAACATAGTTTCTGACACTTTGTGGTAGGTTTCTAAGTAGCTTTTGTGTGATTAGCTTTCTTTTGTTTTCAGTTTGAACATAATGTGATTGGAATTTTAAATTCCTCCTTGGCCCCTAAATACACTGTTTTATTTATTGGAAACAGGAGCCTCAGATGAGGTAAAATTTTCTACCTTCTTCCTTAAATAGTTGTGTAAACCGCAAAAGTGGGGATCCCTAGGTGGCTCAGCAGTTTGGCGCCTGCCTTCGGCCCAGGGCGTGATCCTGGGGATCTGGGATCGAGTCCCACATTGGGCTCCCTGCATGGAGACTGGCTTCTCCCTCTGCCTGTGTCTCTGCCCCCCTCCCCCGTCTCTTATGAATAAATAAAATCTTAAAAAAAAAAAAGGGAAGAAAATAGTAAGATACTGAGGGTGCCTGGGTGGCTCGTCAGTTAAACATCTCCCTTTGGCTCAAGTTCATGATCCCCCAAGGTCTTGGAATTGAGCTCCAAGTCCGGTTCCCTGGTCAGCAAGGGGCCTGCTGCTTCCTGCTCCTTCTGCCTGCTACTCCCCCTGCCTGTGTATGCATGCGCATGCTCCCTCTCTTACTCTTTCAGATAAATAAGATCTTTCAAAAAAAAAAAAAAAAGATGATGATACTGGTACAAAGTTATGTTCCTGTTAGTTCTGTAGTCTTTATGCATTGGTCAGTAGGGAAGGCAGTTCATGCAAAGAAAATAAATGTCCTGTTGGTAAGGCAGTTGTCTCATATCTGATCCATAAAGTTCTCTCACCTCCATTTTGGTGAAAACACAAAAACCAAATAGCCAAGCATTATGTTTTTTAAAAATGTATTTTAATAGTATGGCATGGTAATAATTTGCTTGCATTCCCATTTCTAAAGGACTTTAAGGTCCCCTGGGTAGAAATCACTGTGGGGATAAGTATAAACATGTATAAAATATAACCCTGTGTTTATAAAAACAAAATTTTAACTTCTGAAACTAGGCTGAATATGACTTCTTTTTCCTGTATTGTATGTTCTCCAGTGGGCAGATGAGAAATCAGTTTGTTTTGACAGATGGCATGGATGAGAAAATGAACTATGGATTGACTGTAGTTTGTTTGAATCAGTAATGTTGATAAACACCTTTATGAAATAGAAATGAACCAGAGAACTTGAACTAGTTTGTAAAAGATAATGGTAGGTCTGGGATTTATTCTGGGCCTTTAAATCTACACTTTTGTTTTAAATAGATGTGATCAGATAAAATTAAAGGTCTAACTTAAGCTTTTAAAAAAATAAAAACAGAATTAAGCTTATTAGACTTTCTTTCCTTTTCCTAGAGATTTTAAGTTGATTGATAATCTACTTTTGCTAGGTAAAGAGGGTTTGGAATACTTTATAGATTTTATTTATTTTAGAGAAAGAGTGCAAGTGGGAAAAGGGGCAGAGTGAGAGGGAGAGAAAGGATCTTAAGCAGACTACATGCTCCTGGTGAGCCTGATATCAGGCTTAGTCTCATGTCCCTGAGATAATGACCTGAGTTGAAACCAATAGTTGGACACTCAACTGACTGAGCTACATAGGTACCCCCTGGAGTACTTTGTAAGAGGATATCCCCAAAATAAGATCTTTTAATCTTTTGACTAATGTTCTTGCAAATCAGAGGCATATTGGAAAAGCCTAATGGTGGTATCCATTATGTCAGTTTGAAGTTCAGACAGTTCCAAATAATAATTTTAATGATTTGTTTTTGATAGAAACTGCTTTATATGAGTAAGTGAAGCATGTTTCATATTATTGTTACTTAAATGAGTGCATTTTAGGGGGGTATTAGAGGAAGTAAGCTCTCAAGTAAGGTACTTGCTTACTGGTTTTACTGCTATTTACAGTTAAACTTAGTGACGTTTATAATAATAACACTGACAACCCTTTAATTATGGGGTGTAGTTGACAAATCAAACATAATATGTTGTCATGGCTAATGGGCTACATGAAGTGTTCTAGTAGTGCCCATAATGAGTGCAGAATCAATTTAGTGCTTTGTCACTTTTCTCTTTTGCTTTCTCTAGCATCTTAAAGTGTCCTTATCCAATCTCATTAAGAGTAATCCTATGTTTTAAAAAAAAGTTCCCAGCGTTTTTGCATTTCTGTCCTTGGAGCTAGATTGGAGAGAGGGAATGCAAAATGTGAATTCCCTTCCCTTCTTTCTTTAAAGCTGATTTATGTTGGCTACTTAGGCCCTTTTGTTAGGTAGAAAGGAAGATAAACACTGCCTATATGCACATGGGATTGGTTTTAATTAAAAAACAACCCAAGGGGAGCCTGGCTGGTTCAGTTAGTAGAGCATGCAACTCTTGATCTTGGGGTCGTGAGTTTCAGCCCCACCTTGGGGGTAGAGATTACTTAAATACACATGTACAAATGAATATAGAAAGAGAAAGGGATACTTGAGAAAAAGGTCTCCATTTGTTTAGTAACCTATCTTGCAGCACTGTGCTTGTTAAATGGGATATGTATGATTTAGGCAGAGCTTTAAAAATATTAGCTACTTGGCTATTTATTTTTATTTATTTTTATTTTTTATTTTTTTATTTTTATTTTTTTTTATTTTTTAAATTTTTATTTATTTATGATAGTCACACACACACAGAGAGAGAGAGAGAGAGAGAGAGAGAGAGAGGCAGAGGGAGAAGCAGGCTCCATGCACCGGGAGCCCGACGTGGGATTCGATCCCGGATTTCCAGGATCGCGCCCTGGGCCAAAGGCAGGTGCTAAACCGCTGCACCACCCAGGGATCCCTGGCTATTTTATTTTTAAAGATTTTATTTATTTGAGAGAGAGAGAGAACATGTATGCACATGCACATGCCCTTAAGGAAGGGCAGAGAGAGGGAGAAGTAGATTTCCCCCACCAAGCAAGGAGCCAGACGTGGAGCTCCATCCCAGGACCCCAGGTCATGACCCAGCCAAAGGCAGAGGCTTAACTGACTGAGCCACCCAGGTGCCCCCTTTCCTGCCTTTTTAGTATATATGCCCAAAGATGATAGTATATTTCTGTTATGATATGCTAACTGCTGGAGATTTCTTATGAGAGAATCTTTCTCTAGAGAAAAGGCATCATAACTTAGAGCTATTTGGGGGATAATCCTCAAAATATTTGTAGAGATCAGTGAGATACTAGTTTGTGTACTTTTTTTTTTTTTTAAGACTATTTATTCATGAGAGACACAGAATGGCAGAGACACAGGCAGAGGGAGAAGCAGGCTCCATGTAGGGAGCCTGATGTGGGACTCAATTCTGGCACCCCAGGATCACACCCTGAGCCAAAGGCAAATGCTCAACCACTGAGCCGCTCAGGCGTCCCAGTTGGTATACTTCTTTGCCACAGTGGACTTTTAAATTATATTGATAGGTGTTGTATTCTCTCTTATTTTGTCTAGGCTTTAATTATAGTTTTCTCTATTATGTCTAATTATTGCTTTATTCAGATAAAATATTTGAAGACCCTAGTTTCTTACCACTCTGATAAGAGATTTCCATAAGATAAAATTAGATGCTTACAATGCTGGCTACATGTGATTGAGAAGGCTAAGTTACTTGGCACACTTGAATTTTGATCTTGGAAAAAACTTTTCAGCAGTGATCAGAATTGTATTATTTAGGATAGGTATATAGGGCACCTGGGTGGGTCAGTGTTAAGTGTCCAGCTCTTGATTTTGGCTCAGGTCAGCATCTCAAGGTTGTGAGATTGAGCTCCGAGTCCAGCTCTGTGCTGGGAGTGGAGCCTGCTTAAGATACACACCCCCTGCCCCATCTCCTGCACTCACCTTCTAAAAAAAAACAAAACAAAACTGGATAGGTATATAAAGTACAGTTAGTTAAAAGTTAGATGTGTTCTATGCAGGTATTCTGCAGTAGATTTTATCCTGGAGAAAATAACAATTTAATGTAAAACATCTTTTCTTTCCAGGATTGGCCATTTGATGATGGAGCACCACCCCCTAATCAGATAGTAGACGATTGGCTAAACTTGTTAAAAACCAAATTTCGTGAAGAGCCAGGTTGCTGTGTTGCAGTGCATTGTGTTGCAGGATTGGGAAGGTAAGCTCTTACTTTTTGTCTGTGAATTCATTATCAAAAATTTCACTCTGATAGGCGTTTGTATTTATTACACCAAATATTAAATTGCCTAAAAGAAAAGGAAATGAGAGCTAAAGTTGGTGCAATGATTTCTTAAGAGTTTGATGCCCATGATAGATTTAGTGGATGATGGCTCAGAAATTGTTTTGAAACTGATTTAATGTAATTATCTTATATTTGAGCTAAAAAAAATTTTTTTTGAGCTAAAAATTGGTCTTAATTCAGTATGGATTTTTTCCCCCTCATTTCACATATTCAGAGGCTTAGGTCTTTGAGATGAGCAACAAAAAATAATTTTAAATTTCTGAAGAAACTGTATGTGGTTAATTTTGGATTGAGATGAATGGGAAGTTAATAGGTGGAGAGCAGATGGCCGAACTTTAAACTTCTGAAAGGAGATGTTTGGAGAACAAAAATTAGCTTTGATTTTAAAGCCTTTTTCCTTGAACATTGCATGGAACGGTGTTGCAACAGTCTCATCAACAACAGATTAAATGCTAATTTATGATGTGCACTTTGACTCAGAACAGTAGTGCAGGCTGCTCTTGCCTCCAGGTGGTGGTGACTCAGGTTATTATCTCTGCTCAGGTCTGTTCTTTGCTCTTTTCCCCCCTTTTTTTTGCAGTTTAGTGTTGTATAATTTCTTCTTCAGGGCCAGAAGTTCCAGTCCTTATTCTGAAGGGTGAAGGTAGTGTCCTAACTTGGGCAGTTTTAAAACTGGTGGCTATCCTAGCAGGTAGTCTAAAGTTGGTACGATGTAGTAGATGTTTTATAGTGTCATTTCCCAGGGGAACCAGGGCAGCTCAGTGGTTGAGATCCTGGGGTCTTGAGATCGAGTGCAGCATCAGGCTCCTCAGGGAGCCTGCTTCTCCCTCTGCCTATGTCTCTGCCTTTCTCTCTAACGAATTTTTTTTTAAAAGTCATTTCCCTTGCTAGATTTTTGTCTATGTGTGTAGTAGTATTTTATTGTTAAGGAATCTACTTCTGTGACTGTCCTGAAGCCCAGGCTGGATTAACAGTGACAAGTCCTGGAGTTTAACTATACCTCACATGGACTTGCTGTTTATAACCATTGTCTTCTTTTTCTACCCCAGCTGAAAATCCAGACTCATGAGGCCTCAATCCCTGCCTTCATATTCCTGGAAGACTCCAAATTCAACTATGTTGGAGGCTTTTTCAAAGGAAAAGACAGCTTTGTCTTCCCAGAAGACAAACCCTCTATTTTTTGGTTCATGAAGCAGAGAGCATTCCCCAAACCTTGGACAGGTTGAGACCTGCTCAGACCTCAGTGTCCCCTTGTTAGATGTAAAAAAAAAACCCCAAAACCCTAAAAACATACTTTTATAGAAAACTGTTCTAATTATCAATTCTCTTAGCTCATAGAAAGGATTTTGTTGAAGAAATCTAGTGCCTTTTTAGTATTTGATGAGGAAAAGATAATAAAAAGGATTTGTGCTGAAATTTTATTTTAAAGATTTTATTTATTTATTCATGAGAGACACAGAGAGAGAGAAGCCGAGACAGAGGCAGAGGGAGAAGCAGGGTCCATGCAGGGAGCCCGATACAGGACTCGATCCCAGGACCACGGGATCACAATCCCAGCTGAAGGCAGATGCTCAACCACGGAGCCAGGTGTCCCTGTAATAAAGTTTTTGAGATACTCAATACAGATGATACGTTTGGTCAAAAATTTTTTTTTTTAGCTGCAATGTTGGTTAAAGACCAATGAAGAATTTTTGATGACATAGAATATGAACATTCAGATAATGTCATGATGTTTAAAGAATAAAGATTTGTTTTTTAGAGAGAAAGAGAGAGAGAGTGCATGCACAGGGGATGGAATAGGGAAAGGATAGAGAGAATCTTAAGCAGGCTTCATGCCCAGTATGGAGCCCCATACAGGGCTCAGTCTCACGATGCTGAGATCATGACCTGAGCTGACATCAGGAGTCAGACCCTTAACTGACTGAGCCAACCAGGCACGCCAAGAATAAAGATCTCTTAATGAAGGTATAGAATTTAGTGCTTGCTCAGCGGTTTAGCACTGCCTGCAGTCCAGGGCCTGATCCTGGAGACCCTGGATTGAGTCCCATGTGGGCTCTCTGCATGGAGCCTGCTTCTCCCTCTGCTTGTGTCTCTGCCTCTCTCTCTCTCTCTCTCTCTCTCTCTCTCTCTCTGTCTCTCTCTCTCTGTCTCTCTGTCTCTCTGTCTCTATGAATAAATAAATAAATAAATCTTTAAAAAAAAAAAAGAATTTAGTGCTTTACTAAAAGTAGATGACACCGAAGACCCTATCCTGATACAGACATTTTTCCTATTAGGGAAAATAGCAAAAATTTTAGTATATAGGAGAAAGGAAAGCTCAAGCTTTGCATTGTTTTGGTAATGTATAATCCTTGGTTTAAAAGAGATCCTTTGGGATCCCTGGGTGGCGCAGCGGTTTGGCACCTGCCTTTGGCCCGGAGCGCGATCCTGGAGACCCGGGATCAAATCCCACATCGGGCTCCCGGTGCATGGAGCCTGCTTCTCCCTCTGCCTGTGTCTCTGCCTCTCTGTCTCTCTCTGTGTGACTATCATGAATAAATAAATAAAATCTTTAAAAAAAATTAAATAAAAATAAAAAAATAAAAAAGATCCTTTATTTCCAAAGACTTGTGGATATTTACAAATGAGTTTCTCTCTGTAGGGCACCTGTGCTGGTTGCACTTGCTTTGATTGAATGTGGAATGAAGTATGAAGACGCAGTTCAGTTTATAAGACAGTGAGTATGAAGTTTTATGTTCACAAACTCATAAAGCAAGACCATACAAGAGGAAGGAATTATGGAACGTACTCTTTGTAGTATGGAATAATTTGTTGGCTTAAAATATTGTTTGATTGAAGAAATCAAGAGGACCATGTGGTGAAGAGACTCATAATGGTATTGTTTGCTCCCAGATTTAAAAATTTTTTAATTTAGTTGGCAAATTTGGACACTGTAGAGTATGTCTAGTATATGACTTTTGAGTATCTAGGAATCTTTAAAATGAATAACTAAGTGGTAGTTTAGGTGATCTAGTGACTATCTTAATGAATGTTCATAGTACCGTCCAAATGCAACTATGACCAAGAGGCAGAGAAGAATCTATAGAGAAGTAGTTAATTAGGACTCTTAAGTGACCTGTTCAGGCACAAAATCAGAATGGTATTGCCCAGATAGAATCTTGGCATCCATCTGGAATAATGGGCCATGTTATTTTGTTCAGAATTCTTTAGCAATCATTATCTTGTCTTTCCCTTTCAACCTTTTCTTTTTTTTAAAAAAAAAGGGGGGGGCAAAAAAAAGACTGATAAGAGGGCACAAAATGTATGGTAGCAGCTCTAAGAAGGTGACATATTTCAAGGAACACCATCTGTGCCTGCTGCTTCATATAATACTTGCTCACTCATCAGCCCTTTTCTCTTAAGTGATATTGTATAGGAAATAGGCTGGTTTTCAGCTGTGTGGAGTTAGAAAGGCCTTAGGCCATAAATAATGCATTTTAGTGAGTCAGACAGCTCTTTTTTTTTTTTTTTTTTTTACATGATCAAGTTTGTCATTCTTGTATTTTCAGAAAAAGAAGGGGAGCATTCAATTCCAAACAGCTGCTTTACCTGGAGAAATACCGACCTAAGATGCGATTGCGCGTCAGAGACACCAATGGGCACTGCTGTGTTCAGTAGAAAGAAGTGTAAACGAAGGCTGGCTTGATTGTGCATTTAGGGGGAACTCTTGGTACCTGGAAATGTGAATCTGGAATCTTAACTGTGTCACCAAAGTAGTGATGGATTCAGTACTCCTCAACCACTTTCCTAATGATTGGAAAAAAGCAAACAAAAAAGAAATCCCTCTATAACATGAATAAAATGTTTAAGAAAAGAAAAAGAGAAGGAAAAAAGGGATTAATTCAGTGAAGGATGATTTTGCTCCTAATTGTTGGAGTTTGAATTTCTGCCAGGATTGAATTATATCAAAATCTCCTCTTTTTTAACTTTTCAGAATATGTCTCTAAGGAAAACCAGCAGAACATTAGCCTGTGCAGAACCATCTGTTTGGGGAGCGCACTCTTCCATTATGCTTGGCACATAGATCTCCCTATTGTGGGATTTCTCTCTCTCTATTTCTCTCTCTCTCTCCCCCTCCCTCTTTTTCTTTTCTTTCTTTCTTTCTCTCTCTCTCTCTTTTTCTTTCTCTCTCTTTTTTGGTGGTAGGCGTATATTATTCCCCTCGTCTCTTCTTTCTCCATCCCTCTTTTTTTCCCTTAATACATGTTTTAGATGGAATAGGAGAAGCCCTTGTTGCTGTAGATGTGTGTGCAGTCTGGCAGCCTTAAGCCCACCTGGGCACTTTTAGAAAAAAACAAAACAAAACAAAAAAACAAAAAAAAACAAAAAGTACCAAAAAAAAAAAAAAAAGCAGTGGCATATATATTATATGATCCAGGTGGTTTTTAGTCTTTACTGATGATGGGGGGTGTTCATGTTAGTTTCTTTTCTTGAAAACCCTATTCAACATTAGGCAAAGTAGCCAGGAGCCTTTTGTTTTGGTTTTTATTTTGGTAAATTAGTGGGGAGATGGCATTTTAAGAATAGTCTTTCTTCTCAAAGAACTTAGCTGAGAGTCGAATTTTTCTTTTTCCCAACCAATGACGCTAAGTGGGTATCCCAGAAACTTCTGTTTTCTGAAGGGGAGCACTCCAGCTTATCACTAAAGATGTGTCCAGGCAGAGAGCACACTTTTTAGAATTGTGGATTTGTAGCGTTACTCTGATTTTCTGTCTAATGATATCAGATAACAACTACCAACTTTAAAATTTTTATTTAGGACTGACTTGTACTATGAATTTTCAGGAATGGTGAAAGTAATAACAGCAAAGATAGGATATTTTGGACTTGAGAAATGCCTGTGATGTGTATTTTCCAAACTGCCCCCTATATGTACAGTTCAGTTTAACCACTGATTGCCTTGTTATTTTCTTTATGAGATTTAAAAAAAAATAATTTGCTGGTTCCAAACCAACAATGCCTAGTGAGTATGTGTCCACAGGCCATACAGGGTAGAAGAGAGACATAAAGCAACCCAATGAGTAGCAAAGGGACTGTATTGCTGATGAAATGGTGTAGTGTCATTTTTGGAGATTTTTTGCCGGGTTCGATGTGCTGATCTAGAGAAGCTGTTTCTCTGCTCATTTGCAGACGGCAGTTGTGACCAGGCTGCATTGACAAAGCAGTTTGAAGGACACCATCTGGGGCTCTTGCACTCTTCATCTAAATATTACTTAATAGTGCTCTGCTTCTAAGGATTTGAATAAAGGCTTAGGGTCATCTTGTCTTGCTGGAATTTGCTATGCAGAGCCATGAACTTCCCATTTTTTTTAAGAATCAGCTAGGCCAGTAGGAATGGACTGGGACCTTGTCTCACACTGATGATACCTCAGACGTTGGCTGGCTATGTGAACTGCCTATTTCCTATGCTGGATTGTTTTGATTTTTAACTAAATGAATATCTGTAGATTCTTTCCTCCCCTATCCCAGAAAACAAAACAAAATAATGCTTTTTGAAACTGTTTCTAGAATTTTAAAGTGAAAAATGATGGTACTCTCCAAAATTCTTTATTTCAGAACATGACAATAGATTCTTAACATAGGTTCAGGATCAAAACAGCATACCCTCTAAACTCAGACTGTCTGTTGACTCCAAGGGTTTTTTTGATCAAGACAGTAACAAACTTTTTTCCCTTTGACATGCTCTGATTTTTGTTGTTTGTGGGGAGTGTGTGTGTGTGTGTGTGTGTGTGTGTGTGTGTGTGTGTGTGCAGTGTCCAGCAGTATCAGTGCCTGCCTGAGATAGGAAAATTACATTCCTGGTTCTGTATGAGGAGAAGGGTGTATAAAGCAACAAGAAACATTATCCCTCATTTTGTTTTAAATTACATACTAATGTTAATTGTTCTCAGAACTGGATTTTCTTCCTCAAAATTAAAAGTTTTTTTCTTTTGGATTTAATGAAGTATTGCTAGCTGAAGCCAGTTTGACATGGTGAGAGAGATGTCAGACTGATGAAAGGTGTGCAGCCTGATTTAAAACCAAACCCTGAACCCTTTTAAAGAACAATAAAACGTATTTTACATGCTCTTTGTCTGTGTATCGTTCTCCACCCTAGGTTGAATTTAATTTATGTCTCCTTAGAAAACTTGGTATTCTCAAGGCTTGTTTTGGGTCCTGTTAATTACTGCAAAGAGGTAAAATAATTAGAGGTTGGGAAGTTCAAAGATTTCATGCCACCCAGGTGTTCAGGGCAAACCTAACCAGAGTTTGGATATATCTGGTACATTTTGTGGTTGAGTTCTTGGACACAACACTCTAGGAATTAAGCATCTTGTTTCTTTCCAAGGGATTTTTTTATACCATAGATTTTGATGAAGCATTGCAACTTTTTACTCAAACTCAGAGAACAGTGAGGAAGAAGGAACTTTACATATTGTAGGACTGGGGATGGGGAATTTCCCTTAGATCGTGGGTAATAATCTATCCATTCATTCAGAAAATAAGCTTAGCTAGTAAGGTACTAAGAATGAAAAGAGAAGACACTGTTTCCACTTTGGAGGATCTTAGTCTAGAAGAGAAGTTAGATTTGTAGATGTTAAGAACAGAGTTATGTGGATACAGTACTGTGTGACTTAGAGTGAATTGATCCTCTTTCCTATTTTAAAATTCCCAACTCCTGTTCTTCATTAGTGTAGATTCAGTGGTCCATCGTTACATTCACTCTTGGCTACACAGCAAGTTGCCCTGCCCCATCTCTTCATTATACTTGCCTGGCTAAACTCCATTTTTGGTTAAGTTCAGTCTGCCACTTTATCTGCACTTGTGCACTTGTGCAACTGAACATGCTGACTCTGTTTCTGTTGAAAGTCACGACCTCAAATATACCCCTCAAATAGACCGTAGTACCATCTGACAATCCTGCTACATTTCTTTCATTTACTCTTGACTCTCCTTGAAAACACTTACATTTTAATACTTCCCCATTCTCTCAGTTTGTGGCTTGCTTGCTTTGCTTTTCTTTCTTTTCTTTTCTTAACTTAGAAAATAGAATCAAGGAAATTTCCACAGGCTCCTGCCATCACATCTACTCATCTACCTGCATCTCTGCTTGTAAGCTCTGTCTTTCTTCTAGTTACATGCTTGCCCTTTGTAAGGTATGCTCTTCCAGTTGTGTCCTAGATTCCATCATTCAGAGGATGCAGCTTTAGCCATTCTGTTTATTAACTTCCCTCTGCTAGATCATTGCCATCAGCCTACTACATACTATTATTTCTTCCGTGTTAAAGAAAAAAAAAATCCTGTTTGGCCCACACTCATCCCCTTTGCTCTTTATAACAAAACTCAAATAGAGTTCTCTAACTGCACACTGTACTTCTGTCTTGAACCTACTCCATTGAGGATTTTGATTCCACTGTAACTGCCTATGTAAAGATCACTAGAACTTCTATCATATTTAATCCAATGGTCAATTCTTTATCCCTTTTTTTGACGTTAGTTTATGACATAGTTGATCACTCCTTTTTGAAATGTGTTCCTTATTTACTGTGTAAGAGGAATGATATCCCCAACCTCCCACCCCATGTCCATACTCGAAATCCCTGGAATGTGTAAATATGTTACATGGTAAAAGGGACTTTATGGCTTTAAGGATCTTGAAATGGGGAGATTATCTCATATTTTCTGGATAGGTCTAGCCTAATTGCATGAGTTCTTAAAAGCAGAGGATCTTTCTTGGATGAGGAAGAATGGTCTGGAAAATGGAATGTTGCTGGCTGAAAGATAGAGGGCCTCTAGAACTTGGAAAAATCAAGGAAACATTCTCTCCTACAATCTCCCAAAGAGGAACTCGCCTACCAATACCTTAATTTTGGTCCCATGTGGGACTTCTATAGAACAGTAGGGTGATGAATTTATGTCCTAAGCCACTACGTTTGTGTTCATTTGTTATAGCTGCAACAGAAAACGGATTTTTGCTTTCAAGGACAGACCTCATACTCTTGAGTTTTCACCTAGTTTAGCAGTCACACCTCAATTTGAGGTTCTGGTTTTTCATCATCTCCACTATATTTGCCTGGACTCTATTCTCTGGACTCCAGATTCATTATCCAAAGCCTACTTGACATCTCTCATGGATGTCCGAGAGTTCAAAGAACTTTAATTCCCGCTTAACTGTAACTTCAGTGAGACCTTCCATGACTTTCATTTTAGAATTGTCCCCCACCCCTGTACCATTGGCATGTTCTCTTACCCTGCTGTGTTTTAGATTTCCCCATACTACTTACTACCATTTCACTAACTTTTTATTGTTTGCCTCTCCACCAGACTATAAGCCCCACAGGGCACAGGGATTTGTGTGTGTGTGTTTTGTTCACTATATCTTCACCTAAAACAGTGCTTGGCATGTAGTTAGGTGCTCAGTAATTGAGTGAATTGGTGCTTCTAGGTAAATGATGGTACTATAGAGAAGAGAGTAACTAAAACTGCCCTGGAGCATGTTACGTAGTTCCGCAGTGGTCATATTTGAGCTGGGCTTTAAAGGTGATGTAGAAAAAGCTGATGTGTGAGGTATCACTTCACATCGACTAGGATGGCTAAAATAAAAAAGATGGATAATGACAAGTCCTGGCAAGAGTGGAGAAATTGGAACCCTCATACATTGCTGATGGGGATGTAGAGTGGTGCAGTCTCTTTTAAAAAGTTTGACAGGGCAGCCCCAGTGGCGCAGTGATTTAGTGTCGCCTGCAGCCCGGGGTGTGATCCTGGAGACCCAGGATCGAGTCCCACATCGGACTCCCTGCGTGGAGCCTGCTTCTTCCTCTGTGTGTCTCTGTCTCTCTCTCTCTCTGAATAAATAAATCTTTAAAAAATATAAATAAAAACAGTTTGACAACGTCTCAAAAAGTTAAACATAATATTTGCCATATAGCTCAGCAATTCCAATATATCCAATACATCCAATATATCCAATTCCAATACATCCAATTCTAGATACATACCTGAAAGGAAGGAAAGGATGAATGGTTGCCCAGGGTTGGCTTGGGGGTGAGGATGTAGAGTGACTGCTCATGGGTATGGGGTTTCTTTTTGTAGTGATGAAATGTTCTGAAATTTGTGGGAACGGTTGCACAACAGTGTGAATGTATTAAATGCTACTGAATTGTGCATTTACAAAAAAAAAAAGGTTGATATGGGGAAAGTACTTTTCAGGCAGAAAATACAAGGGACTGGAGGTATGAAAGGGCAAGGTATGTTTGGGAGAAGTGGCATGGTTTGATATCTCTGGAGGGTATGGATTTGTGCCAGGCTGCTTTGATCATCCTCAAACTCTAGAAAGTGTGCTAGACACTCCTCCCTTGTCCCTCCCTCTCCACCCCAAGGCTACAGTTAATTGGGTCAGAGATAGACAGTTGACTCAAAGCTAACCAGTGGCCAGCAGGCTCTTACTTTTCACTGAGGGAGACTCTTAAATGTTAAGCCAGTAGTGCTAGTACATATATTAGGTCATATGTGAGCTAAGTAAACAAAGGACAATGAGGAGAATGGAGTAGCAGCTTGGGGAGTAAAACAAAAAGACGATGGCCTGGGAGTTGGGGAGAAATAGAAATGCCTTGGCTCCAGCAAGTTGCACTTTCCCAGGAAGCCTTCTCAGTAATTTCTGCCCCTTCCCTTGTCCCTTCTGTGAAATAGTTTGAGTCAGTTTCTTAATAACCAATAGAGCTTAGGCTTTGACTATACAAACAGCATGTTAAGTGCTGTGACTGAAGCACCTATAGGGAGAGAGTGATGATTTCGTCATTATTTGAGCCCCTATCACATACTATACAAACTCTCTGCCCTTACAGAGCTTAAATTCTAGTTGAGATGAAAGAATAAACAGGGACACCAATGAGGAATATATGTTCAGATAATGTTTGGTGCTATGAAGTTTGGAAGAAAGTAAAGTAGGTAAGGGGTTAGTGGCTGGAGTTATGTATGAATTAGGTGGAATGGTCAGGGAAGGTGTCTGAGGAAGGTGAAGGAGCCTACTATATGTAAATGTTATGGGAAGGTGCTGGAAGCACTTCCCAAGTAGTGCCTGTCACAGTATGTGTAAACTTGAAAGAGTGAGCTTGGTATGCTCACAAAACAGTGTAGGTAGTATGGCTGGAGTGTATAGTAAGGAGGAAAGGCAAAATTTAGGCAGAGGCCAAATTGTGTATAGTGAGTCTGGGAAGGTGGGGGTCATATTGCAGAGGTTGTTACGTATTCATAGCAAGAAATCTGAAAGTTTTTCTATTGTTTCTCAATCAGGAGGAAACATCAGACTCAACCATGTGGTTTATTCAAAATGTCCATGCTTAGGCACCACTGAGGTCATTCTAAATGACCAACTTGAGGTTTTCAAGTTGGGAATCTGCTTTTGCACAATGGAGAGCCTCTGAAGGTTGGTAAACACAGCAGTTACATTGTCAGATCTGTGCTTAAAGAGGCTATTGAGGAAGCTCCTTAGAGACTGTACCTGTAAACCCAGTGCTTGATTCGTATCTGCATGCAATAAATATCAGCTGAATGAATGAAAATGAATTGCAGAGAATAGAAGTTGAAAGACCATTTATGGGTGGTGGGTTGATGATGGCCTGCAGTAGGCCAGGACAGAGGTATTGGGGCTTGATCTAAGGGAGCAGCAGAGGAATAGGGTCGAAAACTATCTTTTTTTTTTTGTTTCAGCCACCAGAGCCTGGATTACATGAAAAGATGACCTGTATATCTACATTCACATTTCAAGGGATTAATTTACATCAGCTGGCTTATCTGGCCTTGAGAAAGATTTATAAAATGGCCCTCACCTCTGATTTTCTCTGCAGGTCACACTTGCAAATAAAAGCAAATAGAAATTGCTTGCACCCTTGTCAATCATGCTGCAACAGTTCACTGGCCAGTGTGACAACAGTGCCATGCCTTTGTTGTTTGGGGGTCGGGGCAGTGAGGAAGACAGAGGAACAAGGGGTGACACTAGCTAACATCTGCCAAATACAGCTGTGTTCGGAATCTCACATGTGTTTTCTCATGTATTTTCCATAGGCTTCCACTCATTATGACCCCATTTTATAGATGAGGAAACCGAAAAGGGAAATAATAGCAAGAAGTTGGCCAGGCCAGTATATGAATTAGGGCCTTATTTCTAAAATGCCTGGCTCTATGGCCTAGCAGAATGGGAAGATGTTTATATTCAGGATGTTGCTGTGGTTTTTGCACCCAATGACTTCCTGTTAATTGAACTGCAGCTTTATAAGTATGTGGAGTGGGGGAGGGGAGCACATGTATGCCTGTGTCTAGCAAGCAGTTTTGTCCAGTCAGTGGATTTAACTTGTGCAAACTGTGTGTAATGGGCCCTACCAGTAACAAACCAGGACGTTTGAGCAGAGTAGTTTAGAGTTTATAATTGGCTTCCTATTACTGTTGGCTGATTCTCTTGCACATAGAGTTTTACTCCAGGATTGGTATTTGACTTAAGAAATTTTCAAATTGATTTTATCTTTAGTGCATTAATGCGTGGCCTAAATTCCTGCAGAGGCATTAGAAAACCAGCCTGGACATGCTTTAGCAATCGTAACTGGATCTGAGCTGCCAGTGCCACAGCTTTTATTCAGCATAGATAAAGCATTTTTCTGAAAGCACTTTTCTACCTAAGTCCTGTGACTTACTTTTTTAGGGTACCTCAAGTTTAGGCCCTTGAAATTGGAATATAGTCCCCCAAATCATGTTAAAACACACAAATGGGAATTTGTTAACATGGGTAGATTTAATTTTTAGCTTCCTGTCAGAATGGGACACATAAATATTCAAGGAATGGTGTGGAAATCAGCCTAATTTTCAAGGGTGCACAATTGTAATGTCTTTTAAAGTCAGGAAATATGAAATGTGGCTCTAGTAACGAAAGCGCTATAAATGTAGCCGAGTACATGAAAAACTGGAAGGTATTCTGCAGCTTCCTGGGGATTAGCATAGGTAAATGTTTTTAGGGGAAAAAAATTTTTTTTTCAGCTCTAGAAGTGCAGAATGGATCCCAGCTGTCTGAAAATACCAATTAATCATCTTCTAATGCTTTTATGCAAATGATTATATTTGACTTTCATTTAGAATTGCCATTAACACCTGGAACCCTAAGATTGATAACAGGTAAAATTTTAATGAATACATAAATTAAAGATTTGAATCATGTTTAGATTAATTTATAGCATTTTATTCATTATAAGTCCTCCTGAAATGTAAAAAATCACAGGATGAGACAGAAAATAGAGAAGAGGAAACAGCCTTTGAACTTACCCATTTTTTTACTGGTGAAAAAGGATGACTTGGGAATACTAAACTCTGCAAATGTTTTTTCTGCCCTTTGCAATCATTTACTCGGGTGATAGGCCTGTGTACCTACCACAGAAGACTTTAAAATTTTTCTAATGCCCTGAGACAACACTGGCCTTTTAAATTTTTTTTATTTTTATTTTTAAAAAATATTTTATTTATTTGACAGAGATAGCACATATGAGCACAAGCATGGGGAGAGGCAGAGGGAGAGGGAAAAGCAGACTCCGTGCTGAACAGGACTGTGGGATCATGACCTGAGCCAAAGGTAGATGCTTAACTGACTGAGCCACCCAGGCACCCCTGTTTTTATTATTTTTTTTAATGACTATATTCCTTCCTATGCACCTTCCTTGCTTTAAAAAATATTTTTTCGGAATGAATGTAAAAATAGGGTCATTGTAGACGTTTTGGGAAATATAGAGGAAGTAAAGAAAAACAGCATGGTCCTTACCATCCAGGGACAACTGTTGTTAACATTATGATGTATTCCTTTCTCCTCCCCTCCTCCCCCTGCCATGTGTAATTATAATTTTATAATTATGTATAAATCATATATATTTTTTCTTTTTTTACTATACAGCCATGGTAATATTTATAATTTTTAAAAATATTTATCTATTCATTCAGAGAGAGAGACACACACACACGGGCAGAGACACAAGCAGGCTCCATGCAAGAAGCCTGACGTGGGACTCGATCCCAGTCGCCAAGATCATGCCCTGGGCTGCAGGCAGCACTAAACCACTGCTCCACCCAGGCTGCCCAATATTTATAAATTGAAACCTTACCATGTTCCAGGCACTATGCTTAGTGTTTTAGGTATTTTTTTCTGTTTTTAAAGATTTTATTTATTTATTCATGAAAAACACAGAAAGAGGCAGAGACATAGGCAGAGGGAGAAGCAGGCTCTCTGTGAGGAGCCTGATGTGGGACTCGATCCCAGTACCCCAGAATCACCACCTGAGCCAAAGGTAGACACTCAACCACTGAGCTACCCAGGTGCCCCAGTTTATTATCTTTTGAGTGTTAGGTCATTTTCCATTTTATGGATTAGATGAAAGCTCAGAGGGTGGAACATGGCTTGCCCAGTATCACTCATCCAAGAAGCAGCAGAGCCAGAATCCTAACCTGAAATGTCTAACTCAGGAACCTTGATCATCTCACTGCACTATGCTCCCCTTGAACTCAATAAGAGGAAGCTATTAGAATTAGCTGAAACCACGTTGTTCCCTGAGGACACTGCTTTCTCTGGGACCTCAAAAGTACAGGTGAGATGAGGGCTCAGCAATCCATATGGGGCCATGTTCAGACCATTGTTCTTCCACCGCTGGGTAATACCAGCTTGAGACAGTTACCATCAGGTTGTTACAGCCACTACCCTTCCTTGCTGCTGTCTTCTGTTACCCTCCCCATCACTCAGTGCATGGAGTTCTTTGGCTCTTGAAGGCCACCCCTAGTCATTCTCATCCTGGGCAAATTTAGTGCATCATCAGGCCTTTCAGCATTGAAGGCCTTTGCTACCTTAACTCCAATGACTCATTTCTAGGAGTAAGACTGTTCTGGCTCTGCTGGAGTCAGGAGGTTAAATGATATGTGTGTGTGTACCCACACACATAATAATTTACATTTTACTGATATAAAGGATGTATAACCTACAGTTTAAAAAGAATAAAATATGTATTATTACTCTTTATTGTAAATTCCATGTAGCCAATTGATTCTCTTTTTAAAAGATTTTATTTATTTGAGAGAGAGTGTGTGAGAGAGAGCATGAGGCTGGTGGGGATTGGGATGGGGAAGGGGCAGAAAGAGCGGGAGAGAAGCAGACTCCCCTAGTGTGGAGCCCAATGTGGGGCTTGACCTCACCCCCCTGAGTTTGTGATCTGAGCTGAAACCAACTTAACCAATTGGTTTCATTCATCATTCATCAATGATGTGATTTCTTGACAGATATAGATAATAGTTTTTGAATTCTGGAAGACTATTAACTTTTTTTTTAAGATTTTATTTATTCATTCATGAGAGAGACACATAGGCAGAGACATAGGCAGAGGAAGAAGTAGGCTCCCTGCAGGAAGCCCGATGTGGGACTCGATCCCAGGACTCCAGGATCACTCCCTGAGCCAAAGGCAGACGCTCAACTGCTGAGCCACCCAGGCATCCCAGGAAGACTATTCCCTCAATTTTTGGCATTATTTACAATGTAATGGCTACAGATACTATGCACTTTTAAGTTTAATATGCATTACCAACATTTTCTCTATTATTTTCTTAAGTGTAGACAATCAACAAAAAATCAAATTCTAATCTGTAGCTCTTGCCAGTTTCCATGGTATAAATACAACACCCCCCCCCAGCCAATTTCAAGCTATAATAGATGTCATTGAACATAGAACTGGGAAGAGATGCAGTGGCGCACCACTATAGTCCTTCCACCATACAGAAACAACAGATAATAGTAAAATATAGTAAAAGACATGAGTTTTGAAAAGTTTGACCTTTGTCTTTAAATATAATTTATTTGAATGTAAGTTTTTATAAATATGTGCTGCCGAAGCAAGCACTGAATGTAAGTTTTTATAACCTAATTTTAAGTAATGGCTGTATTTAACAACAGTTAGCAAATTCCTAAAATTTACCAGTCAGTTGATATTAATTACCCCAGCACAACACTGTGGAGAATCATTATCTGCACCTACTCTTGGATGCCAGCCCACAAAGCCATGTCTGTCACTTTCTCATCTGCAGCTCATCTGCTTACCCTCTGATTCACTTTCTACTCAATTTAAACCTACCACAAGATGTCTTCTGCCCTATCTATGACAGACCCTGTGCTAGTAGGTAAAATCTCCTTTTCCTGTCCTGGCTCCCTGATTCTAGTTTTCCCCAGGGCTCTGCTGTGGGTGGTCTGCTTGTCTCTTCCCATACATCTTGCTTCAGTGATCTCATCCAATTCCCCGACATTAAGTACCCTGAGAGCTCCTAAATCTGTAATTCCTAACCACAACTCTCTGGAGCTCCAGATCCATTTGTTCAGCAGTCTACTGGACATCTCACTTGCTTGTCTCACAGCAACTCAAACTCAGCATTTCAAGATTGTATTCATTGCTGCTGCTGCTTCTTTTTTTTTATTCATTGCTTCTTTAAGCCTTCAATCTCTACCCCTCAAATCTGACTTTGCCTCTACAATACAGATGCTTTATTTACTAAGTTATCTGAGACAGACACAGGGCTCATTCTTGATCCCTCTCTTCATTGGCCCCATTTTTCACGCTGGTACCATGTCCAGATGTACTGATTCATTCATTCATCCATTCCACGAAACGTACAGCAAATTTATCAGAATGGCTGTATAGCATATTGGGCAAGAGCACTAGAGCTTGCAGTCAGCCTGCCAGGCATCAAATCTTGGCTCTGCCATTTCCCAAGCTTTGAAACCTTGGGAAGTTTGCTTAACCATTCTGTGTTTCCATTTCCCTAAATATAAAGTAAGAATGCTAGTAGAATCTTCCTCACGGAGAACTGAGAGGATGGAATGAGTTGCTTTGGGTGAAACACTTATAACTCAGTCTGACAGAAGGGAGTCTGGATGGCTCATTTGGTTAAGCATCTGACTCTTGGTTTCGACTAAGGTCATGATCTCAGGGTCGTCCTATCAAGGCCAGAGTTGGGCTTATACTCAGTGGGGAGTCTGCTTAAGATTCTCTCTCTTCCTCTGCCCCTCCAACCCTGTGTCAGCAGGGCTACGTTCTCTCTGAAACCTGTTGGGAGAATCTCTCTTTGCCTATTCCTAGCTTCTGGTGCTTTGCTGGAAATCTTTGGCATTCCTTGGCTTAGAGCTGCACATCCCTAGTCTGTGCCTTATCATCACATGGCCTTCTTCCTCCATGTCTCTGTCTTCATATGCTGTCTTCTTTTAGGACATAAGTCCTATTGGATTAGGGGTCCACCCTACTGTAGGATGACCTCATTTTAACAATTATAGCTGCAGTGACCCTATTTCAGAACAGGGTCACATCCTGTGGTACTGGGAGCTAGGACTTCAACATATCTGTCTTCGGCAGCCCGGTGGCTTAGCGGTTTAGCACTGCCTTTGGCCCAGGGCATGATCCTGGAGACCCGGGATCAAGTCCTGCATTGGGCTCCCTGCATGGAGCCTGCTTCTTCCTCTGCCTGTGTCTCTGCCTCTCTCTCTGTCTCTCTGTGTCTCTCATGAATAAATAAATAAAATCTTTTAAAAAAACCTTATCTGTCTTGAGGGGACACAATCCAACCCATATCAGGCAGGAACTATGATCTAGGAATTACATTTGTTCCCCAACCTTCTTACCTCTTCTCTCCTGATGGCTGCTTAGTTCATTCTGTCTTGGTATGCCTCCTGACTGGCCCCTAGTCTGGCCCCATCGCCCATCCTCCATGTGGCTGTCAGAGTGATTTCTCCAAAACATAAGGTTGATGTTTGGAATTCACCTCCTTTGGAAGCTCCTTGAGTTTTCAGGTAAAGATTTAGCACAAAAGATTCTCTTGTTCCAGCTCCTTCCTGCCTCACTACACTGAAACTTATACCACAACCCAAAAAATTGTTTGTGGTTCTCCAATTGTATCATTCTCTTTCATAGCTATGGATGAGTGCCGGCTTTCTGCCTTGCACACACCTACCCTCACATTTCTCCACCTGTCTGGGGAAACCTTCCTTCCCTGACACCCTCTCCACCCCTCTTCTGAGTTCCTTTAGCATCCTGTGTACACCCTGAATATAGAAATTAATGAATTTATTGTTTTTCTTGTGTCTTGCTGATGGGACAGAGTGCCCCTTGAGAACAGGGATTGTCTTTGTATTCCCTATTATTAGACATTAATGTCACTTTCAACCTTTTCCCTATTGCAAATAATACTATGGTGAATATTTTTATGTTTAGATATCTTTTTCAAATTTAAAAATATTTCCTGCACAATTCAACAACAAAAAGACAATCCAATTTTTAAAAATGGACAAAAGACTTGAATAGACATTTCTCTAACAAAAATATACAAATGGCCAATAGGCACATGAAAAGATGCTCAATGTCAGTAGTCATTAGGAAAATGCAGATCAAAACCACAATGAGAAACCACCTTATACCCACCAGAATAGCCATAATAATTTTTTAAAAAATGTTGGGGGAATGTGGAGACACAGAAATTGGAACATTGCCATTGGGAATGTAAAATGATGGACCAGAGTGGAGGTTCCTCAGCAACTTATACATGGTTACTGCATGACACAGAAATCCCAGTCTTAGGTATATGCCCCAAAGAGGCAGGTGTTCAAACAAAAACATGTACACGAATGTCTGTAGCAGCACAATTCACAAGAACCAAAAGGTGGAAATGACCCAGATATCCATCAATGGATGAGTGGATAAACAAAATGTCTATGCATACAATGAAGTATTGCTCAACCATAAAAAGGTATGAAGTACTGCTACTGCAGCGTGAATGAACCCCAAAAACATCATGTTGAGTGAAAGAAGCCAGACATAGAAGAAGGTCACATACTATAAGATTCCATTCATGTGAAATATCCAGAATAGATAAATCCTTAGGTACAGAAAGCAGACTGATGGTTGCCAGGGAGTAGGGGGAAGTGGAGAATGGGAATTAACTGCTTATTGGGAATGAGTTTTATTTTGGGGTAATGAAATGTCTTGGAGCTAGGTAGAGTAAGTAGTAGTTGCACACATTGTGAATGTACTAAATGACACGGAATTGTACACTTTAAAATGTTTAATTTTATGTTACATGAATTTTACCTCAATAAAAACATCTTTAAAAGGAATGCAGTACCGATACCTGCTTCAACACGGATGAACCCTGAAACCATTATTCTAAATGAAAAATCCAGACACAGAAGGTTGTATCTTGTATGATTCCATTTATATGAAATACCCAGAATAGATAAATTCATAGAGATAGAAAGCAAACTTGGGCCTGCCATAGGCTTTCGGGGAGTGGTTGTAATGGATTTGAGGTTTCCCTTTGGGGTGATGAAATATTCTGGAACAAGATTAGTGGTGCTTCTTGTACAACATCATGAATGTACTCAATGCCTCTGCATTGCACACTTTAAAGTGGTTAAAATGGCAAATTTTACATAACATGTATTTTTATCATGATGAAAAATATTCCTAAGGAAAGATTTTCTGAAGTGAAGCCAGAATCAAAGGATGTGGTATATCACTGAACTTCTGTTGAGAAGGGGTCACTCACACCCTGCCATCAGCCAGCTTCACTCACTTGGTGTAACATTGTTCCTCAGGAAGTTCCTTGTACTTCCAAGCATGAGGTTAAATTGAATAAGAGCTTCCATAGAAGCACAAACTAAGTTAACAGATTTTAAAGCTGGGAGGGGCCCAGAGGGCACCCAGTTTCATCGGGCTCATTCTTAGCAGACCAATACTTAGTAATGATTTTAGTCCTTACTTAGTCCTGAAGTAAAAAATCACAGGAAACCTACCTACCTAAAATTTACATGATGTAGTGCTTGTGCTTTAGGTGGTATAAAATTTGGAATAAACTTCCCAGGTATGAATCCCTGCTCTGCTGCTTATTAGTTGTGTGAACTGGGATCTTACTCTGTGTCTTGGTTTCTTCATCTATAAAATGGGGCAATGGGGCGCCTGGGTGGCTCAGTGGTTGAGCATCTGCCTGTGGCTCAGGGTGTGATCCTGGAGACCCTTCCTGCGTGGAGCCTGCTTCTCCCTCTGCCTGTGTCTCTGCCTCTCTCTCTGTCTCTCATGAGTAAATAAATAAAATCTTAAAAAAAAATGGGGCAATGACAGTGCCTATCTCATCAGATTGTGTTGAAGATTAAATGAGTTTATATATATATAATATGTTCGGGGTTGCAATCTCAACTGTTAAAAAAAAGAAATAAACGGAAATTTATAAAATGCACTTTAAATCTGTAAATACCTAGGCATGATTACCATAGGAGACTGAGATAGTTAGGTATTTGTACCTATATGTAGAAGAACTCTGGACGCTGCAGCTATAAATACAGACTGACAGGGGCATGTTGTACTTCAAAAACTCTGAGCCCGCGCCTGGGTGACTCAGTTGGTTAAGTGTCTGCCTTTGGCTCAGGTCATGATTCAGAGTCCTGGGTTTAAGTCCTGTGTCAGGCTCCCTGCTCAGCAGGGAGTCTGCTTCTGCCTCTCCCCCTGCTTGTACTCTGCTCCCCCTGCTCGTACTCTTCTCTTGCTCTCTCTCTCTCTCTCAAATAAATATAATCTTTAGAAAAAAAACAAAAAACAAAAAATTCTGACCCTTGCCATTGGTGACATGCTATTCCAAAACCAATTCTTGGGCAGATCTTTTTTTTTTTTTTTTTTTTTTTTTTAAGATTTATTTATTTGTTTGTTTGAGAGAGTGCATGAGTGGGCGGGGCAGAGGGAAAGAGAAAGAATCTCAAGCAGACTCCTTGCTATGCATGGAGCCCAACTCAGGACTTGATCTCAGGACCCTGAGATCATGACCTAGGCCAAAACTAAGAGTTGGTGCCACCCAGCTGTCCCATTTTTTATTTATTTTTATTTATTTTTAAATTTAAAAAAAAATTTATTTATGATAGTCACAGAGAGAGAGAGGCAGAGACATAGACAGAGGGAGAAGCAGGCTCCATGCACCGGGAGCCCGACGTGGGACTCGATCCCTGGTCTCCAGGATCGTGCCCTGGGCCAAAGGCAGGCGCTAAACCACTGCGCCACCCAGGGATCCCTGTCCCATTTTTTAAAGTAATCTCTACACCCAGTTCATGGCTTGAACTCATGACCCCGAGATGAAAAGCTGCAAGCCCTACTGACTGAGCCAGCCGGGTGTCCCTTAGGCAAATCTTAGTATATGTGCTGCTGAAGCCAGCATCCCTTAGACAAATCTTTAAACAGATTAAATCTTTTGATTTTCACTTGAGTTGCATTCCTGGGAAATATTTTTTTAAAACCATACTTGTATGTAAGTTCAAATTAGATTCCAGGCTCAGATAACTTTACAGGTTTTTCATCTTCATAAATGTGCATGGGGCATTTGAAAGTGGGACATGGGACCATTCGTTACTGTGTGGGATGTCCTACATATTTCTGGATGTGTAGAATCCCCAGCCCCCTCCTCGAAATGTCAGTATTCTGTAGTGGGTGTTTCCACCCCCACTGAGAACCACTGAAGCTATTCCAACCATCTCCTTTTCCAGACCTAGTTACTGGGACTCAGAGAGGGAATTTAAAATAGGCACATATTCCTTTGACTGCTTGCTCACCCCAGCTCCATCTTCAGCCACGTGATCACTGTGGGAAGGGCCTCGTTGGTAAGCAGGACTCTGCCCTGGCCACATTTAGGCACTTTATTCCTGTCTTTGCCTACACACCATCTTTCTCCCCTCTGCCTCTCCCTCTCTCTTCCCCAACACTCGACCTGTCAACAAGTCCAGTGGGCTATACCTTCCGTACATGTACCATGTGCAACTACTAGTTCCCTGCTTCCTCTCCTGCCTGGTGACAACCTGTTCTTTTCATAGCCACAGGAGGTTTTGAAAAAAAAAAAAAAAAAAAAAAAAAACACACATCAAGCCACTTCTGCTTTAACTGCCCTAGAGGTTTTCCAAGACACTGGGAATGAGGTGGATTCTTCTCCCTGCCCCAAAAGGCTCTCGATGATCGGTCCTCATCTCCATTCTCCTGGCTAAGCTCCAGCACACTGACTCACACACTTGTCTCAGGGCTTTACACCTGGTATTCCTTCTGCCTGGAAATAACCTCTCTTCAGCCAGATCTTTGGAGAGTTGACTTCTTATCCTTCACGTCTGTTCATTTAAAAAAAATATATTTTATTTATTTATTCATGACACACACACACACACACACACAGAGAGAGAGAGAGAGAGAGAGAGAGAAGAGCAGAGACACAGGCAGAGGGAGAAGCAGGCTCCATGCAGGGAGACTGATGTGGGACTTCATCCCAGGTCTCCAGGATCATGCCCTGGGCTGAAGGCAGTACTAAACCACTGAGCCACCTGGGCTGCCCCTTCATGTCTGTTCAAATGTCACCTCCTTAGAGACTATCCTTGGCCACCTTATCTGAAGTTACGCCATGCCCCATCACAATCTGTGCCCTCACTTTCATTTTTGTTCTTTAAAGTGCTCATTACAGTTTGAAGTGGGAGTGTTGTTCTCTTGTCTCCTCACTAGACTCTAAATCACACTGGAGCAGAGACTTCATTAGTATCATTCTCCATGGGACCCTGGGACTTGGTCCAATCCCTGCAAGAGCTGCTCCATATTTTTTAATAAGTGGATTAAAGGCCGACACACATCTTCAAATCTTTCCCCATGAATTTTGTAGCTTGACCCAGAGAGAAGTTCCTTTCTTTTTTGGATCCCAGAACCTTAACATATAAAGCTCAGAAAGTATTGGTGGCTGAAGGTTCTGCCTTTTAGGCCAGAGATCTGGTAAGGAATCAATGGATGAGAAGATTAGAGAAAGAGGGAGAAGAATAATATGGGCATATGGAGAACCAGAGACAAGAGACAAAGATGGAAAAAGAGCATCTTTGCAGCAGTGTTGGTAGGCACCAGATGTTCCTGGGGTCCAGTTGCTAACCTGCTCTCTAGGTAAGTGTATGTGTGTAAGTACTCATGTGTATGTCCTGTTGGTTAAAAACCAGTTTCATGGGGGTAAAATTTATATGCAATGAAACCCTGATTTTTAAGTATGCAATTCAACGAGCTTTAACAAATATACAGGGGGGCCTGGCTGGCTTAGTCACTAGAGCATGTGACTCTTGATCTCTGGGTTGTATGTTCAATCCCCATGTTGGGTATGGAGATTACCTAAAAATAAAATTCAAAACAGAACAAATAAACAAACCAAATATACAGTCGTGTAACTACCACCACAATCAAGATATAGAACATTTCCTTCAACCCAAAAATCATGATCTGTTTCTGGAGTTACACATGATACCCCAAGATTCTTTGTTTGAAAACAGCTTTGTTGAGGTATATTTGATACACAGAGAGTGACATGTATTTAAAATGTGTGATTTCGTTAAGTTTTGACATATATGTGCCCCTGTGAAACTCTCACCACAATCAATCCCCATTTACCCTGAAAAGTTTCCTTCCACCTCTTTGTAATCCCTCCCTCTCAGCCCCTGTGCTCCTGTCCCCAGCAGCCACTTGAGGATAGCCACTCTGCTGTCAGTGTTGGTTAGCCTGCATTTTCTAGAGATTTATATAAATGAAATTATGCAGTGTGCATTCTTTTCTGCCTGGCTTTTTTTTTCTCTCTGTAATTATTTTTAGATTCATCCATGTTGTGGCAAGTATCAATAGTTCATGCTTTTGTCACGGCTGAGTAGTATTTTGTTGGATGGATATGCCATGACTGGTTCATCTATTCATCTATTGATGGGCATTTGGGTTGTTTCCTGTTCAGGATTATTACAAATAAAGCTGCTGTGAACATTCCTGTACAAGTCTTTGTATGGACATAACATTTCCTTTTCTCTTGGGTAAGTACGTATGAGTGGAATCGCTGGGTATTTCTTTTTTTTCTTTTTTAAATATATTATTTAGTTATTTGAGAGAGAGTGAACATGAGCAGGGGTGGTGGGGCAGAAGAAGAGGAAGAAGCAGACTCCCCTCCCCTGAGCAGGAAGCCTGATGTAGGGCTTGATCCCAGGACCCTGAGATCATGACCTGAGCTGAAGGCAGATGCTTAACCGACTGAGCCACCCAGGTGCCCCTTAATAATGCCTTTCTTTCTCTTTCTTTCTTTCTTTCTTTCTTTCTTTCTTTCTTTCTTTCTTTCTTTCTTTCTTTCTTCTTTCTTTCTTCTTTCTTTTTCTTCTTTCTTTCTTTCTTTCTTTCTTTCTTTCTTTCTTTCTTTCTTTCTCTTTATTTTTGCTTGAGGCAATCAATTTAGGGTTGGTCAAGGTTCCTCAGCAGGACTGTCACTCAGTTCCCTCCCTCTGGCCTCCTTCTGGGCTGTCCCTGTTACCGTGCAAGCCCTGCTGTCGCAGTTGGCCGAGCAAACACCTTAGCTTCCTGGGCATGTCGCATTTGAGAGCAATGTTGGCTTACATAAGCACGCCGACCTCTTGCTCCTTGCCAAAATCTAACATCTGGGAATCTTTTTCTTTCTTTTTTTTTTTTAATTTCTAGGTTTATTTTTATTTTATTTTTCTAAAATTTTTTATTGGAGTTCAATTTGCCAATATATAGCATTATACCCAGTGCTCATCCCATCGAGTGCCCCCCTCAGTGCCCGTCACCCAGTCACCCCCACCCCCCACCCACCTCCCTTTCCACCACCCCTTGTTCGTTCCGGGAATCTTTTTCAAGTGTGTTCTTGCTGCCTCTGGACTGGAATGTGAAGTGCCGACAGAGTTGTCTGCCCTAACAGTGTGATCAACGTATGTCTATGGATAGACCACAGTAGTGATCAACTCCAGAGAAGGAGAGCCTTGAAGGAAAAGATAGTCGGAGGAACAGGGAGCCATAAGATGAGCTAGCTAAGAATGAGTTTCGAACATTCAGAGCTTAAAGACAGCGTTACCTGGGCAGTATGCTTTTACATTTGAGTTGAATTCATTTCTGAAAAAGGAATGCATTCAGATGGCTCAATATTCAAGAGCAAGGGTGGGTAAACAGTACTGTAAAAGTCTTTCTCTTACCCATGTCCTTAGCCACCAAGTTCCTGTCCCTAGAGGCAACCACAATTCTCCATCCCTGGTCCCTTTGTTTTTCCAGATATCTGCATATACAAAGATCTGCAAATATAAGCACATATGTGTATGTATCTTGTGTGTGTGCATAGCACTTTTTACACAAGTGCTAGCAAGCTAAACACACTCTGGTACACTTTGATTTTTTTTCTCTTTACATATCTCTGGGTTTAATCCACAGTACAGTGGAAAAGAGCCTGCTCGTTCTTTTTTTTTATATTTACATAATACTCCATTATACTTACTCAACCAGTTGAGGCAGCATTTGACCACTGGTATTGGTAGGACAAGGGGATGACAGGATGAATAATTTTAGTTTGCACAGTAAGTAATGACAAAAATTACAGGTGGATTCTCTTGGCCTTCTGAACTGTAATATAATCTCAGTGAAGGTAGACTGAAGGATAGGTAGCATTTTTAAGCACTTGATATGCCGAAGGATTCAAAAAGTACTGGTTCTTAAACTTTAGTGTCTTTAAGAATTACCAGGGGAGCTAATTAAAACTGAGGCTAAGCAGGCTCCCTCCTCCTCCACTGCCCCAGAAATTCTGGTTCATTGGAGGGGGCGGTGGGGGGAGCACAGAATTCTAATACAAGTGGTCCTCAGACTAAACTAAGGAAAACCATGGTCTGCAGAGGGAAAAGAGCTTTCCACTGAAGGAGTAATTGAATAGTTCATGAATTCAAATCATTAAAATAATTTCATTCCCATATTTTTAAACCTGAAAGGAATTTATGAACAAGTAAATGGTCTTCTCGAACAGGTCAGAAGAATATGCAGTCTCCTCATCCCTGCATGCCAGCTCCCTCTCTCTCTGGGGACAACAGTTTCCTGTCAGTCATTACCTTTGAAGAGACAGGAGGTCCCTTACCACACTGCAGGGAGCCCACGGTGGCTGTGGAAAGAGGCCTTGTCCCTAGGTAGGGGCAGTGCGAGGCCCTGGGAAAAGCAACAAACTTGGATTTGGAAACCCTGGGTCAAGTGTCATCTTAAATATCAGTGACTCACTGTGTGCCAGGCACTGAGCTCAGGATCTTCCAAGTATTATCTCAGTGAGTCTTACAAGAACCCATTTTACAGAGCATAAAACCGAGGCTGAGAGGGAAGTTTAGTAATTTGCCAGAGGCCAGTGGGGGTGGGGGTCACATAGCTAAATTGATGGAACCAGGATTTTGATTCAAAGCTAAAGCTATTGTTCTTGAGATACCTGGGTGGCTCAGTGGTTAAGTGTCTGCCTTTAGCTCAGGGCATGATCCTGGAGTCCCAGGATCGAGTTCCATGTGGTGCTCCCTGCAGGGAGCCTGCTTCTCCCTCTGTGTCTCTGCCTCTTTCTGTGTGTCTCTCATTAATAAATAAATAAATAATCTTAAAAAAAAATAAAGCCATCGCTCTTAAACACTCTGTTTAAGTGCCCTTAACCACTTTGTTGCTGGGGAAATTTGGGAAAACCTCTTAACCACTCTTGGGTTCTTGGGAGTCCATAACACTTTATGGAAACTCCTCATTCATTGTCTTTCTTTCTCAACATGGGAGCTCTGTGAGGACATGTCCCTGTCAATGCAGATCAGAAAATCGCTTTTTCGGGGCAACTGGGTGGCTCAGTGGTTGAGCATCTGCCTTTTGCTCAGGTCATGTTCCCAGGATCCTGGGATGGAGTCCTATATCACTCTCCCCGTGGGAGCCTACTTCTCCCTCTGCCTATGTCTCTGCCTCTCTCTGTGTCTCTCATGAATTATAATAAAATCTTAAAAAGAAAAAAAAGAAAATCACTGTTTCTAAATATCTACATAGCCATAAAATAAAAATATTCAAAATATGATCACCAGAAAAACAACCTTCCTGGGGCACCTGGGTGGCTCAGCGGTTTAGCGTCTGCCTTTGGCTCAGGTCATGATCCCAGGGTCCCGGAATCGAGTTCCACATCGGGCACCTCCCAGAGAGCCTGCTTCTCCTTCTGCCTATGTCTCTGCCTCTCTTGTGAATAAATAAATAAAATAAAAAAAAAACAACTTTCTTGACTTTCCTCTGATCTTGTCTGCCTACATTTTATATACATATGTATATTATATATAATATGTATGTATTATATATTATGCTTAATATATAACATATATATTATGTATATATATAAAATATAGGCAGGCAAGATCATTATTTATATGCATGCACTATATATTAATAATGTATATACATTATATGTAGACATAATACATATATTATATATATAAATATTATATATTAGTTGATTTGGTGAGTGAAATGTGGATGTAAACATCCATGCCACTTCTAAGCTAAGCCACGCTAAGGGTTAGCTTGTGGGCTCCCATCTTTTTCATTTCTTTCTGCCATGAATCCAGCAATGGCCTTGAGAGGGGCTGTTCTGTCTGCCTGGTGTGAAGGTCACTTGGACGACAGACAAGCTGACCTATGATGACGTTAACATGAGTGAGAAATAAATATTTGTCAAGAAGAAAAATTGTCTCTGAGATTTGGGGGGCATTTGTTATTTACAGCTTAACCTAGCCCATCCTGATACAGTGTCCTTGGAATGCTACTTTGACCCCTCGGAGCCTAAGTATCCTTTTCTATAAAATGGGAAGAATTGTGGCTTACTTCATTCTCAGGGCTGTTTTCAGGATTTACATAATGCAATGGATTGCAAGCACTTAGCTTACTTTTGGGAGCTCAGTAGCTTATTAAATTTAATTGAATCTCAACCTAATCAGCAACTGGAAAGAGGCCAGAGACCAATGGATGGTGACCTTTTATTTAAAATCTGGCAAAACAGGAGTGCCTAGACAGCTCAGTTGGTTAATTGTCCGACTCTTGATCTCAGTTCAGGTCATGATCTCAGGTGGTAGAATTGAGTCCTGCATCAGGCTCCATGCTGGGCGCGGAACCTGCTTAAGATTCTCTCCCTCTCCCTTTCCCTCTGCACAACCCCCACCCCAGATAAATAAATAAAATAAAATCTGGTAAAACACTTCTTTCCATAGCAGCAGTATTCACAGTAGTCAAAAGGTGGAGACAATTCACATGTCTACCAACAGATGGATAGATACACAAAGTGCACAGACATAGAGTGGAGTATTATCCAGCCTTTGAAAAGCACGGAATTGTGACCCATGCTACGTGAATCTTGAACACTATGCTACATGAAATAAGCCTTCCACGAAAGGACAAATAATGTGCACTTCTACTCATATTAGAGAAGTGAAATTCATGGAGACAGAAAGTAGACTGCAGGGGGGACACCTGGGTGGCTCAATGGTTGAGCGTCCACCTTTGGCTCAAGTGGTGATCCCGGGGTCCTGGGATTGAGTCTCATATCGGGCTCCTCACAGGGAACCTGCTTCTCCCTCTGCCTGTGTCTCTGCCTCTCTCTCTGGGTCTCTAATGAATAAATAAATAAAATCTTAAAAAAAATAGACTAGGAGCTGCAGGGGCTGGATGGAGGAGGGAATGGTGAGTTAGTATCTAGTGAGGACAGTTTCAGTTTGAGAAAATTAAAGAGTTCTGGACACAGGTGGCAGTGGTGGTTGCACAACAGTGTGAAGATGCTTAATGTTACCAAATCATACATTTTAAAATGGCTAAAATGGTAAATTTTATGTTATGTATATTTTATCACCATAAAAAAAAAGCTTTATCAAGCTTCCCTTTCATTTGAAAAAAACCCAAAAACTTCATTCATTTTTTTTGCTCTGCTTTGTGGTGGGTCAACCTCATTTGGAGCTCCTGTTCTGGACCACAAACATTTATCTTTTCCTTTATTATTATTTTTGTTACATATATCACACGTGGTACTTATTTAAAGATTAAAATACAGATAAGCAGGGGAACTTGGGTAGCTCAGTCAGCTAAGTGTCTGACTCTTGATTTCAGGTCAGATCATGATCTCAGGGTCCTGAGATTGAGCCCTGCGTTAAGCTCTGTACTGGCTGTGAAGCCTGCTTAAGATTCTCTCCTTCTCCTTCTCCCTCTGCCCCTCCCCCACTTGTTCCTTCTCTAAAATAACAAATAAATAATAAAATACAGATAAGCAAAAAGAAAAAAAAAATCTACTCATGTACTCACCCTGCAGTGATAACCAGCATTCATGGTTTGGTGTATCTCATTACAAACATCTTTCTAAGCACTTATACATGGAATTCCACATATATCTATACACAGTCATACAAAGTTGGATTTAAACATAAAATCAGGTCAAAGTATATATGCCAAGATGTAACTTGCTTTTTTGGTCTACTAAATAATAAATATAGATCTTTCTTAAGATGAGGTGTCTGGCTGGCTCCATCAGTGAAGCATGTGACTCTTGATCTTGGGGTTTTGAGCCACATGTTGGGTGTAGAGATTACTTAGAAATAAAATCTTTTTTTTTTAAAGATGGGATTGGGGAGCCTGTGTGGTTCACTTGGTTAAGTGTCTGCCTTTGGCTCAGGTCATGATCCCAGAGTCCTGGGTTTGATCCCCACCTGCATCAGGCTCCCTGCTCAGCCGAGAGCCGGCTTCTCCCTGTTCCTCTGCCTGCTGATCCCCCTGCTTGTGCTCTCTCTCTGTCAAATAAATAAATAAAATCTTCAAAAAAATATGGGATTACTTCCCCAAAATCCCATTTTAAGTTGAAAATATTAAGTTGCATTGCGTCAAATACACCTAACCTACAGAATATCATACCTTAGTCTAACTCACATGTGCTCAGAACACATACTTAGCCTACAGTTGGGCAAAATCATCTGACCCAAAGCCTGTTTTATAATAAAGTGTTGACTATTTCATGTAATTTATTGAGCAGTGTGCTAGAAGTGAAAAACAGAATGGTCGTATGGGTACAGAATGGTTGTAAAGGTACTGGTTGTTTTCCCTCCTGATTATGGTGGCTGACTGAGAGCTGCGGCTAGTCCAGCATCACAAGAAAGTACAGTACCGCATATCACTAGCCCAGAAAAAGATCAAAATCTTAAATGTGAGATGTACTTTCTACTGAATGCATATCACTTTCCCATAATCATAAAGTCAACTGTCTTAAGTTCAGAAGAGCTGTACATGAATAATTTTCCACATTAACAGTATAGATCTGCATCATCATCGTTTTTTTTTTTTAGATTTTTATTTATTTAATCATGAGAGACACAGAGAGAGAGAGAGGCAGAGACACAGGCAGAGGGAGAAGCAGGCTCCATGCAGGGAGCCCGACGTGGGACTCGATCCCAAGTCCCCAGGATCACGCCCCAGGCTGAAGGCAGGCACTCAGCCACTGAGCCACCCAGGCGTCCCCATCTTTTTTTTTTTTTTTTAAGATTTTTTTATTTTTTTATGAGAGACACACAGAGAGATGCAGAGACACAGGCAGAGGGAGAAGCAGGCTCCTTGCAGGGAGCCCGATGCAGGACTCAATCCCAGGACCCTGGGATCACCCCCTGAGCCAAAGGCAGATGCTCAACCGCTGAGCCACCCAGGTGTCCCTACATCATCATTTTTTTAAAGTTTATTTATTTATTTATTATTTATTTATTTATTTATTTATTTATGAGAGACACAGAGAGAGAGAGAGAGAGAGAGAGAGGCAGAGACACAGGCAGAGGGAGAAGCAGGCTCTATGCAGGGAGCCTGATGCGGGACTCCATCCCAGGACCCCAGGATCAGGCTCCGGGCTGAAGGTGGTGCTAAACTGCTGAGCCACTCGGGCTGCCCTACATCATCATTTTTAATGACTGTACAGAGTCCCACTGTATATATGGATGTAACGTCTTTATTTAACTAATATCCCTCTTACAAACATTTGGTTGTTTCCATTCTCTTTTGTTATTATAAACAAGCTTATGGCAAATATAATAATTATGGTACAATTTATTGATTACTTTATATGAACCAGAGATACTTGCCAAGCACGTTGTAAGCATTATTTAATTTAATCTTCACAAGAGTCCTATAAGGTAATACAGTTATAATCCCTATCTCATAGGGGAGCAAACTGCAATTCAGAGAGGTTAAGCCATCTGTCTACATTATCCGGCAAGTGACAATACCGGGATTTAAATGGAGCTCTGTTTGTTCTACAGCCCACCCTCTCTCCTCTCAGTTGTGCTGTGTCCCAACTACTGAAATAGCGTTCCTTAAATTCCCTTTCTTGCAGCCACGGGATGGAAGGGGTTTGTGGGCAAGGAGCCTAGAAGGTCCCTTATCTAGCTCTTTTGAAACATAAATGGAGCTCCAAAAGTTTTAGATCGATTTCCCCTTAAGAAAGTGTATGTACTTGCCAACAAAGACACCCAGTCTTCCCTGAGGGCTGTCCCGAAAGTCTTAGATCTGGGACATCCCTGTCAGCCATCAGGCCAATGACTGCCTAAAGCCTTGTGTTCTTGAGAAGCAGATTTGGATGTTGTCCTCTCTGCCCTAAGAGAAGCACACTGGGCCCTCCAGGTTTTCTCACCAGCTGAGGCCTATAGGCTGTCCAGCCCAATCCTAAGTCTTGTGCTTTCCTGTCAAACAGAGAGGATCCTCCCATTGGTCCAGGTCCATGGCTTCCTTGGAAACAGCAGCCACTAAGGGATGACTCTTGTGTCCAATAGTCACTCGGGTTCAGTAGCCTCTCTCTAACCCAGGACCTACTTCCCCCAGAAGCAGACCCTGATACATGGATTTCAGAGTACACAGTTTTTCAGGAAGTGCAGGATACACCAGCAGGGGAGTGAGGAAATGAACAGGAAAGGGAAGTCTTCCAATGAAGGGTATGTTATCACCAGCTACCATTCTCGGCAACCAAAGCTAAAGTCCATGGAAAAACTCTGGAGAATGTCCTGCTGGGGTGAGTTCACCAGATGGGTGAGGGAGCTGGGGTATTTATATACTCTCAGGGCAGAGAGGTCTTTTGCAGCTTTGGGAAAAGCCTTCAGGTAATGAGATGCAGGGAGTGGAAGTTCACTGGAGCATACTAAAGTGATCAGTCTGAGAGGTGAGGGTGGGGGAATCGACTGTTCTGCTACATCTTGATACCAATATTCCCAGGGCCAGGATTTTGCTAGGAACTAAATCTTCCCACACCACAGCACCTTCCCACCCAGTCCCCAGATACAGCTGGAAACAACATTTTCACCATCCACAAGGAAGTCCACATGTCTTCAAATCTCACATATCATTATTAATAGTTTTGTTCACTTCTTCTGTCAATTATGAGAGGTTTATTATTTTGTCTTGTTCTCCCCCCCTTCCATTAGCGTGGAAGAAATACTTTCTGTTCCTATTCTTATAATAGTTACCCTCTTAATTTCATCTTGCTATCTGAGCAAAGTCTAAAATTAATCAGTGTCTTTTCTCCCCCTGAACTTTGCAATAACCTTAAAACATCTTAACTCCAATAACTAGCCTTCTATTTTTTTAAATATTTCATTTATTTATTCATGAGAGACACAGAGAAAGAGGCAGACACAGGCAGAGGGAGAAGCAGACTCCATGTAGGGAGCCCGATGAGGGACTCAATCTCAGGACTCCAGGATCACATCCTGAGCCGAAGGCAGATGCTCAACCACTGAGCCACCCAGGAGTCCCCAGTAACTAGCCTTCAACTTGTATGCCATTGTTGCATATATATTTTACAATCTTATTTTTTAACCCTCAGATGACATTTTTATTATGGTTTTATGTAGTTAATGAATAACATGAATTATTCAGAGGCATAATTCTTGGGGCACCCAGGTGGCTTAGTCAGTTAAGTGTCTGCCTTCAGCTCAGGTCATGATCCTGGGGACCTGAGATAGAGCGTATGTCAGGCACTCTTCTTAGCAGGGAGTCTGCTTCTCCCTCTCCCTCTGCCTGCGGCTCCACCTGCTTGTGCTCCCTTTCTCTCCCTGTCAAATAAATAAATAAAATGTATTTTTTAATTTAAAAAGAAGCATAATTCTTTTTTTTAAGAAGTATAATTCTTAATTTCCAAATATATAGGGGTTTTCTAGTTACCTTTTCTTTATTAATTCCTACCATAAATTCATTGTAGCTTGAAAAAACATTTTGTATGATTTCAATACTTTGACACTTGCTCAGATTTGCTTAATGGCCCAGGATATAGTTAATTTCTGTAAATGTCCCATGGGTTCTGAAAAAGAACATGAATTCTACAGTTTGTTGGATACCATGTTCTACAGATGTCTGCTAGGTCAGGCTTGTTAATCATTACATCTTCTCTGTTCTTACTGTTTTTTGTCTGCTTGTCCTAGCAATCACTGAAAGGGATGTGTTGAAATCTACTGTTATGATGGTTGATGTGTCTCTTTTTCCTTCTGCCATTTTTTGGCTTTATACCTTTTAAAAGCATGTTATTAGGTACATATGAATTTAGAATTGTTATATCTTCTTAAATGAAATTTTTTTTTCATTATGAAATGACCCTCATGCCCCATTGTGAAATGTTTTTGGCTTTAAATTGTATTTTATTCTATTATTAGTCTAGCTATGTCAGCTTTCTTTCGTTTAATATTTACATAACATGCTTTTTCTACCTTCTCACTTTCAATCTTTTTTTATATTTACAGTTTAAATATACCTCCTGTAGACAATAAATATATAATTGGGTTTTTAATATCCAATCTGGCAGTCTTTGCCTTTTGACTAAGATACTTAGTTTTGAAACTTCAAAGTGCTATTATTATTATTAACGTGATTACTGTTATTACTATTTACATTCAATATTAATTTAGACTTTCTGCTCAGGATCATTTTCTATCTGCCTGAAATAAAATATGTACAATGCCTTTAGAGTGTTTAGATCTGCTAGTGGCAAACTGTTTCAGTCTTTGTCTGAAACTGTCACCTTTATGGTTGTTTTTCTTCTGCAGGTCTAATATGATGAAAAAAATTGTCAATTCAGAACTCATCCATCAAAAATATCCTTCAAGAATGAAGACAAAATAAAGATCTGTCATCATCCATTGAACTCTTAGTTCTTCCTGCCCCAGACCTGCTGTTCCCTAGCAATCCCCAAATTTGGACAGGGAGTACCAAAATATTGGAGTTATCTGAGATTTATCTTCTTTTTCCTTCATCTCATATCCTGTTCTTTGTTAAGTCTTGTAAACTCTATTTCAATCTAACCGCTTCTTACTTCCTCCACTTCTACTAATTTAGCTCAAACCACCATCATCTCCCCTCTCTAAGTGTAGCAATAGCTTCCTAATTGGGCCCTCTGCTTCCTCTCTTACCACCCACATGACATTGACACAATATCCTTTTATAATGCAAAAGAGATATTGTTACCCCCCCAACCTTCTGATGTCTTCCTATCATATTTAGAATAAAATGCAAACTCCATACATAGTGTATGCAATGTGGCTTCTCCCCACTAACTTTGTTTCACTCCATGCTGCCTCTGTTCACTGAGCTCCCCAAGCTGCACTGGGATCCTGCCGCTCCATCTCAGGGCCTTTCCTCTCGCTCTGCTGGAGTGCTCCCCCTAGACCAAGCCTGGCTCCCTACCTCACTTCACTCCCACCTCTGCTCAAACTGCTCAAACATTAAGTAATCAGCAAGGGCTTCCCCACTCCCCATACCTTTTCTAAAATAAAGTCCTACCACTCTACTCCCTTCTCTGTTTTAGTGTTCTTCATAACAACTCTTAACTACCTGACATCATTTCATATGTACTGGAGTGTAAACTTCTTGAGGACAAGGACTTCATTTTATTCACTTTATTCATTCCTAGTGTCTCAAACCATCCCTAGTACAGAGGAGGTTCTCCATAAATACTTGCTGAATGGATGGATCTGCATTGTTGTCTATTTTACAATGAGATGCACATTAAAAGATTTTAATGCAAATATAGCCCAAGTATTTAACCTCATTAGCTTGTTATTACAAAGGTGAGTTTAATTGCCTGACTGCCTTTTCATTCTCAACTTAAAATGAGGTAACACTCCATCCACATAATGGCAAAACCTCAGTCTCTCCTTAAAGGGACCATCCAGTTATTTCTGAGAATCCCCAAAGAAGGATTCCTAGAAGTATGCTAGAGTTAGCCTGTGTGGGCTCCTAAGAGCTGATTGTTAAATATTCAAGAATTCTGTGAACTGTTGTTATACTGTGGTAGCTTGAAATTGGCCACACTGGGAGTATTTATACCATGGAAATCAATGAATGTTACATATCAGAATGGTTTTTTAAATTAAAAAAAAAATTAGAGGCAGTTTACCAGTACAAGGTTCCCCAAACTAATAAACTGTTTCCAGATGATATTAGCTCCTCTTCTGCTGAGGCCCCCTTGCAAAGGCTCTTGGAAAATCCCATCCACTGCCACTGCCCATCCTGTGAAGGCCAATGTCTCTGCAAGGATGCTATATCATGCACTCTCTGGGAGCCAAGGGTAAAGTTAAGGGCTGCCCACCAAGTAGATAGAGACATGGAGAGGAGCCTTGAGATAAGGGTTTCTCTACAACTTCCCTCTGCTTTTCCTCTAATCTAGCTGACTTTCAAAGCTCTTAGGCCTTATTTTTCTTTTTAATCAAGGCTCCATAGTGGTGGTGCCAAAGTGTGGCTTCATGATTTTATCCCCCATGTGGAAGACTCTGCTAGTTGCATTTTCTATATGCTTTCTCCCTTCTTCCTTATTGTGACTATGATGTTGGAATAGCAGAATGGCAGAGTGGGAGACACAAGAAGCCACCATTAGGACACTAGAGCCAAAATAAAATATCCGGGCAGCCCTGATGGCTCAGCAATTCAGTGCCGCCTTCAGCCCAGGGCATGATCCTGGAGACCCTGGATCGAGTCCCATGTCAGGCTCCCTGCATGGAGCCTGTTTCTCCCTCTGTCTCTGTCTCTGCCTCTCTCTCTCTGTGTGTCTCTCATGAATAAATAAAATCTTAAAAAAATAAAATAAAGTAAATAAAATAAAATAAAATAAAATAAAATAAAATAAAATATCCTGACTCAGTTAAGCCTCTATTAGCTGTCTTACCTGCTGCTTGAATCAGTTCCTAACTGAAAACACTTCTCTGTAATATCCATGAGCCCCTCCAAGTTGGTTAAGAAAAAACCACATATTTTTAAGGTGCCTGGGTGACTCAGTTGGTTAAGTGTCCAACTATTGATCTCAACTCAGGTCTTGATCTCAGGGTCATGAGTTCAGGCCCCACACCCAGCATGGAGCCTACTTAAAAAACAAACAAACCAAAAAACCACATATTTTCTATGCAAGCACAACATCTAAACAAGACCCCTCTGCTTTTTATTGTCTGATGGGAATGCTATTGATTTTTGTGTATTGATTGTGTAATTAGCCAGGTTCTTGGACTTAGTTAATATTGTAAATGGATTTTGGGGGGATTTCCAGATATATAATCAATTAGCTTTAAATAGTGATTTTGAGGCAGTCTGGGTGGCTCAGCAGTGTAGTGCCTGCTACACTGGAGACCCAAAATTGAGTCTCACGTCTGGCTCCCTACATGCCAGCCTGCTTTTTCCTCTGCCCTTGTCTCTGCCTTTCTCTCTCTCTGTTTCTCATGACTAAATAAATAAAATCTTATTTAAAAAATGATTATTTTGCCTCTTTCTTTCTAATATTTATACCTCTTTTTACATGTTTCCCTAATTAAATCAATTAGAACATTTAGAACTGTTAACTAAACATTGTGGTAGGGATCCTTAATCATTCTTTATCTAATGAAACTATTTCTAGAGTTTCATTATGAAGCATGATGCTTAGTTAGAGACCTTTGAAAACAATAATCATAAGAAAATATCACTTCTATTTTATTAATATTTGTAAAACTTAGTTATAGATATTAAATTGATGAAATGCAATTTCATTATCTTTTAATAATATTGTATGGCTTTCTTTTTCTACTTATTAATAAGATAAATTATGTTAATAGATTTTCTCATATTGATCTATCTTTTTATTTCTGTAAAGAATACCACTTGGTCATGGTATGTTTTTCTTTTTTTTTTTTTTATTTTTTTTATTTTTTTTTTTAATTTCTTTTTTTAATTTTTATTTATGATAGTCACAGAGAGAGAGAGAGAGGCAGAGACACAGGCAGAGGGAGAAGCAGGCTCCATGCACCGGGAGCCCGATGTGGGATTCGATCCCGGGTCTCCAGGATCGCGCCCTGGGCCAAAGGCAGGCGCCAAACCGCTGCGCCACCCAGGGATCCCTGTTTTTCTTTTAAATGATTATTATAGTCTATTTTCTTTTTTTTTTTTTTTAATTTTTATTTATTTATGATAGTCACACAGAGAGAGAGAGAGAGGCAGAGACACAGGCAGAGGGAGAAGCAGGCTCCATGCTCCAGGAGCCTGATGTGGGATTCGATCCCGGGCCTCCAGGATCGGGCCCTGGGCCAAAGGCAGGCGCCAAACGGCTGCGCCACCCAGGGATCCCTATAGTCTATTTTCTATAATAAATTATATTAATAGATTTATCAATATTTAACTATCTTAACATACCTATAATAAATACCACTTGATCATGGCATCTTTCTCTCCTAATATACTATTAAGTTCCCTTTGTGAATATTTTTTAAAGTGTATGAACTCAGTCTATAAACCCAGTTGTACAAGAAATATCATGTTTCTCATTCTGCCGTGATTTTATTCAGGAGTTTTGCATCAACATGAATGAGCAAGGTTGGTCTATTCTTTTCCTTTTCTTCACTATACTTGAGTTTGGGGCACAGGGTCTTCCTAAAGAAAACCAGAAATATTTCCTTCTTTATCCAACAGTTGTCCCTGTTGCTTGATGTAACTGCCCCATGGGTAGGCTGCATTATTCCCATGTTACACCTAAGGAGACTGAGGTTGGCTAGGATTGACCTTGTTAAGCCCAGTATCAAGGTCTCTGGGAGGCAGACTTTGTCAACGAAAGGTAGTGTAGAATTGTGGTTGAGTTTGGGTTCTAGGGCTAGACTAACCAGCTAACCCCAGGTAGCCACCTCCACCCAGAGTTCTTATGAGAATTTAACAAGATGATTGTGTGTGTACTGGAGAACAATGCCTGGCACACAGTAAACACTAAATAGACAAGAATTTAAAAACAGAATAGAACAATTCAAAACCCAGAGAAAGCTACTTGGTGAACCAGGCATCAGGCCAAAGGAGCACAGTCCCAGGGATGGCTCCTTCCAAGCTGAGGAAAAGCCTCAGGAATGATCTCTGCCCAGAGCAGCATCCCCTTTCTAGCACCCACACCCCAAATGCCTTCCAGATTTCATACCCCTTGCCAGGACAGAGCTGCAGGGACCTTCTCAACAGTCATGCTAGCTGCCTGGACACCTTGGATTCTCCTAAATCAAGGCCCCATGTGGTCCCTCTGGCCTGGGATGCGTTCAGTGACCAAAGCGAAAAGCAACTCACATTTTTCATGGTGTGTCCTGAACAATGTAAAAGGGAGTTCAGTGAAGAGCACTCCCATCTGAAGCTGCCTCCTTTTCCTTTCATGTATCCCAACCACACCTCCCAGTTGCCTTGAAGATCCAGCCCTTCACCTCAATTCCCACCCCAGCTGGGTGATCATCATCTCCTTTCTCTGTCTAGTCACCCACACACACACATCACCATTCCCCCCATCTCCTCACGGTGCCCACTCCTGGAGCCCAGCCCCCAACATGACCCTTCCCAGGAAAGTAGCTTGTTTTGGGCTCTGATTGCTTCTCCAACAAGAAGCAGCTCTCCTTGGATATCGTTCATCCTGTTCTTAGATGCCCTTGAGGATAATTTTTGTCTGCAGAGAAGACAATTAAGAAAGTTTATTTTTGGTTTTAAAAATGGAGTCAATTTATTAAAATTACAAATATAAAAACCTTAGTTCTCCGACTTTTATGTTCAGGTTACAAATCTTATTATTCTATTTATAAGCCTAATGCATCTTCAGAATAATTTTTAAGGAGACTTTAAATGTTTGGTCCCATTTACAAACTCAGTTAAACACCTTCACATTGGAAAATTGCTCTGATAAGCTTAATTGTATTTGATTTCTTTTTAAGTATTTATATTTTCTCACTTAACAAATGGAATCTTTTTAAGTACAAAATAGTTCTTATCAATCTAGCACATTAAACTAATAAATATGGTGAGCCCCAAACTCACTTAGATGTCCCAATATTGTGCATTACTTTAGTAAGAGTTCAACTTGCAATCAAAGTCTTAGTCTATTACTCAGTTACACATTTAAATCAGAGTTATACAGTTGTCATTCTAATAGAGAAAATATTCTTAAACATTACAATTGCATAAAACACCCAATATGAGTAAATTTCTTCTTATCACAACATTACTAATGCTATAGTCTTTGATTCTCTTTGGCTTTTCTATACTTAAAGATTTATTTATTTATTTATTTGAGAGAGAGAGAGTGCAGGAGGGAGGGGCAGACAGAGGGGGAGAGAGAGAGAGTCTTAAGCAGACTCCACGCTTAGTGCAGAGCCTGGCAAAGAGCTCAATCTTGTGACCCTGAGATCACCACCTGAGCCAAAACCAAGAGTTGGACACCCAACTGACTCTGCCACTCAGGCACCCCAAGCCTTTCTATACTTACTTTATTTTTTAAAAAAGATTTTATTTATTTATTTGACCGAGAAGGAGAGAGAGAGAATACAAAGCAGGGGGAACAGCAAAGGGAGAGGAGAAGCAGGCTGGCTACTGAGCAGCATTGCCTCCCCCCCCCACCCTGCCCCCAGACATGGGGCTCCATCCCAGGACCCTGGGATCATGACCTGATCTAAAGGCAGATGCTCAGCCAACTGAGCCACCCAAGTCCCCCTCTATACTTAATTTAAAATAATAAAAAATAATAATAATAATAATAGCTAACACTAACATAGCATTTTCTATATGCTACTCTGTTCTAAGTGCTTTTCATATATTATATATCAACTTATTTAATTGTCACAACTCTTGACCATAAACTTCAAGCAGGCCCCGAAGGCTGCCGGCAATCACACCACATGCCACGAGAGCCTTCACTCTCACATGTTTTTAAGTGACTCTTTCATACATTCTGCCCTCTTCTCAACCTCCCAACACCTTCCCATCTTAGCCAGTGATCTGTCACACAGCAAATGTGATTTCTCCCACCTTATAAAATAAAGCAAAATAAAAGTATTCTTTTTTTTTTTTAAACCAGATTTTCTCTGCTGGCTATCAGCCCATTTTTTAGAAACTCATCTTGGGACACCTGGCTGGCTCAGTTGGTGGAGCATGCAACTCTTGATCTCGGGTTTGTGGGTTTGAGCCCCACGTTGGGTATGGATATTACTTAAACATAAAATCTTAAAAAAAAAAAAAAAAAAAGCAATCCTTACCTTTGCAACAAAACTCCTCAAAGGCATTGTTATCCCTCTCCCCTGCCTCCACCCACTCCCAGCACACCCACCTAAATCACCTTGGTTCTTCTTCCAGACCATCAGCAGTGCTTTGACACAGCTGATCACTCTCTTTCCTGGAGACACCACGTCTAAGATGTCACTCTCTCTGGATTTTCCTCCTAACTCCCTGCCATCCCAACTCTAGCTGTTTTGTGGTTCTTCCTCTTCTGTCTTCTCTCATGTCACATATCCCAGTGTTGGTCCTCAGTGTTCCTCCCTTCCTTATGGCCTCTCGTTCCCTTGGTGCTCTCATCCTGTCCCATGGTCTTAATACATTTATCTAGTTGCCTCTGGTTCCCAGAGTTGTGTCATCACCCTGGAACTCTTTTTTCAACTCCATGCTTACATATCCAACCACCTGCTTGACATCTCCACTTCTGTGTCTAGTAGACATCTCAAATTAAACGTGTTCAAAGAGGAACCTCTGATCTTCCACCCACTCCCAGGTCTGCTCACCTGGAGCCCTCCCTGAACCTGCCCCCCCCCCAAGTTGATGAGCATCCTTCCAGTTGCTCAGACCAAAATCTGTGGATTTTTCTCTTTTCTTACATCTCATATTCTAATTGCAAAATCCCGCTGGTTCTGCCATAAAGATATATCCAGAATTGGGCCGTTTGTTACCACCTCCACTGCTATCACCTCTCACTTGGATTATTACAATAGCTTCCTAAGTGGTCTCCCTGCTTCTACCTTGTCCACTTACATTCTATTCTCAATATAGTATCCAAAGGGATCCTTTTTTTAAAACTCTATTTTTATTTTTTTTAAATAGGCCCAATGCAGGGCTTAAGCTTACGACCCTGAGATCAAGACCTGAGCTGAAATCAAGAGTTAGATGCTCAACCAACTGAGCCACCCAGGCGCCCCAAAGGGATCCTTTTAAAATCTGGATCAGATCATGTCCCTGTTCTCAAAAACTTCAGTGGCTCCTACTTTATTCGGAATAAAAGCCAAAATCCTTGCAGACCCTCATGATCTGATTCCTTGTCCTACTCTTTTTCCCTTCTCATCAGCTCCAGCCACACTGGTCTCCTGGTTATTCTCCCAATATCCCAAGCGAGCTCCTCCTGTATGGTCTTTATAGCAGATGCTCCCTGGGCCCGGACAGCCCCTGCCCCAGATACCTGCTCCTTCTCACTCCTTCACCTCCTTCAGGTCCTCACTTGAATCTCACCATTTCTAGGAGGCCTACTCCAAGCACCCTACTAATATGGCAGCCTGCTGCCAGTCCTTTTTGTTCCCCTCACCCTGCTCTGCTTTCCCCATCTCCAGAGAAAAGACATATCATTTACTTCCTTATTGTGCTTATTTTGTATCTCCCCTACTGGAGGCCAAGACTTTTGTTTTGTTCCTTAGTGTCTCCTAAATGCCTAGATTAATGCCTGGCATTTAGTGGGCTCTCAGGGAATACTTTTTATATAAGCAGTTTCATTAGAAGAGTACGATTTGTACTTCTGTCCTACAGATGAGGAAGCCGAGGCACAGAGAAGATAAGGAACTTGTCCCAGGTCACTCAGCCAATAAGTGGTGGAGTGGGGATTTGAACTGAGAATCTATGGGCTCAGTCACTACTCTAGATGCCTTTGTAGCTTAAAACATGGGAACCTTTGCTATAGGCTACTCTCTGGATTCCAGGTACTCAAATCACTTAAAGTCTCTTTCATCAAAGAAGGCTGTATTCCCATTCAGGTTGGGGATGGATTTTGCCTTTCTTTATCTGTTAAGATATTAAGCATGGTTTTCCATTTTACAGTAAAGACCTTTGAACTGGATGGGAACTTAAATTCTGTCAGGATTTGGGGCACCTGGGCTCAGTTGGGGTTAAGCCTCTGCCTTCAGCTCAGGTCATGATCCTGGGGTTCTGGAATAAAGCCTCGTGTGTGTCCAGGATCTGAGCCCAGCAGGGAGTCTGCCTCTTCCTCTTCCCCTCTCCCACCACTCATGTTCTCTCTCTCTCTCTCTCTCTCTCTCAAATAAATGAGTAAAACCTCAAAAAAAAATTCTGTCATGTTTTAATGGTCACGCAACTCAAAGAACAGAACCCAAGCTCTGTGAGGACAGGTGTTCTTGGATACCCTGCCTCTCTTGTTCTTTACTGATTCAGAGCAGTGCCTGGAGCCAAGTCCATGCCCCACAGATATTTGTTAAATGCTGAGTGAATAATATCTGGGATAATATCTAGTTAAATTTTAGCTACCTCACGTGGCTTTGTCTGACTCGAGGTTGTGATTCATTACACGGTTCTCCAATTTATTACCTGGTCTCCTTGGCTCCTCTCTGTTTCATTATCTGAAAGTGCTAGACTGCCACAGTGGACTGTGGTCCTCCACAGGCTTCTGGGTTCTTGGGTAAATGCTCCAGGTCTGCGTGAGCCGGATGGACCTGTCTGTCAAGGTGTCCGAACACCACCGCCACGGAGTCGGGGAGCATGACCCAGCCTCTGCCAGTCCTGTGACTGATCAACACTGTGACTCAAGCAGAGCAATCAGCCAGGAATTTTTATTAGTGTTGTTACTACAACTACTGTCACTAAGAGGACAGCCGGTACTCTTTCTTGCTTTACACGGGGATGAATGTAGGCTGTCAGTGAGGTGGCTTCTGGGGCTCCCACTGGTCACACAGAGACTGTGTAACACCAAAGGCGTGGAGCCCACAAACAAATAAAGGCAGAGAGGTGAGAAGGTGGGAGAGAGAAAGTCAGGGAGGAAGGGCTGGAGAGAGACCTTTTCTTTATTAGCCTGTTCAATTTTTCTACTTCTTGAGTCAATTTTGGTAATTTATATTTTGATAGAGTGTCATCCTCCTGTGGATGTGTCATAATGTTATCTTTATTTTTTTAAAAGATTTTATTTATTTATTTGAAAGAGAGAGAGACAGAGATAGTGGTAGAGAGCATGAGAAAGGAAGAGGAGAGGGAGAAGCAGGTGCCCCCCTGAGCAAGGAGCCTAATTCGGGGCTCAATCCCAGGATCCTGGAATCATGACCTGAGCCAAAGGCAGACGCCTAACCCACTGAGCCTCCCAGGTGCCCCATAATGTTATCTAGATTCCTTAGCCCTGTCTGCCCCACAGCTGTATCTCCTTTCCCATGATCTGTATGTATTTGTATCACCAAACCCTATAACTTTTGTTCTTAATTAGGCTTACTAGTGGTTCTGTACTTTACAAGATATTTTCAAAGAAGCTATTTTTCTTTATCCTTTTCACTGCTTTTTCTTTCTTTGTTTTCTGCTTCATTAATTTTCTTCTACTTTGTCTTGTTCTTTTTCCAGGTCTTAAGCTGCATCTCAAGTTTGTTCACTTTCAGCATATTTTAACAAAATAATTTCAAATTGTAAATTATCTTCTGAATGAAGATCACTATGCTTCATAGATTTTGATATAAATTTCCATTAATTTGATTATTGTGATGTCTGTTTTTATTCCCTCTTTATTCAGGTATTTTCCTTCACCCACTTTTCCTGATGAATCCCTCCTTGCTCATCAAATTTCAGCTTAGACACTATTCCTCAGGGAAGTCTTCCTGACCATGTCCCCCATCAGGTTAGGGCTTCTGGTTGTAAACTCTTATAGAGTTGATACTTCTCTTTCTGATACACATTGGGGATGATTCTTTATGTGATTACCTATTTCTTTTTAGCTTTCTTACCAGACAGCAAGCTCCTGAGCTCAGGGATTGTGTCGATTTTTGTCACTGTTTCGATAAGTGCTTATTGTATGAATGACTGAAAATTAATTATCAGGGAGATTGTGAAATAGTACAACTCTTTGGGAGGTGACCTTGGCAATACCTAAAAAGAAAAAAAATCCTTGATTACTTACGCATTTACCCTTTTGCCCAATGATCCTACTTCCAGGATTCTAGCCTAATGATACACCGGGAAAAATGTTAAAATGATTTATGCACCAGGCTATTCATTGTGGCATAATTTGAGATAACAAAATATTGGAAATAATCCAAATGTCTATCATTAGGGAGACTGGCTGAATAAGCTGTGATACATTCTCACCGAGGAACCAAGGATAGTATCCAGCTGTAACACGGAATGTGGAAGATGCATTGCAATGGAGCAATCTCCAGGATATATTGCTAAGTGAAAAACCCAAGTTGTGGAACTAAATACCTAGCATGCTATCTTTTGTGTAACAATGGGGTGGGAAGGGCTATAAATATGTATACAGATTGTTTGTATTTGCAAAAAGAAACACTGGGAGAATAAAGCAAAAGAACCCCCAAACCACTCAACGACAATAAAAACAATTACTTATGGAGGAAAGAATATGGTGGAGGGACAGCGATGGGAGGGAAACTTTCTAAATGCATATTGTTATGTGGCTTTGGCTTTGGAATCAGATAAATATTTCACACGTTCAACAATAATATTAAATCAAGGGGCACCTGGACGGCTCAGTTGGTGGAGTGTCTGACTCTTGGTTTCAGCTCTGGTCATGATCTCAAGGTCATGGGGTCGAGCCCTGCATTGGGCTCTGTGCTCAGCATAGTCTGCTTGGGATTTTCACCCTCTCCCTTTGCCCCTCTCCCTCCTTGCTCTCTCTCTGTGTCTCTCAAATAAAATGAATAAATAAAATCTTTTTTAAAAAGGAAAAATATTAAAAGGAAAGGAGAAAAAAAACAATGTCTAAAATTAGAAAACAATCTGAAATGAAGGACTTTACATCACACTGGTGATATAACTACTCAGTGGAGATAATTACCTGAAGTGGCTTCACAATACAATATATTAACAGTAAATGCTTAAAAATATATTTTCTAAGGACAAAAAGAGCTGCAAATAAATTTCAAAATTGCATTTGGAAGTTTCACTGTCAGTATAAATATTGATGTTGTCTTTTGAAACTATTTTATGTAAATCATAGCATAAGGCAAATAAGTGATGATGCTAATAGGAGAATCCAAGATCTTCAGTATAAAAGAAAAGAGGTATGAGGATAAAACTAAAGAGGTTAAGTAAAAACCTTGAAATGTGGCATTTGGATTGGAAATATTAGCAGAAATTCATGATTCTTTCATTTTTCTGTTCAAAAGTTATGTATTTTCCAGCTTCATCCACTGAAAAATTTGGAAGCAGTGATAACTCACTATCAGTGAGCACATTTAGTGCCCAGATTGTGTCCTCCAGCCACCAAGAATTAGGGCTTCTTGGAGAAGCAGGTGATTCCAAATCTGGGTCAGGAAATAGATAACAGGAGCCTAAGACATCTTGTTGAGCCAGCCAGCAAGGACATTGTCACAGAGTAATGGGATCACACTGAATATATAAACACCTATTTGTCCATATTGACATTCAGAGAGACAGAGAGAGAGAGAGAGGGAGACAGAGAGAGAGAAAGCCTCACATCAAGCAAATACTATTAAACACCATTGGTGGTAACCAGACCACAATCCTCATCCTGAGAATTAGCAGTGACAAGAAGAGAATTAGGTCTTTATACTGTCATTCTTGTGCTATTTCATCTCAACCTAGAGCTGTCGTTTGTGAGCAATGGTAGTTCCTTATAAAAAAAATTCTAACTAATAAATGTAGAAGGATTGATGGGATTAGAAAATCACCTTTGTTTTTTTACAACCACTAAGAAAATAATAGATTAAGGCAATAATCACCAGTGGATGAAATTATTATATGAAAGGTTGATAGGGAATTTTATAATGGAGGGAGTCAGGTTGTCACTGCCTGAGCCCACTGATCCATCTTAGCACCACTATGTGTGTTCCTGACATGATGTCATATGGTGCACACAGCCCTACATGTGAAGTACATGCCTTAGTTTGGATTCCCTCAAAAGCACACCCTAGGAAAAACATTTGGGTGCAAATGGTTTACTTGGGAAATAATCCCAAAAAGTACCTTTAAGGGATTGGAGAAATGAGGCAGGGGAAGAAGAAAACCAAAACAAAGTGAAGTAAGGAATGAGCCACCACTGGGCCACCTGGGGTCCAGTTCCTGTGCATCATCCTCTGAAAGACTGCAAAGTGTCAGGAACTTTCTTGGAGAGGCCAGGAGGCTGGGGTCTTGAGCCACCAGCTCCCACCCTGCACTAGTCAAGGCTGTTACTGGGGCCTTAGCTCCCCTGCTGCTCTCCAGAGCAGAAAATACTCTTAGGGTGCGAGACTTGAAAGGGCATTGGTCTGGCAGGTGGGTAAGTGGTTTCCAGGACTGGCCCAGAGGATTAGATGAAGCACCAATGCCACCTGCTGTGGTATCATGTCAGGAGAGCTGACCTTTGGGCTGGCTTCTAGTTCTAGGAGATACGGAGATGGAGGAATGAGGTAAACAGTACTATGAGGAAGTGAGTAGACAAATCCAGAATGGGGGAGCCTTCTACAGGAGGAGCGATTTCTTTAACGAGGGTGTTCTCTGAGTTGGTTACAACTGTGGGCAACTGGGCTCAATCTGGCCAGGGTCCCTCTGAGGACCCACCAGGAAGAGCCTCGGACTTGTTCCACTTGAGGACTGAAAGCTGAGGTGTTTATCCAAGATTCCAGGCTCCCTTTGTTAAGGGTTGCCCCTTGGGGGCCTCAGCTTCCCGCATTTCTAAATTGTTCCCAGCTGGAGGGCTGTGAGGCCTTCCCCAGTGAAACTGAGAGCCCTGAGACAGAAGAACATAGGCTCTGTTGATGTGGGGGAGGGAAGGCACGCAAAACTATCTTCCCAGCTGCTTCCAGTTGAGTCAGGGGCCAAGGGGATGTGGAAGGGGCACCACCAGACTCTGTATGCATTTTGGCGGATTCCAAAAAGAATCCTGCTGCTGCCCTACTGGTTGCCTCCAGCACATATCCCTGGCTCTCACTGGGAACCAGAATTTCTGCTGTGCAGTTGTAGTGGAAGTGCAGGGCCATCTGTGCTGTGTGTGTGTCTGTGTGTGTTGTGGTGAAAGTGCTGTATAGCCCCTGCCTTGTTCTCAGAAGGACCAGGTGCTTCTCAGAGTGCTTGTGTGGAGCCATGCCGGTTCCTGCTCACAGATAGCTCACAGATAGGGGCTCTGTGAGCACTGGAGTTCCTTCATGTTGCTTCCCTGCTTAGGATCATCCAGGCAGCTGCTGGGCCTCCTGAGATGCTGGAATGCAGCTTGGCTGCCTGGGTTCCTCTGGGGGGGCTGGCAGGGCCACAGTAGGACTGGCCTCTGCCCCCACTCCTGCCCCATCCTGGTGGCCATCTCTCCTCTCTCCACTCATCCTTCCCAGCCCTCTATCTTCCCCCCTCAGTGTGGCTCCCCTTCATGTCTGCCACCATTTTGGCCTTCCGTCTGCCTCAAACCCTCCATGGCTCTTTGTGTCCTTCCTCCTCCAGCCTTGTTTCCACCTCAAGAGCCAGTTTTAAAAACCGACTCTTATAAAAAGGTTTTAATTACAAACACGCTATAAAGAGACATTAAAAGTTGGAAAGAGGGAAAAGAAAAAGAATAATCCTGTCACTCTAACTCAGCAGCTGTGGTCAATTTTGGTTATTTCCTTTCAGTCTTCTCAAAACGAATTTCTAAACATATCATCCTATACTTTGATCTTATATTCTGCTTTTTAATTTTAATAATAAATCCTTCTGCTGGCTTCCAATGTCAAAGCAAATATCAAAGCACCTTTGCAGTGGCCTACAAGGCCCTACGTGACCTGCCTACCTACCCTGCCTCCCACAGGTGCCCAGTGGTGCACCCTCCTTCCAGATACTTCTTTCCTCTGCCCATCACTCTGCTCTCGCTACAATGGGAGCTTACCTTTCCTGAAGGTGCTGAGGCCTCAGGGCCTTCACACTGGCTATTCCTATGCCTGGAATGTCTTCTCCCAAGTCTGCATGGATCACTTCTCACCCCCAAATTGAAGGATCACTTTGTCAGTCAAGGCTATCATGTCCACCCTCCCTAAATGGCAGCACCTCCCAACTGCACTCCCAATCTGTTACCCAATTTTTCACTCTAACATTATTGGGAAACAACTCTATTGCACTCATGTTGGGCAGACACCTTTACCTGTGATTTTCCCAACCATCGCCTGGAGGGACATTTTGGTTGAAGTGGAATTGCTGGGTTCAAAGGTGTGTACATTTAAAATTTCTATGGCAGGGATCCCTGGATGGTGCAGCGGTTTAGCGCCTGCCTTTGGCCCAGGGCGCGATCCTGGAGACCAGGAATCGAGTCCCACGTCGGGCTCCCTGCATGGAGCCTGCTTCTCCCTCTGCCTGTGTCTCTGCCTATCTCTCTCTCTGTGTGTGTGACTATCATAAATAAATTTAAAAAAATTAAAATAAATAAATAAATAAATAAATAAATAAATAAATAAATAAAATTTCTATGGCATTGGCAACTCGCTCTATACTAAGGCTTCACCAATGAGTACTACTACCAGTGGCACCTGACAATGCTTTCTCCCCTTATTTGCCTAATTTTTGCCCATTTGATAAGCAACCTGCATCGTATTGTTTTAATCTGCATTTTCCTTATTAGAACTCACATTGAGCATCTTTTCATACACTTATTACAAGTTTATATTTCTTCCTGGAATTTTATTTTTCATATCCTTTTCTCATTTTTCTATTGGATTATTCATCTATTTTTTATTGTTTTATGAGTTCTTTGTATGCTGTGGATCTATTTAGCCCAAAGTAGATTTTACCATTATCTAGTTCTAGCTAAGTACAGGTTTCCAGGGGTCTTCACTTCCATAGTACCACCTAATCTATGGATGTCAAAGATCTCACCCACTGGTTTAGGAGGAGGAGTAAAAGTCTTAAGTCACTTAAATAGGGGAGGCATTGGTAGGACTAAGTGTGGACAGAGCTCCTCAGCAAAATCCCAGGACAGGGGTGAGCATCACTTCTTTTGAGCACTCCAGACAACTGTCAGTGAAGGCCCTGGATGGAGAGCGAATAGCTGAATGGCCTAAGTGGCCTGGAGCACCTACATAAGTGGCCATAGAAGATCTGCTCGTAAAGGCGCAGCCCCCACAAAGCTCCCAGCCAGTGAGGTTAGAGGGTGTGGCCATCTCTGGGCACTGACTCCTTTGTGGCCCTGGAGGCCTGGTACCCTCATCCTAGTCCCCCTTGACCTCTTCCAAGGTCATGTCTGATCCGACTCTCTTTCTCCCTCTCTGCCCCATCTCTCCATTGATTGCTCTAGGTAGCACCTGGTCTGGGTCTTCTCTGTCCTCTTTGCAATCTATAGTTAATTTATAAACTCTATCTCCAGCTTCCTTCAGGATCTACCCTTTTGATTTTCAAGAGCATTTTTCTTCAGCAAAAGCAGCTTCTTGCAGATCAAAGGCTCTGCCTTTCAAAAATGTGGTTTCTTATGTGGGCTTCAGCAGATGATCTGGAAAGTTAAAAAACAATGCCATCTGAACGTTGGCTCTTTCTCTCTCTTTATATTCCCGATATAAAAGCACTAATTCTCCTGGAGGTCAAGTGGAACCTCTGATTGACGTGAGGAAGTGGAAAAACTAAGAGCAAAATTGTTATTTTTGAGATATGTACTTGCGGCATTACTGCATGTTCACGGCAGGCTTGTTTTCCCCAGTCTGTTACTTGTCTTTCAACTTGGCTCTTGTGGTCTCTGTCATTCTGAAGATGTAGTCAAATCTATCCACCTTTCCTACTTTTCTTCTAAAGCTTTCATGGGGTTTTTTCATATTCAGTTCTTTAAATCAACGGTACTTTGTATGTGTGTAAGGCAGAGTTCAGATTTTTTATCTTTCAAATCAGAGAGCCATTTGTCCAAATGCCATTGATTACATAGTTTATATTTTCCTTGTGGGTTTGAAATGCTACCCTTAAGACAGATAAACAGATAGGCAGACAGTCTCTCTTCTGCTATCCTGCCTGCCGATCCCTTGTGGTGTAGTCAATAAATTCCCATCTCCTTAAAAAAAAAAGATAGGATGAAGAAAAGAAAGAAAGGAGGAAGGAAGGAAAGAAAGAAAAAAAGAAGAGAGAAAAGAAAGAAAGAAAAGAAAGAAATTCTCTTCTTTTATAAGTATTTTTATTTCTGGCTCATTTTTATTCATTAAAATTATTTTTTCTTGTGGAGAAAGAGGGAATTGGGAGTTACTGCTTAATGGGGACAGAGTTTCAGTTTGGGAAGATGAAAGAGTTCTGGAGATGGATGGTGGTGATGGTTGCACAACAGTGTGAGTGTAAGTAATGCCACTGAACTTTATATGTAAAAATGGTTAAAATGGCAATTTTATGTATATTATACTACAATAAAAAATTCTAAAAAAAATTTTTTTGGATCTTCTAATCTTGTGTATTTTTTCTTCCTGTTAGACTTGAGAATCAGGTTGTCAAATTCCATAAAAAGTACCTTTGATATTTTTATTGAAATTACATTAAATTTATAGATTACTTTGGGGAGAACTGACATCTTTTTAATACTGAGCTTTTCCACCCAGGAACATGGTGTGTCTTTCCATTTATTCAGATCATTTTTAAAATATCCTTCAGTAAAGTTTTATAATTTTATTCATATCAGCTTATTCCTAGATATATGATGGCTTTAGTCGCCACTCATGAATGGAATCATGAGTATAGCACTCAGGTCTGTCCTCAGCCCAGACCCTGGGATGAATGACTGGATCCAAAAGACACATGAGTCAGGAAGTAAAAACTGTCATTTCATTTAAAGCCTCTGCAATAGGCAGCAGGTGTATCCAAGCGAACTGAGCCACAGAGGCTGGCAAGGTCAAGAGGAAGGACCTTCAGGATCAGAGAAAGCCAAGTTTATCACCTGTGTGGTCAGGAAGAGGGAGAAACTGAGATGATGAAGGTTGGGACCTATGCTCACCTTGAATACTGATGTGCCCCAAATGCCTCTTTCATTCTGCAGAGCAGATTGTGGCTTTGGAGCCAAGAGACCTGAGTTTGAACCCTGGCTCTGTCATTACTAGCTCAGTGGCTTTGGGCCACTGATTTTGCTGCTCAGAAACTAAGTGTCCTCACCAGCAAAATAAGAGTGTAATGTAATTCTAATTACATATTTAGTTGTTGGATCATTTGTCTGTCCCTCCCCGCCCCCAACCTGTAACTCTACATGGGCAGGTACCAATTCATCAATATGCAGGGCTACTTCTAGCCCATCCAGTGCTTTTGAAGGAATTAGGAAAAGGCACCCTTCTGAGCAGACACAGCTTTGTGAGTCCAGTCTGGTGACTGGCCTGTTGGCTGGATCTTGGCTCCCACTTGTCTCTCAACTGAGTGCCCTTGTGTAGTGAGTGACCTGCCCCAGTGTGTATACACAGTGCTTGGCACAGGCCTGGCAACATGAGAGGTATTCAAGGAATTCACTGAATAGATAGATGATTAGATGTGGGGGCTTAGGGAGAAGGAGATGAGGGAACCCCTAAGGGGTTCTCACTTGAGCTCAAAAAGAAGTCCTCTGCTTCCAGATATAAAATAACACAGATTATTCCAAGTACTTTATCTCTCTTAATTCTACAGGTGCTGGGGATGGTGTCCACTAGCACCTAGGCTGTGACCTCTACAGGAATGGTTCAATCTGATGATCTGGTGGGATGGAAACCCCAGGTCTTAGGAAGCCTCCAAGAAGCATCCTCACTCAGGGAAGAAGAAGGAGACTGACTTGGTAACAAAACTGTGAGCAATCTAGGGAAGTGGAGACGAAGAGTAGATGAAGAATAACTGGTATGGGAGGGGGTACTTTCTGAGGAGGGGAAAGAATGTGGTGACCTGAAGGATGAGGAGGATCCAGACACAAGAAGTGTGTCTGGAACATGCTTGGATGTTGGATGGAATGTGCAAAAGTCCTGACACTGGGGACGGGTTGCTTAGCCCCCCTGGGGAGCTGAGTATTGGCCAATTTGGCTAGTCTTCCATGCCTCATTTCATAAACTTTTCAATAATTAGATGCCCTTTGGGATTTTTCTACACTACCCTCCTCTTTCTGAACTTTGTGAGGTTCAAATAACTGAGACATAGCCTCACTATACCACCATCTCCCCGACATGTACTTTGTCTCTTCATATAGGGCCAGCCTAGGTTTGACTGGATCATCTCACCAAGACCAATAAGAGTTCTAACTAAAAAAAAAAAAAAAAGAGTCCTAACTCCAAGGCAGTTCTGGTGGCTCAGTGGTTTAGCACCGCCTTCAGCCCAGGGCTTGATCCTGGAGACCCGGGATCAAGTCCCATATCAGGCTCCCTGCATGGAGTCTGCTTTTCCCTCTGCCTGTGTCTCTGCCTCTCTCTCTGTGTGTCACTCATGAATAAATAAATGAAATCTTAAAAAAAAAAAAAAAGAAAGAAAGAAAGAAAGAAAAGAGTCCTAACTCCACCATGTACTAGCTGTGGTCTTTGTCAACCCCTCACAGTCTCCTTCTCTATCCATAAAATGGGGATGAGAAAATTGACCTAAGTTGTTGGGAAGATTCTGTCCTCAATAATAAAGGCAAGTAGTGCAAGAATAAAGGGGAGACAATTAAAAACTCCAGGAAAAGGGCACATGGGTGGCTCAGTTTGTTAAGTGTCTGACTTTGATTTCAGCTGGGGTCTTGATCTCAGGGTGGTGAGTTCAGGCCCCAGTTGGGATCTATACTGGGTGTGAAACTTACTTAAAACAAAACAAAACAAAACAAAAAAAAACCAACCTCTAGGAAAAACATAAAGATGTAGAAGGAAGGAAATATACAAGCCCACTTCTTAACTCAGCAATGAACAATGTTTAGATGGTGAGAGTAATCCTTAAGCTTTTAATTTCTTTTTCATGTCTTTCTGTGCTGGCCAGAACTACCAGTGCAACACTGAACAAAAGCAGTATTAGTGGGCAACCTTGCTTTGTTCCTGACTTTAAAGGGAATGGTTCGCATATGCATCATCAAGTATGAATGCTAGCTTAAGCAGCTGTGGGAATAGTGAAATCTGAATCCTCACAGAACCTCTGATCTTTTTCTTCTTGCAACTAAACAGTGGTTTTCATGCTACAACCATTCCAAGATTCCACAGTCCCAGTGCAATGAAGTTTAAGCCTTTTAAAAGCCTAGCATTCAAGGCCTCTTACCCTTTCCCAATTCTGTGTCTTTAGGATTTACCCACTCATCCCATTCCAGATGTCTGGACATTCCAGAACACACCCTTCATGAGATCTTGAATTCTATCTTGGAGTATCTGTCCTTTGCGTTCTTGCCTGCCTGCTTTTCTCCTTGTCTGGAATACCCTTCCCTTCGCGTACTTACTCCCACTTATCTTTGAAAAGCCAACTTACCGCATTAAGGAAACTTGCCTTCCACCCACTCCAGCACTCGGCATAAGATTCATTTATAGTCTGGGGACACAGGTCCCAACACACACTAGGGTCTTTATGTATGTGTCTGTTGAATAAACACATATGAACTCCTGACTAAGACTTTAGGTTACCGAAAGGAAGGAAGTCCTGTTCTTCCAACAAATCCAGACTGTGCTTTTGCTTCAGCCTCCAAACTCCCACACATGTTCAAAAATGTTGTCTTCTGCCTTTATACTTGATCAGCAGTTTGGCTCAAAATAAAATACTTGAGTCACACTTTCTTTCCTTGCTGACTTTGTAGGTGGTGCTCTATTGAGTTTGAATGCTGGATGCTGCCATGAAGAAGTCAGAGGCCAGCCTGGTATCCACCCCCTTGTAAGTGACTAGTTTGCTTTGGTTAAGCTGCCCAAAGGATTTTTTTTTTTATAACTTTGAAATCTAATACCTTTATTAGGACATATTTGATATTGATCATTATGGATCAGTTTTCCTGGGTCTCATTACCTTTTCAATGTCTCCATTTTTTCAAGACATTTTCTTGAATTATATCTTGAAATATTTGTTTGATGCCATCTTTTGGTTTACTTTTTCTGTTACGTGTATATGGTCTCTGTCATTTTCTCTCATTATTTAAACTTAAAAAAATCTTTTCATTCCATTTCTCTCAAGTTCTCATTTCTATCCTCTGTCCCCTGTAGTGTTTCAGCAGAGTCTGTGCTCTTTGGCGCTACATCCACGTTAACTTTTATTTCTGTGTTATTGTAATTTTCCTGAATCCTGACAGCTTGTTTTACTTCCTTTGGTGGTTTTGCTTTTATTTCTGTGAGCTCTTCTATCTCTTCTCTGTACTCTTGTTTAGTAGAAATAAGCCCTTGGCATAGTGTGTGGTGTATTGTGGGAATTTTGTGAAGTTCCTCTTCATTATCAAGGCGACTACTTTCATTTTCTTGTATTTTCTGCCAGGCTTTCATCAAGTCAAGATGAATTTTTTGCATACTTGTGATCATGCTTCAAATCCAATTTTGCAGTATGCTTGTAAACCTAACTATATTATAAGCATTAGTTTCCACACTTTTGTAAGTATTTGATGGTGGCACACCATGCCATTGAATCAACATGTCATTATTTAGGTGACCATTCTTCTGCTACTGGACATTTTGTACTGTTACAAATAATTTCCTATTGAATTATATATTCTATGTTATTGTTGCTTTCATTTGTACCTCATTTTCATTTCCTACCGCAAGTTGAATGTTCTTCCATATTTACTTACTACTTCTATTTCCTCATTTGAATTGCTTGCTTGTGACCTTTGTCCAGACAGATATCTCTTAGCAACCTATTTTTCATTGGTGGGTATGAAATCCTTACATAATATAGACATTAACCACTTGCCATTTTCCCCATTCCCAGGTGACATTTACATTTTACTTACTTTTCTAACACACAAACTTTTGGTGTTTTACCTATTAGTCTTTGCATTTGTGATTTCTTTGACTTAGTACATTGTTTATCCAACAAATACCGTGTGAGGACCTGGTACATATGACAGGTGCATGGAGAGGTATGGAGTGGAGGAGTAAAGGACACCCCAGTTCCTGATTTCCAGTTAAGTTGGGGATGCAGACAAGAAAACAATCACAGTGTTGTCCCAGTAAGGGCTAGAACTGTGAGGATTGCAATGGCAGCTGCAGCAACGGCCAATTGAGCTAGCTCTCTGCATCCAGCCCCTTTCCAAGAACTTGCATACAATATCTCATCTAAACCTCACAACAGCTCTGTGACTTACAGGAGGAGGAGGATCTTCAAAATCATTACAGTTAGGGAGAATGATCTTCAGACTGCTAACGTGACTTATCCACGCTCCAACTGTTACTAAGAGCTGAAGTCAGTATTTGAAATCAACCAGTTAAGACTGTAGAGCTTGTGTTATTAACCATCCTACCAAACCAACTCCCAGGGGCAGGGTGGTGATGGCAGCAGTGATAGTGATAGAGTTGCCCATCAAGGAAAGCCTCCTGGAGGAGATGAGTCAGCACTGAGAAATAAAGGATGAAGACAATTTCACCATCAGGCAAAGGATTGTGGAGGAATGAGCACCACCCAATTGTGGTCCGTTGAATCAAATGTATTGTGTGATATAAGGAGAAGCAGATTTGCCCCAGGCATGGAGCCCCCTGAGAGGCTGTAAGTTGGCCAATAGCCAGCCTCAAAGTACAGGTGGTTCTTTCCTAACCCACATTTTACTGTCTGTAATAAACTGTCTGTTTATTCCCAGCAGGCTCCATGTCAGGTGCTGGGGACACAGAGGTAAACAAGACACTCAAGACACCTGCCCCATGGAGTTTATATTCAAGGTGGGGGAAATAGACAAGAAAGAAAATGTACTGAATGTTTGCTCTTGCCCAATGTTCTTAAAAATTCCCTTTCTACATTTTGATTATTCCTTATATCTCAAGTTCCTTCTTCCCAAAGCAGAAGCCTGCCTTCTTTGAAGCAAGGGTGCAGGCATGTGACCCACTTTACTTCAATCCCACTCACCCATCGGAGATACCAAGTAGGCGGTGAGCTCTGTGTGGGATCAGATGCACATGGGGTACACCTTTTGCTGGCCTGGGTGGTGGCCAACGCAGTATGGTTCTGGAGTCAGTGACAGTGGCAGCAACTCCCTCGTCAGTCCGATTTTACAGTGTGCTTCTTGGAGATGCCCCTGCGAAGCTGCGTCTAGAGCCTGTTTCTCTATCATCCGATAAGCCTAACATGCCTAAGTAAATTCCCTTTCTAATTAAACTGGCCGGAATAGATAACTGAGAGGCTAAGAGATTTTCCCCAGTGGTAGTTCTGGGACCAAACCTGGGAAAGGAAGAATCCAGACCCTGATGTCCTATCCTAGGTACCGCTGGGGTGATACCCCGGCTGGGGGGATCAGGCCGAAAGGGTTTGCTGGCACCCTCACATGATCATCCATGCTCAGCCTGGGCAGAACAACATGACTGCCTCCCCTCCTTGAGTCTTCTTCCTTGAGGACTGCAAGGTGATGTGTTTTGGGATGGGACTGTGTATTTTTAAAATTTTATTTTCTATTCTTTAAAAAAATTTATTTTTAAGCAGTCTCTACACCCAACATGGGGATCGAACTCACAACCCTGAGATCAAGAGTTGCGTGCTCTACCAACCGAGCCAGCCAGGCACCCCAGATTGTATATTCTTATTAATAGTATTGTTATACAATTATATATCCATCTTATACTCAGAAATAAGTAAGGGGCTAGAGCCCAAATGGACTTGTCCCAGGAAGGGAAGAAGGAGAGAAATAATCTAGGGTGTGTGGCCTTGGGGTTGTGAGCCATCCCGACCCCGCATTATATATGTGAAGGAGCCTGGCTCAATGCCCCCTAGAAGCCAGATTTATGTCCTTTGACGTCACTGTTAAGACTAACTGCACAAGGGGAAATGGGGGCTCCTGCCACCAATTCAGATTCTGCTTTAATTAAATCAGATCTTGTCCAGGGAGACAAAATAACTCGCCAAGAGCACTGAACTGGTGGCAGGGGGAAGTCAATTGCACAGAAATGGCTTATCTACCAGCAGGGCCTGCCTGTTAGCGGTGCAAGGCGAGAGAGAGGTGTTTTTCTGTTGGATGCATTTCTTTGCATTTTCCAAGGCTGGCAGATCAATAGCTACAAACAGCTAAAATAAAGTTCCGTCTTTGCTCTCCATACCCTCTGACAGGAGATGACGGGCCACTGGATAACTCAGGTTCCCATCAGATGTTACTGCTGTCAGCAACTGCTGTCCATGACCTACTCGGAACAGCCTTCAAAGGTGAGGGCTACTGTGCCTTTTTCAGAGATATGAAAACTGAGCCTTGGAGAGGGACATCATGACCCAGAGTCCCAGAGCTTATCCTTGGCCTTAGGCCTCTGTGCCTGCAAGGTGTTTATTATCACAAGCTAGGTTATTGCCGTCGTCAATTCCCCAGGCTAGAGAGTAATCGTGACCCTCAGAGAGGGAATAACCTTGCTTGCTCAAGGTTACAGAGCTAGTGGATGGCAGGGCTGGATTTAGAAGCCGGCTCGTGGGATCACAGAACCCCCTGCTAGGAGAGCTCATTGGTCTGGGCTGGTCTGGCCCCTGAATGCCTGCCCTGGAATCAATGGGAGATGGGCATCAAGACTCGTGTTCCTCTGAGAATCCCTGGAGGGAGAAGCAGGCTCCTTCCCCATCCACAGTAGCAAGGGCATCAATTCCTGGCTCTGGAAGGATCTACTCCCCAAAGCTGCAGCTCTATTTTTAGCCTTGAATCCATCAATAAGTGGAGCCTGGCAGAGCAGGCAAACTCCTGGCTGCCTGGTATTAATAAGAAGAGAGAATGGGACTGTTTATTAAGCGCTTTCTGTGTGCTGGGCATTATGCAAAGTGCTTAACATGGATTATCGGCCTAAATCTTTACAACATTCCTATGAAACAACTACATTATTATCATTTTATAATTAAGGAAAATGAGGCTCAAAGATGTTAGGGGATTTGCTTGAGACCACACAGCTGATAAACTGTAGAGCCAGGATCCAAAGGCAGGTCACACCCAAGTCTGTGGGACCCTGAGTCCATGCACTTTCCTCCTTACCGTTTTGTCCAATAGAACAGGCCCCTGGCTGTGGGGCAGCCTGGCCGGTGAGGGGGTGAGGGGCTGGGACAGGGCAGGCTGGCTGCAGCAACCAGGATACTAGGAGGTGCTGTGAAGCCAGAAGGAGCCAAAAGCTCCAGCTGCTTGTGCTGCTTGGTTGGTTTCTGTCACTGAGAAGAGAAACCCAGGCCTGGGAGTCCCCAGATGGAGAAAGGCTGGAAGAGCATTGTGGGCAGAAAGAAGAGCATAGGCAAAGGCAAGGAGATATGAAGTGAGGCTGGTTCAGGGCATAGTGAATAGTCTGGTAGGATTTGGGCAGAGAAGGAAGTCTGGTCAGGAGCTGGGCAAGATCCCAAAAGCTCTTCAATCCCAGGCAGGGAGTCTCCGTATTCTGGATCCTGGAAAGACTAGGGGTGGAAGAGTGGCATTGTCATGTCTGAGCTTCAGAGCAGGGGGTGGATTTGAGAAAGAGGCCGGAGAGAGGGAGACAAATGGCTATCCCCACTACTAACAGTGATAACAGCTTCCATTTGTTGAACACCTGCTATGTGTGGCTGGCCTCATATTAGGCCCTTTTCATAAGCGATCACCTAATATACAGGGCAGGTGCTCCAACCGTGGTGGCTCTGTGAACGCTTTTGTTATTCCTCTTTTACAGACGAGGAAACAGAGGCTTTGTGAGGTCAAGTGACCACCCAGGGCCACCAGAACGGGAATCTCCAGAGACCTTGGTGCCATGCTGGCCAGATAGGAGGGTGCAGAGTAATAAACAGTCTCTGGCAAAAGGACATTTATCTGAGGTCTCAGGAATGGAGGCGATATGTAGTTTTCAACGATGACAGAGATGAAAAAAATTTTTTCCCTTTAAATCAGTTTATTCTCACACTGAGGATAGTAGTTATGTTACTAAGGTTACAAAGTGCTTCTGGGCTGAAACCAGTAGAAAGCCTCAGTCAGGGGAGAGGGCATTGTGTCTGCAAGGCAGTGGCTAGGGGTGGGATGGAAGGGCAGGGTCTCAAGTTCTGTGAGTCCAGCAGCTCTGAGGTCTCCCCTGATCAGAGGTGTGGCCAAGGCTCAGGGTTCGGAGGCCCAGTAGCAAGCTGCAGAGGTGAGTGAAGGAGGGGGTAGGTCTGAGTCCCAGCTGCATATGACATCAGCAAGGTCAAAGTCTCTAAGGAGGGGGAAATATACCACCACCACCACTGCCACCACCAATAATGGGGACATGTGAAAATGTAAAGAGATACAGGAATCAGCTAGAAGAGCTCCCAGTGGCCCAAGCTGGAATAGTTTGAGCAACAAAATAAATAAGGCAGTGTTGGGCCACAACCCGAAGTATGAAATAAATATCCATGAGTTCATACTGATATCAATAAATGATTGGATAAATGGTATAAATAAGTGATTGAAAAAAGACAGATCTCCCATATGGAATTCCAAATAATTTATGTAGATATTCCACCCTCCAGGAGGTGGCTCATAGCTCCCCACTGCTTATGTGTGGGCTGTACACAGTGACTTCCTTCCTAAGAGAACTGTTGAGGAACAGAGTTTCCTCAAACATGATCAAGGTCAACATCAACAGTGATAAGTCATGCCGATACGATGTATGTCCATCAGCAGTCCCTGGCAGCCTTGGAAAAGGTCCACTTTTCATAAAACAAGCATACCCACCTGGGGTAGCCACAGCTCCGGTTCATTCCTGGCTGTCTGTCCACACCCCTGCAGGATGGGGATGAGGAGCCCTAGAGGACCCGACCATTGCCTAAGTGGCTGGAAGCTCAGGAGCATGGGAAATGTGGTCACTTCAGCTGCAACCAGGACTTCGAGAGGCCGCCACATCCAGGGGTGTCTTGGGAGGGTACATTCGACCGGGAGAAATTAAAGCACGCGCGTTATAAGGTTAAGGATAACTACTAAAGATTAGAAACAGAAAAATCTAATTTCCAATCTTTGGAGGAAAATAAAGGGACTAAGTGTGATTTGATAAATCCTAAAGAAGGCAAAAAGGAACACAAAAGGAAGCGGGGAATTTGTAATAAGAAAGGATATGCAGCCAAAGTAGAAATAAGACCAAGTGTATCAGTAGTCCCAGACATATGACTAGGTTAAACACATCGATGAAAGACAAAGATGCTCTGATGGGAATTCTAAAGTCTAGCTATATGCCGTGTACAAGAGGTGTGGTGAAAAGCAGAACTGCACATAAAGGTTAAAAATAAAAGGGTAGAGGGATGCCTGGGTGGCTCAGCGGTTGAGCATCTGCCTTCAGCTCAGGGCATGATTCCCGGGTCTTGGGAACAACTGCTGCATCGAGGTCCCTGCATGGAGCCTGCTTCTCCCTCTGCCTATGTCTCTGCCTCTCTCTCTGTGTCTCTCATGAATAAATAATTAAAATCTAAAAAAAAAAAGTGGGGGTAGAAAAATTATACCAGGCAAACTCTGATCACAAGGAAGCAGGGTACTAATAAATTAAGCAAATAATAAATGAATAACTAATTACTGTAATAGTTTATTATTAATAATAAATGAATGAACTAATAAGTGAATTAAAGCAAAAGAACATATATGGTAAAAATCTTTAAAAAAAAAAAAGGAGGGGGGCGCCTGGGTGGCCCAGTTGGTGAAGCATCTGCCTTTGGCTCAGGTCCTCATCCCAGGTTTCCTGAATGGAGACCCACATCTGGCTTCCTGTTCAGCGGGGAGTCTGCTTCTCCCTCTCTCTCTACCTCTCCTCCCAGCTTGTGCTCTCGCTCTCCCTCTCAAATAAATAAATAAAATCTTAAAAAAAAAAAAAAAGAACATCGATAGGAAGGAAGAGAATATTTGGCACAAATGAAAGTTGTAATCTACCCAAAAGAGGTAAAAATAAATGAATGTGTATGCACCTTAAAAGGTGTTTGAGATATAAAAGCAAGAACTCAGCGAAGTAAAGGAGTTAACAACAACAACAAAAAAAAGGGGGCAACCCGGGTGGCTCAGCAGTTTAGCGCCGCCTTCAGCCCAGGGCCTGATCCTGGAGACCCGGGATCGAGTCCCATGTCGGGCTGCCTGCGAGGAGCCTGCTTCTCCCCCTGCCTGTGTGTCTGCCTCTCTCTGTGTGTCTCTCATGAATAAATAAATAAAATCTTAAAAAAAAAAAGGGAAAAAAAAAAAAGGAGTTGACAAGTCCATTAAAATCATGAGATTTAGGGGATCCCTGGGTGGCGCAGCAGTTTAGTGCCTGCCTTTGACCCAGGGCGCGATCCTGGAGACCCGGGATCGAATCCCACGTCGGGCTCCCGGTGCATGGAGCCTGCTTCTCCCTCTGCCTGTGTCTCTGCCTCTCTCTCTCTCTGTGACTTATCATAGATAAATAAAAATAAATATATTTCAAAAAAAATCATGAGATTTAAAAACACCTCTCTTAGAAATTGATAGATCAAGTAGATAAAAAATAATTAAAAACACGATAGAGGATAACGTGGACTGATTCACTCCACATCTGTTCCCATATACAGTCGTGCTTTCTTATCTTGCAGAGGATGGAAAGCTGAAAACGATTGCCCAGTCCCTTACAGCTAGTGTTCCAAATGTGGATTAATTTCTGGCCCCGGGTACCACTGTGCAAGATCTGGAAGGTGGATGAGAGGCGGAGGCCATTGTCCTCTCCCTTGGGCAGGTGCTGCTTACGAGCCCAGTGGGAGAGCCACTGGGGTTCTCTATGCCCATATCTGGCCTCCAGTTTTGTGAATGTTGGGTCACAGTGGCAGCCAGGGCTGTGCCGTGTCCCAATCTTGGCTCGCTACCAGCATGCCATATTTGTGGACTGCTCTAGTGGCGGTGTCCCGAAGCCCGGCCTAGAGTGCACTCTTGTGGCCCTTCCAGCAACCTGGTAAACACCCACCACCTCGTATTGCTGGGGTGGTCATTGTTTTCTGCACTGAACCCCCGTTTCTACCGTTTCAAGTTACTATAGATTATTGTGGATTTGAAAAACATGATTCAAACGCTGAGGTAATAAAGAGGCAGGAAAAGCTTATACCATTAAGCGGAGACTTTACATGATTTCAACACACAACAAATATTAACCCTGACCCTAACCCTCATCTGTAAAATAGGGATAATAACAATATTTACCTCATAGACTTGATATAAAGATTAATATAGATAAATCAAAATAGATAAATATAGGCAAAGCATTTAGATCAGTCCTGGCTCAAAGTATCGTTACATGTATTAGTGATCATGGTCTTTTTTTTTTTTTAAGATCATTTATCTATTTATTCATGAGACACACACAGAGAGAGGCAGAGACATAGGCAGAGGAAGAAGCAGGTTCCCTATGGGGACCTGGATGTGGAACTCGATCCCAGGACCCCAGATCATGACCTGAGCCAAAGGCAGAAGCTCAACCACTGAGCCACCCAGATGCCCCAGCAACCAGTGTCTTTTTATCCTCAGTACCATATGGTGCTAATAACACCACCACATCCCCTTTCTTTGCCAATGGTGGGAGATTTCCATTATTGAAGTGGACCAGAATAACAGTTCACCTGTTCTCAGGAGGCTTGATCGAGTCTCTGCCATCATGACCGGAACATTCCATAGTGGGAGGTCTTTTCACTTAAAAAAAAAAAATTCTTTCTTTCTTTCTTTCTTTCTTTCTTTCTTTCTTTCTTTCTTTCTTTCTTTCTTTCTTTCTTTCTTTCTTTCATGATAGACATGGAGAGAGAGAGAGAGAGGCAGAGACACAGGCAGAGGGAGAAGCAGGCTCCATGCCAGGAGCCTGATGGGGGACTAGATCCCAGGACTCCAGGATCGCACCTGGGCCAAAGGCAGGCGCTGAACTGCTGAATCACCCAGAGATCCCTCCCCCCCAAAATCATTTCTTTAGAGCAGTATTGAGGTCATTAGTGGCACCCAGTCTCAACTCCAACCTCATTTGTGAACCTGACAGCCAGATTGAGATGGATAGCTTTCGAGATGGATCACACAACATCTCTTTTTTTCTATGAGTTTTAGATTTACAGAAAAAAATTGAAGATAAATACAGAGAGTTCCCATATACCTGGCACTCAGTTTCCCGCACTGTAAACATTATCTTGATTTTTAAAGATTTCTTTATTTGAGAACGAGAGCGAGCAAGCGAGCATGTGCAAGCAGGGGGAGCGGCAGAGGGAGAGGGAGACAGAATTTCCAGCACAGTCCCCGTTGAGTGTGCAGCCCAAGGTGGGGCTCCAGGCGGAACTCCCATCTCCCCACCCTGAGATCATGATCTGAGCAGAAAGCAAGAGTTGGACGCTTCACTGACTGAGCCAGCCAAGCACCCCGAGATTATCTTGATTTTGAAATTCAACATTATGTCTCTGAGATACAGCTGTATTGATCTATAGATCTAGCACATTCCCTCTAACTGCAGCAGAGTATTCCCCCAACCTGAAAGCTGCTCCTGGCCTCACATAGTGCCAGTGAATTCCATTTCCCTCTCGCTGATGTCTATCAGATTCCTAGTTCCGCAGTGAAAATATTTACATAGCCATAATGTCATAAATGTCATCTGGTTTTAATGTTAAGAATCAATCTACAGGCAAAGAATGGCAAACTGAATTAGCTCTACAGGATTGGATGTACAAGCTACAAAGGTTGACAAAGCGAAAAGGTGAGTGGCTGGAGGAAGGGCAGCAGCCGGGATGGGAAACTATTCATTTCACACAGAGGAGAGTCAAGAGATGCAATCTCAGGAAGAAAGGACATTTTAAGACTATTATTCAAAGTGGTGATAGTTATCAATAGAAACAATAGCAACATAAATATGAAAGAGAAAAAAAAAACAGGAGGAGAGGGGGGCACAGGTGGTTAATGCAATCATCACAGCAGGGAGTGAATAGAGACTCTTACCATGAATAAGTCAAGTGATAGAATATGAGGATATTACTAATGTTATTAATATTATTAATTAGTAGTAGAGTATGAGATTATTCAGTTATGAAAGCAGCGGGAATAAGAAAACTAAAAACGACAACAAACACGGTGAAAGAAAGGTTGCTCCCCAGAGTCAGGAACTGAGAGGACGGTTAAGCTTTATTTTCTAACCTTTCAGTGGGGCTTGGGTAGGCATTTTCCTCCGTATGAGTTATATTTTTATATCTGATACAATTAAAGTAATAAATAATTAGGCAAAGGGGATCCCTGGGTGGTGCAGCGGTTTAGCGCCTGCCTTCCGCCCAGGGTGTGATCCTGGAGACCCAGGATCGAGTCCCACGTCGGGCTCCCTGCATGGAGCCTGCTTCTCCCCCTGCCTGTGTCTCTGCCTCTGTCTCTCTTGGTGTGTGTCTATCATGAATAAATAAAATCTTAAAAAAATAATAATTAGGCAAAAATGTGATTCTGATTCTCCTCGGGGTTCAGGCACTTTCAGTAACTCCCCGCGGCCTGAGGACCAAGTGTAAACTGTCACACAGATTCCCGGCCCCCCAATGCTTCTGCCCTCGGGTCGGGGCCCACCCACCCCCGCCCAGAAGCCCGGGGGATTTGGCACCTCCGCCGGGAAGCCCTCGGGAGGGAGAGCGCGCCCTCTGCCGGTGCCAGGACGCCCGCACGCCCGGGGGCCCGTCCCCGGCGCCTCTTCGGAGGCCCCGCCCCCGTTTCTCACGCCGGGCTCACCCCCGCCCCCGCCCCGCCCTCACGTGACCCCCAGCTCCAGCCCAGCTCGGGGGGGCATCCTGGGAGGGGGAGCCCGGGTGCGCAGGTGAGAGCCTCGGGACGGCTGGGCCGCAGGGGGCCGCAGGGGGCCGCAGGGGGCCGCAGGGGGCCGCCGGGTCATACCTGGTGGAGGTGTCCATCGGAGCGGGACGGGTGCGAGGGGCACCCCCCTGACTGTCTGCTCCCCACCCAGGGGTTAGGAGCTGAGCTTTCGGTGGAAAGAGGACCCTGCTCTTCGCCTCCCGTCTGCGAGCCCTTCGGTGAGTCGCTAAGTGTCCCTGTATCTCCGTTTCCTCCCCTGTGGCTGCCCCCATGAAATGAAATGATGCACACAGTGGGTAGTTAAGAGATGGCAGCTGCAGCTGCTATTAGTCCATCCCGTTTAAGCAAAAGTGGAACCGTCAGAGGTGGGAAGGCCTTAAGAGTGGCTGTTTGCCTTGCCTCCCCTGGGGCCCCAGGTCCAACCTGGGGTGCGCACATGACTGGGTGCTGACTCCCTGTGGCCCCTGGGAGTGCCCCCCAGGTGCCCCCAGCCCAGTGTTCTGAATGCGCTGGCAGCCTGGCGCTGCATGATGCCTTCTCCTCCCTGTCTCCTCATGGAGGAGGCTTCTGCTCTGGGCCCCTGTAGGAGGGCAGACATGTCCCAGGAGGGGGCTGCGGCGGGCTCCGGCCGGAAGGCCCTGTTCTCATTCCCCGTCGCCGCTGCTGTGGGCCTTTCCAGGAGAAGGTGGAAGAAGCCAGCTCCGCAGCAGGCTTGACACCACACCTGCCAGGGGCGAGCTCTCGGGCCCTGAGTTTGGGCTGGCAGCAGGAAGACAGTCCTGAGGGAGGAGACCCATGGAGGTGCCAGCTCCCAGGCTGGGGCTGCTCCTGGGGCCACCTTGGAGGCCGAGGCCCACTGGATTGTCCTGGAGCTGTAAGCCATGGGACAAAGCCAGGTTTGGTGCCTGGCCCCCAGCTCTGCTTCCAGCTGCCCACAGTGCCTGCTCAGGGGGAAGCTTGGGCCTCCGAGAGGCTCCAGACTTCTCTGCATGACATCTTAGCTGAAAGTTGACCTGGGAACCCTTGTGGCATGTCTGTGGATCTCCCAGAGAGAGCTCTGGTTGGCAGGGAGAGGCTGGCAGGGCTTGGGGAGATGAGCTGCTCCAGGCCAGGAGAGGCCAGAGATGGTGTGAGTGGTGAAAGAACCCCCACCCTCAGCAAAGAGTAGCCCCCCAAAAGGAGCCTACCATCCTCATCAGGCCCAGCCCCTGTGGGGGCAAGAAAGAAAAACAGGAAGTATGAGGCCCACTCAGAGGGTGGGGAGGGGGCAGGCGGCTTCTTGTGGTTTGCTTAGAGCCCTAGTGGGGACAACTCCCAGTGTGAGGGAAGCCCCCCACCAAGTGCTGACCTGGAGTCTTTGGGAGACCCTTGCAGTCCTCTCTCTCCCAACGACACTGGGTCTGGGCCTGTAGATCTGGGTGGAACTTGTGTGGGATGTGTATCAGAGACTGAAAAGTTGGAATATTTGCCTATTGTGGGGAATGGGGCCCAGCTAGGCAGCCCCCATGACCCCATGGAGGTCCTACTGCCTGATGGAGGAGAGTCCCCTCAGGCCAGTTGCCTGGGATCCTTCACAAAGCTCTGTACGGTACCTGGGAGTGTCTGGAAAGGCTTCCACAGAGTGGCAAGAAGCTGAGTCCGTAGTCAGGACTGGCTGTGATGGTGGCCCTGCTGTCTCATACAATCAGGAGGAGCTAGAGGTCACGGCTCAGCCAGTGTCCAAGGTGAGGCGGGGACAAGGACTTGCTGCTCCCACTGACATCACCTCCAGCTCTCTGGAGTCTGCAACCAGCAAGGCTCACTCAGGCCCATCCATGGGGCAGAGAAGATCCAAGTGTACCAAGAGGCTGAGGCGAGGCCCAGTGCTCCATGCCCAACACTGGGGCACAGACAGGAGGGCAGACAAGTCCAGTCAGGACCAGCCAGAGGACTCCAGTGCAGGAAGCTTCCCCAAACTGGTAAGTTGAGCCTGAGAAGTTGGGATAGGAAGGGCTTGGCCATCTTAACACCATGCTTGGCGGTGGAGTTGAATAGAGGTAAGCTAGAGAGGCTTTTAGTGGACATTAGCCTTCCCACCCATTTCACGCATGAGTCAACCGAGACCCACTGTGTCAGGAAAGAGAACATGAACTATATTTGCTCACATCTTGTGAGGGTTCATTATCTTTTGGAGTTGGTGAGTCCTGGGTTCAAATTTTGCCTCTGTCCACTTCCTAGCTGAGTGACCTTGAAATGTTTTTTAAACTAAGTTTTCTCATCTATAGAAAGGAGATACTAATTCCAATTTAATGGGAGTTGTTTTAAGGATTAAATGAGATGGTGGTGTAAAATAATGTGCCTTGCACCACATAAGGCACAAAGTAAATTACTTAATTTATGTTAAATTTGTGTTTCCTTTAGTGTTAGCAAAAGCCCTATAGATGGGCATTAGCTCCATGTTTCCAGGTGGGGAAACTGAGGCTCGAGGACATTAATAAACTCTTCCAGGCTCACACAAAAGAGAGTCAATGTCCAGCCATGTTCCCTGAGTTCACTACTTTTCTTTCCATTGTTCTTTAATTAAATTATTTTATTAATAACAGCTTACATGTTTTTTAAAAATTACGTCATTTTATTTATTTATTTTAGGGAGATAGAGCATGAACATGATTAGGGGGAGGGGCAGAGAGAGAGGGAGAGAGAGAATTCCAAGTAGGTTCTGTGCTGAGCACAGAGTCTGAAGTGGGGCTCGAACCCAGGACCTTGAGATCATGACCTGAGCCAGAACGGAGTCGGACGCTTAACCAACTGTGCTCCCAGGTGCCCTGATAGCAACATGTTTATATACAAGGCAGAAGGTCTTCTCACATAGTGGAATTTTTATCACATTCAATGAATACGTATTCTGTGCTGGGCACTTCTGTGTGAATAGTCACATGAAGCCCAGAGAAGTAAGGTAAATGGCCCAAGGTCACACATCTGGTAAATGATGGAGCCAGTATATATAAACCCTGGTGGTCCATCCTGAGAGCCCACTGCGTGCCTGATTCTGCAGCTTCCCTGTTGGCATCACAGTAGTGATGGTATCTAGCCTGCTTACCATGGGCTGGATACTACACTGAGCACTTTATCTTCCTAATAGGTCTGTGAGGTAGATGCTGTTGCTATATACCCATTTTACTGATGTGGACACTGAGGCTCAGAGAGGTAAAATGACTAGTTCAAGGCCAAACAGCAAATTCATAGAACAGGGATAGGAACAAATGAGCTGCTGGGCGATATACCACTCTTTGCTATTATAATGGCATTAGAATGCTATTACATTGTTTTTGTAAACAAAACATCTTTCATCAAAAACATTAGTTTTTAATAAAAACTCTAGTATGTGTTTACCATAGAAAATAAGAAATTAAAAAAAAAAAACACCCAGATGCCTGTCATCTTTTCCCTGTGCATGCATAGCTTTTCTTTATCTAGAAATAGGATCACGTGAGTCAAATGTATAACTTGACTTTTTTGGTATTTAAAAATTTTTTCACAATAGGTGCCTGGCTAGCTCAGTTGGTAGAGAGAGAAGAGAGTGCAGGGGAGCAGAGCAAGGTGGAGAGAGGGGAGAGGGAATCCTACACAGGCTCCATGCCTGATATGGGTTTCAGTCTCATGACCCTGAGATCATGCCCTGAGCCGAAATCAAGAGTCATACAGACACTTAACTGACTGAGCCACTCAGGCACCCTGGGCATGTGACTCTTGATCTTGGGGTCGTGAGTGCAAGCTCCACATTGGGCATAGAGTTTACTTAAAAAAAAAATTTTTTTTTTCACAATTAATTTGTTAACACAGAAAGAGGAAGTCCATTTAAATGCTTCCAGGCCCCATTGCCCTTCGTCTGGAGATAATCACTGTTAATGGCCATTGTTATGAGCATCTGCCTCTATATCTCGTACATATATATAAATAAGCTCATACCATGTTTCATTGTTCTGGGATTGGTGCTTTGTATATTTTTCAAGCATTATAGTATTTGGAGATCCTTCCAACTTGGTACATATTGTTCTGCTGAATCTGTGCTTTTCCTGTGCCGTGTATGCAGCAGGCTGCAGACATTTGTCACAGCCACAGGCGCTGCTAGGACCAGAGGATGGGCCAGAACTTCCTCTTCTCATTTCCCACCGCCATCGTGTAGTTAAGAGTCCGAAGCCTGGAGCCTGGAGCCTGGCAGCCTGGCACTCAGTCAGGCTTTGCCACTATCTGACCTAGGCAAGTGGCTTCACCTCTCTGAGCAGAATTTCCTCATCTGCAAAATGAGGGTGTGAAAAGTACCTACCTGATTGGGTGGTGGAGGGGAGCAAATGAGAGGACACGTGTTTGGCATTAAACACAGAGCCTTGTACAAGATGAACATGCAGAAATGTTACCTGTTGTTGACCTATATACAGTTGTGTGCTGTTCTGAGTAATGCTGGGGTGAAGCTCCCTGGGCATCTGGTTTCTCCCCGTTTCTGATGATTTATTTGGGCCACATACCTGGAATTGGGATTCTGGGGCCTGCGCTGGTCTGAGGGGCTCGTTGGAGCTTCGTGGTAGTGCCAGGTGCCAACCTGCCTTGACGAGAAGAAGCCAACAGCTGCTCCCTCCTCCAGGCCCCATCCTTGACTCAGCAGCACAGCTTCCTAAACAGCCTGTTGCTATGACAACTAATGCCAGCTGCAGGAGAATTGAGCCGGGGCTGTGACAGGGACCGGCCGGTGGTTGAGGCCAGGGCTGAGTGCGGCCTGGGCAAGCGTGGGCATAACGTCCAGCCCTGGCCCTAGCACCTTCTCCTGGAGGCAGCCTGGCTCATGTCAGGAGAAGACAGGTGGGGTGAAGATTAGTCCCTGCTTCTTTCTGCAGGGCAACTCTAGATGAGAGATGTCTCTTCTGTGAATTGTAGTTTCTTCCTCTATGAAATGGGAATCTGGTATGAGAGGTTGGTTGTGTTGTGTTCTTCTGGTTTGAGATACAGACTTTGTGAGGATATGGCAGGGTAGGTTGAAATGTCATTTTCTTCTCTGTCCTGAGCCCCGTGGTGGCCAGTGAGGTCAGGAGCTGCTTTGTGGTGGAGTAGCAGGTGACGTGGGGAGGGCAGTTCTGTCACAGACCCCTGGCTCTGCCTGTCACAAGCTGGGAGGCACAGAGCTCCTCTGGTCCCACCCAGGTGTGCAGGCTCAGGTGCGCTGTCTGCAGCTGCAAAGTGTCGGGAGCTGCGCGCGAGAGGAGTGTCTTTCTGGCAGATGGGTAGCCTGAGAATAGCTCTTTATACTGAATGCTTAAGGTATACCAGGAGCTTCACATGATGTCATCACCTCATATTGAATCCTCACAATAGCATTAAAAGTTAGTGTCAATACTCAATACTCCCGTTTGGGATTCAGAGAAGTTAAGGTCACACAGCAAGTAAGTGGTGAAACCACTTTGTTTTGTTGTTGTTGTTAAGCTAGTTAGTTAGTTTATTTATTTATAGCACAAGAGAGACAGTTTCAAGCAGACTTCACCCTGAGCGCAGAGCCCGACTTGGGGCTCAATTTCATGACCCTGGGATCATGACCTGAACCAAATCAAGAGTCAGACACAACCAACTGAGCCACCCAGGTGTCCCTGGACTTAGTTTTTGAATCCAGGCCTGTAGGCTTCCAGAATCTGTGCTCTGAGTCAGGCGGCCAAAGGCCTGGCTAAGGAGTTTGGATTTTTTTTTTTAAGATTTTATTTATTTATTCATGAGAGACACAGAAAGAGAGAGAGAGAGAGAGAGAGAGAGAGAGAGAGAGGCAGAGACACAGGCAGAGGGAGAAGCAGGCTCCAGGCAGGGAGCCTGATGTGGGACTCGATTGCGGGTCTCCAGGATCACACCCTGGGCTGAAGGCGGCGCTAAACCCCTGAGCCACCGGGGCTGCCCAGGAGTTTTTGATGGGATTTTATTATAATTTGTTTTACAAGCAAGGGGCCTCCTCTGGGGATCTCATGGTTCAGTGTGGGGAGGTAAACAAGTAACCAGAGGTGGACTGAGGCCCAGCAGACCTTAGACACCCAGAGGGCAGTTGACTGTCCTGGGGAAGGGTGGGTGGGAGGGCTTAAGATAGGGTAGGGCAGAGGAGGGGGCTGTCTGAGTTGGGTTTGGGCAAAGGAAGTGATTGTTCAGCAAGCAGAGAAGATAGGAAGGACATATCAGGAAGAGAGCAAAGGTACAGAGGCAGGAGGTAGCTCGGAGTGTTACAGGAGTGGAGCAGTAGGTGGAATGGGGTCTAGAGAGGGAGAAGTGAGGTGAGAGACATCAGCAAGGACAATATTGCTTGAATGCAAGTGGAGAAACTTAAGTGTGGTCAAGTATCAGGAGGGGATCTCTCAGGGCATGAGCTGAGGAATCTTAACATCAGTGTTTGCAGAGAGAATGTGCTGGGGCCCAGGCACTGTTCTAAGAACCTTGAATAATAATGGCCCTTGCATCAGCACTATGAGGTAGATACTGGTATTATCCTCATTTTACTGATAAGAAAACTGAGGCACAGAGATACTAAGTAATTTTCCCAAGATGATACAGATCCTGGGATGCCTGGGTGGCTCAGTGGTTGAGCGTCTGGCTTCGGCTCAGGTCGTGATCCCGGGGTCCTGGGACTGAGTCCCATCTGGCTCCCTGCTCGTGGAGGAGTCTGTTTCTGCCTCTCTGTCTCTCATTAATAAATAAATAAATAAATAAATAAATAAATAAATAAATAAATAAATAATATTTTTAAAAAAGATTACACAGATCCTAAGTGCTGCCAGTGTCCCATTGCATGAGTATGCCATAATTTACTTATTTATTGATTCCATATGGACATTTGGGTTGTTTGCATTTTGCTATTATATCTGGTGCTGCTATGATGAAGAGCTTTATGTATATGTCTGGGTACATATACCCAGACATGAGTATCTCCATGGAATATACCTGGGAGAGGAATTGCTAGGTTATAGGGTATATGGAACTTCAACTTAAACGCCAGAAGTTTTTTTTTTTTTTAAGTGATTGAAACAGTAGATACTCCGACCAGCAGTGTATAAATCCCAGTAGCTCTGCATCTGCACCAACACTTGCGCTTTATGCCAAAATGGGAATATGCTATGGTTTCTTTTTTTTTTTTTAAGATTTTATTTATTTATTCATGTCAGAGAAGAGAGAGAGAGAGGCAGAGACACAGGCAGAGGGAGAAGCAGGCTCCATGCAGGGAACCTGACGTGGGACTCAATCCCGGGTCTCCAGGATCTCACCCCAGGCCCAAGGTGGTGCTAAACCGCTGAGCCACAGGGGATGCCCTATGCCCTATGCTATGGTTTCTCAATGTTGTTTTGATTTTTTTCTTTTTTTAAAAAAAGATTTTATTTATTTGACAGAGAGAGTGTGTGCGCATGCATGCATGCACACACATGCAAGAGCTGGTAGGGAGGGTCAGAGGGGAAAAAGCAGACTCCTCACTGAGTAGGGAGCCCAACACGGGACTTGATCCCAGGACCCCAAGATCATGATCTGAGCCAAAGTCAGATGCTTAACTGACTGAGCCACCCAAGTGCCCCTAATTTTTAATTTTTATTTTCATTTTGCTGTTACTGAGGAGAATCTTTGCATACATTTTGGCCATTACTGTTAAGTCTTTTGCCAAAAAAATTTGTTTTGGTTGTTCAACTGTTCACTATTGATCTGTAGGAGTTCTTTACATATTTTATTTATTTGTTTGTTTATTTTAAATATTTTATTTATTTACTTATGAGAGACACACAGAGAGAGAAAGAGGCAGAGACACAGGCAGAGGGAGAAGCAGGCTCCACGCAGGGAGCCCGACGGGACTCAATCCCCGGGTCTCTAGGATCACGCCCTGGACTGAAGGTAGCGCTAAACTGCTGAGCCACCCGGGCTGCCCCTTTACATATTTTAGATCCTATTCCTTTGTCTGTTGTATGTTTTGCAAATATATTCTCTCAAAGTGTTGCACATGTTTTTGCTTGCCTTGCAGTGTCTGTTGTTGGGTAGAAATTGCTAATTATTAAAAAAATTTTCATTGTAGTAAAATATGCATAACATAAAATTTACCATTTTAACCTTAAGTATATAGTTCAGTGGCATTAAGTACATTCACACTGTCATGCAGCCAACACCACCATCCAGAATTTTTTTCATCTTCCCAAATCCCTTAAACAGTAAGTCCCCATTCCCTTCTTCCCCCAACCCTTGATAACTGCTATTCTTTCTGTCCCTATGAAGTTGACCATTCTTGTTACCTCATGTAACTAGAATTGTACAATATGTGTACATTTGTGACTGGCTTATTTCACTTACCATGATGTCTTCAAGGTTCATGTTGTAGCATGCATCAGAATTCCATTCCTTTTTAAGGCTACTTAATATTCCATTGTATGCATATAGTACACTTTGTTTATCTGCCAGTGGACATCGGGTTGTTTTAACTTTATAGCTAATGTGAATAATGCTGCTAGGAACATTGGTGTATGAATGTCTGTTCAAGTCCATGTTTTCAATTCTTTTGTGTCTACTATGCCCAGAAGTGGCAGTTGAATCAAAGTGGAATTGAAAAGAGGTAGAATTGCTGGAGAAATTCTTAGTGTTAATGTATCTTCATTTATCCATTATTTTACTTATGTATTTTTAAAAATCTTTAAGGGGCACCTAGCTGGCTAATTTGGTGGAGTGTGTGACTCTTGATCTCAGGCTTGTGAGTTCAAGCGCCATATTGGGTGTAGAGATTACTTTAAAATCTTGAAAAAATAAAAATCTTTTAAGAAATCCCTTTCCTGGGATCCCTGGGTGGCGCAGCAGTTTGGCGCCTGCCTTTGGCCCAGGGCGCGATCCTGGAGACCCAGGATCAAGTCCCATGTCGGGCTCCCGGTGCATGGAGCCTGCTTCTCCCTCTGCCTGTGTCTCTGCCTCTCTCTCTCTCTCTGTGTGTGTGACTATAATAAATTAAAAAAAAAAAAAAAGAAAGAAAGAAATTCCCTTCCTTTCTCCAGGTCATGAAGATGTTTTTGTATATTGTGTTGTTTTGCCTTTCACAGTAAGGTCTATAATGTGTCTAGAATTAATCTTTGTGAATGATATGGGCTATATCTTTTTTATATGGATACCTAATTGTTCCAACACCATTTACTGAAAATTCTGTCTTTCCTCATTTATATGCAGTGCCAGATCTGTCACAAACCAAGTCTCAGTGTATATGGGATTAGTTTTTGGTCTCCCTGTATTCATCCTGTTCAGAAATCTTTCCCTTTACTAATACTATAGAATATTAGTTATAGTAGCTTGCTGTTAAAAATTCTTGATATCTGGCAAGGTGTCTCCCATCTTTGTTGTTTTCAGGAGGATCTTTGCTTTTATATTCCTTTGCACTTTCATATAAATATTACAATCGGCTTGTCAATTTCCACACACACACACACACACACACACAAATCTGTTGGGATTTTTGAATGGATGTGTATTGAATCTGTAAATCATTTTGAGGAGCACTAATATCTTTGTGAAGTATTGTACAACATGTTCAATCCATGAACATGGTATATTCCTCCATTTATTTTGATCATCTTTATTGTCTTTCAATAGTTTTATATTTTCTCCATAAAAAAAATCTTACATATTTTTCCAATTTATTCCTAAATACTATATATCTCTATATAATTTTTTGTTATGGAAAACTTCAAATATATGTAAAAATAGCCTGCATTGTAAGAAGGGGTTGGCAAATTATGGCCTGTGAGTTGGCCACCTCACCTGATTTTGTAAATAAACTGGAACACAGACACAACTATTTGTTTACATATTATCTATGGCTAATTTCATGCCCCAGTGGCAGAGTTGAGGGATTTTAATAGAGACTGTATAACCAGCAACCCTAAAATATTTTCTCTCTGATTCTCTACAGAAGAAAATTGCTGGCCCCTGGCATGAAGTTTCTTGTACTCATCACCCAACTGTACTATCTGTTATTTTGCCTGAAAGTTGACAGTAGTTCCAATAATATCACCTAATATTCATTCAATATCCAAATTTTTAATAGTCTCATAAAGATAATTATTTTTTATACTTTATCTTTTTATTTTTTTTTTAATTTTTATTTATGATAGTCACAGAGAGGGAGAGAGAGAGAGGCAGAGACACAGGCAGAGGAAGAAGCAGGCTCCATGCACCGGGAGCCCGACGTGGGATTCCATCCCGGGTCTCCAGGATCGCACCCTGGGCCAAAGGCAGGCGCCAAACCGCTGCGCCACCCAGGGATCCCTACTTTATCTTTTTAAAGTCAAGATCTAAATAAAATGCACACATTGCAATAGGTTGATATACCTTTAAACTGCTTTTAGCCAGGACACCTGGGTGGCTTAGTGGCTGAGCATCTGCCTTTGGCTCAGGGCATGATCCCGGAGTCCCAGGATTGAGTCCCACATCGAGCTCCCTGTATGGATCCTGCTTCTCCCTCTGCCTGTCTCTCTGCCTCTCTTTCTGTGTCTCTCATGAATAAATAAATAAAGTCTTAAAAAAAATAAGTTGCTTTCAGCCTTTAGGTTCTCTCTCCTTATTTTTTCTGTAATCTATTTTTTAAAATATTTTATTTATTTACTTAAGAGAGAGAAAGGGATGCCTGGGTGGCTCAGTGGTTGAGTGTATGCTTTTGGCTCAGGGTGTGATCCCAGGGTCCTGGGATCGAGTGCTGCATCGGGCTCCTTGTGGGGAGCCTGCTTCTCCCTCTGCCCATGTCTCTGCCTACATCTCTGCCTTTCTTCTCTCTGTCTCTCATGAATAAATAAATAAAATATTAAAAAAAAAGAGAGAGAGAGAGAGAGCATGAGTGCGGGGCGGGGGGACAGGCAGAGGGAGAGGGGAGTTACAGTTTCTCACTTTTGCTGGTGTATAAAAATGCAATTAATTTTGCAGGAATCCTGCTGGATTCTTTTATTAATTCATGTAATTTACCTATTGAAATTTTGTTTTCTGTGTGTCAGTCATATCATTTGCAAATAATGACAGTTTTCTTCTCTCCTCTCCAATTTTTGCATATTCTCTGCCCTCTTTCCTTTGTGCTAGCTAAGACCTTTAGTATAATGTTGAATAGAAGTGATGATGAGGGAGCCCCTTGTATTGTTTTGAACTTTCTAGGGAATGTGGTCACCTTTTCACCAGAGTATGTTTGCTATGTTTTGATTGTTTTTTTTTTTCCCCCAGGATTTTTATTTATTTATTTGACAGAGAGTGCTGGCACACAAGTAGGGAAGGAGCCAAGAGAGAGGGAGAAGCAGACTCCCCGCTGAGCATGGAGCCCTATGGGCAGGGCTGGATCCCAGAACCCTGAGGTCATGACCTGAGCCAGAGTCAGAGGCTTAACCAACTGAGCCACCTAGGTGCGCCTGTTTGCTAAATTTTTACATACATGCCCTTTATCAAGTTAAGGACACTCCCCTCCATTGCTGGTTTGCTCATTATTCTGAATGGACAGGACAGTACATTTGGCCAAATGTAATTTCTGCATTTTTGGAGATAATGTTTTGTTGTTTTTTTTTTTAATAATGTGGTTTTTATTCTCTAATTTATAATTGTAGTAAATTTAATGAGTTGGGTGGTTTTTTTTTTTTTTTCATGTTAAGTCAGTCTTGCATTTCTGGAATAAACCTAACTTGATCATGTTATCTCTTTTCATATTTTCTGAATTCATTTTCATAATATTTGGCTTGGAATTTTTGTATTTCTATTGATGAGTTAATTGACCTGAAATGATTTATTCTCATCTGCTTTATAAGGTTTTGGTGTCCAGGTTTTGCCTCCTAGAATGAATTGGAATGTTTTCTCCTTTTCTGCTTGCTGCAGGAATTTGTATAAGATTGGAATAATTTGTTCTTTGAACATTTTGGAAGAGTCACTGGTAACAAAGAGGCTGGACTGGTGTTTTCTTTAGGGATGAGGTCTCCTTTCTTACTGATTTAATTCATTTTATGGCTAGAGGTTTATTCATTTTTCTTTGAGTCAATTTTGGTGAGTTGTATTTTTCTAGAAATGTATCCATTTAATCTGAGTTTTTCAAATTTATTGGCAAGTTGGCATAAAGCATTTTATGATAGCATCTTATCTTTTTAATATCAGTGCATTCGTGATTACTCATCCCAGATATGGTCTAGTCGTATCATCCCTCTTTTCCTTATTCTTGCCAGATATTGTCTATGTTTTGAGGCTGTTCAAAGAACTGATTTTTGGTTTTGTTGATCCTCTCCATTGTATGTTTGTTTTTAGTGTCATCTTTCTTTCAATTTATTTTCTTATTTTATAAAATCTTAAGAATTATGCTGAATTTATTAATTTTGTCTTTTTTCCCTTTCTAATAAAGTCATTTGAAGCTATAAAGGAACCTGTAATTATCACCTTAACTGCATACACAGACTCTAATGCATAATGTTTCTTATCATTCAGTTACTAATATTTCATAATATTTATTACAATTTTTCTTTGACTTACACATTATTCAGAAATGTTTTCCTTAATTCCTATTCCTCTAGGCTTTTTTCTTTTTTTTCTCTCTTTCTCTTTGTTATTGCTTTCTAACTTAATCAGTGTGGTATGAGAATGCAGTTTTTATCTGAGTTGTCTGATATGGTGGCCACTAGCCCCTTGTATCTTTTGAGCATTTGAACTGGTCAAAATTGAGTAAGTGTAAAGACAGTACCAAAAAAATGTAAAAGTCTAATAGATTTTTATATTGATTACATATTGAAATTGTAATATTTTGGGTATGTTGAATTAAATACAATATAAAGTTAATTTTTTTAGAGCAGAGGAAGAGGGAGGGAGAGAATCTTAAGTAGGCTCCACACCCAGGGTAGAGCCCAATGAAGGGCTTGACCTCACTACCCTGAGATCATGACCTGAGCCTAAATCATGAGTCTGACACTCAACCAACTGAGCCACCCAGGTGTCCCTAAAATTAACTTGTTTCTTTTTACCTTTTTCTTCCTGTGGCTACCAAAAAGCTTGAAAGTACACATGGCTGATGTTTATACTTCTATTGGGCAGTGCTGGTGTAAAAAAGTACTAATCTTTTGAAATTTGTTGAGATTTGCTTTATGGTCCAGGCTGTGCTTAATTTTATCTGTCACATGTATCCTTGAAAAGAATATGTGTTATCTATTTGTGAAGAAGAGTGTTCTATATATGTGCACAGGTGAAATTTTTAAATTGTTTTTATCAGGGATGCCTGGGTGGCTCATTTAGTTAAGTGTCTGCCCTGGGCTCAGGTCATGATCCCTGCTGGGGTCCTGGGATGGAGCCCCATGTCAGGCTTCCTGCTCAGTGGGGAGCCTGCTTCTCTTTCTTCCTTTGCCCCTCCCCCTGCTTGTGTTCTCTCACTCTTTCTGTCGAATAAATAAATAAAATCTTTAAAAAAGATTTTAGGGGATCCCTGGGTGGCTCAGCGGTTTGGCGCCTGCCTTTGGCCCAGGGTGTGATCCTGGAGTTCCAGGATTGGGTCCCACGTCGGGCTCCCTGCATGGAGCCTGCTTCTCCCTCTGCCTGTGTCTCTGCCTCTCTCTCTCTCTGTGTCTCTCATGAATAAATAAATAAAATCTTTAAAAAAATAAAAATAAAAAATAAAAAAGATTTTAAAAATAAATTGTTTTTATTAAATCTTTTTGGATCTTTACTGTTTTGTCCATCAGACTGATCAACAGTTAGGGAGATACATAAGAATTTCTTGCTATAATGGTGGGTTAGTCTTTTTCCTTGTAGTTTTGTCTTTTTTTGCTTTGTATTTCTTAAGATTATGTTATTAGGTGTTTATAAGTTTTTTTTTTTTTTAGGTGTTTATAAGTTTAGACTTGTGGTAGCTTCCTGATGAAACTGCTTGTCTTTATGTAGTGAGGTCTTTGCCCCTAGTTATTTTTTTCCTTTTATCAGATATTAGAATAGCAACAAAGATTTATTTTGCTTGGTATTTGCCTGTTTACATATTATTCTATTTTTTCTCATACTCTTTTTTGCATTTTTGTATTTTAGAAGTGGGTCTTATAAATATCCTTTCATTGGGTTTTCTTTTTTTAAGGGTCTGATTTTTTTAGTTTATCTCAAAGATTAGTCCATTTTCATTTGTTGTAGCTACTAATTTATTTGAATCTATTCCTACTCTCTTTTTTTGTGCTTTGCATATACATATATATCCTGCCTTTTCTATACTTTTCTCCCTTTTATTGCCTCCCTTTAGATGGATTATTTTTTCTTATTCCTTTTTATTCCTCTAGTAGTTTGGAATTTTCTATGCTCTGTTTATATTCTTTTGTTGGCAATTTTGGAAATTTTAAAATGAATACTAACTTGTCAAAGTTTAAAGGTGGTTACTACCATTATCTGCCTTGGAAATGATATAGGGATCCTGGAATATTTCAATTAAATGTAGTTAATTACATTTAATTGCTTTAAATGTGCCTTTCTAATATATGTATTATCTAGTAAATTGATCCTATCTTATTTTTTAATCCCCCAATTACACACTGTTATAGTTTCATATGATCAATGTTCATCTAGATTTAACAACATATTTGTTATTTTCTTTGCTCAAAATTCCTCCTTGCATCTCAGCTTTCCTCTCAGGTATTATTTTTCCTTTCTGCTGCCTCAGGTTCATCCTTTAAACATTTTGTTTCTTGAGAAAAATAAAATTATCAAGGATAACAATAATTCTCTTGGTTTTCTCTAGGATACCTTTGTTTGATCCTCATTCTCAAAAAATATTTTGTCTGGGTCCCCAGTTGATAGTTATTTGCTTTAAGCAGGTTAAAAATATTATTCTTCTATGTTTTGCCTTCCATTGTGACTGTCAAGAAGTTAGCTGTTAGTCTAATTGCCATTCTTTGTACTAAAAATGTCTTGGCGAGAGGCATTTATAGCACATGGTTAAAGGTGTAGCCTCTAGAATCAGACTGCCTGGATTTAAATCCCAGCTCTTTGGTCTGGTGGCTGTGAGACACAGAGCAAGCTGATTAACCTCTCTGTGCCTCTGTGACCCTCAGTTTCCTCTTCTGTAAAATGGAGAAGCAGTCCCTAGTTTACAGGGTTTTGGTGAGGATGAAATGAGCTAATGTAAAACATTCAGAAGCATGGTGGCACAATTTCGTGCTATTGCAGTGTTAGCTGTTGTTTTTTCTCTTTATGCTCTTAGGCTCTCCTCTTCACTGGTGTTGGGCAGCTGCACTATGTTGTGTCAAGGTGTGGATTTACTTTTACTTACCCTGTTTGAGATTCACCGAGCTTTCTGACTCTGTGAATTGTTGCCTCTTACCAATTCAGGAAAAGTCTTAGCCATGTATCTTCAAATCCTGCCTCTGCCCAGCTCTCTCTCCTCTCTCCTGGAACTTCAGTCTGATCAATTAATCAGTTAGTCCCTATTCCCTCTGTCCTTCTGTCTCTTTCACTGTGTTTCACAGTCTCTGCATTGCAAATACTCCAGATGATTTAAAATCTGTTTTCTCGTTCTCCAACCTATTCAGCTGTGTCTAATACGCTATCAAACCTACATATTAACGTCTTACATTTTAGTGATTATTATCTTCTCTTTATTTCCAGAAGCTTGTTCTGAACCAGAGCTGCTTGGTTACAGTTGAATATGGTTTTGCCCCTCGTTCATACGTTTGACTCCTTTTGTTTTGTTAAACACATTACGCATATTTTGTATTCTAGTCTGATAAATCCAGCGTCTAAAGTCTTTGCTGGTCAGATTCGGCTGCCTGTTGTTTTGCAGCCTCATAACGCTGATGTAGACACCCCCAGACAGGGGCCTGTCAGAAAGTTTTCAGCCATGGAGGGTAATTCTTTTTTTTTCCAGATTTTATTTATTTATTCATAAGAGACATAGAGAGGGAGGCAGAGACGTAGGCAGAGGGAGAAGCAGGCTCCATGCAGAGAGCCTGATGTGGGACTCAATCCCAGGACCCCAGGATCATGACCTGAGCCAAAGGCAGATGTTGAACCACTGAGCCACCCAGGTGCCCATGGAAGGCAATTTTAAATATCTTCCCTGCTTTCCTTCCCAGATGTCCCATTTTCTCCCCTCTTCCCTTTCCTCAATTTACTTTTTTGAAAGGCTGATTCATTCCTGTGGTTTAAAAAAAAAAAAAAAAGTGAAAAGTCTCCATTCCAGCTCCCTGTCCCTTTCTTACCAGCAGCCTCTGTTTTTAGGTTTGTGGACACTTCCAGAGATATTTGATGCAGATTCAAGCAAATAAATTTAAAATTTCTTTCTCTTTTAACACAAATGGCAGCACACTACATACATTGTTCTAAACTTGTTTTGTAATTTAAAGAATATGTCTCTGATTATAAAAGAAATACATGCTCATTTTGAATAACATAAATACCCAAGTGCCTACAAGCAGAAAGTGAAAGTCCCTCTGGAATTTCATTCCCCAGAGATAACCTCCATTACACGTCTATAAATATATATTTACATAAATGGGCTTATGCAACATACTGCTCTGTAACCTATTTTTTTCCCTCCAAATAATAAGCCTTGCCATCTTTCCATGAATCTTTCCACATCTGTCCATGTTGTCTACATAGCCCGTAGTTCAGCGCCTGGTCTTGAGTCAGATGGAAGTATGTTCAAATCCTACCTCTGCTCCTTAGTAGCTGTGGGATTTTTCAGATCCTCTCTGACCCTGTTTTCCTCATCTGTAAAATGGGGGTAGAAATAGTATATACCTCATGGTGTTGATCTGAGGCCTTAATAAGATCATGTATGATGTGTTTCTCCCTTCAGGAGCAGCTACTGTATAAGCCTCTGATGAATGATAATTTTTATTATGACTCTTTTTAGTGGCCAGTTAGAATCCACAGTATGATATGTCATGGTTTATTAACCATTTCCTCTTTGATGAACATTGGAGGGTACTCATTTGCTTTTTGTGGGTTTGGTTTTGTTTGTTTGTTTGTTTTTGCCAATCCCATGAACACTGAACATCTTTCTCTTTTGTGTGAGTGTCTTCTTGTGAACTCCCTACAGTGGGGTCACTAGCCCTCTGAATCCTAATCTCTACATCCTTTCTCTCCAAGGAGGAAATGAAAATGCCCCATGGGGTGAAGCACGTGTGTTACGTAGGTTTTTGCTTTTATTACTGCTCTTCCTCCTCCCCGTCCTCAGGTCTGGTGGGGTGGGAGGGGTCGTTCACATCAGAGGCCCCTCTGGGCTGCTCTGTAGTACTCCCCACTTCTTGTGATGCTGAACCTAGGACTTCCAGTTTCCCCCAGACTTTGGAACCTCACCATTCATGACAATTCACTCAAAGGTTAGATTTCAGACCCATCTACTTTCACAATAGTTCCCCATGGTTTGCAATAAATTAAAAGAATCAAAACATACTTGAAATGGGAGAGGAACCTTAAAGTAAGAGAGAAAGGAGAAAAAAGAAGGGGAAATCTTGATGTGATAACCTCTCACCCTCTGCCAATCCTGGAAAGGTACAACAAAGTTAATGCTGAGCTTCCCAGCAGCCAAAGCAAAAAGGGCAAAAGGATAGATTCTATAGCTCACAAAAAGACCAAAAACCACTCTGCACCTTGAAATACTTACAAAGGGCTGAGGGTGAGAGGGGAAGACGAGAGGGTGAGAATAAAGACAGATTTCTCTCCTGTCACAGAGACCATGTAGTCAGCAAACATTTCTTGAATGCTACTTTGTGTCAGGCCTATTCTAGGCAGTGGGTATAAAGCAGGACCAAGACATCTAGTTCTCTGTCCTCATGTTGCTTGCAGTGCATTGGGGGAAAGAGACTAAACCAAGTACAGGTGAAGCGAGGTCTGGGAAGGGCCTCGCTGCTCAGTTCTGAAGTGCTTTCCTACCCCTGCAGCTTGGTTCCGGGCCAGTGATCCACCTCCTGGGGGCCATCAGCCATGGCCAGGCAGGGGAGCCTCAGCCTCCAAAGCTGGAGGTTCTGGAGAACATGATGGAGGTCAGCTTAGCATCACTGGTCCAGAGGCCCAGAAGGAAGGAAAGGCCCATGGCCCAAGGCCCCAGCGGGTGCCAGGTAAGAGCAGGTTCTTCACACAGGCAGCGTTAGTTACATAATCCCTGCTGAGACACACGTTCACACCTGCCTCACAGAGATGTCACTGCCACCACACAGGTGTGACTGGCTCATGGTCACACAGAACATGATAGCCAGAGACAGGGTTAGACCGCCACTTGTCTGGCTGGGCGGTGGTGTGTGTGTCTGTGTGTCCTTTGTCCTGTACTCCTGAATTCAGGAGCGTGACTGGAGCAAGGCAGGGGCTGAGCTTCCAGTGCATTCAGAGAAAGAGCAATCGCTGATCTTTGTTCCTGGCTGACCAGCATGTCCTGCCATCGTCAGGCCCTCTGGCCCCCTCCCTCAGCAGGGATGCATGGGCCCCTGGTGGCCTCTGACTTCTTTTGCCATCTGAGGAGTCATTCCATTCCCCTCAGCGACCCCCCTCACCCTATCCATATCGTCTTTCTCTGGCAGGAGGGAGCTCCTGTTCAGAAGGCCTGGCCTGAGTGTCCTGGGGTGAGTGCTGCTTCCCCTGCCCAGCATGGCTCAAGGAGAAGGTGGGGAGGTGATTGGGGGAGCAGCTGCTCCCAGATCATGGCTTCAGTTTCCCCTTCCCCACAGTCTGTCCCTGTCAAGGCTAAAGAGGAGGAGCCTGGTAAACAAGATGGAGGAGAAGACTCGGGTGAGGGGCTGTGGACTTGTCTTCCAGGGGCTGCTTGGGACTGTCGGGGCCTCCTGCCCAGCTTCTGGCCCCAGCCTCTGCTAGCACTCTTTCTTCTCTCACCTCTGATCCCCCACTCCCACTGCCTTCAGTCCTTCCCCAGAGGGATGGGGGCTGCCAGCTGCCTGGGACTGGATCCTAGACATCTCAGGTCCCTAAGGGTGGGCCCCCCCCCCCCCCGTTGCCTATCTAAACCCCTCAGCATTGAGTTACCCCCTCCTCTTGCTCTACTGCATCTCATGGGAGTTTGTGACTCTTTTTCTGTAGCTCAGCTTCAGCCTCAACAGGAGAAGCTATCCCTGGATGTTGGGGTACGGAACACTGTGGTCCATGCCATGCAGGAGGTGCTGCGGAGCCGGTAAGGCCTCACTCCCCACTTCCCTGACATCCGTGACATCCTGAGAGCCGTGCTCACCTCCCCGGCCCATGCCATGTTCTCAGGGCTTCTGAATGTCTGACTAACCCCATTTTGTAGCTGTGAGGTCTTTTGCCAGCACAGTGAGCTGGTGGAGAACTGACATTTGAACCTGGGTCTCTCTGGCTTCAAGGTCATACTCTCCCATTTTGCCAATGCTGCTCATGTCCAAATGGTCATGACCCACAGCAAATGCTTTCAGACACAGTGAGACTCCACTGGGAGCATCTGAGAGATCTGAACCCCGAGCTTTCATTTACAATGGTGAGACCAAGGCTCAGAGAGGGTAGGACTTGGCAAAAGTCACACACGTTGGGCAGCCCCAGTGGCTCAGCGGTTTAAGGCTGCCTTCAGCCCAGGGCCTGATCCTAGAGACCCGGGATTGAGTCCCACGTCAGGCTCCCTGCATGGAGCCTGTTTCTCCCTCTGCCTGTGTCTCTGCCTCTCTCTCTCTCTCTCTCTCTCTCTCTCTGTGTGTCATGAATGAATAAGTAAAATCTTAAAAAAAAAAAAAAAGCCACACACGTCACCCCCCACGACCTGGTGCAGGGCTCTGTTCCCTGCTCTGTCCCCTGCCTTCTCACCCCACTGCACCCCCACCCAGGCTTCCTCCATCACAGTTCCACTGGCCAAGGCTAAAGCCTGGGCTGAGCAGTCAGATCTTGCTTTGTCACTATCATGTGGCCATAGGCAAACCCCTTACATTCTCTGAGCCTTGCTCATCCCATCTATAATGGAGAATGATAGTATCACCTCCTCACAGAGTTGGGGTGAGAATAAATGTGTATATGTAGGAAGATGTGCAGAATTTAGGCTCTCGGGTAGAGAGCCTAAATCGCCTCATGGGCTCAGAGCCGTGGTTCCACTCTTAACCCCCACAGCCTCCAGGAGCTCCCAGACCTGGTGCTGAGTGAGGAGGCGGTGGAGGGCATCGCTGCTGGCATCGAGACAGCCCTCTTCAACCTGACACAAACCACCAGCTGTCGCTACAAGACCAAGTACCGCAGCCTGCTGTTCAACCTGCGTGACCCCCGGAATCCAGTGAGATGGGTTTGGGGCAAGGCCAGACCCTCTCTTGGAGGCTTGAGGCCCTGGCAGGATGTTAGGGTGGGGGCTTCTGAAGCAGTGTGGTGCAGCCCCCATGCCTGCCCCTGCAGGACCTATTTCTCAAAGTGGTTCGGGGAGATGTCACCCCCGAAGACCTGGTGCAGATGAGCTCAACCCAATTGGCGCCCCAAGAGCTGGCCTGCTGGCGGGACCAGGAGGAAAAAAGGGTGAGCTGTTGGGTCAGGTCAGGATAGGTGACGGAGGAGGGACACGGGGAGGGGATGGCCCAAAGATGCAGCAGAAGAGACAGCAGAGTGAGGGGGCTGGGCAGTGAGATCTGGGGAGCACAGGACAGAGATGGGAGGAAATGGAAAGAGCGAGCACACATGGAGAGAGAGAGAGAGACTCTCTCCACAAAAAAATGGAAAAGAAGCTGCGGGGGTGAAACGGACTGGGGATGGAAAGATTGGTAGAGAGGTGAAGCCCCGAGAGGTGTCATCGTCCACTTGCTTTTCCGTGCAGCTGGGCTGTGGGTGGGGCGGGGTACTGGGCGTGATGGTCCGGAGTCTGGAGTCCAGGATTGTCATCCACCATTGATGGGGGTAGACAACCCCCTGGCGGTCCCCCTGCTCTCATCTCAGCCTCAGAAGCCCTCCAAAAGACTGGAAGTCTTCTCACTGCCCCAGGCTGGGGTAAGGACCCCATAGCCCTCATGCTCCACAGTTATGGCCCTGTATACCCCATGTCCATGGGTGTCTCCTTCCTGCTCAGGGACAGGGAAGGTGTGGGCACTGAGCCGCCTTTGGGGAATGCTTGCTGGTGGTCCATGAGAGAGAGGGGACTAATCTAAGAATAGGCCAGTGGGATGGGTTGGCGTGCTGAGGCCCCTGTTCTGAAAGACATTGGGCTGATTAGATTCACCTAGAATCCACTGGGTGACTGTCCACTATAGGCTGGGCTTCTGTCCAGGGACCTGTGGAGGACCAGGAGCAGGACCAGCTACATAACTTGGTGGGGGCAGTGCAAAACAAAAATGTGTGGCCTTTTGTTCAGCAACTATTAAGAATTTCAAGGTGGCGACAGTGTAAAGCATGGGGCCCTGTGAGGTGTGGTGCCCTGTACAACAGCAGGAGCCCACACTCATGAAGCCAGCCCTGCCAGAGAGGATGGGACCTCCTCCAGGCTTCCAGGAAACATTACAGATAGGATGACATTGATCAACAATAAGAATGACAGGTAGCATTTACTGTGAGCCAGCCTCCAGCCAAGCATTCTACATTTGCTGTTTAATTTAATGCCCTTAATTGAATTCCTAGAGAACAGATAAACCGAGGTTCAGAGCAGTGAAGTGCTTGTGCAAGGCCACACTACCTTGGGGGTCTCTAGTAACAACCCAACTGATGCTCCAGAGCCTGCACTCTTTCGACTACACTGTATCCTTCCCAGGACAGAGGCTGGGGTGCAGTCAGAGGCGGAATTGGCTTGTGGGAGAAGGTGAAGTTCAGGAAGGCTTGCTGGAGGAGGCAGGTCTTGAGTTTGGAGGGTGAATGAGTAGAATATGGAGCAGTAGGGCATGGGGCTTGTTAGGTGAGGGGAGTGGTGGAAGCAGAAGTATGAAGGAAGAGGAAAAGTTGGCACAGGAAAGGGGCCTCGGGAGGAAAGCGCGCGCTTGGGCTCCTGGGGGCTTGAGACCCCCTGACCCGGTTGAGTTTGGGCTGCTGGGCCCTACCAGGGCCTGGAGATCATTGAGCAGCAGCAGAAGGAGCTGCGCAGCCTCCCGGCCTTCAAGCTGACTCACAAGGGTGAAGTCGAGATCCTGCGGGACGTGGACCAGATGCTGACCCTAGAGGATCTGGTGGTAAGTGGCAGCCTGGCCTGGCTCGGGTTGGGGGCTTGTGCCCAGGGTCCCACTCCTCACCTCAGCAGCTGGGTGACCTTGAGCAAGTCACTGGACTACTGTGCATCTCAAGCTCTTTGTCGTGAACAAAGTGGTGACTATTACCATGGGGGTCCAGGTGATGTGGGGCGGAACCCTGGCCCTGGCCTGTCCACACCTTCTTGGTGCCGATCACTTCCTTCTGGCCTGATGCCAAGGCACCCCACATGAGTGGTAGCAAGATCTCTGTGTCCACCACAGATCTCTGATTGGGAAGCAGGAGGGCCATGCTGTTTGAGTCAGTGACTGCTTCTGGATGTGAACAATACAGACCTACTCTCTTTGGTGGTGGGGTTTAGGGATGCTATCTATGTGCACTGCGGAACCACCTGGAGCCCAAGGCAGTTGCTACACTCCCCTCTTATTGCTGGGGATCTGCTCCATCCTCCTGTCCATCCTGCTCCTTCCTTCTTCCCCTTTGCCCCTCCATCCTGCATGTGGCCTGACATGGTGGCTCAGCAGCCCTCAAATCAATGAGCTCATCATCAGCTCAGCCTCCCACAGACGATCGGAGCTCCCCTTGGCTTATTGCAGCCACTCTCAGGAGGCTGCTCTGGCTTAGCTGAGGTATTCCCTGGGTCAGATGTTCACCTGACTCTAATCAGCTATGTGTCCGGGATGGACAGTGTGGACGGACCCCATGAGCCATGCTCATTGGGTAAATGACAATGAGCACGAAAGACAAAAATCCCTGCTCCCCTTCCAAGCTGGTATCCAGGCCAAGCACCAGAACGGCTGCCTGTGTGGAAGGGAGTCCCCAACCCAAACCAAGCGGTATTCCCTGAATACATTGAACATAATTGTAAATGGAGGAACTAGAAGACCCAGAAAGAAGTCTCCACTGGGGAGAGAGTTGCAGAGTAGCATAATATCATCCTTCCTCGAGCACCTGCTGTGTGTCCCTTTACTGTTTACAAACAGTGCCTCATTCAGATCCCACCGTGACCTACGAGGTAGGGGAGGCCATGTCCTGGATCAGGAACCTGAAGCCCTTTGCCCAGGGTCACGTAGTGGGTCATGGGGGAGCGGTGACTTGAAGCCCGTGCCTTGGTGCTACTCTGGAGGTGGTTTAGGAGGCAAGAGTTTCAGGATCTTTTAAAATCTTCCTCAAGCCAGGTTTGTTTTGTGTTTGAAGCGGTCTCTACTGTGAGGGGGAAGGGGGATTAGGCAGGGAGCATCAAGTCTCAGAAAAACGTTCCTTCTCCCTGATTCTGCCATCTGGGGCTGAAAACTTGTCCCAAGGACGTAGTTGAAATTCTCAAAAAACACTTTCTGCATGAGGATGTCCTCAGCACTGTTTGCAGTGGTGAAAATGTGGGAACCACCTCACTGTCCCGCAATCGAGGCGATGCCTCGAGTGTCGGCGCACCAGTGGACAGGCCCGTGTAACGTGCAGATGGCCCCGCTGTGGTGCACGGATGCAGTGAGAATACAGGTTGAACATCTGATCCCAGCTGTTCTAGTCAAAGGACCCCCCAAACCCTGTGGTTAGGAAAACCGTTACAGGGAATACCCAGAATGCCCATCACTGTCTCTGAGTGCTGGGACGAGGGGTGATTTTTAGGTAATTTTCATATTTTCTATACTTCCCGGATTTTCTTTCTTTCTTTCTTTCTTTCTTTCTTTCTTTCTTTCTTTCTTTCTTTCTTTCTTCTTTCTTTCTTTTTAAGATCTTATGTATTTATTCATCACACACACACACAGAGAGAGAGAGAGAGAGAGAGAGAGGGAGAAGCAGGCTCCATGCAGGGAGCCTAATGTGGGACTCGATCCCGGGTCTCCAGGATCACGCCCTGGGCTGAAGGCGGCACTAAACCGCTGAGCCACCCGGGCTGCCCTATAACAAGCTCATGGTACCTCTGCAATAAAAGGATGTGTTATTTGGAAAAATAAGACCACATCCCCGAGGCTCCCCACTCATGGAGATCTGCTCGCACCCCCGCCCCCAGCGCCTTTCCAGTCTACCCGCTCTCTCCTCTTGTGCCTCCTAGGAACCCATGGTGTCCATAGACTGCAGCACCTTGGCCCTGCCTGCCCCATCAAAGGCCACCACAGAGCAGGACGAGGACACCACGGAGCAGCACGAGCACCACTTCCTGGACCCCAGCTGCCGAATCTGCATGGGTTTGGGGAGACACAGGCTGGGTGAAGGGGTGGTAGGCAGGCTGGGGCTGAGGGTGGGCTCAGTAGTAACAGGGATTCATGGCCCTGGGAGAAGGTGGCAGGCTGGGCACACCTGTGTCCCAGGTTACTTCGAAAAGAACCTGTTCAAAGCCTGGTTCTGAAGCCCTAGGCTGGCTTCATCTAGCTGCCTGCCTGTCAGCTTCCCTTCTGTTCTTTGCAGACTGGAAGCCCTCGTGTGAGCTGCCAGACTCCCTCACAGCTACTAGGAGGATGGGGGACAGTGTCTTCCAGAGGGTCCCAAGCCCGGCCCTTGCATCCTCTCCAGAGATGCCCCAAACTAGGGAGAAGCCTCCCACACAGCTCCAGGACAGGTGGGGGACTGGGACTGGGGGAGGGTCCATGGAGGCGGCCACGTGGGGGGCAGCAGACACAGTATGGACTCTTCTTTGTGGTCTTGGGCTAACCCCGCCTCTTCTGGGGGTCTCAGTTTCCTCCTCTGTGCAATGGAACCAATCATCCCTGTCTGCTGGTCCCCACCCCCACCCTTACAAGGCCATGCTTGGTTGAGTGTTCCAGCACCCACATTAGGAACACAAGACCTTCTCTGAAAAGTCAGGAGATGCTGAGGAATGTCCTGCCAACCTGCTCTGTCTGGCCCTCTCTGTCCTCTCTAGGCTCCAGATGCCTGCTGGGCCCACAGAGGCCCTGCCCGGCCAGCCGCCCTGGGAGGGAGCTCTGGACATGTTCTCCATCAAGCGGTTCAGAGCTAAAGCCCAGCTGGTCTCTGGAAGCAGCTGTCGGCTCCTCATGGTACTCCAGCCCTGCTCACCAGGGTCTCCCTCACACACTGGCCAGTCAACTCCTCTCACCACTTTCATTCATTCTTTTACTCCTTCTAAAATAAGGCATTGGCACCCTGTCTGTGCCTGGCCCTGTGCTGGGCATGGGCCAAATGAGACACCAGCCCATTCCTGCAGGGACACACAGGTCAGACTCCCTGTAACCCAAGGCCCAATGTGAGAGGGCCCCAGGAGAGGAGTCTCATGCCTCTGTAGCCCAGGGGAGGGTTTTAGGAGTGACTGTTGAGTGAACAATCAGCTGAACTGTTGGATGTGGGTGGAAGATTCAAGGAGGGAGGACAGGGCTTCTGAGGAGCTGTAGGAGACTGGCCCCAACAAGCTGTAGACCTCCAGTGGCAGTCACGGCTTCCTGGGCAGCCACTGACCTTCCTGGGGTCCTGGTATCCTGTCGGTCCATCCTTGTCACTGAAGGCTATGGCTTCTCGGTAGCTGGTGTTGAGGGCTGACCAGCCATCCCTACCTATCTCCAGGCCCTGCCTGAGGTGATCCGTTCAGCAGGCTGCATCCCCTCCAATACTGTCTGGGAACTTTTGGCCAGCATCTGCCCAGCCAAGGCCAAGGTAACTGCCATCCTCTCCCCCCTCTCCTTCTAGCATGGGACCCTTCTAGCATGGTCCCCCTCTCTCCACCTCTGGAGCAGAGACCTGGTTTAGGGTGTTGGGGTCTAGTTCCCACTATAACTGTAGACACTCAAGTCCCTCTCTTTCCTCCTCTGAAAAGTGGGGACACACATCTTCACAAGGTCATCAGAGGTTTTTTGATTTAAGATTTCATTTATTTATTCATGAGAGACACACAGAGAGAGGCAGAGATATAGGCAGAGGGAGAAGCAGGCTCCCTGTGGGGAGCCCAATGCGGGACTCAATCCCAAGACCCTGGTATCATGCCCTGAGTCAAAGGCAGACGCTCAACCACTGAGCCACCCAGGTGCCCCTTGTCAGAGGTTTATTATTATTTTTTAAGATTTTATTTCTTCATTCATGAGACGAAGAGAGAGGGACAGAGACATAGGCAGAGGGAGAAGCAGGCTCCTTGCAGGGAGCCCGATGTCTCCAGGATCACGCCCTGGGCTGAAGGCTGCACTAAACCGCTGAGCCACCCGGGCTGCCCATTGTCAGAAGTTTAGATGAGAGCAGGGGTGTTCTCTGCCCCCAAAGCCACCCTCCTTCCTGCAACTGCAGGACATCTGCGTGGTCAGACTGTGCCCACAAGGGGCTCGGGACACCGAGAACTGCCGCCTACTCTATTCCTACCTCAACAATAAGCAGTGTCATGGCCTGGCCGCCGTGGAACATGTGTGGGTGGTCCTGCTGCCCCTGCCTGCCTTCCAGCTCCTGCCCACCAGACTGCGCCCTCTTGGAGGCCCCGGTGAGTGCCCCATTGCCCATACCAGACCCTGCCTCCCCTCAACCGTGACCAGAGGGGGCACAGTTGACAGTCACCCCTGTGTCCACAGAGGCAGGCCCATCTCAGGAGGGAATTCCTGTGACGGGCACATGGGGTAGCAGTGAGAGCTGTGTATTGCTTACCGTGGGCCAGGCAGTGTCCCAGAAGCTTTAACTATACTAGTTCATTTGGTCCTCAGAATAACCCCATCAGATTGGTGCTATCGGTTTCTCCATTTCACAGATGACACTGAGGTAGGGAGAAAGCAGGTGGCTTGCCCGCAGTCACAGAGCCAGTCAGCAGAGCCAGGCCTCACACCGGGCAGCTCGGCTGCAGAGACTAGGCTCCTAACAGCCACACAGACTGGCCTCTTCAACGAGGCATCCTGAATAGAAACTCATGGGACAGCCACATTTGATCCTGACCCAGTGCGACAGGGGTGGGACCCTCAAACAACTGAAGGTGTCAACTGACACAGGAAAGAGGGAAGTTTTCGCCACAGTTGTCCTAGGCCAAGGTTGGCCTTTGTGCATAGAGCGTGGCTTCAGCAGAACACCTGGGGTGAGAGTGGGGTGTCAGGGGTGGGCTGCACCCATTTCCAAGCAGAGTGCTTGGCCGTTCTGAGCTGCCTGTCTTGGAGACAATGCCGTAGACTCTGAACCCATATGGTCCTGAGGTCCAGCCATCTGTTCCCCACCTTCAGTCAGGGGAGTCATTCCCCTGCTGGAAGTAACCCAACCGAGATGACCTCCCCCTCCTCCTTACTGTTTCCAGCATCTCTCTCTTTTTTTTTTTTTTGTTTGTTTGTTTGTTTCCAGCATCTCATGGGCCCCCATCTCCTTGCTGGAGAGCCCTTCCTGGGGCCTAATCTGTAGACCTCCTGCTGCAGCCACCATGTAGCTTCTCAGGACTGTATGTTCTCTCCTACCTGGCCTTTGGACTCTCCGCTCCCTCTTTCCCCAGGCCTGGAAGCCACTCACTCAAGTCTGGTGTTAGCTGTACTGCTCCCCAAGGCAGGGGTTCTAGACACAGCAGAGTCCAGCCCTTTGTGGGAGAAGGTTCAAAAGATGACCTCCTTCAGCAGAAAAGTGGAGAGGAGACGCCATCAGCCGGAGGACAGGAGTCCCAATGTGGCCCCGAAGGGCTCTCCTCCCCCAAGGCCTGCTCTGCAGCAGAGCCAGGGCAATAGCAGCCTGGCTCCAAGGGGAATTTGTGCTTGGCCGAGGCCCCCCAGAGGCAGGGGGAGACTGTGGGGAGAGCCTGGAACCTGGCAAAGTCCTGGGAGAGGGCAGTGGCCCCCCAAACCAGGCCCGTGCCAGTCCTGGCATCCCTATTCAGCAGCACCATTTGGCCATGGCCACCACCTCCACAGGGCCTCATGTCCCCACCAGGCCCTGCTCCAGCATCTTGAATCCCTGGTGTCCATGAGCTACCGGCTCCAAGCCTCATTGATATCCCCTGGCCAGGGGTTCCGTCCTGCAACCCCTGCCCAGCCCCCTACAGCCCCTGGAAACCAGCCCCCTGCAGCCCCAGAACCCCCTGGCCAGACTCCTGACTCTTTGGGTCCTTCAGATGGGGCTGGCTCTGAGTGTACCTTCCCCTGAAAGACCTGAACCTCATTACCCACCAGAAGAGAGGCATTGATTCCCTCCCCAGTACTGAGTCCTGGGCTGTTCCAGAGGGAGTGGGCAGCCAGGGGAGGGTCAGCTGTTTGAATTTCCTGTTCTGCGTTCTGCTTGGTGTTGATTTTTGGTTCAATAAAGAGTTTGGCAAAGGTGAGACTGCATCTGCTGGCAGGTGTGGGTCGGGGTAGGTATTGTCTGTGAGTTTCTGTGCACAGATGTAGCAGAGCTAAAGGGCTGGGAATGGAAGGCAGCCGTGCCAGGTGCTTGACTTGAGATCTAGAACCATCACTGTGCCCCAGGGCCATTCTGCAAGTATTCTGCAAGTATTCTGAACTAGGTGGAAGAAACTATGGGAGAGAGGGCAAGACCAGGGTTGGGGGGACAGAAGTGAGGTTTTTGCAGGGGGGCACAGACACTGATTGTTAGGGAGAAAAAGAGCAAGTTGCAATGGTTTTTAAAGCTTTCAGTTACCAAAAACGATTTTTTTTCCATTACCAAGATTTTTCTCATTTGGATAGTTGGGTACCACCATATTTCCCATGCGTCTCTGTGTCTGTGTGCATCCGTGAGCATGGGTGTGCATCTGCGTGTATGTTATGTCTGCATGTCTCGGTGTGGGTCTCTGTCGAGTAAGTTGGGAGATCTACATGGAACCACTCTTCTCTGTATCCCTTGCTAGCTCCCTGGGACAGGGTGGGCATTCACGGTGTGGGGTTGGAAGCTGCTAGGGCTGGATGGTGCTGCTTTGCCTGGGGCCTGGAGTGAGCTCCTAATAGCAGCTACAATTGTAAAACATTTCAGTGTGGGGTGGACCTCGGGAGAACTGAGTCTGGGGACCCACCTGGAAACTAGCTGCCCCCTGGCTCCCTAACCCAGTAGGAAGAGGCAGGGCCTGGCTCACAGGAGAGAACTACTTCTGGCAGGACCCCTCCCACCTTCTAGCCCCCATCCCCTATCCTAAAGGGGTGTACCCCGTCCATCCCTCTGGAAGTCTACCCTTGCACCAGCCTCGCTCTGGATGGTGCCTGGCTGGGAAGGATGGGGAGTTGGTTTGGGGGAATCCCTCTTCTCTGCCCCATGAGCTCTCCTGCTGCCCTACCCGCGGCTGACAGCAGAGGGGGCCCTCGGCCTACGGATGGAGGTCGGGCTGGGCGGGATGGGAGGACGAGCTGGGGGCGGGGAGAGGTATGGAACTTAAGCCGGAGGGACGGGAAGAGGGGCCGGGGTGTGGTGCGGAGCAGGAGAGGACGCGGAGGGAGGTCTGGACTAGTGAACCAGGGGAGGGGTCGGGGCTCCTTCGGTAACTACCGGCTCCGACGGGCTGGTGAGGGCCACAGCGTCCGTGCTATATGTAAATGACACAAATTACTATGCAACCTGCAGCTTGATCTAAGTCGGCGGCTTGGGTCATGCAGTTGGGGCAGGTCGAGGGTTAGACGGCTGCGCACCCCTTCTTCCCAGGCCTAGAGCTCCCCCGCAGGGAGACAGGAGAGCGCGTGCTGCCTTCTCGGGGCACACGGGATAGAACAGGCTCTGGACTCTGGGCCGGGACTTCCTTTGGGAGCTTTGGTTTCCCCCCGCACCTTGCAAATGGGGGCGAGGACGGCCTTCTAGCACCTCGCCCCGCGAACAGGCCTAGAGGCGGACCGCGAAACCCTGCGGCGTGCTGGGGGCCGGGGCGGACGGCAGGACCTCCACCCACGTCTTGGCCCCAGGCCGCAAGCCCCTTTCCGCGGCTTTCTGGGTGGCAGAGGCCCGGAGCAAGGATTAGCGAGCTGTTGCTAGGGGGCGTGGCCGGCGGTTGCTCGGCTCGGGGGACGTTGCTAAGCAACGCTGGGCGGGGCTCACGTTGCTAGGCCCGAGTAGCAGTCCCCAGGGGCTGGAGAGGCACCCAGCTCCCCTCGGCTTCAGGGGCAGGCGCCCCCCGAAGCTGCTTTCTTGCGACTCTCTTCGGGCCTCAGCTGCCCTCGGCTGGACGCCGTCTCCGAGGGGCCTTCCGGTGCACACCCTCCGAGACGTGATCCTCTGGGCTCTGGAGCCGGGGACCCGGGGCCTTTGTGCACGTGTCTATGCGCTTGCTGGAGCGGTAGAGGGGGAGGGAGGGTCGCATTTGGGTTTCCATAGCAACCGCTCCTGTGTCATCCCATTTCTCCCAAAGGTTTTGAGCGGCGGCGTGTAGACATTTACATATATCTGCATTTCATTAGCATAGAGGCGGGGCCGGAACTTGTTGGGGCAACTATCCCTGGACGGTTCCCTTTGCTTCTCTCTCATCCCGCCTGAGGGGCACATGGGCCGCGCATGCGTGAGTGTTTTGCTTGTTAATGTCCCTAGAACCGGGGTGGGTGGGTGAACTGTAATAGTGACCTCGGGTTCTGGCCCTACCCCCTATGGAACCATTAGGATGAACTGGTCCAGGTACCCTTGACCAAAGACCTTGCCCAGCACCCCCAGGCAATACCAGGCCTGGTTAGAATCCCAGTTCTGCCCTTTGCTGTCTGTGTGGCCGTGGGCAAGTTTAGTTCCCCTCTCTGTGGCTCAGTTTCCTTCTTTGTAAATCCCGAATTCATCAGGTGATGTGAGGATTCGATGAGATGTCACTTTTATATACACTTACGCTGCTTCTGGCACACAGCAGGCACTTAGGCTAGCTTCTACCCACCCTCCATAGAATCCAGCTCCTCTCAGGACCCAACCAAAGCAAATCAACTTCCTTCGCAGCTCAAGACTTGACAACTAAACACCAGGAAGAGTTTCCAGATGTCGGGGGAAACCCTAGGACCACACCCTTGTCCTTTCTGGGCCTCAGTGTCCCCACACTGTGTGGGGTTCCTCTGCTGAGACATGGGGGAAAAAGGGCAGAGGTCAGCTCCGGGTGAAGAACCCTGTCACTGCGGGAGCTGTGTAGCAGTGCCATGAAGGCAGTGAGTTCTCTGTCATTGGGGATACGGAAGCAGAGGCTCAGCAGGATTGGGTGCACCCCTGCTAGGGAGTAGCAGATCTCCTCTTGGAATTTCTTGCTCTTGTCTGGACTCCAGTTGTCTGTATAGCCTCTTCAAAAGCTGGAAAGGCCTTCCTGGGTCTAACATCACCCCTTCCGGCTCTGGCCTTCTTGCCTTCCTTTTCCCCAGAGTCTCTGTAACCTTAGCCTTGACTGCTAGGGTCAGAGGGGAGGCAGAGGAGGTGTTCAAGGAGGAGAACCAGCTCCACTCTGTGTTGGTCTCTTAGTTCTCAATTAGGTTCAGATAATTAAGATAAATGAGGTTGGCTCCTCTCCTGGGTAGACAAAGTTTGTTGGTGATGGAGAGGGAGTATAGGAGCTGGATTCTGATTGGTTGGTTGGCTTTTTAGAGGTCGGGATTACATGAAGGCTATACCCTACAGTTGTCACTCTGACCGCTGTATGCCAGACTGCTGTCTGCCTGTGGATGGCAGTGGGCCAACTCCTTCCCTTGTAGCCACCTGCACTCCACAGGTAAGGGTTCCAGGGACAGGCTAAGAGCCTGTCAGTGCCCGGCTGGCCTGCTTGTGTCCCACTCTGGGGGCCAATTAAGTCTCCATCCCTAGCCGTGCCGATTAACAGTTAATAAGGCAGCAAACACCTGCAGCTACGGAGGCGAATTAAGAGCAACAGTCGGCATAATACACAACCCGATAAGTGAGCAATTAACAACCAGAGAAAGATTAATAGAAGCAATTACGTCCTCCTCGGAGCTCTGTAAATACAACTGTCAATGGCTGAGGGATTCAGTCCAGTCCGGCCCAGCCCCACCCCAGGCCATAGCCTCTGTAGGGAGGGGAGCCACCCGGCCCTCCTGTGGACTCCAGACCCTAGAGCCATATACATACGAGGAATACACATATGTGCAGACACATGCACGGACATATACAGACATACATTTGTGGAGTGATGGTCCACAAGATCCAGTCACAGAATACACACATTTCCCACTGTCATCCACACTTACAAAAATGTATACACAGAGATACAAGTCCTGCTGGAAATACACATAGATCCAGAAAAATATCCACAGTGTCACATAGAGACATTTCCCTATTTTACACAGGGCTAGAACCCCACAGACTATGAGACATACAGTGGAGTGTATACAAACAGGGACACAGTTATCTCCTCTTGGGGTCCCATATGCACGTGGCACTTGACCTTCTTTGCCCGCCTTGCAAAGGGTCATCCATAGAGAGCTGCAGCAGGGTATTGGACTAAGAACTAGAAACCAGGGTGAGAAGGGACAGAATGTGTGTGAACACACAAGCAAGCATGTCTGCATGCATGTAACTCTAATCATGTGTGTCCTCCCACTCATGGGCATGTTCTTGTGTGTAAACAGGCATGTGCCTTATATCTGTGTGCCCATATGAATGTTTGTATGTCAAGATGTGTGCATGGGTATGTGCACATGTGCTCGTGTCCAGTGGATCTGTGACTACTATGTGGGTTTCTGGTTCATGTGTGATACTGTGCCAGCGCTCATGACTGGATAATTGTGTGACTACTTCAGAGTGGCTTTATGTGTGTCCCATCTGTGTTGTGGCAGGTGATGAGAGTTACTGCAGGAGCTCCCCAGGGAGCCTGGGGGTTCTGATGGTGCCTGAAACCAGGGCCTGCCTCTAGGGAACAAGGTTCTAGGGCTCCTGGGGCAACGTGGTTTTCTTCACAGGAACTTCCAGCCCCTCTAGTGGGACTCAGCACTACTGGGCCTCACCCAGGCAGAGGGAGAGAAATGAGAACAATCTCTAAAGAAATGGACCTGGAGGGACGCCTGCGTGGCTCAGCAGTTGAGTGACTGCCTTTGGCCCAGGTGTGATCCTGGAGTCCCAGGATCGAGTCCCACATCGAGGTCTCCACAGGGAGCCCGCTTCTCTCTCTGCCTGTGTCTCTGCCTCTCTCTCTCTCTGTGTGTGTGTGTGTCTCTCATGAATACATAAATAAAATCTTAAAAAGAAAATAAAGAAATGGACCTGGAGGTTAATTTCTCCCGATTGAAGCTGAGAATGCACACCTTTCTATCTCCTACCTGTGTCTGGGAGCATCCCATGGGAAACGTACAGAGCCAAAACCCAAACTCTTGGCCCCTTGTCTGTGACATAGGTCGTCATACACAGAAACCCCAGACCATGAGGATCTAGTCATTGGGACACACAAACATAGACAGTCATGAATACAAACATAAAATTCCACTCACAGTCACACCCAGACCCGGCCGCCCATGCGCACTCTTGCCATACCCGAAATCACACACATATAGGCACACGTGCAGCAGTGCTCACACACACCCACATGCCCCTACACCCATTACTCTCTGAGATGAGCCCAGTGTCAAGCCTGAGAGCCCAGAGGGGCGTCCTACGACAGGTCCCCCCACCCACCTAATACCAGCCTGGCCAGATGGTAGAGGCTGCCAGGCCCCAGGAGAGCTCTCTATCACCACTAACCCGCCAGCTGACAGGCTGGTACACGGAGGCCTGGCTCTGCCAGAGCGGGGCAGGGGTGGAAATAAGGAAGTAATGAAGCTTGCCAGTACCCTCCACACCCCACACCCAAAGGAGGCTTGTCCCAGGGCCTTTCATTATTGAGCAGGGAGGAGCTTCTAAGCCAGGACACACAGACACGGAGATGCACGGATTCATACAGAGTCACCCCCACACACTCAGGCTTCCACAGGACACACAGGGACCCAGACACATGCAGACACCACCACCACCCAGCCCCCACAGGCATGGCTCTCCCCTCCCCATGCATGAGCCACTCACCAAGGCCAGGGCTGAGTTTGCAGAAAGCCTGGCCAGGCCCCTAACCCCCCTCCACCTCCTACTGTGGAATGAAAGCAATATGAAACAGATCAGTGGGCCCCCAAAGCCAAAACATCCGCTGTAGGTCTGTCCTTCTATCAGTGAATCCAGCCTTCTGTTTGACTTTTGGTCATTTGATTTTTGTTTTTCATTCATTCACTTGTTCACTCGTTCATTCAACCAATAAGGACATTAAACAAACCATTATAACCAGTCCAGTGGCCTCGCTGTCCTGGCATCTGGCAGCCTGGCAGCCTGGCGTGGGGGTGTGTAGCTGGGGAGGGAAACAAAGGGGGAGGCTGTGCTCTGAGGGATGATGGGGGGAGTGGAAGCAATGTCCCCATCCCCTACTTCTTCCTCCATCTCTGAGTGAAAGAAAAGGTGCTGCTTCTGCAGCTGGAGGGAAAAAAGCCAAATCCCAGGATAATATAGACAATAATAGCGAACACTTACAAGCCCTTTCTCTGTGCCAGGCACAGCCGCTCTAAGTGCTTTACATGAATTAACTCAGTTCTTCCTCCTAACAACTGCATGAGGCAAGTACTATTATTAACCCCACTTGGGGGCATAGGTAGGTTAAGTAACTTGCCCAAAATCAAACAGCTTATCAGAGCCACCCCAAAGGTTTAAAAAGCCTAGGGCAAGAGTACAACAGGAGACCTCTAGACCTCCACCCATCCCTCTCCTCTTCACCCCGGGGCTCCAGGCAGCAGTGTGAGGGGCTTCCGGGGCTCCTGGCAGCAGCGTGAGGGGCTTCTTATGCAGACCTATGGATACCCCAACACTGGAGTCCCTGCTTGCTCCACACTCCTGGGATCTAGCCACCCTTCTGCCACCCATCGGAGCTTGAGAAGGGATGTGGGAAAGAGGCTACCTGGGCCCTTGGCAGCTGATTTAGGGCTGTTGGGGCAGGGAATTCTGGGGTGCGGGGTTGGGGTGTGCCCTAAAGGGGGGCTGGAGCTCCAAGTGAGCATCACCCTGTGGGCCTGTGGGCCTTGAAATTCTTCATTCCTTGCAGAAGAGCACCCAGGGCAGGGGCATCTGTTGCCCAGGTCTGAGACTGTTGGAACTGGTAAGTGGCAGATCCAGGAGACCATCCCAGAACTCTGACTTGAACCAGCTCTTAACTAGACTTGTGGGTGCTGAGGCTGCCAGGGGGCTGCCGCGGAGGGGTGGGGCACAGAACTAGCCAAGTGGAACCTCCCCACCCCCACTGTCAGTTCTGCTCCTACCAAACTCAGGCCATTTCCACCGAGGGGATTGCTCTGTGCCCAGCCCCATGTGGGAGCCCAGGGTTCTCAAGGGCGACCGGCTCTCAATCCTTTATCCCTCCAAACGCATTCCCAGTGACATCCCCACCCTTCCTACACTGGCATTAGGGGAGAAATGGAGGCATTAAGGGAGGAGCAGCAACATCAATGCATCCAGCTCCCAGCCTCTGTTCCCCTGGCCCCCAAATTATTGCTCCATCTCCGGAGGCTTTTTCACACAATTACTCAGGCTAGGAATTTCGATCTCTGGTGCCAGCCAGACCCTTGTTATGCAAATATAGGCAAATGAGATGCAAACAGAGCAGTCCCAGATTAACAGAGAAATCCCCAGCAGCTGGAGGAGTCACCATAAAGTCAGCTCACTGGAGCACGCTGTCCCCAACCCCCTCCTTTTCCAGGCTCCGTCCACCTGGATGGATCTATCCGGTCCCTCCCTGCCCTCACCACCACTCTTTGGCCGGCTCAGGAGCTACCTGTTCAGACACAGGGAGTGTCCAGCCAAGGAGGGACACCCAGACCCAGGCTCTCTACCATGGTTCCAGCTTGAGATCTCTGCCTTCCCCCTATTTTTAAGAGATCCGCACAGGGGTGGAGGTTAGGGGTAAGGGTGGTGAGTGGAGTTGGGAGAGAGGGAGAACTCTGTTTTCCCCCTGTGGAAGGGAGAATTCTCTCTCTCTCTCTCTCTCTCTCACACACACACACACACACACAAACACACACACATACACACACGCACATGCACACGCACACAGAGCTGATGTGAGAGTCACCCCTAAAATGCACACATACACTGATTCACACACAAGTCTCACATATACCACTTCACAAATCTGGTCAAGGTCCACCCTTTGCTTCTTCCCCCAACACGCTGTAAATTAAGCCACAGATATCAACAGACTGCAGTGGGGGTGGGTAGGCTGTGTCCCCCATTCCTGGGGCCTGGAGGTTAGAGGGTACTGTGGGCAGAACCCCAGGTCTGTGTGAAGACAGAGGGAGTAGAAGATCCAACCCAAGGCATGACCTGGGGAAGGAGGCTGGGGTGTGTGGGAGAAGCCTGGCATGGGTAGTGGCTACCAGGAGCCCCCCGGGGGGGCTGAGGCTGGTGTCGCTGTATGATGTCTTCAGGCACCGCCCAAGGGAGCCAAGCCGGGCTGCTGGCCGGCCCAAGCAGCCCAGGCCCAACTTCTAAAAATAAGAGTCAAGAATCTAAGCTCCTGGTTGGTTCTGCGGAGCCTGTTGCCTTGGCAACCCCTTCTCAGAGGCCTCCCTCCCGGCTGCTGCCCCGTTTGGCTGCGGGTCCCTGTGCCAGTCCCCTCTGCTGGCCCCTCTGCCAGCCCTTCTCCTGTCCTCCTGGGGAAGGGAGGAGCCGTGTGGGGCTGGGGGTGGAGCAGCCAGAGGACCTGGGGCTCCAGCTGAGCACAATGGGCTGAGTGTGAGACCTGTCTGGGGCTGTGTCGGAGGCTGTCTGATGGTGGGGGTGTGACTGTGTGTGTGACAGGCCTGTGGCTAACAGCCTGCGTCAGGCTGGCTCTGTGCTTCTCTGCCTGTGACTTGACTCTCAGCGTCCCCGTGGGTGACTGTCCTCTCTCTTTGTGAATCCAGGTCCATGTGTGTGACAGTGTGTATTAGGTCCCTGCGGAAGATCTAGCTGTGGCCTTTTATATCTGCTCCTGCCCACCCCCCCCCGCCCACTCCCCGTGGGCTTTCCCTTAATCCTGCCCACCCCCACTCCCTGGGGATGCAGGCTGGGAGCACAGAGGCACAGGCATGCCCAGGTGAGCCATAGGTCAGGTGTGGTGACCTGGCCAATGTCAGCCTCTTCCAGGGTCAGCAGCTAAATATTAAATAAGATCCAAAACTGCCTCTTGGGGGAAATGGAGGGGGGAAGTCACTCCTGAAGATGTGTGATCTAAATTTCTGAGTGTGTGCACGTGTGTGTGCCCTAGCCACTGTCAGAGGCAGAGCCTCCCCTCCCCCACTCGGCCTCCCCTCTCCAATTAATCACCAAGTCCTGTCAGATGTCCTCATCATCACTGCTGCAGCTTGCCCCTCCTCTCTTCCTCTCTGCCACCCTGGAGCAGCCCAGGCCAACCCCCTCCCTCACCCAGGCACTGAAACAGCCTCCTCTCAGGGTTCCCTGCCTTCGGTTCCAGGTTGAGCCTCGCCCTCCCATGCCCCTCTCTTCACCTCCATTCTGTGGCCACAATTGCGATCCTTCCACAACACAACCTGGATCCTGTGACACCCCCTGCTTGGGACCGTCGACTGACTTTGTTCTCAGCCTGGTCTTCTACGCCTTCCTTGGTCTGGTCTCTGCTCTCGGCCTGGGTTTACCTGTGCCCCCTTCACTCAGCCGCACAAGCAACTAAGAGCTTCCAGGAGAGATCAGGATCTTCCTTGCCTCTGTGTCTTTGCATGTGATTTCCCAAGCTGGAACCAGTCGTCTTTTCTTTGGATAAAGATTATAAGTTCTGAGACACAGCACAAGCACCACCTCTACCAGGAACCCTTCCCTGACTGAAGTTAGGAGCCTCTGTGCTCCCATGACCTCCTGGGCTGCCCCCCAACACCGCCTGGCACCCATTGCATGTATTTTTTACTTCTCCTCACAGATTTGGAGATTTATAAGAAACAAAAAAGTACCAATTGAAACAAAAAATTACCCACAATCCCCTCAGGTTAGCTCCTGGCTTATTTCCTGCCAGACTTTCTTTAAATGAATTGATTAAATATTTTTTTCACAAAATTAAGAGCATCTTATAGGTATAGCTTCATTTAACTTATTATTATATAGTGAGCATTTTCCCACGTCATTTTTTTTTAAGATTTTATTTATTTGTTCATGAGAGACACACACACAGAGAGAGAGAGAGAGAGAGAGAGAGGCAGAGGGAGGAGTAGGCTCCATGCAGGGACCCTGATGTGGGACTCGATCCAGGGTCTCCAGGATCACACCCCGAAGGCAGCACTAAACTGCTGAACCACTGGGGCTGCCCGTTTTCCCAGGTTATTAAAAATTCTTCAAGAATGTGACTTTTAGGGATGCCTGGATGGCTCAGTGGTTGAGTGTCTGCCTTTGGCTCAGGACATGATCCCATGATCTGGGATCGAGTCCCACATCGGGCTCCTTGCAGGGAGCCTGCTTCTCCCTCTGCCTGGGTCTCTGCCTCTCTCTCTCTCTCTTTCTCTCGTCTCTCGTGAATAAAATAAAATCTTAAAAAAAAAGAATGTGACTTTTAATGGTTGTGTAATATTCTTATATATGGATATATCATCATTTATTGAACCAACCCTCTATTGCTAGACATTTATGTTGGTTGTGATTTTTCATAATTATAAATAATGGCAATAAGCATCACTACGCATGGTTCTTTTCCAGTATTTGGTTATTTCTTGGATTGAGTTCCTAAAAGCAGATTAACAGGACAAAGAGGTCTGTTTTTAAAACTCTTGACAGCATGGCCTGATGGCCTTCCAGAAAAGTTGTTCTAGGGAGTGCCTGACTGGTTAGAGCATGTGACTCTTGATCTCAGGGTTGTGAGTTTGAGCCCCACGTTGGGCATGGAGCCTACTTAAAAAAAATGTAAGAAAAGTTGTTCTAATTTACTCCTCCATCAGCAAAGTCTAAGAGTGCCCCAGATTTCAGTTCACATCAACACTGGTGCTGTCTTTAAAACACACACACACACACACACACACACACACACAAAACTGTATTAATTTCAGTAGGTAAAACTGCATTGCATTGTTGTTTTAATTTGCATGTCTTTGATTACTGGTGAGGATAAATCTTTTGTATTTTCTCTTTTGTGTCATGCACAGAACACACTGAGCTATAATTATATTTTTACATCCTACCTCTCCCTCACCAACCTCAGCTCTTAAGGGCAGAGCTTGTTTGGGTCCAATCCTCTATCAAGAGCAGGGACAGAGGATGCATTCCCAGAGTGCTGGATGGATTGAATTGAAGAGTTTGTCTTCAGCCTAAGCTCTGACATTGGGCAGACCTGGGGTCAAGCTTAGCTCTGAGATGTGAACTCGGACGAGTCACTTAACTTGTGTGGGTCTCAGTTTCTTCATGTGTCAAGTGGGTTTGAGTGAGGATTAAACATGATGAAGAGTGTGAAGAGGTGTGTAAAAGGTTGTGAGCAGTGGTTATTGTTTGAGGTCTGTTCATGTGTAGGATGTTGGTTTTGCTGAGGGAGGAAGGAATGTTCAGGAAGAGTCAACGCCCTACTCCTAGAGATGAGATGGTACCCAGAAGCCTGGTGGTCCAGAGGTGGGCAGGGAGCTCAGAGCAAAGGGTCTGGGCAGGACCGGGATGGGCCGTGATGGCAGAGGCCTAAGTTCAAGTTCGGCTTAGACAAGGGGGGTTGTGCCCTTGTATAATTCTGAACGGGGAATTGCTGGTTTTGTTTACATCTGGCAGATGCCACTAAACAGAGAGGGAGAGGACCTTTGCCCTGGTGGCACAGCATCTCTTCCTGAGGTTGGCCCGCTGCCACAGGGAACGCCTTGGAGACAAACTCTAGCTGGGGGTGCCCTCACCCACTCTGGCTCAGGACATGTTCCAAGACAGACACACACAATTTCTCTGCACATTACAAGCCTAATGATACTGTCATTCCGAGTCTGGAAATGAGGAGAAATCGGCTTTTTCTTGGTAATTAACGTGAGTGATGGGCCTTGAGATGGAGTGGCAGCCCCCCAAGTGAGAATGAAGCTCTCCGGGGAAAGTCAGCTAGGTCATCCCCCTGCCTCCAGGAAGGTCTGCATTCCATCCCTGGCCTCTGCTTGGTCTCCTTTAGATAAGCTGAAGCGCCGCTGCTTCACCGCCAGCCCCCCCCCCCCGCCCCCACCCCTTACCCATTGCTCATTCCTTTAGAGATCACTTTAGGGGCTAAACGCTGATGGTCAGCAGGTTCCTCCTTGAGCCTGCCGCTATGCCTTCATGCTGCAGTTCAGTTTGCTGTGCCACTGCCCTCACAAGAGCTGCCTTTATTTGGGGGGTGGGTATCCTGAGCTTAGTAGGGGTTTTCTTGATCTCATTTGTCGAAAGCAGAGCTGAAAACAGCTGGGTAAGAATAGGTTGAAGGGAGGTACTCAGAGCTTTGGGAGACTGTTCAGGAAGAAAACCTGGAGGGATGGGATCAGGGCTTGGCTCCAGTGAACAGAGGGCTGAAAGCTAATTCAGCTTTCCTTTCTAAATGAAGCGTACACCAGATTCATGAATATTTCTCTGGGACTCTGCCTCAGTTTCCCCACTATCCTCAGGGGAAAATTGTTTTTATCTCATTCCTTTGTCTTCTTTGTTCATTTGCTTTCTGTACTGTATGAAGGAGACACAGAGTAAATCAGCTCCAGGCCCTACCTGTGAGCAGCTCCGAGTCCAGTGGGACAGGAGATGCTGATACCAACAGCTTTGATGCAGAGTGAACCGTGCCACAGAAGGTGACAGAGCCCAGAGGAGAGACAAATTGGCGCTTCCTGGAGGAATCTGGGAGGCAGAGGAAGGGGACCTTGAAGGATGCGTTTGGTAACAGGGAAGGGGTGTTGAGACAGCAATCCAGGCAGAGGGAACGGCAGAGTCAAAGGCTGGGAGGTGGGAAAGAGCCTGGCACCATCAGGAATCAGAGTCCAGTTTCCCAGGACAGTGGGTGGCTGTGGAGGCAGAAGGGGGGGGGGGTTGGTTGGGAGGTCTTCAGGGGCCAGGTGCTCAAACGCAGTGAACGCTGAGGTTGAGTGCTTGAACTTATCCTGAGAGCACTGGGGAGCCATTGAAGGTTTAAGCAGATGAGGAATCCGATTTGCTTTATTCCTTAGGGTGATCACTTGGGGAAAATGTGGGATGAGGGGCAGGGCTGGCAGCTATAGCGACAGTCTCTGTGGTCATGGACAAGGGCAGCGGGTTCCAGTGATGTTAGAGGGGACCCCAGGGTGGCTATAGGTGGCCTGGGTGGTTGCTGGTGGCCCAAGCAAGGTCACGACCCAGCATGGGTCTCAGCATGGTCTCCCTCTCCCACCCGGAGCCCCCAGTGGCTCCCAGGCCTCCAGGAGCATGCTTGAATTCCCTGTAATGGCATTCCCTGGCCGGCCTTACCCACCTCTACAGCCTCGGCCCTCCCACCCCCCTACATGAGCCTGTGCTCTGGCCTAACTGGTTTTTCCATTGGTCCTGAGCTCATATGACCCACTGAGTCATCCAAGCCTTTAGCCACTCAATTCCTGTCCCCCGTTCCTCCCAACCTCCTCAAGGAAGATGGCCCTATCTGCCTCCACTCCCCACCGTCCACCCTTCCTTTTTTTTTAATATATATTTTATTTATTTATTCGAAAGAGAGAGAAAGAGAGAGGCAGAGACACAGGCAGAGGTAGAAGCAGGCTCCATGCAAGGAGCCCGATGTGGGACTCGATCCCAGGACTCCAGGATCACGCCCTGGGCCAAAGGCAGGCGCTAAACTGCTGAGCCACCCAGGGATCCCCTGTCCACCCTTCCTTGCCCTCCTCTAAACCCTCTCTTAGCAGAGGCCTGGGTAGACCATGTCCTCAACATAAACAGAGCTTAAAGACCCTTAAAGGAGGACCACAGACTGTGGCCCAGGTCTGGGTGGAGGAGAGCTGGCAGCGCCCCACCTCCGGGGGCTCCAGGAGGGCCAGGCCGGGTGAACTGTCTTGTCTACAGCATTCTTGCCTCGGCCAGTGGAGCTTTCGTTATTGCTCCAAATTAGGCACCAATCTGCCCGTGTAATTGTTTGCTAATTGGCATGAAATCCTAATGTAATTAGTTGGGCCCCTTATCAGGGAGCCTGGGGAGCCAGAGGCGGTGGGGGGCCGCTGGAGCAGGGGGGTCTAGGAGGCTGGGGAAATGTTCTGAGAGAGGAGGCCCCAAGTTGCCATCAGGGCTGAGATAAGAAATTACAGAAATGGCAGCATCCCACAGTTCCAAGGAACTTTGGAGAGTCAGCAAGTGCTGCTTATCTCACAGATAGGGAAACTGAGGACAGGTCGGGAGCGGAACCCTCTGGGAGCCGGCGGCGGAGCTGCCCACGTCACCGGTCTACGGTGAGGAAACCATCCGAAATGTGATGAAAGTGCCTTGGAAATTCTGATCCTGGGAGGGCTGGAAGGTCTCACTGAGGTGTTGTCCCTCCCAATCCCAACACAGGGGGACGCGGAGGCTCAGGGGCCCCCTGGGAAATCTGTGGACCTGTGGACTCTCATCCCAGGTTCTGCTGCTCCCCGGGGTTGATTCCTGCTGAGGGGGCTGCAGAGTGACTTGAGGATCCATCAAGTCACCCTTAGAAGCACTAAGGGTGGACAGGTTGGCTCTACTGGCCAGGATGGTGGCGGAGGGGGCCCAGGGGACTTCCTGGCTGAAAGGGGCTCCGGTCAACAACCTGGAAGTTGTTGGTCATTCTCATGAGGAGCCATCCCACAGCCAGAGGCAGGTAAGAGCCAGGGGCTGCCTTCTCATGGGAGGTCTCCCAGCATCCTGGCTGGGAGAGTCAACCCCAATGACTCCTTCCCAGGCAGGAGGGTGGATTGGCAAGTGGGGAGAGACTGTGGCCCCAGGGCCGGGGAGGAGGGGAAGCTAGTACCAGGACCATTCTGGGGGTGGGGTGCCATTTTTGTCACATGGTTCCCATCCCTGCTCCCCATCCCTAGCAGCCATTCTCCCTCAAACCAACTCTCACACCTTGGGCTGCTCCCTGCCTGTGGTCTATCCTTAATCTCTCCTACTGCAGCAGTGCCCGGGCTTCCATTCTCCCTAATCTCTATCTTTCCCCACATCTCTCCTGTTTCCTGGTCCCTGTCCCTGGATGTCCTGAAGGCACCTCAATGCAGCATGTCCAAAACAGAAATCATGGATTTCCCCTAAGTCTTTCCCCTTGTGAATAAGTGGCGCCCTCCCCCTCAAGACCTTTGCACTTACAATTACCCCTACAGGGACTGCTCTTCCTATACGTATCCCTCACCTCCTTCGGGTCTCTGCTCAGGTGGTACCTTCTCAGAGACACCTTTCCTGACCACCTCGCCTAAACTCGCCTCCTGTTCTCCTCTAACGCCCTTGCCTTCCTACCCAACACTATTTTCCTTCTTTGTTCTTATCAACACTAACAGTCTATGTATTTGTGCTTTTGCATCTGCTCCCCTCCCCCACCAGAAGGTAAACTTCTCATAAGCTCAGCCATTATGTGGTCAGGTTCTAGAAATTCCTTGAAGTTCTAGATTCTATCCATTTCACCACCCTTTGTGCCAGACAGTTTTATTTATTATTTTTTTTAAGTAGGCTCCACGCCCAATTGAACTCACGGCCCTGAGATCAAGAGTCACATGCTTCACCGACTGAGCCAGCCAGGCGCCCCAGTGCCAGACACTTTTAGTAAGCACTCAATAAATATTTGCTGAATGAATAAATGAATGAATGAATGAGCCTCTCACTGGTCCTCTTCTCCAATCCTGGCTTCCTCAAATCCCCCGTCCAGGTGCCCAGCTGTTTCTCCTTAAGCAAACTTGACTATGATTCCTCTCTAAAACCCTCCATAGAACTCTTGCTTTCAGAATAAAAGCGACCTCTGGTTTAGCTTACAAGGCCCACAGTGATGTGTTTCCAGGCTAACCTTCAGCTTCCTGTGTCCTCCCCCCAGACATAAACACACACATACACACACACACACACACAGCCATGCAGAGAGCCTGGATATACTATTTATGCCTCTGTACGGTGCTCCCTCGGCCCTTAGGTGGGCCTCTACATTCTCTGACTCATTTCTTTCTTTCTTTCTTTCTTTCTTTCTTTCTTTCTTTCTTTCTTTCTTTCTTTCTTTCTTTCTTTCTTTTTTTTTAAGATTTTATTTATTTATTTGAAAGAGAGCAGGAGCAGAGGGGAGAAACAGAAGGAGAGGGAGAAGCAGACTCCCCACTGAGCAGGGAGCCTGATGAGGGGCTCCATTCCAGGACCCTGGGACCATGACCTGAGCTGAAGGCAGATGCTTAACCAACTGAGCCATCTAGGTGCCCCTCCTTTAAAAAACAAAACAAAACAAAACTCAGTTAATAGTATTTTTGGAGCAGCTTCTTGGTGCTAGGCCCCTTGCTGAGCCTTACTGACAGGAGTCAGCCTCTACCCCTTCTCAAAATTCTTCGCAGAAGAGGAGGACGTGAAACCATCATCCCATCCCTAGTTCCTTGTTGTCCTCTGGTCCTCCTGACAGCAGCCCCCCTACCCACTCACCTGTTCTAGCCAGGATGCTGGGAGACCTCCCATGAGAAGGCAGCCCCTGGCTCTTTTTTTTTTTTTTTTAATTTATGATAGTCACACACACACACACACACACACACACACACACAGAGGCAGAGACACAGGTAGAGGGAGAAGCAGGCTCCATGCACCGGGAGCCCGACGTGGGATTCGATCCTGGGTCTCCAGGATGGTGCCCTGGGCCAAAGGCAGGCGCCAAACCGCTGCGCCACCCAGGGATCCCCAGCCCCTGGCTCTTACCTGCCTCTGGCTGTGGGATGGCTCCTCATGAGAATGACCAGGAATAACTGGATTTGAGGTCTTTATGCCCACCGCCCCCCACCCCCACCCCAACTTCTGGAAGAAGTGATGTAGGCTGAGCCATCCTTGTCAGGATCCAACCCAGGGCCTGAAAGAGTAAAGGGGACATGAAGTGACTCAGGCTGCCCCTCTTCCCTAGGACTTCTGAGCTACAGCCCTCTTCACCCCACAAGGTCCAAGACCCAGAGAGGGGTGAGTTTGTTCACCTGTGTCTCCGCCATGTGTGCGTGGGCACTTGCTCACGTGCGCGGATTCCTGGGTGTGCATCAGTGGGCCTTACCCCGTGATCCAGGTGACAGCAGCCTGGCCCACACTCCTGTGTGTGTTAGGTGTGCCCGGGAGTGTGCCCCGCTGTGTCTGAATTAGGGTTCATGAGTGCGAGTCTCCTGTTAGGAGATGGCCGTGGCCTGGGGCGGGCGGTTGGCGGTCCTTCCTGGTGTCTGGCTTGAATCTCCAGTGCAGCCACAGGGCGGTGACGATGTTCGTCTGCAACGGCGGAGCTGCCCCCGCGCCTTGGGAGAGCGACAGCCTGGAACCGCCGCTCCGCCCCCCGGGCTAGCCGCCCCTCCTCTCCGGCCTTTGCCTCCCGAGAGCCCATTGAGCTCCCGCGGGTCGGGGAGCCGGGGAGCGGGCGGAGAGTGGCGGTGGGGGGCGCCCTGGCTCCCCCACCCTGCTCCCCGCTGCCCCCACCCCTGGCCCCGCACAGTCGCGCAGACGCCCGCGCCAGCCGGCGCTGGGAGACACAGTGACAGACCCCCGGCACTCGGACGCACGGACACGCTCGCAGACTCGCGCAGGGGCTGGGGCGGGGCACGCTCAGACGGACCCCCGTGCCTGCAGACAGACGCCCACGCGGACTCGGGTGCAAATGCGCATCCACACGTGGGCGCAGACACGCGGACACACCCTCACACCCCTGCGGGCGTCCACGCAGTGACACAGACGCGAGCGCCCAAACGCGCGGCCACACTCGCAGCCACACGCAGGGCCTGGAGCACCGACACACACACACGCACACACACAGGCACACGCGCGCGGACGGTGGTGCAGGCTCGGTCTAAAAATACAGCCCTCGCCGCCGCCGGCGCCTGCCCGCCAGCGCGCCCAGACACGCCGCCGTGGCCGTCCCCCGGCCTCGAGCCCCCGGACCTCGGGCTCGCCGGCACTCGCAGCCCACGCGGGGCTCGCACGCGCCTCTCAGGCACACTCGCGAAGCACGCTCGCTCGGGCACACGCGGCGCACGCAGGCGCGCCTGGGCGGACACGCCAGCGCCGCACACAGTCGCCCCACGCAGACGCGCTGGGCCGCAGCCGCCTTTGAAATTCAGATCCGCGCTCGGGTCCTCAGCTCCGCGCGACCCGCGCCCGCCCCGGCCCCCCCCCCCGGCCCCCCCCGCCGCCCCCGGCTCCAGCCTCATTACGGCCGGCGGCCCGGAGCGGAAATTAAAATTCATTTCGGGGGAGACCTGGGCCGAGCGAGGGGCGCACGGGCGGCCTCGCCGGGAGGGCCCTTTGTGAGAGAGGGAGGGTGCGGGGCGCCCTAGGAGGAGGAGCCCCTGCGCCTCCTGCCATTCGACCTTGACCCGCGGCCGCCGGTTTCTGGGTTCCCTCACCCCCCTCCCTCTCCCCGCAAGGCAAGTGCCGCCGGCCAAGATGGCTGGGAGTGGAGAGCCGGCCCGAGGTCTCAGCCTTGGGGAGGGGGAGGCTTCCTGGGAGGCTTTAGCTTAAAAAGTGCCCAAAGACAAGAATAACAATGTCATCCCTACAGGTCTGCAGACATACCCTGCGCACAAACCCGCAGCCTCATCCAGGCACATACAGAGGACACCCGGGGCCACAACCACCCACAGTCACACACAACAAACACGGCATTATACACAATGCCGCCCCCCTCCCCACTTGAAGGCCTGCCAACAACCCCCCCCACACACACACACAGGGAAACACACCACAGGCTGGCACAGACACCTACCAAACACTGCCACACCGAGATACAGTCACACACAGACCTGCAAATGCCATATGCCCTGACTCATACCCCACCAAAAGGCACAGACACGGGCCTGAAAACACTCCCCCCCCCCCCCAGGCTTGAGCATGAAATACAAAGAAACACCACACACTGGTTGCACACAAACTCCAACAACTTAACCCGGCCCCGTCAACACACCCCACAGTCACCTAGACACTGAGCAGATACACAGACCCCAGCCTCACATGGCTGTATGCATTATATGCCATACATATACACAAATAGAAAAATTATGCATGAAACACCGCGCACCCTGCATACAAAGACAGACACACACACACACACACACAGCAGAGATCCCAAAGCCAGGCCCAGGCTTCTGACGTACAAGGCCTAGGCAGACACATACAAAACCTGCGCACAGGCACACCATATACATACACACAGACTCTCCCCCCACGCATTGACGCACACAACCACCCACACGTGTACCCGAGCTCAGCCCCACTCACTCCTACTCTGACATGCAGAACACCGGCTGGCGATGCACCCCAGGGCCTCTCCCCTCCAACCACAACACTCAGAGCCTTCTCCCTCCACCCCCTCCCCATCCGTAGGCCTTGCCCTCAAGTCTGGGACCCCTAGAGATCAGAGTTGTGCCAGGTTTGGCAGTGAGCTAGAAGGCCCACCCTCTCACCAAGCAGTGACTGCTTTACTGCCAGCATGAGGTGGTGTATGATTCTAGAGAAAGGGATGTCCTCCTGGGGTGTGTCAGCGAGGAGTGTGGCTGTGCCTGCCAGGGAGGTGCGTACATGTCAGTGGTCTTCTGGGAGGTCCTTCCTGGCACCCCCAGCAACTCTGGTTGCCTCCCCCAAATCCAGGCATCCTGCTTCAGTCTTTCCCTACAGAAGTCAGGCCCTGGGAGTCAGACCCCTTCAGATCTCTTACCCTGAGGGAGCTGGTTCTCTCTGGAAGATCAGCTCTAATCCTAAGATAAATTGTTTTCCACAGTCAGTGCTTGTTCGGTCCTTTGGGGGACAAAGCGGGGACAAGGGAGAGGCAAGACTAAGGCAGGGCCTTTCTGAATGAAGGGGGCTCTGGTTCTCTCTGCCTCCTTCTAAGCCATGTTCCTCATCTGGGAAATGGGGGTGACCACACCAGTGTAAGGGTTTGTTGTGACAATAAGTTAAAAGCAGCTGGCACAGGGTCAAGCCCACAGAGGGGCTCAACAGGATGAGCTGGTCCCGCTAGACCTCTAGGTTGCCCCCACCCTTGCCTGCTATGCTCAATGTGTCCTGCTTGGCACAAGCCCAGTCCAGCTGGATCCAGGTGGCACAGAGCCCAGGGGAGAGAACATGGGGCATCCCAGATGGTGGGAACACACTGGCCCCCTACTGCTGGTGTGCCCCGTGCCTGCCAAGTGTCCCAGACCCTCCCTGAGGGATTCCCCTTCCCTTTCCACCTGGGCAGGAGGGTGGGAGCAGCTCTCCTCAGGCACCTTCACCCTCTGCATGTCCAGCAGCCTGGGGGGTGTGGCTATAGGGGATGGTGCTATCTTTTCTGGGTGTCCCGAGTGGTTGCCAGGGCTCCTTGTCCTTAAGGCCTGCAGTACGGGAGGGTGGAATTAGGTCTCAAGGAGAATTTACCAGGGGGTAAAGCCTAGACTGCCTCCTGTCAGCCTGGAGGGGTCATGTCTAATCTCTACCTAGAGCGAGAGGGGACAAGACTGATGGATGAGCCAGACAGGTCCCCACTGGGCCAGAAAATGGAGGAGGGTTGTGTCCTGGGATTGTGTATGTGTGTGTGAGTGTGTGGTTATTTATGCACCTGTGCTTCCCAGGCAAGTGTGTGTCTGTGGGCCAGTGACTGTGTAAGTGTGTGGACATGGATTCACTGGTACATGCATCCATGTGTGTGTGTGCGTGTGTGTTTACACAGACAAGAAAGGCTAAAAAGGAAGAGGGCTTCCAAATGAAGAGAGGAAGTGCTATAGAGAAGGCGATTTGGACTCAGTTTCTCTGCAGGGATCACACACTCACAGTGTCCCGGTCACTCGGGTGGCTTCCTTCACAGCAGTGATCTCGGCAGATGAGACCTCCTCTCTCCCTGGGTGGGAGGGAAGGAGTGCTGGAAGGCCTCAAGGGCAGAGCCCCATTCTGAATCATGTCCATGTCCCCAGAGCCTGGAACAGCTGCAGCCCTTAGTAAGTCTCAAGATGGGGCTACATTCCTGCAGAGGACACCTCCCTGGGTCTGGCCCTATGGGAGGCCTTCAGCTTTATTATCTTTTGTGACTCACATCAGCTTTGCTAGGTTGGGATCATTATTTCCATTTTACAGAAGAGAAAACTGAGGCTTGAAGAGTACACATGACCTGTCCAAGGTCACACAACCAGTGAGAGATAGAGGGAGATGTCCTTTCTAGTTCATCACATGGGAAACTGTGAAGCACGGCTTTATTGGATAAACGTGGATCAAGAATCACAGACTGGAAGCTCTGTGCGGGCAGGGTCTTCACTTGCCCTTTGGCCATTCATTCCCTTGACAAATACCTATCACATACCTGGCATAATGCTTTGTGCCAGGAGATCCAACTGTGACTGGATGCACAAGGTCTCTGCCTTCCCAGGACTCATCGTCCAGCAGGGGGAACGGATGACACGTGTGTAAATACACAACATATTTTCAAGTAATGATACTGTGATGGAAACGCAAGGCGATGGTTTGGAGCGAGTAGGGATGGGTGGGTAGGGCTGCTTTAGAAGTGTAATCTGGGGAGGTCTTCTAGAAGAGGTGATGTTGGCACTGAGTCCTTCCTGGTGAGCTGGGGCAAGTGCTGGGGGAAGAAGGATTTGGACTTTTTCAAGAAGACTTGTGTTACTCCAATATTGTGAGGGGGTGAGGTGAAGATGGGGCAGTGGAAATGGCTCTGGAGAGGCTGGTAAGGGCCAGATTCTGCCAGGCTAGGAAGTTCCTGGTGCTAAGTGCAGCAGGAAGCCACTAGAGGGTTTAAGAAGAGGGTCTCTGATTTGCATGTTAAAGAGATGGCTCAAAAAAAAAAAAAAAAAAAAAGAGATGGCTCCGTGGGCTCCAGGAGAATGGATTGAGGCAGGGAGGCAGAAGGGGGAGCATGGAGATTCAAGATAGGAGGTCCCGGCACCAGATGATGCTGGCTTGGACTCCCACGTTGGCAGTGGGCACGTGAAGAATAGATGTAGGATATTCTAGGAGGTAGAAGCAACAGAATTTGATGATGGCCTGGATCCCAGCACCTAGAACACAGTAAACACTCAATAAATATTAGTTGAGGGGATCCCTGGGTGGCGCAGAGGTTTAGTCCCTGCCTTTGGCTCAGGGCGTGATCCCGGGCTTGCGGAATCAAGTCCCACATCCAGCTCCCTGAATGGAGCCTGCTTCTCTCTCTGCCTCTCTGTGTCTCTCATGAATAAATAAATAAATAAATCTTAAAAAAATATATATATATATATATATATATATATATATATATATATAGTTGAATGGGTAAGTGAAAGCACCCTCTAGGTGGCAGGATCTTGCGTACACCGTCCGTAGTAAGGTGCGTGTGAGGATCACCTAGACCCTAAAGGTCTTCTCTGCCCTCTGCCCCAGGGGCCTGAGAACGCGGGCACTGCTCAGAGGGCTGCATACAAACCAGGCCCTAACCTTCTGGGAGGATTTGGCTAGAGAACAAGGAATCTTCCCTCCTCTCCTTGATCTACAGCACCAAGAAAATGACAAACACCCAGCCTAGGCTGCCCCAGGCTCCTAATCCATTTGGCATCTACAGCAGGATGGATGAAGTTAGACATGCAGGACTTCCCACAGGCAGGGAGGGCCAGTCCACCTCTTCCAGGATACCTCTCCAGGATCCCTGACATCCAGAGCAGTAAGGTGTTTGTCACTGGAGCTCTGGGACAGACCCTGATAGAAGACTGCCATGTGGATTTGAGTGTCTCTGGGGACATGTTATGAGCTCCTGATAGGTATCTGGGGTGGGGCTGGGGGATTAAAAGGGGACCTTGGTATTCAGAGTTTTGGGTTGCCATGGGTACCTACTTGGCTGAGTGTCATTGGAGGGTAGGGGCTGAGGGAGGGACACTCCTAGGTCCCACCGGCTGGAAGGAAACCTGACCAGGCTCTGGGCCAAATAAATCATTGGTAAGAGTAGAACATTTTCTCATCTGTTTAAAGGGCAATGAAGCATAGCAGTGGCTGGCCCAGTGGGAGGCAGGGCTGAGGCCAGGCGGGTGAGGCCAGGGTTGTGCCCCTGGTAGACCCACTATCCTGCCCTGAACTGCCCCACTGAGGGCTGTGCTGCCTCTGGAATGGACCACTGGTGGTTGTTATTGTTAACCAAAATACGAATTAATTGGTAATAAAGCAATTATTTAAAAAGGCCCCTTTCAGGAAAGTAGCTCTCGCTAATCCACATCCACATCCCTTATCTCCTTGGAGCCCTGGTGAGATCATTTATACCATTTCACAGGTAAGGAAATAGAGGCCCAGGAAGCCAGAGGGATTTTCTCAAGGTCACCTAGGGATACAGTGTGAGAGCATGGTAGAGAGCCTGACTTCTAGTTGCCCTTGTGGCACTGGTCCCAACATCCCATTAGAGGTTCCAGACAGAGCTCCAAGTGGGCCTAAAGGGCTGGGATCAATCGTCCTTTACCCAGTCTTTGTGTTTCAGGGGGAGGGGTGGGTGGGAGGTATCCCTTCCTTCCGCCTAAACCCTCTGTGCTCAAGCTCTGACCAGGGTCCCTTCCCTTGCCCTCAACTCCCTAGAGGCCCCTCCTGGGGCTTAGACTTGTTCTTCCCACCCCCGCCTGGGCTGTCAGAGAAGTAATTTCTCTTCAACCAGCTGGATTTGAATATGGAAACGATTTGTAATTACTCCAAGTCCTCCCGGGCGGCATTATCACCAGAGTGAGTCTGGAAGGGCAGGGGCTCTTGGGAAAGGAGGTGGGGAAGCCCTGATGCGAGGAGGCACCTCCGGGAGAGCCTTCCCGAGGTTGGCCCTAATTGAGCCTGCTCCCGCATAACCCCGGGGAGGTCTGTACTCTCCACCCAGCCCTTGCTGCCTTGCTGACCTGCCACCCTGCCCTGTGAGTCCCCAGGTAGGCAGTACCATCCTTGTCAGTCCCTCACTCTCTCTGACCACCTGTATTCCCCAGAGCTATATTTCCCTGTACTTTTGTGGCTGAAAGAATGGGGTTGAGAAGCCAGAGGGCTACCAAGGAACACAGAAACAGACAGAATGCTGCTGTCTCTCCAGAGCCAGCCCCTCCCATTATCCCTGCACCCAGCTGGATCCTGGGGGGAATGGGAGGGCCTCAGGGATCCAGCTGCATTACTACATCTGTGAGGGACCTGCCTGGGTTTTTCTGGGCTCTGGGTCTCTAGTATGGTAATTTAATGAATATTCATAAAGAGGGAGGCAGGCTCCCTATGGGATTGGAATGGGCTGGAGCTCTGGAGTATAGGGTCCTGGAAGCTTCTTTATTTATTTTATTTTATTCTTATTTTATTTTATTTATTTTATTTATTTTATTTTTTATGATAGTCACAGAGAGAGAGAGAGAGAGAGAGAGAGAGAGAGACAGGCAGAGGGAGAAGCAGGCTCCATGCGCTGGGAGCCAGATATGGGATTCGATCCCGGGTCTCCAGGATCGCGCCCTGGGCCAAAGGCAGGCGCCAAACCGCTGCGCCACCCAGGGATCCCTCCTGGAAGCTTCTGAGGGAGGACCTGTCCTTATATCCTTGAGTGCACCTCCTGTCCTGACCACTCTCCCCACCTTTGTCCACCTCCTTAAGGCCTGAACTCCAGTAACCCCCACTGCCCTTTGCATTGCCCAAGTAAGGAGGCTTAGGATCTTCCACTGCTGTTGGGGTGGCTCTTGACCCCCTCTATAGATGGCAAGGCCTGCCTTGGCTTTCACAGTCGCAGCTGAGCCTCCAAACCCAGACACCTAGGGTGTGTTTGAGAGTGCCCAGCAAGAACCCAGGAGCCCTGCCTGCCAGTACTAGGCGTAAAGCACAGGCCTTCTTGGGCTCCCGCTGGGAAAGGAAAGGTGCCAGCCCTCCTCCCTGCCTCATACAGCCTCATAAATTCCCTTAAGGTGACGGGCGAGATTCCTTCATCGCCCCTTATTACCTCCTTCCATTAAAGTCGATAATCTCTCACAATCATTCACAACAAATGTCACCAAGACTGCTGGAGCAGAGGGGAGACAGAGGGAGTGAACAGGGGGCTTTTCTACGTCTTCCTGGTACTGTCCCTGGGGGGATGTGAAGCCTTTTCATTCTGCCCTAGTCTCCAGGGTGACCCAACTCAAGGAGCTTCAGTGGAGAGGTGGGATTGGGATTGGGTGGACTGGGGACTTCCTTGCTTCCCAGGCTCAGCCCCCTCCTGGCCAGAGAACCTTCAAAAAGTAGGGTTCCTGAAACCATCCCAACCTTCACTGCAAAGCTGCCCCCTGCTGGCTCTTCCTCTGACCAGAACCATCTGATTAACCTACTTGTCTTTGGCTGAAGTGGTGTGTCCCTGGTCTGCCCACCTTCCTGGTGGCAACATGCCCAGGCCACAAAACCACCGGACCAGGGCCCTGAGCCATAGGCATCTCCCTGGGAACCACCTTCACCATGTGGGCTCTGGCCCCACCCAACCGCACAGTGCCAGGCTGGGGAGGGGGCAGGTCCGTACATTCCGGCTGCTTCTACGCAAACAGATGCAACATGGGGGCGCCCCTGGCACAGGAAAAGGCACTTGTGGGAATAGATAGGCACTCAGGAAAACATGTAACACACTGCACACGTGTAGCATCCCCGTGCCTGGGGACATGCAACATTGCAGTTTACAGTAGAGTATGCATCAAACATACCACACTGCAGTGTACATATGTGGCTCCTACAAACAACTGACCCACAGCACTCAGCACATACGTGGCACTTGTAAGCTTGCACACACATAGCGTGTCTACCCACAGGAACAGCCAACAGACATTCAGGACCTGAACACATGTTAACACATCGTGCCTGTATGTAGCAATTGCATGCACAGAGCCAGGCAACATTGCAGTGCACCCATAGGGCACCTGTGTGCATAAGCATATGCAAAGTTCAGCGCACGGGAGTGGCACCCGCATGCACAGGGATATGCAATTTGCAATGCATACGGGGGAGGGTGGGGCAAGTGTTTCAGCCCCCCCCCCCCGCGGGGGCCCCGGAGACCCTGGCTGGGCGGGCCGCCTCCGGCCTGGGGTATCGCTGAAGGGGCGTCGCGGATCGCCGCATCCTGCGGTCCAGGAGGCCGCGGGCGGGGCGGGGGCTTACCCGGGGCTTCTCCCGCGCCGGCGCCTGGGGCCCAGGGCGGGGAGGAGGAGGGTGCGCTTGGCTCGGCTGGCGCTGCTCCCCCTTTAACAGGAGGCGGCGCGCGTCGCCCCCGCCCCCCGCCCCTTCTCCCGCGGCTCCTCGCGCCCGGCCTGGCGCGCGCCCCCTCTCGGGCCCAGCCCGCGCAGGCGCCGCGTCCCACCTCGGCCGTCACTCGGCCCGGCGCGCGCTGCGGGCAGCGGCCGGAGCGGCCGGAGGAACCGGGGTTGGCGGCGGCGGCGGCGGCAGTGGCGGCAGTGGCGGCGGCGGCGCTCGGAGACCGAGGATGCGGCGCCGGCTTTTGGAGCCTGGGGCTGCGGCCGCCGCCCGCGAATAGGAGGCGGCGCGCGGCGCGGGCGGTGCTCGGGGCGGGGGAGCGGGGAGCGGGGGGGCGGCGCGGCGAGGAGGCGGCGGCAGGAGCCCGCGCCCGGCCCGGCGCCCGCCCGCCCCGCGCTGCTCCGCGGCGCCTTTTCTGCACCCGCCGCTCCGCGGAGCGGGAGCCTCGGCCCCTCGGCGCCGCTGCCGCGAGCCGCCCCGCGCCCGGCCAGGCCCCCGCCTTAGGGATGGCAAACTTGCGCCCCGTGGCTGCCTCCGCCAGCGCCGGCCCCCGCTCCTGCTGCTGACGGCGCCCAGGTGAGTGCTCGGTCCCAGACCTCGACCCGGCCCCGCACCGAGCCCTCCCGGCGCGGTCCCGAGTTTCCGCACCGGCCCGGACTCGGGGCGCTCCCCCAGCCCGTCTCTGTTGAATCCTCCCTCTCCCGAACTGAGTTCTTTCAGCATCTACCCACTCCCATCTCTTTGGGAACTTCCAAGCCTGGGGCCGAGGCCCCTTTCATCGGTGGTGAGTCCCTTGATCATCCACTTCCCTTTCCCCATTTCTGCTAAAGCCCTCCCCCACAATCCTGACCCAGACCTTACCCCCATTACTGTCTCGAGTCTCTTCCTATCTTAGCCTGGATCCTGGCAGTGCGCCCCCCACCTTGATTAGAGCCCCTTTCTCCAACCTGCAGCTCGACTGTGCCTTCCCCCTGTATCCCCCCTCCTCGTCTGGATGCCGGACCCTGCTCCTCCCCTCCACTTCATCTCTGCCTGGAGTCCTTCCTGTCCCCATCCACGTCTGCCCCTAGTTCCTGCCTTTCCCCGCGCCAGTACCGCGACCATGCTTCGCTTCTTATTTCTGTCCCGATGCATCCTCCCCCATATCTGCCTGGAGTCTCTCTATCCCTCGCGAATCTCTGCTGCAAGTCTCCTCCCCCTCAGCCTGGACTTGGGGCCGTGTCCCCCGGGTCGGCTTCGAGCCCCCTCCTCTTGGGCCAGGATCTCCACCGGCCCTGCATCCCTGGCTCCCGTGTCCATCTTTGGTCGGAGTCTGTCCATCCCCCATCCTTCTCTTCCCACCCCTGGGGCATAGAGCCGGGCACCAAACGCACCCTCCCGCAGCCCCGGGGGCTGGCATGATAGGGCGGGGGCGGGGGGGGTTGTAGGTTGTGAAGTTGGAGGCCACTCCCGCAGTCAGCTCGGTCCGAGGGAAGTCCTCTGCGCCGCGGCCGGTGCAGAGCGGGCGAAGGGTCTGGTGCCCGCGGGGGGAGGGGCTCCCGGGCCGGAGATACTGCCCGCCTGCCCGCCTTGCCAGCTGCCGGCCGGGCCCCTGGGCGTCCTCTGGCGCCCCCTGCCCGCAGCTCTGGACCCGCCGCCCCTTTTCCTCCCGCGGGTAACCCCGGGTTTCCGCAGCCAGAGCAGCAGCGGCGGCTGCGGGACTGGCGCTGGGAAGTCCCTGGGGAAGAGGAGGCTGGCGGGCGAGGCCGGGTGCCCCCTTGTGCTAGCCGCGGGGGAACAGTCCTGGTTGTCGGGCCATATGCTCTGGGGGTAGTGTAGGGTGGGGTGGGGTGGGGGGTGGGGTGGGGTGGAGTGGAGGGCTCATCCCAGCAGTTATTTGGGAGCCCTTTGAGCTATCAGGGATAGACCAACAGGACTAGTCCCTGGATTTGAGGTGGTCTGGATGGGCTTATTTGGGCTTGGGCAGGTGTCCTCAGGGAGCCTCTGTCTACCCTATGGCAGTTTCCACTAGGTGGGGTATGGGGGCAAAGGTGGGCTCATCTGGTCTGGGCATGGCTTAGGAGATGGGGGAGTCCACCTGGCCCTGGGACAGCAGGCACCTGGGGAGTGCCCCCCTTTTGCTGCCATAGGGGTCAGTGTGGACTCTGTACAGGGTGTGCCGATGGCGGTGGTGGTGAGGCTTGAGGGAAGGTCTTCCCTGGACTGAGATGGACAGAGTTTCCCCCTCTTCTTCCTCTTCTGACTCCCCTCCCCCATCACTCTTCAGAAAGGCATAGGTCTAGCCTGGGGTGGGTGTATGTGGTAGGCATTTCTGTAACCCAAAGTGAGGTCCCAGCTGGTCTCTGCCCTCTTTTCTCCCTCTCAACACCCAGGTAATGGAGCTGAGTAAGTAGTAGCTTCTGGTTAGATGAGCTGGGTTCAAAAGCTGTGTGACCTGGCAGGCTACATAACCTTTCTGAGCCTCAGTTGGCCCTCTATAAAATGGGTCAGGATAAAATGCCTCATATAGTTGCTGGGAGAATGAAATTAGATTGTTAGGTGTTTGGCACCTAGTAACGCTAAACAGTGATTGGTTTATTGGGCTGTTTGTCTTCAAGGCCAAGGTCAGGCCCCCCTCCCAGCTATTCCTATTCCCAGAGGAGAAGTACAGAATGGGTTTTAGTGACTTCACCCTAACCCCCCAGGATAATAAAGCCAGACAACACCTTCAGCAACCAGAGTGGGTCGAGGGAGCCTGTGACTGTCAGCCTCTCCCCTCCCTCACCCATCCTTCATCATCCCCCTGGACTGCTCTGGGATCAGCTCTGGCCAGAGGGGCATCAGTGAAAACCAGGCCAAGGTCTCTGAGGTCCTGGTTCAAGTATAGAGGCTGGGCAGGTAAGATCAATGCAGGGAAGAAACCCAAGTCAAGGTGCCCAAAGGTAGGCTTGCCTGAAAGAGGGGCCCGAGGTAGGAAATGAGCCACAGAGGAGCACATGGTGCACAGAGGAACCTCTTACCTCTCCCCAGGAGGTCAGACGCCATCAGGAACTTTCCAGGACAGTTAGTGCTCCAGGTCAGAGTTAGGGGGCGCCCCCGCCTAAGGGCCCCAAGAGTTTGAAGAAACCTGGCTCTGCCGGGATTGGCTTGGTGAAGGGTGGGTAAGGGGGAGAGAGAGGGCTCGAATGTGTGGCGTTCTGCTGCTGGAAGTCCTCTGGGCAGGGTGGCTGGGCCTGGGTCCCACCGGGGAGTGGCAGCCTCCCAGCCTCCAGTCTGCCGGGCAGCCCTGACATTGGGGAACAAAAGCTTTCGGTTCCTGTAGCAACGGCTCCAGCTGCTGCAAAGTTCCGGGGAGGCGGGCGGAGGGCGGCTGAGTCACCGCCCCCTCCCCCGCCACCCTCGCGGCCCCGCCCCCGCCCCCCAAGTCTCCCTCCTCGTGGTGGGGGTGGGGGGCTTCCCCGGGCGGAAGACCCCTGAGCTGGAAGAGGAGTGGCCCTCTCTGCCAGGTGGAGAAGGCGGGGCCGCCCTCGGGGGTGGGGGGGGAGCCCCCTGCCTCGGTCCTGCCCACCAGCTCCAGGAGCTGGATGGAGGTGTGCACCCTCCTGGGTACCAGAGCTCCGGGAGAGGGGTCCTTGGGGATCGGGCCACCCGGCCAGTGCATGGGCAGGGGACCCGAAGGCCCCGGGTGGGGGGTCCCCGCCCGCGTGTCGGCCCGGGCTGGGCCCCGCAGCGAGCGCCGGGGAGGCGGAGGGTGAGTGACGGGCGGGCGAATTGGAGCTGCCAGGTGGATAAACGCGACCGACGTGCGCACCGCCGCGCCCCCTCCCCCACCGCCGCCCCTCCCCCGCCCGCGGCCCGGGCTCCCCGCGCTCCGCCACCCGCGCCGCTGCTTCCAGCGCAAGGGGCGCCGCTGCTCCCAGCGCAAGGGGTGCAAGGGGCTCGATCCCCGGGATCCCGGAGACCCAGACCGAGCCCTGAAGTGCCCCCCTCCGTCCCCCCGTCTTGTCCCTGCCAGCTGCTGCAAAAGCCTCCGATTCCCTCCTCAGTGCAGGAGGGGAGTCCGGGGCCCGCCAGGCCTGCAGGGTCTGGGAGGAACGGGGTCTCCGTGTACTTGGGCATAGGGTGGGATTCTCAGGTCTGCTGGTGGGTGTGGGAGTCGGGGGGATCTCTGAGACTGGGATTATGCCAACCCCCAGCTCACCCATCTCAGCCCATTGAAGTCCTGAGGCAGGAGGCCTTTAGATTATCCTCTCCATTAACCTCGCGACCCAGGAAGTTCTTCCTCAGAGCTGAGCTCCATACCTATCCTCTCCAGCTCTGGTGCATGTTTCTGAGCTTTACTGGGCTTGGAGGTGGCAGAGACATTTCCAGGGTTCAGCCCAAAGGGCCCAGAGATAGCGGCGGACCTCAGCGGGAAATCGGGAGAGTTTGTGAGGTTCTGGGAAGGAGGGAAGGAGGGGAAGGGACCATGTGCGTGCTCTGCTCTGCCTGCACCAGGCTTGGTGCAGGGAACTCACTGGGAGGCTGAATGAAAAGATAGGAGCAGTCCTGAGAGCAGGGATCATGGTGTCTATTCCACAGTCCGGGAGCCTGAGGCTCAGGGAGGGTGATCAAGGCTAATAAACACCTGGGCTGCCTGTGAGGTTAGGATCCTTCCAGGCCCCCTCCCAGGAGAGTCTCTCTCTGACTTAGCTTGGAATCGAGCTTTTTGCCTTATTTTATGGATGGGGGAATGATATATATATATATATATATATAAAAGGTCCCCCCCCCCAAGGTCTTATGTCCCAGCAGGAACCACCAGGGTCATACATACCCAGGGTGAAATTCCCGAATTGGTGTGAAGGGAGTGTCTGAAGGAGATTGAGTGCAGGAGGGGGCTTGGGCAGGATTTAGAGGTGGCTCTAAAGAGGTACAGAAGCCAGGCTGTGGCTCTGGGAATCTGGACTTAGCGCTTCTTGGCGGGTCGGGGCTACGGAGGAGGGAGCAGCTGAGGCCCAGGAGGTGGGATTGGGAGGGGTGTTCTGAGCTCCCAGCTTCAGGAGCACACAAAGGAAGGAACAGTAAGTCAGATCCTGCCTGACACTTAGCTGTCATATGCTAAGTCTCAAAGAACCTGTGTGTGTTCACACGAGAGTACATTTGCATCTCTGCATGTGTACAAGTGTCTGGCTGGCTCTTTACACTTTGTCCATGTGAGAGCCTAAACCCTTGTGTGCATGTGAATTCACACATCTGTGGCTTCACTCATCTATGTGTGTGTTTGTATATGTGTATCTGTTCACATATAGAATGCCGGTGACACCTGTCTTTGCGTGTGTCTATGCATATGTGCTTTTGTGTGCATGCCTGCACAGCACAGTGGTGTTCAAGCCTCTGTGTGTATGTAGATTCCCCACCCTGCTCTAAGTGGGGGAGGCAAGACCAGTTATAATGAGCCCCCACCTCCCTCTGCTGAGCTGCAGCTATGGCCTGAATTTTGCAGCCTGCTTAAAAATAATTGGGGGCAGCGGGGGGATTGGATGTCACTCATCATCAGCTACTGGCTTCCCTGGTGCCGCAGCAGGCTGGGTGGGCTGAACAGTTTGGGACAGGCATGATATGGAGCAGGGAAGGCCAGGGGTCTTGTGTCCTGTTTTTCAGTTCTGGTGGGAGCAAGGGAGACACAGCCTGTTCTGACTTCTGCTGAATAACTCCAGACAGGTCTCAGAGGACGGTGGGGTGGCTCCTTCCCAGTCAATGAACCTGCCTGGAGCTTGTCCCCCCCAACCCCCCTTACCACTATGGCTGGGGAGGGGCAAGTGTGGGATCTGGGGCAGTGAGGAGTTCCATGGAAGCTGTACAGGAATTGGAATTCTGGGGTTCTAATTCCTGCCCTCCCACCACAACCCAACCCCTCCAGCCACTGTTGAGGCTCTTGAAAAGCCAAGGGGAAATCTGTGCCTGGGGAGCCTCTGGGTCTTGGGAAAATCCAGCCATACCTGTGAATTATCCTCTCTGTGATTCAGTTCCCAGAGCTAATGGCTTGTCCATCTGTCCTGAAGCCTGGGCAAGGGAAGGGGACAGAGCAAGAGGCTATTGGTGGATAAGTGGGAACCCCAGGCTGAGGCCTCAGGTCCCGGGTTCCAGTCCCAGCTGGACTACTCTTGTGTGATCTTGAGCAGGTCGCCTCCCCTTTCGGAGCCTCATCTTTTCTCCTCTAATGTGGAGCAGCCAGGCTCTAGGGGCCCATTCAGTGCTGTGAGCTGTGCTGTCGCAACGGAGGAGGGAGGCAGTGTGGATCACCTCGGGGGCAGGACTGGAAGCAGGTGCCAGGCTCTGCTCTCTGGGCAGCTAGGGTGGGAGTGTCTCTGTCCTGGCCTGGTGGGTGGGAGGGCAGCTTTTGTCCCCTTGGGCCTGACCGCCCTGTGTGGCTGTCAGGGTATGGCCAAGGTCCTCGCTGTTGCCCACACCCGGAGTACATTCACACCTGCTGGGAGTTCGGCTTTAGGGCAGCACTTTGCAGGGAGGGAGACATCAGTGAACTCTGGGCTCCGCTCCTAGGAGCTTAAAGACTCCTGAGATGAGTGAGCTAGCCCTGGGGAGAGAGCCGGGGATAGAGTGGTAACTGGGGCTAGGGACCTTCGGGCAAGGGCTGTGAGCTGGGGGATGGCTTGGTGGCCTCACTACGGGGAGCAGGCTGCAAGCCAGGCCTTGGATGGTAACCCTGTGGCAGGAAGGGAAGAGGGATTAAGGGCAATACTGCACCCATTTTGCAGATACCTCCCACTCCCCATTTCCACAGCCGTGGTACACATGACGTTCATACTTGCGACGCCCTCCAGGGGCATGGATCAGGTTGTGCGCAGTCCCTGGCACACCGGTGGTAGCTCCTCCCCTTTCTCACCCACTCAGTAAAGCAAGCGAGTGAGAATGACATCGTTCTGGGAATAACCTTGAATTGCTCTGATTTATAAAAAAGCAAATCGTTGTCAAACATTGCTCCTTTGACAATTACCGCTGGATTACACGTGACACGCCTCACAGCTGATCACGATACACTGCGACTTAGGGCAAAGGTTCTGGAGCATTCAAGCTGGGTGGCGGGGATGAGGCTAGATCCACGTGTCAGGCCGGGTGCCTGTGGCTGGTGGGACCCACCGAGGAATCAGAGGGTGACAGACATGACAGCTGATGTTTCTCACGGGCTCATGGAGTCAGGCTCTCTTCCGTGCCTTCATCCTACAGGTGAGGTGACTGAGGCTCTGAGCAGTCGAGTCCCTTATTTGTCTAAGATCACACAGGTGGGCGTGGGGGACTTCAGAGTCTTAACCACGAGGCCCACTCCCTGCAGCGAGCAACAGGAGACTTAGAGCCCGTGCTCACAGTGCCCGGGACTGCTGACCACCATCTCTCTCCGCAGGGCAAGGGACATAGGATGACCCCAGCCTGTCCCCTCTTACTATCTGTGATTCTGTCCCTGCGCCTGGCCGCCGCCTTCGACCCTGCCCCCAGCGCCTGCTCCGCCCTGGCCTCGGGCGTGCTCTACGGGGCCTTTTCACTGCAGGACCTCTTTCCCACCATCGCCTCAGGCTGCTCCTGGACCCTGGAGAACCCTGACCCCACCAAGTACTCCCTCTACCTGCGCTTCAACCGCCAGGAGCAGGTGTGCACTCACTTTGCCCCCCGTCTGCTGCCCCTGGACCACTACCTGGTCAACTTCACCTGCCTGCGGCCTAGCCCAGAGGAGGCCGGGGCCCAGGCCGAGGCAGAGGCGGGGCGGCCAGAGGAGGAGGAGGAGGCGGCAGCGGCGGGGCTAGAACTGTGCGGCGGCTCGGGCCCCTTCACCTTCCTGCACTTCGACAAGAACTTCGTGCAGCTGTGCCTGTCGGCAGAGCCCTCAGAGGCCCCGCGCCTGCTGGCGCCGGCCGCCCTGGCCTTCCGCTTCGTCGAGGTCTTGCTCATCAACAACAACAACTCCAGCCAGTTCACCTGTGGCGTGCTCTGCCGCTGGAGCGAAGAGTGTGGCCGCGCTGCCGGCAGGGCCTGTGGCTTCGCCCAGCCAGGCTGCAGCTGCCCCGGGGAGGCGGCGGGGGCTGGTCCCGCCACCACCACGCCTCCAGGCCCTCCTGCTGCCCACACTCTGTCCAATGCCCTGGTGCCTGGGGGCCCGGCCCCACCTGCTGAGGCCGATTTGCATTCAGGGAGCAGCAATGACCTGTTTACGACTGAGATGAGATATGGTGAGTCTGGGCAGGGCCCTGGTGGGGTGGGTGTGTCCGGGGGGCTCTGAGGGTGCCCAAGAGTCTTGGCAGATCCTCAGGCCATTCGTGTGGTCCTTTGCCCCCATCCCCCCCATCTCCAGCTCTGTCCCAATGTTGGGGTCCCTGAAGTGGATCTGAGTTAGACCTTCCTCTTGAGGGGTTTGTAGTCTTGGTGGGGTAGTGGGGGACAGAGACCAGACAGTGCAGTGTGGCGAACCCAGGGAGAGGACTCCCCACCTTGGGCAATCAAGGAAGACTTCCTGAAGGAAGCGATACAGGAGCCGAGATCTGAAGGGCAAGTAGAAGCCAGCCAAGCCAAAGAAGTGATGAGGGCATTCCAGGCAGAGGGAGCAGTGCAAACAAAGGCCCCAAGCTGGGAGTGACTGTGGCAGGTTCTGGCACTGCAAGTTGACAAGTTTGCCTGGAGGCTGGAGAGTAGACAGGGAGCAGGGATGTGTTCCTGTCCACATGGGTCAGTGATTTTTGGCAGTGGCCCCAGGGTCAGGGCAGAGGGAGGTGCAGAAGAATGTGCCTGGGTGAAGAGGCCCAGGCTTCGAGGCTGCCTTGGAGGGCTGGGCTGGCTCAGCTCCCAGCATCCCCTGTCTCCCCCTCTGGGCCCCTGTCTTCTGGGACCGAAGCTGCCAGCTGCTAGAGCTTCCTGCTGACTGGGCAAAAGCTCCGCGAGCCCTTGAGTCCTGCCTGCTCTTGCTCCCACCCCAGCTCCCTCACCACAGCCACCCTCTGCCTACCCTCCTTCTTGCAGCCCCTCATCTGGATCCTGTGTGTGGGCTGGTGACTGGCCAGGGGGCTTGGCAGGGAGTGGGCTGGGAGAGAGGCAGATCCAGGATACAGTCCCCAGCTCTGCTACTAAAAGGGAGTTCCCTTCCCTCTCTGGGCCTCAGTTTCTTTATTTGTGGTAACAGGTGTTGGCCTACCATCATGAGGATGTCATGCAGGGATGGAAGTTGCAAGAGGCATCTAGATCTGCCTGAGAGTATTTACAGGGAGGCAAGGGGTCTTGTGTGAGGGCCGCTAGGAGTATTGGAGTATGACCTTTCCCCACCTCTGCTTTGGAGGTCAGAGCCCTCGAGTTGGGCACTGCCTTTGACCGTTCCCTTGAGTGGATCCCATTTTGTTGGCATCAGTTTCTTCATCTGTAAAATGGGGAGATATCTCTGAATCAATTAGAGGGGCTAGTTGTCATGACAGTGGCGTCTCCCAATGCAGTGGGGGAGGGGAGGGGCTCCTCAGCCTCCCCCAGGAGACACCTGGCACCATGCCTATCCATGGCAAGTGCCCAGTGGCCTTGCTCTAGCCTCTCCACCTGGCAGTTTGGCCTTTAACATTGGTCGATGAAGCCGTCCGAGTGACAGCCAGGCCGTGGGCAGGTTACGGGCCCTGGAGGCTGGCCTGGGATTTAGTGCCTGCAGGAAGAAATTGAATTTCACTTCTTTGTCGAACATCGGCGGAGAGCGCCAGGCGTATATCAGGAGGTTTATTGGCTCTTCCTGCCTGGCGGCCACTGCCTATCACTCTGTGGGGGCCTCCCCCATTGTGCTCAGCAGAGGGCAGGCTCTTTTGTCTGGCTTTCCCTGTGGTCCATCGGTCCAGTGGTCCGCAGTGGACGAAGGAAGGCTCTGCCCTCATGGGCGGGCACCATCTGGGCAGACTGCCATGTGGAGCACAGAGCCAGGAGCAGCCAGCTGGGCTTGGTGAAAGCCGGAAGCAGGAGTTGATTGGTAGTCAGGGTGTCTTTGGGGGTCAGAGAGGGCTGGTGATGGGAAGGCCACCAGGGTCCCCATCATCATCACAGCCTCTGCAGGGGCCCCTGGATCTGAGGATGGGTGGAGATTGGATGCTGACTGTGCCTAGGCATGAGGCCTGGTATCATCTCTGAGCAGGGAGCCCCAGGCTCCCAGCTGTTCCACGCCTGACCTCTGCTCATGCCCCTTGTCCTGCTTGGCGTGTTTTCAGGCTGCTCCATGGGGTTGCCTGCAGGGAGGGCCCTCGTGGGGCATTGCAGGGGGTGATATGGCATCAGTCATCCTAAGTGGGCTTGCACAGCACACTGGTGCCCAGACTTCCTTCCTCTCCCCTGGCAGGCAAGGCACTTTTCCTCTCTGCCATCTCTTCCCTTCTGCCCAATCTCTTAGGGGCAAGAGACAATGGACATATGGCTCAGTCTCTTGTATGTGGCAAGGGGCATCTGAGGGCCAGGGCATCATCAGGGCTCAGGGCACTTTGTGCCTGGTGGCAGCACCACCCCCTCCCCACTGGGCTGGCTGGACACATATACCAGCTACAGGAGAACTGGTTCACACATGGAAATGCCAGATTGAGAATAAGATCGGTGGAGAAGGGGAAGAGTAAGCCCCTCGTGCCAGCCCCCCTCTGCCAGGTGGCACAGCAGGGGAGCGATGCTTCCCTTCTCTGGGATGCCCTGAGTAGGATGAATGGCAAGGCCAGGTGGAGCGGGGCTGGGTCGATACTGGAAGAGCCATGAGGCCGGGAGCTGCTGGGCAGTGCCGGAGCGGAGTGCCTGGGCCTGCCTCAGAGCCGAGTGCATTTGACAAGAGGGTACAGGCGCCTGTTAATTTCACGCAAACTGCCTTTGATAGATCTCTTGTTATTTTTGGTGAGTTGAGCCATAAATTTGTGCCATCTTGCTGCCGCAATCTGTTAAGTGGGGAGAGAGGAAGAAAGAGAAGGCAGGCAGGAAGGAGCTCAGCGGATGCTGGCCGAGGCCGGGGCAGGAAACGGGTGGAAGAGGTAGTGGCTGCCACCCTGCAGTTCCTGCCCACTGACCCTCCAGTCCCGATGAGGCACTGGCCAGGAGGGATGGCTGTGCAGAGTGACACCCGGGGGAAGGTGGCTTTCGCTCTGGCAAGCCTCCCCTTCCTCTCCCACACCGCGCAGCCTCCTCAGAGACACTGTCCCATCCTTGGCTGGTTGCCGCTAACCCACCTCCCCATCCTCCAGGCTCCATTCCTGAGGCAAGTGTTCAGATCCCCACTCTGCCGCTGCGGCTGTGTGACTTGGATGGGGGGCTGCCCCACGGGGGCCTCACTTCCCTGATCCAGCCCCCATACTCCCCATAGTGGCCCAGACTCTTGAGCCTGGCATTCTGGCCCCATCCCAGACCCAGCTGCACCTGCTAGTCAACCTTCCCTCTGATTCTGTCCTGCCCTTGACTGGGGCTCCTCACTGGCCCCCGAACCCCTGCCTTTGCTTGGGCTGTCCCTCTCACCTGGAATGCCCTTTGCCCTTAGTTATCCAGAACTTCCCATTCTTCTCAGTGCTGCTCAAACCCTATTTTCTTCTAGGAAACTAGTACTACCTTCCCAACCTAGTCCTCAATTGGTCTCTCTCCTCCCAGCACTCAGGCCCTGCTGTCCTCTTTTCACCAGCCTTGTCTGCTGGAAGTGCAGCCTTACCTGCTTGCAGGGGTCGGGGGGTGCTCAGACATTGGGGAGGCCAGGCTTCTCTCAGGGCAGGAGCAGGAGGGTGATACATTTCCTAGAAGGTCCTTCCAGCCCAGATCCGGGCTGCTGGAGCTCTGTGTGCTCCATCACAGGATGGGGAGTTGGGCCCAGATTCCTGAGACATCTCAGCAGGACGGAGTCCCAGGCCACCCCTCACACACATCTTCATGTCTATTGGAGTGGAGTTTGTGCCAGGCCTTGGGTCGGCTCTGGGTAAATGAACTCCAAGGTGAACTAGACACACCTTCTGCCCTCTGATGGGTGAGGGTGACCACTAGTGTACAGTGGTCAAGGCCACAGGCCAATGTCGCCCAGCCCTGGGTTCAGTTCCCAACCCCACCACTGACTAGCTGTGTGACTATGGGAAAGTTCCTTCACCTCTACTTTATCACCTGTAAAATGGGGCTGCTAGAGCTATTCATAGAGTAATAGGAAGATTAAGCAAGAGAATATGGGTCAGTGCTTAGCACGGTGCCTGGCAGGTGGTAAATCCCTAATAAATTGTTGCATGTTGTCATAATTTTAATGCAGTGGGCATGATGTGTCAGATGTCGAGGGAGGAGGAAGAAGAGGGGATTTTAACACGAAGGGGTGGGGAGGCAATCTAAAGAAGGTGATTCTGAGTTGGGTTTTGAGGATTAAATAAGAATCATTAGCCCATGAAATTTTTTTTTAATTGAACTGCTTCTGAAATTTGATATATTTGGAAGAAATTTCATATCATAAATGGAAAAAGAGTATCAGTTATTTGAAATAGAAAATAACAGGAGAGACAACCATAGTGAAAACTAAACGACATTAGTAAATTCTAGCTAGATGCTCGTCTCCTCTCAGTTTGTTAGAGAAATGAGCACGTGCTGGGGATGTGTTAAGGCTCAGACGGCACAGAGACTTTATCTTGCATGCATTTGGAAGAATTAAAAAAAGTAGAGCAACCATATAATTTATCATCTAAACGGGGACATTTTTGAGCTTTTAAAGCAGGGGAAGGGGTCCTATTAATTACATCAGGGCAGGCACAAACTAGACTACCCCAGGCAGATTGACAGGAAGTCGTCCTGATTAAGAGAGACTTGGAAGGGGGAACTGCCTTAGTCCATGATCCAGGGTTATTTAATGGCACGTTTGTGAGCCACCCCAAATCATTTCCTACCACTTACTTTGGGAAACCCCGCAGGAGGAAGCAGCCCATGCAAGGACATGGAGGTGTGAGCATGTGAGTGAGTACAGGGAGATCTAGTAGACTGGTATTACTGGGCAGTAGCCTTGGTGGTGGGAGATGGGGCCAAGGCTCTGACTGCCATCCCCAGACACTGGGACCCTGCCCCATTGACCAAAGGACTTAAGGCAGCAAGAGGTTGGGTGTGGAGGAGGCCCGATGAGTCAGATGTGATCCTGCTGTCCAGGAGCTCCTGGCCGCATGGAGGAGGTGACAGGGACCCAGCTTGCTCTGTTGAGAGGCTGGGCAGATAGGCCAGCAGCTTGGGGGAGGATGTCATTGGAGGGGAACTGGCATTCTGGCTGGGCACCTGGTCCCCTAGGGATACCCTGTTGCATTGGACTGGAGATAGAGCTTGGGAGGTTCAAAGCCATCTCCCTGTGCCCCTGCCCCCTGGCGTTCTGATACACTGCTAGGGGTGGGAAGCCATGGAGGCGCACGACAGAGCCATGTTTTAAGGGGATCTGTTGGTGCCTACTCAGGGCTCCGGGGCCAGCCTCAGGGAGGATGTAGAGAGCCCTGGGAGGGATGACTGCTTTGTAAATCGCACTGCTCTCCCCGTGGAAGTGATGATTATGGTGGTTATTTTTAACACATTCATGACAAAGGAGGCCGAGGGGGCTGCACTTTGTGGAGTTTGGGGGCAGGGTCTACAAAGCGTGGCGTAGCAGGTTTCTTCAGTCCTGTTTATTTTTTTTATTTTTTATTTTTTAAAGATTTTATTTATTTATTCATGAGCGAAACAGAGAGAGAGACAGAGAGAGAGAGAGAGAGAGAGAGGCAGAGACACAGGCAGAGGGAGCAGCAGGCTCCATGCAGGGAGCCTGAAGTGGGACTTGATCCCTGGTCTCTAAGATCACACCCTGGGCTGCAGGCGGTGCTAAGCTGCTGCACCACCGGGGCTGCCCTGCAGTCCTGTTTAGATGGCAGAGGGCCTGGGCCCACCCTGCCTGCCAGTGCCAGGGGGGAACCAGAGTGGCCCCTGTGTGATTGGGGTAGAGGAATCCTCAGGGATATCTGGTCCATGTCTGCTGAATGCCTGTCTTCTGTCTAGATGCTCAGAGCTAGGCCCTCTGTACAAGAGAGGATTGAGATCCTCACACAGTGCCCACAAGAGGGACGAGCCCAGGATACTCATAGCTACAGAGGGAGGCAGCCTAGGGTCTCAGCCACAGAAGAGACCAGTATAGCCAAACTCCTGGCTAGTCAGCCTAGGAAGCCTTCCTGGAGGAGGCAGCATTTAACATGTAGAAGGTTGGCAGATTGAGGTGGAGGAGGGGCATTCCAAGGGAGAGGAAACACCAATGGCAGAGAGGAAAGTGTGTTGATAACAAGAAGGAGGTGGCACTCCCTTTGTATGGAGAGCTTATCATATTCAGGTGGTCCATATCTTGTTTCACTTCATTCTAAACCTGTGGTAGGATGTATCATTTTTATTTTCAGTTGAAGATTTTTAAGCTCAGAGAGGTTGGGCAGCTTGCCCAGGGGCACACAGCAAGACTGTGGCAGAATTGGGAATCACATCTGCATATGCCTGGCCCTTAAATCTCCGTCCCTCCTGCTGGCCCACATGACCTTGCAGTGTGCTTAGCTGCCTGGTGGGAAGAGGAAACAGGACTAGAGAGGTCAACAGGGGCCCACGCATGCCAGGCTCAGAGGTTTGCATGGGTAGCAGTGGGGAGCCACTGAAAGTTCCTTAGCAGGGGAGTGTGTGTGGCTTCAGCTGGGCTCCCAGAGGATCATGCTGGAGGCTACAGAAGAGAATCAGGCTCATGGGTGGGGAGTGAGGAGTGGGTGTGCAAAGGAACAATTAGATGGTGGTGTGAAAACAGAATAACACTAGCAAGCGTGTGGAGCTTTGAGGGGTATAAAATGACTGCAGGTCCCGTGGGAATTAAGAAAGGTGTCTCTGAGGAGGTCTAAGTTGGACTGTGTTTTGTTAGAGCCCATGCAGTTCAGTGGAGCGAGCGTGGCCTCTGGAGGAGTCTGGCAGGCCGGATTCGAGTGCTGCTCAGCCCTGCCCAGGATGAGGCCTCGGGGCCTCCGTCCTCATTAGTAACGGGGGAGAACCCATCCTTGTGAGGATGAGATGAGGGGATGTAGAGTGCCTGGTGACTGGCAAGCAGAGGTGGAGCAGTAAGCGTTACCTTATTCGCAACAGAACAGAAAGGTTATGAGGTCATCAGGGGTTGAGCAGGGAAGTGAGTCCCAGGCAGCAGGTGGGTCCTGCCCACTGCGGGCTCCCAGGGGGGGAAAGCTGATAGGCTGCAGGACTGTGAGCAGCCGAACCCCGGGTCCTCCAAGCTCAGGAGTTCTGGGTGTGCTCGCACCCGTTCCTGGACCCCTTCTTGCCCTGTTGGCTCAGCGGCCTCCTAGATTCCCCCAGCTGTGGGCCTGCACATGGGATGTGCTGAGTACGTGTGGTTTCCATAGGTGACTCCTCTGGTCCTACCTGTGTTCCTCACACTCAGGTCGAACTGGCTTTCATATGTTGGGACGAAGGGGACATAAATTGCTGGCTTCCCTTCTGAGGGCAGTGGGGTGAGGGCGGAAGGGAGGACAGCCAGTGTAGGCCCCAGCTACCTAACCCTCACCCTCCCCCTCCCCTCTTAGGCCCAGCCCAGGAGGCCAGGAGGGGGACTCCAGAGCTGGGCCTGGGACACATTCTGATTTTCAAATGGGGGTGGATTCTAGAAACCACCGCCATCACCTCTGGTTATATTATGGGACTGGCCAGCAAAGGGTTGATGCACGGTTTGTAGAGGCTTTGGAGGCCCTGGGAAGTAGTGGGAGTCCTGGCGGGAGGGTCAGACCGCTCTCTCAACACTTCTGTGTTTGCTGGCCATCCTGGATGCCAGGCCGGTGGATGGGGGCTGCCACAGACAGACACAATGATGATCAAGATGCCAAAGGAGGAGCTGGATGAGGGGATTCTCAGCTGGATTTGTGATAGGTCAAGCAGTATCTGCAGAACGTTTACTAGGAAATGGGTGTCAGGATTGAGGCTGGTCTCGGTGGAGGACTGCTGGGCGGAGCTGATACTCCAGATTTACAAGGGATCACTTCCAGTGACCCCTGTGGGGTGACAGGGGCAGCTAGGAGCAATGCGTTCCTTGGTCATCCCAGGTAAGAGCTTTCTAGGTGAAAAAGGTGGGGAAAAAGCAGGTAGAGATTTGAGAAGAAATGGCGGTCCTATTTTGAATTTTGGGGGCCCCTCATCAGGAGACCTGTTCAGAAGGCAGGAGGCTACATAGGAGCAAAGCCCAGAGTGGGTGCAGGGGGTAATGACTCGGGAACAGACATTCAGAGGGGCTAAATCAAACCTTGGGCTGGGGGGTACAGGGGGTGCAGTGAGTGCAGTGGAAGCCCAATGAAGCATGGATGCCTGATGTGGGAAGCAGCAGCAAGACAGACCAGCCCAGTCAAGGAGACTGGGACAGAAGAGCCAGACAGGTAGGAGGAAACCAGGAGATTTGGGGAGGGGAGTGTTTTAAGGCAGGAAGAGTCAGCAGGGCCCCATACTGCCGAGGGGTCAAGCGGGGAGAAGCCGAAAGCGTCCATAGGATTTAGCAATGAGGGCGTTGATGACTTTGTCGAGAACAGTTTCAGCAGAAAGATGTGGTCAGAAGCCAGACTGCAGTGGATTACCAGGCGAGATGACATTTGAGCCAGGATGTGAGTGGCAGGTGAAAAACTAGAGTGCCAGCTGTGGACTACTTACTGATGGGGAAGAGGAGCTGGAGGGCAGTAGCTGGAGGAAGAAGGAGAGTCAAAGAAGGGCTCCCCCCAGAATGGAGGTCCATTCTTGAGCTTCCATGAGACAACGGTGCTGACCAAATGCCAAGCCAGAGGGTAATGGATGGAGTGCTCCTGGAGGGTGTGAGGGGTAGACGCAGGACCAGGCCAGGGTTGGGGGCGGGCTGGGATGTGTGGCCATTGTAAAAAGGACTGCAGGGAATTTGGGAATTAGAGGGATAGGGCAAGAAGTCAGGGGCAAGGTGGTGGTGGTGGGGGGCACTTCTATGACACAGTGTCTGCTTTCTTTGTAAAGGAGTTCCTTGCAGAGAGAGAGGGGGCAGAGATGAGCTCAAGGAGAGAGGTCAAGGTCTGGCACAGCCCAGGTGGGGAACGGGGAAGGCGGGGAGCCGGGGAGCGCTGCTGAGAAGCCCCAGGCGCCCAGCGGATATGCAGCCCTGAATCTGTCCTGGTGCCAGTTGGCACAGCTGTGGATTTCTTCAGCAGCCTGGGGGTGGGCGTGGAGAAGGCGGCTTGTCACAAGGCTCCAGGGCTGGGGACTGGCTAAGGGGGTGTGGTGGAAGCGCTGGGTGAGGGGATTCAGGAGTGGGCAAGTGGGGCATGGGCACCTTCTCTGTGGAGGTGGGGCCCAAAGTGAGGCCAGGAGGGATCGCAGATGCTATATGAAGGGAGGAGGCCCCGGGGGGCTGCAGGGTGGCAAGTGAGGATGCAGAAGAGGTGCAGGTTGTGAGGGGAGGGGAGATGGTAAAGATAAGCCAGATAGTTTCTGCCTTCTGAGTCTTCACCACATGCCACGTAGGGTGCTAAGGGCTTCATGACCTCCTCTCAGGGAGTCCTCCAGTCAGCCCTCAAGGTAGGGGGTATTCCGAGTACTGTTGTACAGAGGTGAAACCAGAATCAGAGAGGCAAAGACACTTGCCTAAGGTCACACAGCTCGGTCAGTGTCCATGCCCCTTTTGGGATCCAGGGTTGTCTGACTCCAAAGTTGTTCTGGGGAGGAGGGGGACTGGTGGTCCAAGTTTCTGAGATGGTGAGGTTTTGGGGAGGCTGTCAATTGAGTTCTGGGACTAGTGGCTGAAATGGAGGGAAGGGCCCCAGTGTTGAGGAGACCGGAAGCTGGGCTGAGTGGCACTTCAGGGTCTCCTGCACAGCGGGTTTACTCAAGGGGGCCCTCTTGGCACCTGGTCCGAGAGAGCTTTCTCTCAGACGCAGGGCCTGGACTGGGCAGCAGGGGGCAGGAAGAGCATAGCCCTCTTGGGTTCCTTCAAATGCAGTACCTGGCTTTCAGACATAGAAGAGGGCCTGGGCTGGGTCCTGTCCCAAATGCTGTTCCCATCTGCCCAGCAACCTCTGCATGGGCTGGATCTACCCCTCTGGGCTTGCATCGGCCCCCTTCCATGCTACCTTGTCTGTGGGAGAGAGCCTGGATGAGCTCATGTCTGAGCAGAAGGGGCGAGCTTTGAAGAATGGGAGCTCCCAGCCCCTCCTAGAGCACGGGTGGTGCTTCCAGGGCCTAGACTAGACACATAAATCAGGGTGGTCAGTTGAGAGCCTGGTGAGGCTGGGGCCGAGGTGGCGGCGGCCTCCAGGAGCACCTCCTGCTCTCCCAGCCACAGGGGCTGTGGGGAGGAGGGTCTGCAGGTTGTAGGCACCTGCCCTAGGCCCTTGGGTCTCAGAGGAGCAGCATTCTGACCTGTGCCTCCAGGTCACAGTCCAGTGCTGCCTGGGGAGCAGAATGCAGGCCTGAAACACAGCCCATGGCTTGGCATGAATCATGTCCCAGAGGCAGGCTGGGAGGTGGTCTGTTTGTCAGCCTTAGGACTCAGACCCCTGAGAGGAAGGAGCCAGGGCCTCAGGCCCGCCAAGCTGTGTGCTCTTGGACAAGTCACTTCCCCTCTCTGGTGTTCAGTGTCCTCCTGTTTAAACAGAGACGATGGTCCCTGAGGATTAAAGGAGTAGGTGTGGATCTCACATGGCCCAGAAGCCTCCCAGAGCTCGTTGACATGAGTGGCCAGCCACTCCTCTCCAGTCTGCCTCAGTCTACCTGAGGCAAGAGGAGAAGACAGTCCTAAGGCTGTGGGCGAGTCCTGTGTGGCCTTCTGAGCCTCAGTTTCCTTATCTGTGAAATGGAGGTTGGGGGGCAGAGGAAAGGCCTTGATGCCTTCTCAGCATTGCCTGCAGTTGGTTCCGGACCCTCAGGCTGAGGGCGAGCAAGGCTGTCCTCTCTGCGCCACTCTGGCAGGACAGAGCTGGACTTTGCTGAGCCCCTGCCACCACTTCCGTGTTCCAGGTGAGGAGCCGGAAGAGGAACCGAAGGTGAAAACCCAGTGGCCAAGGTCTGCAGATGAGCCTGGGCTGTACATGGCACAGACAGGTAACTCGGGCCCGCCTCCCTCCTTCTGCGGCGGGGGCCCGACTCTGTGGCGTCTGGTGGCATGTGTGCTTGGCGTGTGCCCGTCCGTGTCTGTGTCCTAGAGCTCAGTCACATCTCTGCCACGTGAGGCCCGTGGGCAGGGCCGGGTGGCCTCATCAAGAGCCTGTCACTTGGGGTCAGGGTAGGAGGATCCCTATGAGGCTGAGTGCTTGGGAGGTGCCCCCTGCCGCCGACGCTGTCCCTCTCTCGTAGGCGACCCGGCGGCTGAGGAGTGGTCCCCGTGGAGCGTGTGTTCCCTGACGTGTGGGCAGGGTCTGCAGGTGCGGACCCGCTCCTGCGTGTCCTCCCCCTATGGGACCCTGTGCAGCGGGCCCCTGCGGGAGACCCGGCCCTGCAACAATTCAGCCACCTGCCCAGGTATGCCCATCCTCCCGCCTGGTCTGCCTGCAGGGTTAGGTCCTGCCTGGGACTTGGGCAGGTTAATCTTCCAAAGATGGTTGGTTGCCTCCTTTTTTTTTTTTTTTTTTTTAATTCAGCAAACTTGACTGTCCCCTACACCGTGCCCAACCCCACAAAGGGCACTGGGGACGCAGATGAATCAGGCCAGGGCCCACACCAGGGGGCTCACTTCTAGTCCCACTCTCCTGATGCCTGTGTCCCGGTAACCAAGGCTCATCTTTTGACCTTCATTGCCCCCTCTGTTCCCTATGCTCTGGCCATACTAGCACCTCTTGCACTTTCCCAGGTCCCTGCATTTGCTTATTCCCATCCTATACCGCCCCCCCCACACACACTACTTTTACCTTGGCTGTTGCTGTTCAGCCTGCCCTTTGAGATGGAAGACAAATGCCATTTTTTTTCTTGAATGAAACCTTGCCTGACCATCCCTGCCCTCCTCTGGCGCCCCATCCCGGTCCCCTGGGAACCTCCTCAGTCCAGCATGGAGTGTTGAGAATTTGCATGTGCCTGCCTGGGACAGGTGGTCTGCCATGGGGCGGAGGCGGGGCCGGGGGGGCAGCTTCAGCCAGTCCCGCTCCTTGTTCACTGAGGGAGTGAAGTGGTGCCCAGGCCATGCCCAACTCCTGGCTATGGATTTAGAGTAGGGCTACCCAGGAAGGGGTCTCGGCACTTGGGGGTGTGGCAAGAGCTTACAGAAGGCTGGGGGAAAGCTGTGTTCCAGAGTGTGAGCTCTGTGTGTCAGTGTCCATGTAGAGGTTCATGTCTCTTTGTGTGTCCACGCGCTTGGGGTCGGGAGGGGCACCACTCCTGCCCCAGCCCTGTCGTGTTGGATTTGTGCTTTGGGGTTGGGCTTCGGGAGGGTTGGGGTGGGAATAGGCTGGGGCGGATCTTGAGCCCTTTCCTGGGCTTTCCTGTGCCCCCAGGAGAGGAGGAGCCCTGGCTCCCCTCCTGGGCCGGTCCTAGTCTCCCTGTCCTGGTGTCCACAGGAGGTATCCTGTGGGAGTTGGGACTCGAAGCCTGTGTCTTCCACATCCCCCCAAAGGGCGGAGTCCTGGGGCCCAATGCAGAGCCAATGAGGAGCGGTCGCAGAGCTGCCGAGGCTCCTGATTGGTGGGCGGATGGGCAGTGGGCGGGGCCAAGGTGCCGCCCAGCCACCGGCCACGTGCTTCCTTGCAGTGCACGGCGTGTGGGAGGAGTGGGGGTCCTGGAGCCTGTGCTCCCGCAGCTGCGGGCGGGGGTCCCGGAGCCGGATGCGGACCTGCGTGCCCCCCCAGCACGGCGGCAAGGCCTGCGAGGGTCCCGAGCTGCAGACTAAGCTCTGCAGTATGGCCGCTTGCCCGGGTCAGTAGCGCCCGTGGGCTTCCAGGCGGGCGCTGCCCAGCCGGGTGGGGGTCGGGAGAGCCAGGGGAGGCAGTCAGGTCTGGTGCCCTGCCCCTGGGGGCCCATAGACTTGACCAAGCATGGGGAGACTGGTGAAGTGTACCTGCCTGCGTGGGAGGTGATGTGGCCCCGCCCAGACTTGGAGTTGGCACTCTGAAACTCCATCCAAAGAAGACTGCCCCTTCCCCTAAGCCTCGGATGGCCTTGCTGTTCATTGTCCTTTGGTGCTCCTGGCCAGCCTGGCCGTGAGGGGACACAAATCTGGGCTTAAGAGTGGGCAGAGGTCCAAAGGTGTCCCTGGGGCCCATTTCCCTAACCAAAAGAGAGCAAGTGCCACCTCGTGGTGAGGTAGTCTGTGTTCCTGGAGCTGGTGACAGGCAGGCGGGCCCAGGCCAGGCCCCACCTGCTCACTGCAGCATCCCCTCATCCACCCCTCTCCCGTGGGTCTGGCCTAGTTCAAGTCTGAATGCCCAGCACGCTCTGCCCTCTCCCTGCCCTGCCCCCCGGGTCCCCACACCCCTTTGCTCAACGGCCACCCCTGCTTGTGTCTCCCCATGCAGTGGAAGGCCAGTGGCTAGAATGGGGTCCCTGGGGCCCATGCTCCACATCCTGTGCCAATGGGACCCAGCAGCGCAGCCGGAAGTGCAGTGTGGCAGGCCCAGCCTGGGCCACGTGTACGGGTGCCCTCACGGACACACGCGAGTGCAGCAACCTTGAGTGCCTGGGTGAGTGCTCGCTGCAAGGGTGGCAGGTGGCAGCCCTGCCCCCCAGGGGGCACCTGGGGCCACTCACGCCCCCCTTCTCCTGCAGCCACAGATGGCAAGTGGGGGCCGTGGAATGCGTGGAGCCTGTGCTCCAAGACGTGTGACACAGGCTGGCAGCGCCGCTTCCGCATGTGCCAGGCCACGGGTGCACAGGGCTACCCCTGCGAGGGTACCGGAGAGGAGGTGAAGCCTTGCAGTGAGAAGAGATGTCCAGGTATTGGCCACAGGACTCGGGGGTTTGTGGGACAAACCTGTGGGCCTGGCTGAGCCCCTCCCCTGTCCCCACAGCCTTCCATGAGATGTGCAGGGATGAGTATGTGATGCTGATGACGTGGAAGAAGGCGGCTGCTGGCGAGATCATCTATAACAAGTGCCCCCCCAACGCCTCAGGTGAGGGGTCACGTGGCTCTCCCTGAGGGCCCCACCCAGGCCATTCCCGATCACTCCCTTTTGGGCTCCCTTTCCTTCACTGCTTGTCTGAGCCTCCATCCTGAGGTGTGGAGTCTGGCCCCCACACCTCCCCCCATGTCCTGTCCCCCTGCAGGGTCTGCCAGCCGCCGCTGTCTCCTCAGTGCCCAGGGCGTGGCATACTGGGGTCTTCCCAGCTTCGCCCGCTGCATCTCCCATGAGTACCGCTACCTATACCTGTCCGTGAGTGTGCCCTGGTGGGCTGGGGCAACACAGGGTCTGTCCTAGGCTCTGGTGGGGGATGGAGGGAACTTGCTTCTTGCTCTTGCCTATGTGCCTTGGCATACGTATGCTGTGCCTACTTCTGCCTGGCTGTGCCTCTCCTTGCCCAGCAGACTCCTACTCATACCTCAAAGCCTGAGTCGCAAGTGTCTTCCCTTATTCCCGATACTTGCTTTTGTGCTTCTCTGGTCCCCTGAGCTTCCCAGTCTTTAGGTGTCATGAATGCTCTTTGCGATGTCTGTGTTCTGTTAGACTGGGAGCTCCTTAAAGGCAGGGACAAAGTTGGATTTGCTTTTGTGTTCCCAGTGCCCAGCCCGGGGCCTGCCATGGGCTAAGAGTGTTGGCAGTGAATGTGGCCTGCATGTCGTGTGTGTCTGACTGCAATTGGTACTTGTGTGATTGCACTCGGAGCTTGTGTTTGAAAGAGAGAGTGATAGTGAGGGTGCATTACGCTTCAGAGTGTGCATGACCCCTGGGATGGGGAGGCGTCTCGTCCCTGTGCCGTGCTTGTCATCTTTCATGTGTACATCTGAGCACCTCCCTTCTCTAGCTGTTTCTATTTCAGTCTTTTTAAAGTATCTTTAGGCTTTTTTCTTGGACTCTGTCTCCCATGAGCCCCGTTGAGCATTGCTCTCTGACCTTTTCACCCTGTCTCCCCCTCTGGATGCAAGCAGTGGGTGGACTGGAGTGGGATGGGCTGGCCACCGATCCCAGCTCCTGACACTCTGGTGACAGCAGCCCGCCTGTCCCCCTGCAGCTTCGGGAGCACCTGGCCAAAGGGCAGCGCATGCTGGCAGGTGAGGGCATGTCACAAGTGGTGCGCAGCTTGCAAGAGCTACTGGCCCGGCGCACTTACTACAGTGGGGACCTGCTCTTCTCTGTGGACATTCTAAGGAACGTCACTGACACCTTCAAGAGGGCCACCTACGTGCCCTCGGCTGATGATGTGCAGGTACTGCCCTGCCCCACTGGAAGGAAGGAGGGCACCCTAGACTGAAGTGGGAGGTTGGCAGGGTCTGCTGGGGGTGGCACATGTGTGATTGTGGCAGGGAAGATGCCATCGCTGCGGCTGGGACATCCTGACACCCACTGCTCTTCCCCCAGCGCTTCTTCCAGGTGGTGAGCTTCATGGTGGATGCAGAGAACAAGGATAAGTGGGATGATGCTCAGCAGGTGAGGGACGGGGCTTCCTAGGCTTTTTCCTCCATGACCCACCCCTGCCTTGGAAACCTCATATACTGTCTGTCTCTAGGTATCCCCGGGCTCTGTGCACCTGCTTCGTGTTGTGGAGGACTTCATTCACCTGGTGGGCGATGCCCTCAAGGCCTTCCAGAGCTCTCTGATTGTCACAGACAACCTGGGTACAAGGAGGCAGGCTGGGGAGTGGGTGCTGGTTATGGGAAAACCTGAGCCGCTGTGGGGGAGGGATGGTTTCTCAGGGCTCTTCCTGTTTTTTCTCTCTTTCTCTGGGTCCTCTGTTCCCCTCATTTGACCCCTACTTTGTATCTCTTTCCATGTCTCTTCTCCCCCCCCACCTCTGGGTGGTTTCTCTGTGCATGTACCCCCAACCTGTTGTGTATGTACCGACCTTGGGATCTGCCTCTCCTGAATCTGTTTCTTCCCCTGTGACTCTCCCCTCTGCCTCTGTCCCCCTGTCCTGGTGTGGGTTGCAGTGATCAGCATTCAGCGAGAACCGGTCTCCGCCGTGTCCAGTGACATCACGTTCCCCATGCGTGGCCGCAGAGGCATGAAGGACTGGGTGCGGCACTCGGAGGACCGCCTCTTCCTACCCAAGGAGGTGCTCAGCCTTTCCACCCCTGGGAAGCCAGCTGCCTCTGGCACCTCGGGCAGCCCTGGCAGGGGGAGGGGCCCAGGAACCGTGCCCCCTGGCCCAGGCCACTCCCACCAGCGCCTCCTGCCAGCAGATCCTGAGGAGTCGTCCTCCTACTTTGTGATCGGTGCTGTGCTTTACCGCACGCTTGGCCTCATCCTGCCACCCCCCAGGTGAGTCCCTGAGAAGGGTGGAGGGGGCTGCCCAGGGGAGAGGAGGAGGACTGAGCCTGCCTGTACTATACTGTACTGAGCCTGTGCTGGCCACGGAGAGCTCCCTCTGTGGCCTTGGGCATCATTGCCTGGCTGGGGATACAGGTGATTCTCAGAGGTGTCCACACAGCTCCCAGAGGCTTCCCAGGGACTGGGGGCTGCTGGTCTGAGCTCTGGACCTCACCTGAAGTCCTAGGCCCCACTGAATTCTAGGCCTTTCCCAGGCCCATGGTTCCCTGGTAGCCCCCTGCCTCTGATCCCAAGTACCTCTGGGGATCCTGATGGGGTCTGGGCACCGCTGGCAGGAGCTGATCTCAGTACCTGTCCCCCAGACCCCCGCTGGCCGTCACGTCCAGAGTGATGACAGTGACTGTGCGGCCCCCCACCCAGCCACCAGCTGAGCCTCTTATCACAGTGGAGCTCTCCTACATCATCAACGTGAGTAGGGGCCTAGACAGTAACCCTGGGGACACCCTAAAGGCCTATCTGATGGGCAGGTGGTCTGCCCTGAGAGCGGGCTAAACCTCTGGCCTGTGTGGGGCTCTGCCATGGCAGGATGGGTGATAGTCTGGGTTGGTGAGCTTCCCACCCAAACTGTACTTGTGACTTCTCCCCAGGGCACCACGGATCCCCACTGTGCCAGCTGGGACTACTCCCGAGCGTGAGTTGGGCAGGGGCTCTATGTGGGGAGGGTGTGGCCTTAGTGCTTATCTGTCAGGTGGGCTGTCTCACCAGGCAGGCCAGAGGGTTCCTTGGTATTGTCCTTGGCCTGGGGGAACAGGGGCACATCCTGGGGCTCTCGGCTGCCTGCCTCTTGTCTGAGGCCTTACCCTGGATGTCCCTTGTCCTTGGGCAGTGGCCAGCACTAGGGGTGGGGCCACAGAGTTGGGCTGGGTATGACTCCACCTCTCCCCTCACTCCAGAGATGCCAGCTCAGGGGACTGGGACACCGAGAGCTGCCAGACGCTGGAGACACAGGCAGCCCATACTCGTTGCCAGTGCCAGCACCTGTCTACCTTTGCTGTGCTGGCCCAGCCACCCAAGGACCTGGTGAGCGGGAGGGAAGTGCCTGGGTTGGGTGGGGGCAGGGTGGGGTGCTCCTGGGCTGCCAGTAGCCATCTGTGACCGTGTTGGCAGGGACCTGGGCGATCCAGCATGTGAGTCTGAGCAGGTGCATTCGTAGGACGGCACACAGAAAGTCTGTGCCACTGGGATGGTGCTCACAGGGATGACGTGTGCCCGGGGATGTGTGGTGGTGGGCGACCGTGTGCGGGTACACACACGTGCATGTCTGGCTGCGTAGCGTAAAGTGTGGGTGACCGAGCGTGAACGCACATCCCCGTGTGTGAATGTGTCTGCCCTGTGCTCATGTGAATCCAATGGTGTGAGTGTGAGGAAGATAGAGGTGCCAGTCAGGGCTAGACAGGGGAGTGGGGAGGGGCAGGGCACCCCTGCAGCTGCCTGGCCCAGTGACCCGGTGAGTCCTGCTCATCTTCCCTAGACCCTGGAGCTGGCAGGCTCCCCCTCGGTCCCCCTCGTGATCGGCTGTGCCGTGTCGTGCATGGCGCTGCTCACCCTCCTCGCCATCTATGCGGCCTTCTGGAGGTAGGTGGGACGTGGGGCAGGCTGAGGTGGGAGGCGGCCAGCCAGCCCGCCTGCCTTGGGCGGGGCCGCTATCTCCTCTGTCCCTGCCACTGCGCCCTCTCAGGTTCATCAAATCCGAGCGCTCCATCATCTTGTTGAACTTCTGCTTGTCCATCCTGGCGTCCAACGTCCTGATCCTCGTGGGCCAGTCACGGGTGCTGAGCAAGGCAGGTGCAGGTCACGGGCGCCAGGGTGAGAGTGGAGTGAAAGGGCTGAGGGTGGAGAGCGTTTGCAGGTGATGGCGTGTGTGTTTGCACGTACGTGCCCAGGTGGCGGCTGTTCGTATACACCCGAGCCCTGTGTTGGGGGAGGGTGTGTGTGGGAAGTAGGGTGTGTGAGCCGACATGAGGGCACGGGAGAGGGGTGTGTGTGTACTTGAGTGGTGAATGTGTGCCTCTAGGGACACGTATGTGAGCTGAGCTTGTGTGCACGTGTCAGGCGGGTGGCATTTGTGGGACTCAAGTGAGGCCTCTTGTGCCACCTGCCTGTGGGTGACCTGGGCTGGCTGTCCCCTGTGAGCCCCCTCGGCCCTCTCTGCAGTGTCAGCGCTACAAGTGCCAGGCGTGGGGCCCGCCTGGCCGTGACGTGGCAGGTGCTCCTGTCTGTCCCCACCCCTGCCAGCCCCGTCTGCGCGTGGGTGGCCTGCCTGCCCGCCTCCCGGATGTCGAGTGCTGTGTGCGTGTCACCGGGCCCATGTCGTGCTGGGTGTGGGTGCAGAAAGGCGGGGGTGCCTGACAGGGCTCTGTGGGGGGCGGAGCTTGGGTGGGCGGAAACGGCAGCGCCCAGCAGCGGGTGTGGGAAGCCTGGCGCCTCCCACCCTGGTGGCTGCTCAGGGCCACTCCCTCCCTTTCCTCTCCCTGCAGGGTGTATGCACCATGACTGCCGCCTTCTTGCACTTCTTCTTCCTCTCCTCCTTTTGCTGGGTGCTCACTGAGGCCTGGCAGTCCTACCTGGCTGTCATCGGACGGATGCGTACCCGCCTTGTTCGCAAGCGCTTCCTCTGCCTGGGCTGGGGTGAGCAGGGCCTGTGATGGACTCTGGCACCGGGCCTTGGGGGCCAGGGCAGCAGGATGGGTTCAACTTTGGCCCTGGCCCCACTCTTTGGGCCCGGGGTCAGCTGCGCTGCGTCTGGGAGGATGAGAGGGCTTCGGGAACTGGCAGCCATCTCACTGTGGCCCCCTTGCTCCTCCAGGTCTGCCCGCCCTGGTGGTGGCCGTGTCTGTCGGCTTCACCCGCACCAAAGGATATGGTACATCCAGCTAGTACGTGGGCCTCCTGTAGCGGGCAGCGGGGGTTAGCGGACCTGTTGGGGCATCACACCGGACATTGGGTCTTCTTAGGCTGCGGTCCTGGCCTGTGCCTGCCGTGCTTCGGACAAATTCTTCCCAGTCTCTGAGCCTCTGTTTCCCTGACTGTGAAGGGATGTACTGGGATTGGGGGGTAACCTCCAAGAACCACGGAGCTCAGGGATCAGCCTTGTTTGATACCTGTCAGGGCCAGATCTTTTTAGAGGGGAAACCGAGGCTAACTGTAACCCAGCTGGGGGCGGGCCCTGAGAGGTGGCGTGCAAGGAGCGGGCCTCCTGGGTATCTGATGCCCCTTTTTCCCCTCCACTCCAGCTGCTGGCTCTCCCTGGAGGGTGGCCTGCTCTATGCTTTTGTGGGGCCCGCCGCTGTCATCGTCCTGGTACGTCCCCCTTCAGCATCTGGGGAGGGGTGTGGCCATAGGGGCTCTATCCTCTCCCTGAACCCCATCTCCACTTGGGGGTCTCCCCGCCAGGAGGGCACCTGGTGATCCTGTCTCCCCCCACCCCCCCCTCACTGGGCCCCAGGTGAACATGCTCATCGGAATCATCGTCTTTAACAAGCTCATGGCACGCGATGGCATCTCGGACAAGTCCAAGAAGCAGAGGGCCGGGTAAGGGGGCTGCGACGTGGCGTTGTGGGCAGTGGTGCAAGGGAGGGTGGGCCGGGCCTCGTGGAGACTCAGGGTTTGCCCATGCGGCCGGGGCTTCCTGACCTTGGTGCATCAAGGGTGCAGGCAAGGTGGGCACCTGGAGTGCTCTGCTGCAGCCCCTCGCCCACCCTAACCCACCTCTTTCTCTCTCGTCTGCCCTCCCCCTCCCACCCCACTCGGGGCTCATGCTGCCCTGTCTCCTCCCGCTTCCCATGTGTCTCCCCCCTCCTTCTCCCGTGTCTGTGCCGCCCCCGAGGTCGGAGCGGTGCCCCTGGGCCAGCCTGCTCCTCCCCTGCTCAGCGTGCGGAGCGGTCCCCAGCCCCCTGCTCAGCTCAGCCTCGGCCAGGAACGCCATGTTAGTTGTGCCCCCCGGGGGGGTGGGGGTGGGGGCGGGCAGGGGCAAAAGAATGGGGGGCAGTGCCCGTGGTGGGGGGGAGGAGGGATATCAGCCCAGTGCCCTGGAAAGCTTGCCCTGTCAACCTGCCACACACTTTCAAGGGCTTGGCATTGACGTGGCAAAGGGCAGCGGGGAGTGAATGTCTGTGCCTCTTGGAAGATGCTGGGTTCCTGTGCCCACCCCTCGCTCCCACCCTGCCCCCACTCCCAGCTTATGTTTTATCCAGGCACAGCTGCAGAGCCCTCCTTACACCCCTCAACCTACAGAGGCTTTTAGAATCTTAGGCCCTTAGAATTTTTGAGCTCATAGAACCTTAGAATGATAGAATCTTAGAATAAGACAATCAGAAGCTAAGAATGTTAGAATGAATGAATCATACTCTTATCATTTGTCAGAGCATCTGAGATTTAGAATTTCAGAGGCATTGAATCTCACAATCGATTGGAGAACAGAAAATCTTAGAGATAGAGAGCTACTTCACCAAGATACTCCCTGGAAGCAGAGAATCCTAAAATCAGAGCCGTGTAAGAGTAGAATGAGTGGATGAGTGAATCCCCAGGGGCCTTGAGCCCAACCTCCCACCCAAGGCCAGAAATCCATCGGAGCCTCCCTGACCAGTGAGGGTCCGGCTTTATCTTGCACACCTCTGGGGTCAGGAAAGCTCGCTGCTTCTGGAAGCAGCTGGCACCCTCTCTGGGAAGCTGTGCCTGGTAGAAAGCTCCCTCTCCCTCGGGCTGCTGTCTGCCTCTCTGACCCAGTCTCTCAGAACTAGCAGTTACAAGCCTGGGCTTTGGAGGTGGCCAAGCTGGGTTTGCATCCCAGCTCTGTCTCTCTCCCAGTTGGGCACACTCCAGTTTCCTCATCTGTAAATTGGGATAATAATCCCCATGCCTGTTTACTGGAGTTGTTTTGATCACAGCGTGAACTAATGTATGTAAATTGTTCAGTGTAGGGCCTGGCAGAGGATTGGTGGTTAATCAATGGTAGCTCTTATGACTGTGATTAGGCCTTTTCTGAGTCTTGGCTGCGCCCCCGGGGGCTGTGGAGACCACTGTGCCCGCCCCCCGCCAGGCTGAATAGCCCTGAACTTCTCTTCCTAGGACAGGTCCTTGGCCCCCTGCCCATCTCTCTGCCTTGTCCAGAGCTGTTCCCACCCCTGCCTGACTCTCCTACCGGGGTGTTCATTAAGGCAGAGTAGGCTGGGTGTGGCACCTGGCCCAGTAGGGCAAGCCTGCCCTGCTGTGCCCACGTGGGCCTTAGCTGGTGAGGGCAGGCTGGCTCTGGTGCCTGGATGCCAGGGCCCGTCTGCCTTTTCCCTTGGCCCTCCCTGTGGCCAAGGGAAGGTGGGGGATGTGTGGGTTTGGTCATGACCCTGGCTTTTCCCGCCAGCCCCAGCTATGCTCTTTCTGCCCTGGGCTCTGAGCGACCCCACCCCCACCCCACCCGAGCCTGGCACTGCCTCCTTGGGGACCAGAGGGGGAAGAGGCTCTGCTGCACTGGGCCCGACCCCATCCCCAAAGATGCGTGCTCTGATGCCCTCCGTGCCGTGCTCTCTGACTGTTGGATCTTTCCGTGTGTCAGCCTGTCTCATGCTCTCTCTCTCTGGGTCTGTTGTCTCTCCTTGTCCAGTCCCCTCCCTCCTCTCCTGGAATCTCTGGGGGTGCAGCCCAGGCCTGTGATTCCACGCAGATTGGGGCTGAAACTCACAGCATCTGCATCTGCCTCCCTCCCCAGCCTCCTCTCCCATGGGCTTCTTCCACCTTCTCCGTTTCTGTGCCCTGAGGCTGCCTCTGGCTCCGGCTCAGCCCCTCGCACCTCTCCCAGCCTCTGCTCTGGCCTCGCCGCTCTTTTCTGCTCTCTGTCTCTCTTCTCTGCCTCTCTGCCTTTGGCTCCTCGGCCTCTGTCTGCTTGGGGACATTGCTGAGGTCTTGGGGTTCAGGGCCCTGCCAGTCTGCAGCTTGAGGGCCTCAGGCCGAGCGCAGGCCTGGACTCAGCTACCCCTGTCCCCTGGTGTGTCACCCTGATGGGCCCTCTGCTGCCATCCTCAGGGCCTCGCTCTGGAGCTCCTGCGTGGTGCTGCCCCTGCTGGCGCTCACCTGGATGTCGGCCGTCCTGGCCATGACAGACCGGCGCTCCGTCCTCTTCCAGGCCCTCTTCGCTGTCTTCAACTCGGCGCAGGGCTTTGTCATCACTGCTGTGCACTGCTTCCTGCGCCGAGAGGTGGGGCTGGGCTGCTCCCGCCCCCTCCCATCCACCTCACCTGTGCAGATGGGGAGGAGCCAGGCCCCAACCAGGTCCCCAGCTGGGTGTGGGCAGCCTTGTCCTAGGCCTTCGGGTCTCCTGGGGCTCCTTTTCCCCTTTGACCTTCCCCTACACAGGATGCGCTTCTCTCTTTCCACACCCACCCGGGTGCCTGGGGTGGGAGGCCCAGTCAGCTGTGGCCAGGGGCCCTGTGGTGGCCTCAGGCCCAGCAGGCACCCGCTGCCCCAGGTCCAGGACGTGGTGAAGTGCCAGATGGGCGTATGCCGGGCCGATGAGAGTGAAGACTCTCCCGACTCATGTAAAAATGGGCAGCTGCAGATCCTGGTGAGTGAGGGGGCCTAGGAAGGGTATGGGTGGGTTGCTCCCTCCTCTTGCCACCAGTCCTCCTGCCCCAGGCTTATCTTCCCATCCATGGAGGGGATAAGAGTCAGGGAGGGGACAGAGATTGGGTTTGATTCAGGCCCAGTCACTGACAGCCTGCTGGTATTGGGCAAGTCTTTTCCACTTTCGTTTTTTCCACCTGTTGGGTAAGGTTGGAGAATACCATGTGGGGGCCTTGGTGGGCTCTGTTGGGCAGTATTCCAAGGACAGCCCCTCTGGGTGGCTAGGGAGGGGCCCGAGTCCCTTCTCCCCACCCTGATACATTGATCCTCTCTCTGCCCATCTGCTCTGTCCCTCTCTGCCTATAGTCAGACTTTGAAAAAGATGTGGATCTGGCTTGTCAGACAGGTGAGTCTGTGGGAGGCCGAGAATGGCCCCCAGGGGTGGGCAAGAAGGGAGCCCCTCCAGCCCCATCATGGGAGGCCCCGTTAACAGTCTGGTTGTGGGGTTTAGCTGTAGAGTCAGACAGCTCTAAGTTGGAGTCAAACTGAACACCACTTACTGTGTGACTTTGGGCCAATGGTTTACTTCTCTGAGCTTTAATGAATTAGGGGGGATCAGATGCCTAGTAGGGTACTTGGCATACAGTGGCTGTCACATTGTTCTATCATTTTCATGCTTACCAGAATCTCTTTCCAGTTCTGGCTCCTGGGGAGGAGCTGCTGGGGAGAGGGGAGGTACAAGGCTGTATTGACAGCCTTGGGGCTACAGGGGTCAGAGATCAGGACCTGCACCAGGAGCTGACCTGTAGGAGTTGGGCCTTGGCTTCATTCCTTGCCCTGCCTTGCTGTGGGTCTCTGGGCGGGTCTGACTCCTCTTCTTCATAATGCATCTGGTGTGTGAGAGTACCTACCACCAAGCCATCTCTCTAAGACTCAGTTTCTTCTCCTTGGACTCAGTCCAGGCTCAGGAGCTTGGTACCTACCCAGCCTGGGCAAGGGCATCAGGGACTCCTCCTCCCCAGGACTTACCTCTCTCCCACTCCTGCTCTCAGTTCTGTTCAAGGAGGTCAACACTTGCAACCCATCTACCATCACGGGCACACTGTCCCGCCTATCCCTGGACGAGGACGAGGAGCCCAAGTCCTGCCTCGTGGGTCCTGAGGGCGGCCTCAGCTTCTCACCGCTGCCTGGGAATATCCTGGTGCCCATGGCAGCCTCGCCAGGGCTGGGGGAGCCACCGCCCCCACAGGAGGCCAACCCTGTGTACATGTGTGGGGAAGGTGGCCTCCGGCAGCTGGACCTCACATGGCTGCGGCCCGAGCCAGGCTCTGAGGGGGACTACATGGTGCTGCCCCGGCGGACTCTGAGCCTGCAGCCTGGCAGTGGTGGCGGAGCTGGTGAAGATCCCCCAAGGGCCCGGCCTGAGGGCACCCCTCGGAGGGCTGCCAAGACACTGGCCCACCCGGAAGGCTACCCCAGCTTCCTGTCTGTGGAACACTCAGGCCTGGGGCTGGGCCCTGCCTATGGGTCTCTACAGAACCCCTATGGGATGACCTTCCAGCCACCACCACCGACGCCCAGTGCCCGCCAAGTATCTGAGCCAGGGGAACGCAGCCGGACCATGCCCCGCACTGTGCCAGGCTCTACCATGAAGCTGGGCTCCCTGGAGGTGAGGGGCTGTAGGGCATTGGTGGGGGGGAGGCCTGCCCCTGTGTGCCTGAGACTATGTCTGAGTCACAGGCAGCAGCTGGGAAGGGACAGCCAGCTTGCCCCCAAAGGAGCCCCTTTGTACAAAGTGGCTGGGAGTGTGTACACTGTGCAGTTCTTCCATTTGTGCTCCCGCAAATACAAGGGAACCTGGCTCCTCTGAACTCCTCAGCTGGACCTCGTGCACACTGAGGGCTCACTTTTTTGTGCATTCCCCCACTTGATTCACTGCCTCCTTTGCGGTGACTGGCTAGGACGGGTCTTCCTTTGAGGGGCCTGTGGCTTGGGCCAAGTGTTGTGTTGTTAGAGAAGCCACACTGGGGGCCAGGAGCCTGGGTCTCTGAGTCTGGCAGGTCTGAGGTTGCTTCTGGGCGCTGACTGATCAGCGGTGAGATGCTGAGTGTAATCTCTCTGAGCCTCAGTCACCTCGTTTATAAAGAGGGGAGCTCCTTTGTAGAATTGTTCCAGAACTAATTGAGTGTACAAAACATTTGTCTCTATATGAAGCAGGTAGAAAGTGCTAGGCAATTAGGAATTGATGCTGTTAACGTCCCAGAAATCAGCCTCAGGCCCTTGCTCCTAGGCTTGTGGTCATTTGACCCTCTCTTTTCAGGAGAACATGAGTCCCTTTGTCTCACTGCCTCTGTGTTTTCTGTGGTTGCCCCACCTTCCCTCTGGCCTCCTCAGGGAGTTACTGGGAACAAGCAGGTGACAGTGAGCTACTGTAGAACTCTAGAACGCTCTGGAACTCTGGGAGGTTCTGGAACTCTGGGAGGGATGATGGAGATGTGGATAAGGACAGGGGCAGGAGTCACAGCTCAGACACCGTTGGCTGCTCATGTTTGGCCTCAGACACCTCTCCCCATCCTCCGCACAAAGGAAATTAAGTTAGCAGCTAGATTTGCAAGTTTAGTTTCTCTCCCAAAAATGTTTCTTGAACATTTGGTGCCTGCTCCTGCTGCAGATGGCAAAGACAGGAAGGCATAACAAAGACAAAACGACAGCGGCACCGGGGAAGAGCGCGTTCGGCATCACGGCAGGTTTTGTTCTGTGGACACCTGCCCAGGGTTGGGCCACGGAGGTGGGGCCAGTTTTGGGCTCTTTGTGTGGGAGGTAGCAATAAATGTGACGGTGTCTTGAGGGGTCAAGGATGACGTCCAGACTTCTGGTGCAGGCAACTGCAGTGGAGTGGAGGCGGAGGAGCCGGTTTGGGGCGGGGAATTCAGAGTTTTTTTAGTTGGGCACAGCTGTGTGTGTGGTGCTTGCGGGCCTTAGAGGACGGGAAGTGATGTCCTGCTGCCTCCAGAAAGAGAGATGTGGCCAGGACAGGGAGGGCACACACATGTGCGTGGTGACAGCCAAGAGAAAGTCTAGGGCAGAGCGTGGAGGGCCTAGTGCTGGGGAAGCCAGGGATGATGGAGAGGAGACAGGTGGGGGCTGGGAGGACCACGAGAGGCTGATGTCATGGAGGCTGGGGGTGATGACCATGTCTGCTGGACCTGGGCTTTAGGAGATCTTGGATGGTGGTCTTAGCATCACCCCTGGACCTCAGTTTCCCCCACATAACCCGGGACAGCTGACCTTGGTCTCATGAGTGCTTTTGGTTCCAACATTCAAAGACTCTAAGGGCTCCTCCTTGAACAGAACTGGTTTGTCAGCAAAGCAGGGTCAAAGGAAGGACTGGAGACCCAAGTCCTTGTGTTTGCAGGGCAAGTGGAGGGTTCCAAGGAGAGGGGAGCCTGTGGCTGGCAGAGGGTGGACAAGATGGGGTGGAGGGGTAGAGTCCAGGGAGCAGAGGAAGGAGTGTCTGCTCTGTGGTCCCATGTGGGAATCTGTGTCTCCCACACACCTGGCTTAGGTTGCATGTCCATGTTTGTGTGTGTGTGTGTGTGTGTGTGTGTGTGTGTGTGTGTATACTCCCTGTGTGTGTCTGCCTACGGTGTTGGGTATGTGTGAGCATTACAGGAGCGGCCGAGTGTGGGCCTGGGGCCGGAGCCAAAGCCCTTTGGCCGGGTTCTGCATCAGCTCCTCATCCCCCAGGCCTCTGCCCTTAAAGCTTCCTGGCTCCCAGGCCCGGGCTGGTGGGGAGGTGCGAGGGCAGATGTTGGGTGCCAGGGTTCCTGTCTCTAAAGTCCCTGCATGTGGTAAAAAACTTCTCCACTGTTTCTTTGGTGCTCCCTCTCAGCGAAAGAAGTTACGATATTCAGACCTGGACTTTGAGGTAAGTGGTGTGTGTGTGTGTGTGCGTGTGTGTGTGTGTGTGTGTGTTGAGAGGCATCTGTCTGGTGTCTGTCTCTGGAGGATCCACTCCTAAAATTAGCCAAAGTCCCTAGGACCACGAGCCTGTGGTTTCTGTGGGGTCTTCCCATCATCTCCCCAACCCAAGCCCAAGCCCAGAGCTCTGAAGCAGAGGCAGAGCCAGGCCTTGTCCTAGAGGCAGAGAGATGTGGGGTGCCAGGATGCTAAGTGCGGGGGACAGTGGGGGAGCACCTCCTCTGACCCCCTGTGGCTCCCAGAAGGTGATGCACACCCGGAAGCGGCACTCAGAACTCTACCACGAGCTCAACCAGAAATTCCACACTTTCGACCGCTACCGCAGCCAGTCTACTGCCAAGGTGAGGGCACCTCCCGAGGTTTCCCTGCCCAAAGCTCAGGGCCGCACCTACTACAGGGCCCCCCAGGGTCGGACCCTGACCCATGGCCCCCATTGCAGAGGGCGAAGCGGTGGAGTGTGTCCTCGGGTGGGACAGCCGAACGGAACATGTCTAGCGTAAGTGCCCCCCAGGCTGGATCCAGGTCAGGTGGGCTCTGAGGGGCTTATCCCCTGCCAACCCTCCTCCCCTGCCTGGGCAACCTTGGCCCGCCTCACCAAGGGACTACTCATGCCATAAAGTGGCAGTTCTGGGGCTGCCTGTGAATGGGGAGCATTGCCCGGGGCTCTGGCAGGAGGAGAGTGGGCACACGGAAGACTTGACCCTGGGGGCCTTTCAGAGCACAGGGCTCAGGAACCCAACTCTGGAGCTAGGAAGATCTCAGGTGCCTGGTTACTGGGTCACCTTGGGCTTCTCTGGCCCTCTCTGGGGCTCCTCAGTTTGTCCTGTACGATGAGTGAGAGGGTATTGGCCCCTCTCCATGGGTCCTTCCCACTGCTTCCCACAGGAGAAGCCCAGCCCTGGGGAGCATCCTGGCTTGTCCCAGCAGCGGAGACATCAGAGCTGGAGCACCTTCAAGTCTATGACATTGGGCTCGCTGCCCCCCAAGCCCCGAGAACGGCTGGCCCTGCACCGAGCAGCAGCCTGGGAGCCCACAGAACCACCTGATGGTGACTTCCAGACAGAGGTGTGAGTGCCACACCGGACTGCCCACTGCGTATAAATATATATATCTCTCTATTTTCACACTCCACTTTGGAACCACCCAGGAGCCGGCGCCCCCTCCCCTCTCCCGAGGGCTGGGCAGGGAGGTGCAGTGGACTCAGCCGGGCTGGGGGAGCCAGACACGGCATGGCCTGGGGAACCAGGGCCCTTCCCCTTTTCTCGGAGGCCCCCCCATCTTCACCCCAGCTGTCTGTCCCTGTCCTGGGCTGGGGAGGGGGGAGGGAAACTTTGTCGGGAATAAACTTCACTCTGTGGATTTGGCCGCTGAGCTGTTTGCTTCCCCCAGATTAAAGGTCCAGCCCAGGGTCCCCGACTTTGTTCCACTGTCTCCTTGGTTCACCTCACTTGGTCTCTTGAAACTGTATAATGGGGTCAGGCCCACCTTGACTGGGCTCTGACTCTGTCTTTGCCCCTGACTCCCGGGGTGACCTTGGACACATCCTGTCTCCCTGCGGGGCCTGGGTAGGGGAAGCAGATTGGGAACATGGGATGGGATCCCTTGCAGCTGGCCTTCCCCCTTGGCCCTGATGGTCATGACTGCTATTCACTGGGACTCAGAGGCCAGACTGCCTGGGCTGGAGCCAAGACGGAGCTTAGTGACCTTGGTTTCTGTGAAATAGGGACTGTAATAATAGTATGGATCTCATAGGGTTGTTAAGAGGACAAGACACGTTAATATGCGCAAAGTGCTCAGTGAGGCCTGGCATGGAAGACACTTCGAAAGGCTTAGCTATTATCACTTGGCACTTGGTCTCATGCTGTGCTCTGTGCTAGGAGCTTTGCACACACAGCCCCTGATCCCTCAGAATAACCTTGCTGGAAGCTTTGGGTTTGTGGATGGGAAAACGAGACCAGAAATGGAAAGTGACTTGCTCAAGGCCACTGTCACAGTCAGAGCTGGGATTTCAAGCCCAGGCTTGGTGGACAGTGGAGCCCGCCCCCCCCCGCCCCCACTTCATCAGCCACCCTCCTCACCGGACAGGAAGCTTGAGCTCAGCTCCCTGGGACCTGACCTTCATGGCTGCAGGAGAGTGGCAGGGTACTGGGGGGTGTGGAGCCTCAGAGTCCAGGGCTCAGGGTGGTGTGGTGTGGAGGGGCCAGAGGGCCAGGGTTGGAGACTCCTTGCTGGGGTGTCTTTTTCACATGCCCAAGTGAAGGACCCTTGCTCAGTTCCCGGGCACCCAGGAAGAGGGGATAGAGGATGGGAACCTGAAATGTCTTGCAGCGTGTGCAGTAATGCTTCTGTGGTTGGGCGCCGCTGCCGGCCTGGTCATTCAGCAGCACCAACACCCCTGGGCCACTCCCAAGACTCAGTCTCCGGGGATGGCTAACACATCAGAGGGGCAGGGGTTAGGTGCCTGGTTGAGGGAGAAGGGGAAAGGGACTGGCTGCTGGGGCAGGGCTCACAGCTGACAGCCCCCTGGGGGAGCTGGAGGAGTGGTGGCCCTGGAGATACAGGCTCCCTCAGTCTTCTCTGAATCCTGCCTGCTGTGGGCCTCGTCAGAGGAGCAGGAGCAGAGTCCTCAGACCTGTGCCCCTAGGTTCTGGGCTTTCCCAGAATCCTTGTGCTCCTGTGAACCTTCTAGGCCTCCCTCCCCTCGGGCAGCTCAGGCATGTACTGTGCTCAGTGCTGTCTCAGGCATGACCTCATTTGAGTCTTCAAGGTAAGTACTGTGACTCCCCCATTCGACAGATGGGGGGAAATCAGGGCTCACAGAGGGGACATGACTTTTCCAGACTCCCACACCTCGTAAGTGACTATATACTGGGGCTGAATCTTGCTACCAGCCAACCTGGGTAAAAGAGAACTTTGTTCACTCAGGAGTCGCCAGCTGCAGCTTGCAGGTGGTGGGCACGTGTGGCTGTCTGTTAGGTGATGGGACCCCGGGTCAGAGTGGCTCCAGATGTTCGTCCCTTACAGCTGCTCTGTGTCAGCTTCATTCTTTTTTTTTTTAAGAATTTTATTTATTTATTCATAGAGAGAGAGAGGCAGAGACACAGACAGAGGCAGAAGCAGGCTCCATGCAGAGAGCCTGACGTGGGACTCGATCCCGGGTCTCCAGGATCACACTCTGGGCTGCAGGCGGCGCTAAACCACTGCGCCAGCGGGGCTGTCCTCAGCTTCATTCTTTAAAGCAAGCCTCTCACCCCTTACTGGACTTCCTTCTCCCGGGTCCCATCACTGGCTTTGCCCTCAGAGAGGAGACTTTGCCTTAAATTCTGACCAGAAATTCCCCAGGGAAGGGCTGTGATTGGCTCCAGGCAGAGGTTGGGGTGCTGTGATGGGCACAATTGGCACAAATCGTGAGTTATGCTGGCCCTGTACCTTGTGCCAGCAGAACCCACCTCATGCCATGGGCCAGGCTTTCCTTTGAGCTACCCTCTAAAGCCTTCTCAATGTCTTTCCTGTATTCCTGTCTCCTTTCTTCCCAGTCCTGGGCTCCACTGGCCACCACTGGGATCTCCAGGCCTGAGCTACCGTGCACTTTCCCCCTCCCTCTTGTGGTTTCTTGCTGTGAGTCTGGTTTGAGGCAGCTTAGTATTCACCTTGTTGATTCTGCTCAAGCAGCAACCACAGCTGCGGCAGAGGCTCCCAAGGTGGGAGACTTGCCACGTCTGTGGTCGGGGGGGCAGAGCTTTCCTGGGCTGAGGCTCTATGCCTCCCTCCTGCTCAGTCCTCACTCCCCCAGGCACTGACCTGTGGTGTGACCTTGGACCAGCCGCTGGACCCTATCAGCCTTGTGTTTCCTTATCTGTAGGCCTGATAGCGCTCTCATCAAGGCCGATAACTAACTTGTGATTTCTTTCTTGGACTTGAATTTCTCACGTCATCGTCCTCCCTATTCTCTCTGCCTCCTGTCTTCAGTCCTTTGTCCACCTGGGCCTGGCCATTGCCCTGCTCAGATACCTCCTAAGGATCCTAGAATTAGCCTAGAATGCAGGGCCCTTCGTGATGTGACCCTTGCCTGCCTCTCATGACCTGTCTCTCACACCTCTGTGCCCAGGGTCACATGTCATTTCTCCTGCTTGGAACTCTCCCCCACCCCCCACCTCCTCACACTGACAAATCCCTTCATCCTTCTAGATCCAGCCCAAGTGGCCCCTCTGTGAAGCCATCCCTAAACTCCCTGACTCGGCTGTCGGCACTTGCTGGGCTCCCTCAGGTCTGGCACACACTTTCACTGTCACACTGCTCACAGAATTGGTGTCATTTATGTCGATCTGGTTCAGGTTTGTGTGCTCAGTCGAGGGCTCCACACAGAGCAGGCATCAATGGATCTTTACTGAGTGAACAGATGGAATGCACACACCAACATTGCTTTCCTTATCTGCAGAATGGGGATATTGATAATTCTTACCCAGCCTTCCTCACTGATATTATTCATGGGGAGCATTTTGCAGGTGACATCGACCCTGTCCCAGTTATTCATTCCAGTTATTCCTTCCCAGGCCCATGGTGCTATACAAGGTGCCTAGCCGGGGAGCTCCAGGACGCTGTCCGGGGTGCTGAAAGGGACCCACTGCCCTCCCAAGAGCTGGGACAGCCTGAGAGGCTTACCCAAGCTCAGCTGCAGCTTCCCGTGCCTTACAGGCCATGGTAGGGTCACGGATGAGTAGGCCAGCCCTATCTTGTACGACCAGACCCTGGGAGAACATCTAACAACAACAACAGCAACAACAAAAATGTAAACCACATATGTAATTGTAAATTTCAAATTCTCTAGTAGCCATTTATAAAAAGAGAATAGGTGAGACTATTTTAATATATTTGGTCCAATATATCAAAAACATCATTTCAACACATCAGCAGTAATTACCAACGAGATACTTTATGTTGTTTTTTGTACTATTTGAAATTTAGTGTTTGTTTTACACAGACAGCACATCTCAGTTTGGCCTGGTGTTGTCCTGAGTCATCAGTAACCATGTGGGGCTAGTGGCTACCATGCTAGGTAGAATAAGGGCAGTGACCCTGGACGAGTCAGTTCAGTGTTCTCTGTGGAAAGGAGACACAAATACTACTGCCTCATTGGCTCATGGTAAGGGTTCAAGAAGTTGACACAGAAAATTCCCAGCACAGTGCCAGCACGAAGTAGGTCTTAAGTCACTGTTCCTGGAATCTAGTAATTCAGGAGATACAAGTGGACAAGGAGGGGGTGTCCTGAGGAGACCTTACCCCCCACCACACAGCCTATTTTCTCCTTCCTTCCACCTGCAGCACCAGGCCCTGGGAGAAGAGAGGCAGGTTAGGACTGGCACTTGAACAGACACATTAAAACTCAATAGGGTTTAATTCACTTCCATTAGGCACCAATTAAAAGGAAATTAGGTGGCCAAGGAGGCCTGAGGGAGACCCTGGGTGCAGGATGCTGCCAACTTCTGCCTCTCTGAACTGACTTCCCTTAAGGCTTTTTGCCCACTCTGGCAATTCATGGGGTCCCACATATGAAGCTTTTTAGGACCAATTCGTAGCACCTCCTATTATTCCTTCCTGCACTTCTCCAAGGCCACCAACCCCAGGAAGATCCCTACCCTCTCAGGCCCTCAACATACATCCTAAGTGTTGAGGACAGAGGAGCCACCCATAAGGGCTTTGGCACTGCAGGCTAGTGGGAAGTCAAGAAGGGTGTCAAGCAGGAGACTGGCATGATCAGATTTATATATTAATAGGATTGCTCTGGGTAGATGGGGAATGAATGGGGGTGAGTAATTAGTGAAGAGTAAGGGTGGATGCAGATACCAGTGAGGAGACCATCCATGAAGGGGACTTTTAGTGGAGGTGGCATGGAATTTATATGTGGTGGGTGGAGTTGTCAGGCCCTAATATGGACAGTATGGGAAGAAACCAAGGATGACTCACGGGCTTCTACCTTAGGCACCTCAACAGACAACTGTGCCATTAGATTTGGGGCACCAGAAGAGAACTAGCTTTGGGGGAGATGATTATGATTTTGGTCTTGAGTATGTTAACCTGGAGGCACCTTGGAGACGGTCAAAGGGGAATGTCACATAGGAAGTAGGTGGTTAGATGGACTGGAACACAAAGAGCTGAATTAGGGTCATGGGTGTGGCAGGAGTCCGTATTGGTGTAGGCCATAGAGTGAGTGGGAGATGAAGAAATGACCATATAGAGTTCTTGAAGTGGGGCTGTGAAAAGGGAGAGGAAACTTGGGGCCCACTGTAGACTCTGAAAGTGAATTAGCTGGATGATGGAATGTTTCCAGAAATGAAGAGGTCATCCTCACCCCCTCCCCAAGATCCTACATAATGATAGACCAAAAATAACCAGCTCTGCCATTCTGGGAGGCAGGGTCCTGAGACCTGGTAATGGATATCATCATAGAGATTGATTCTGTTCATTTGTTGGGCTGCAGGCCAGCAGCAGTTCCTGAAGAGGGGATGGAAGGTAGAGGTGGGTGCTCAACAAAACCTCAGCTCTAAGACCTCTGGGAGGAGGAAACTTTGGATTCCCTGGGGATTTCTGGGGTATGAGATGAAGATAGGGGCATGTGCCCTGGGCTGTCTGCAGCCCTCACTGCCTGGTCAGGAGGAACAGGGGTGAGCCCTCCCTGCAAGCCTCCCCACTGGGCCTGCTCTAGGCTGGTATGTCCCTATCCCCTGTGGTGCATGGCACAGCCCCAGCCATCAATCTAGGCATCCCTAGAGTCAACCAAGAAAGTCAATATTTAATTTGGGCATCATGTTAATGCTATTGATCGCTGCCTCCCCTTCTCCGCTTCCTCAGGCTCATTTGTCACTTCCCACCCACTGAGGGTTGCGGGGGTGGACTGTGCTAAGGCCCAGTGGAGGCAGAGCTTACCCTGGGGTTAGCTTGGGAAAACTGGCCTGCATGTGAGGGTGCTACCCTGAGCCACCCACCTTCCCATTCTCCCCAAGAAATCTTTGATCTGCTTTGAGTTTCCTGAGCCCTGTCTCCAGGGAGCTCACTGAGATGGGAAAGGGAGTTCAGCTTTCCTCCAAGGTGGGGACTGAGTCTAATTCCTTGCAGGGTCCATAAGCAGAGCAGGTGTGGTTGGAATTGAATGATGGATAGAACTTGTGAAGTATGCCACTGTAGGAGAGAAGCAAAGAATCCTGGGACCCAGAGCCCAAGGGCTATTCCATTCAAGCTTCTGGAGCCCCTCTGGGTGCCTAGCACTGTGCCTATATAATGCTCATGGAGACCTTGAGACAAAGGTCCAGCTCTAGGCTCTGGGAGGAGTTTGGGAGTGCTTTGAACTTAGAGCTCAGCTGGGCAGCAAAAGAGGCTGGGGGAAGGGCAGAGCTGGGTTCAGCGCCATAGTTTGCTTTTGTCATCTCTGGGGATCCTTGGCACTCTTACCTAGTCTGGCCCACCCACCATCAGGAGGGGAATGGAATTGGGTTGGGGGCCAGGCTCATGCTTAAGTTGCAACTTGATCCCCACTTGGTGAATGGCCTCAAGTTAATAACCTTTCTGAGCCCCAGATTCTTCCTCTGAGAAGTCTCTTAGTGCGTTGGTCACTTTGTATGGTTTTCAGAGGGTCAGAGATGGGAAGGGGCAAGCCTTGGTGGCACAGGGGGATGTTACCAGAATTCTTGCACTGAGCACCTGCCACATCTGGTGCAGCCTTGAGAAGCTGCCAAAAATGCTGCTGTGGGTCACTTGTTGTCCTGAGCCCAAAGCCAAGACTATATCACTGAGGGGACAGTTGGGCCAGGCCTACCTTCTAGATATTGGTCCAAGGGGCAGATAGTCCAGCTTGGGGCACCAGCAAGGTGGCAGCAACACACACAAACAGAAGCAAAAATAAATTCTGCTTCAATGAACTTATCCAGAATTTTGCAATTGAAAAATCCAAAAAGAAGTTGTTTCCATTTCAGCATGCATGTAAGTATTATGCTTCACAGAATAGTATTATTTCTATTATGAATTATGTATGAAGAACACCAGACTCTTTTCAATGTGCAGGGCTCCTAAATATCTTAATCTTGCCCAGATGACTCCCATCCAAGCTGCCCAAGGGACTCCCCAGTGGCCTAGCTCACCCATTCTGAGCCACTCAGTCAAGCCTTGAGCCTAGAGAGCCTGAATCAGTCATTCATTTATTCAGTAATCATTGATGCCAGCTTGTGCCAAGCCCTGAGCTGGGAACTGACAATGTGAAGATGAGGAAAACATAGTCTCTAAGGAGGATACCAAAGAGGCAGAGAGAAAGGATAGATTTTGTTTCCTCTGCCCAAAACCTTCTAGGCACCTTCCTGCCACGCTCTCCTCACTGATGGAGCTCCAGCTACACCGTCTCCTTTCTACTCCTCAAACACATTTCATGCCTTCTCCTACCCCAGGGCCTTTGCATGTGTTGTGCCCTCTACTCAAAAGGCTCTTTCCTAGTTATCTGCTTTGCTGGCTCCTCATCTGTTGATTGAAGCCATCTCCTCAGAAAGGTCTTCCGTACATACCCCTTGCCCCTCTGAGTCATTTTGTATCACATTAGCCTAATCCTTCCTTAGTACTGCTTTTCTCCATATGAAATTACAGCACTTGTTTTCTGTTTCTTGTGTCTCCCCCACTAGGCCGTGAACCTCTAGGGTGATATTCATTGACATATACCATTGCCTGGCACATGATGGGAACTTAATAGATACTGTTGAATGGATGAATGAATGAATGTGGAGTTTAAGGTTCCCATAGGACATCAGGAGGGGGATACCTGAAGCTAAAGCTCTGGCCCTTCATGCCCTGCCACAGGCTGATCTTGTCCTGTCTAGACCTGGGGGTGGAGGGAGGGTATTGCATGTGCATGCCTGGGAAGGAGAAAGCTCCACAGGACACCAGCCTCAGGGCATGCATATTGCAGGAGGCTTGTTCCTTGCATATTAACTTGCTGCTGGGCTGGCAGCTCTGGCTCCTGCTGAATTTTTCACCATAAGGGCCAGTGGTTGATTAGGGATGGGGGTTGGGTGGACAGAGCATAGACATCCAGAAGACCACACATGCTTTTGCACAAGAGTGTCACGTGCAGTGATATAGGCAGGGGCTTGTCACAGGTGGCTGTGCATGTGTGCTCCGTGTGCAGCCGCATGTCCGGGCATGCTCTGCTCTTAGCTGGCCTGTGGTGTGCACAGGTGAATGGTGTTTTATGTGCTATTTAGACCATAGAGTTCCACTCCCACCCCCATTGTGCAGAAAGGAAAAATGAGGCCGACAGAGGGGAAAGGATGCTCCAGGTCACATCATGAGTCTATGAAGGGTCAAGGCTAATGTTCAGTGAACAGTGAGCATTTATGGAAATACCTATGGTGTGCATGGCACTGTGCGGGACACTAGGGACTCACCACAGTAGTGAAACTGGGATCTGGGAACTGGGGCTAGGGGAAGAGGGAGTCACATATGGACATGAGCAGGAGGGGCAGGAGGGGTATTCTCTGCCTTTGTGGAGAGGATATCTGGGAAGGCTTCTTATAGACGAAACCCTCATGCTGAGCTTTGAAGACTAACTGAAAGCTCAGCAGGAAGAGAAAGGGGCAGGGGCACTCCAGGGGGAGGGGGCCATGCAAGCAAAGGAGCCAGGGAGGCATGAAACAAACTGGCACATCTGGGAAACTGAATTGTATGGTTTGGCTGGAGAGAGAGGAGAGTACCGGGGGATGGGCTGCTGAGATGAGGCCACGAGGGAGGCAGGTTCTGATCACAGTGAGCCTTGCAGGCCATGATAGGGGTTTGGATTTTATTTTGAGGGTTTCCAGGGAATCATTGAACCCAGACCTGTGTTCTAGAAAGATTTCTGTAGCTACCAAGGAAAAGTATATTTAACATATACATTTTGAGCACTATGTGCCAGGCACCCCACTAGGTCCTGATGATTCAGTTCTGAATGAGGCACACACTCCCCGCCCCACAGTACGGATACAACAGACAGGTGTGGCAGGTAGAAATCTTGGCGCACAAACTCAAGAAATACTCCATTTCTGTATTCTTGTTAAGTCAGCTCCAATCTGACTCACGCGAAACCCTGTCCTACGAGTTGGCAGAAAATGCAATCTCAGCCATCACTGGGGTCCCCTGACACCTCCTTCAGAGTCTTGTTCCAGGACTCGCTGTCCCACTTGGGCCTAAGCACCAAGGAGGTGCCACATGTCTCCCATCTACTTTGATCACGCAGAGATGCCCATGTCTTGGCTCGAGGTTTGGCAACTCAACTCTGCCACTTCAGAACTCCAGCCTCCCCAGGTGCCCTGCTACCGGGCCTCCACCGATCTTGCCACCAGCCAGGGGTGGGGCTGCCGGACACACGTCCCTACCACTCCCAGCAGGAAAACCCCCTTCTGCCCACTCTGCAGCTAGCTGCTCTGCCTCCGTTCTCTGCCCTCATTGGCCGTCCTCTTCTCCTCATGCCTTGGGAATGCCTAGCTCAGTCACTTCTAGAAGGTTAGCTTTTTCCAAAGTGAGGATGAGCCATCAGACTTCAAACAGCTTTTGTGTTCAGCCCCGCACAGTTCCCTGAGGCTAGGAAAACCAAAGGGCTGGGCTATCAGCATGAAACTGGCAGGGGGCGGGGGGGGGGGGTGTCCCCGAAACAGAGTATCTCAATAAATTATCCTGTCACAGGAGTGCCTGAGTGGTGAGATCCAAGCTGTGAAACTCTGAGAGGGCAGGGATGCACCCGGGACAGTGGGAGCTGAGACAAGGGACACCAAACTCACTCCTAGGAGTCAGGAAAGTTCTCCCAGTGAGCAGAGTTTCTGCCGGACTGAGCCCTGAGAACAGCAAGGAAAAGAGTTCTAGAAGAACGGAACAGCAGGTGGGAAGGCTGTTTGGTGAGCGCCAGCAGAGGTGTGTGAAGAACTGACAGTTGGCCTGTGCGAAGGAGGTGGGGTTAAGTGGTGAAAAGCCTCCTAAGTCCCCAGCCAAGCCTTGGCTGTTCATCTTGATCATAAAAAAAACCTTTGAAAGATATTAATCAAGGAAGTGACATGACCAGATTTCTGATTTAAAAACGCTAGTTGGCTAGAAGTAGAAGAATGGCTGGGGAAAAGGGTAAAGTTGGAAAAGGGCAGCAGTTGGCAGGAGCTGCAGGGATCCAGGCAAAGGATGGTGGCTGCCTGAACCTGGGGCGGTGGCCTCGATGGACAAAAGAGGACAACATCCATATGGATGGGGCGGTGGGGAGGAAGCACAGGGCTTCGAAAGACTATCTGGGGTCAATCCCTGTGATGAAGGCGATTGGATTGGGGAGGATGGTGGTGGTAGGTGCCAGCAGAACACCCAGGGAGAGGAAGGATTCCGGGTGCAATGGACCCCTCCCCCCCTGCATCCCCTTTGCGATTCCCAAACTTCCCACTAGATGGAGGGCTGGTGCTAAGAGACCGTCTCCCCTCCCACTCTCTGCCCTCAGGGCACCCCCAAGGGATGGGCCTTCCCTTGGCCTCTCCAAACCGAGGGTCCCTGAACTCGCCAAGAGAGCTCACGTATTTGGGGCTATCGGCTGCCCCCACTCCCCAGGACTGTGACCTCCACCTCTAGGGAGCAGTAGTGGGGGTATCAGCCCAGAGACCTCCGCCCAGGTGCCTCGGCGAACCGCTCTGTGCCCGCGAACACAGCAGCGTCTCCGTGTTCCGAGGGGCCTCGGTCACTTGGGCCTCAAACTCCGCAGGCCTCCCACAGGTCCGCCCTCAGCTGGGAGGCCTCGCTGCCTACAGCGCTGGGGTTCACCCCCACCCCCCGACGCTCTCATTTTCCCAGACCCCACACTGGGGGAGGAGGCACCCATTCCTCTCACTTCTGCCCCGGGCCCCAGAGGCAGGCCCAGGTCCAGTCCCAGGCGGTCAGAAGCCTGGCATCTAGGCCTTTCTGGACCTTGGAGACAGGATCCAAGGTGGGCCAGGGCCGGGAGGAGCCAGATAGGAGGCGGGGCCTGGTGCGGAGTCGGGAGGCAGTGGGCGTGGCCGGCGGCGGGCTGGGGGCGTGGCCGGCGGCGGGGTGGGGGCGTGGCCAGAGCGGGCTGGGGGCGTGGCCGGCGGCGGGGTGTGGTCGGGATCCCCGAACTTGGAAGCGTCCTCCCCCGCTCGCCTAGCCCCTCCCGGGAGCCCTGCGCGCGCTGGCCCCCAGTCTGATGGCCAGACAGATCCTCCGTCGGGACGCTCCTGGCCCTACTTAACAGAGGTCATTTCTCCAGAGGCCGCGCCCAGCTCTCTGGAACTGCCAGGCCTTGCAGGGAGGAGGGTGGAGGGGGAACACATTCTCGAGCCTACACCTCACCCCCTCCAATCCCCCCCCACCCCGTGTTTCCATTCTTTTCTAGGTGGACAGCTGGAGAGCCTGCGGCTTGAGCCCAGAGCAGGAGGAGCTGGTCAGGCGCCCCCCCTCAGGCGCCCCCCCCCCATCCTGCCCTTCTGTGCTCAGGCCTGGAGCCGGCTCTAAAAATAGACCTAGGCGCCTAACGTGCCCGCCCAGGAGGGGGTCTGGGATGCCTGAGTCACCCTGCCCGCGGGGCCTCCCCTCATCTCTAGGAGCCAAGGCTAACTTGATGGTCAGGCATCACTCGGGCTCTGTTGGCTGGACTCTGCACTCTTGGCTGTGCCTTGTTCCCCTCCCAGGCCCCAGGAACCGGCCAGACTATGGCAGGCCAGGCAGGGGCGTAGCGGTAGCAGCCACAGCCGGGACGGATTAGAAGTTCCCGGCCCTGATTTATTTAGTTGTTTTTGTGCGTCTGGGGGGGATGCCCCCCCACCTCCCTGGCGGGACAGTCAGGTCTACACCTGCCCTTCTCTCCCGCCCAGGTCCCATGGGGCTATTCTAGGCTTCTGGGTGGGGACCTGGGCTCAGAGTAGCAAAAAAATCCCAACTTGGATCTTACAGATTCTGGAGCTACCACCCCATTCTACAGAAGAGGAAACTGAGTCCCAAAGAGAGGAAGGGATCTATCGCAGAGCAGACTGTACTGTAATAGCCCTGGGTTCAAATCTAACTCTGCCTCTCAGCAAGCCACTTCTTAGTGCCTGTTTCCTTACTGTATGTAAAGTGCTTAAGTTGAGGATGATAGCTATTCACCTGTACAATGGGAATCATGACAGACACTTAGGATTATCCTGATGATTAAAATAACTTTTTATTTTTTACGTATTTTTTAAATATTTTATTTATTTATTTGAGAGAGAGAGAGAACGGGAGACCAAGGGGAGGAGCAGAGGGAGAGGGAGAGATAAACTCCAGCAGACTGCGTGCTGAGTACAGAGCCCTATGTAGGGTCAATCTCACAACCCTGAGATCATGACCTGAGCCCAAACCAACAGACACTTAACCAACTGAGCCACCCAGGCACTCCTAAAATTACTTTTTAGAAAGCAGCAAAGGCATTTTGAGAGTTTCTCACACCTGAGTTGGATTCCAGTCCCAAAAGTTTGTGACCATCTCTGGCGCCTATCTTTCTTCCTTTCCCGATGTGTTGAAGAGAATGAATGGGTAAGCTCCGGTCCTCGGAGGCATTCAGCTAAGGTGATGTGGCATGGTCACAGGGACACTGGGATGGGTGTGGAACACTTAGCTCTGAGTGGGTGGGAGGTGGGGGGAGGTGAGGAGAGGTGACATTGCATCCTGGGCTTTGCACAGGTCTGGCTCACCTAACCCTATTTCCAGTTCTGAGAAGGGAGCATGTTTGGGTCATGACAGGTTTAAGAACTGCAGCCTTGAGAGGAATGGAAGAGGCTCAAGAGTCCCCAAAGTTCAGCTTTATCTCGTTGCCAAAGTCAGGGACCTCCCCCCCCCCCACCTCAAGCCAAACAGGGCAGCCAGGCCAACCCTGGCCTTGAACCCAAGTCCTCAGTCTTAGACTCATTCCCCCTTCCTTCCAACCACCTGTTCGCTTTGTCAGGCCTTCTCTGAATGGTCAAGGCTGACAACACTCCAGTTGGTTTTATTTCTTTATGTATTATTTGTTATTTAGGCTGCTTCATGGAGGGAAAAAACAAAAAACAAAAAACGATTGTGTCTTATATATGTCAGAAATGTCACTGACCTCTCAAAGCAACATGATATCTGCTCTGTAAATAGTGAAGGGGACAGATATGAACGTGGGTGTGAGGTTTGGGGCAAGAGTCCCTGGTGAATTACTAGCTCTCCCCAATAATAATAATAATGTTAATAATGCACATTTTTGAGTGTTTGTATGGGCTTGGCTTAGTTTCACGCATGAGATCATGTAATCCTCCCCTGATTTCCATGTGGTTAGGTGTTATCATGATCACCCCATTTTATAAATATGGAAACTAAGGGCTCAGAGAGGTGAAGGAATTTGCCTAAGAGAACAAAGCCAGGAAGTAGCACAGCCAGGATCAAACCCTCTCTGACCTTTGATTTTATTTTCTGTCTTGATGAAAAAATTGCATTTTCATTCTGAACTTTCTCTTCCCCCTGCCCACTCCCTCAAGTTCCCTTCCTAGCCCAGCCCCGGGCACTACTGGGAGGAGGTGGGGCTGGGTAACCAAAAAGCTTCTCTCCACCCAGAGATTCCAGGATTCAAAGAATTTATGATTCCAACTGTCTGAGGCTTTGCATGCCAAGGAAGAATCTGGGAGTCCCTGGCTGCTCCTCTCCTAACCACACCTCCCCCAGGAGACTCCTTGACCTGCCTTCCAGGGCGGGAAGTTTGTCCTTTTAAGGGGAGCTCAGCCCTTCTTTCATTCATGCAGCAAATATTTGTAAAACGCTTGGTCTCTGTCATAGGCTCTGGGGATTAAATGGTAGCGAAAGCAGCTCTTTGTACGGCTTACAGTCTCTAGACGAATCAATGGCTGATCATTGATTACACCCCTCGGTCTTCCAAGCTTCTGTTGAGATTTACCTCTTCTGGGAGACTGTTCCCCACCCCCTATTGGGAAGGAAAGCCAAGACAGTCTCCAAGTGAAGGGTGTAGAGGGCAGGTGGGCAGGGGAGCCTGCCCACAGATGGTGTGTTGTAGGTCGTGCGGGTTACTTTCAACTTATACACAGAATATCTGTCTCCTAAGTCTAGGAACCACGCTTAGCTCTTTCAACATATCGTCTCATGGAACCTTCACAGCACCCTTGTGAGCTGAGGACAATTCTGTTTTACTGGCAAGGAAACAGAAGATGCCCCAGAAGAGGTGAGGCGATTTGCCGAAAGTCACAGAGCTAGTAAGTAAGGGGTAGTTATTCTGAAGCTGGAGACCCCACTCTTAGCTACTGTTCTGAGTTCTTATTTAATTTTTAGGTGAAGAAACTAAGACCAGAAGGGGGCTAGGGACTGGCTAAGAGTCACACAGCACAGCAGGACTGATCTGGGTTGATCGGAAACCAAAGGGATGCTTGGGTATAAAGTGTCCCACTGGGGCCTCAGGAGGCCAACGCTTGCCCCCAAAGGGATCACTGGGAGTGGGGCAGAGCTTGGAGGAAGACTGGGGCCAGATCAGCCTGGGGGTCCCCGATGCTGTCTGTGCTCTTCCCTCCCCCTGTTCCAGGAGGCCGTGTGCTGTGGGGCAGAGGCCCCTTGGAGTGCCTTGATAAATGAGGGCTACATCCCACTGCCCCTTCTTGTGCTTGTTCTAAGATGTCATCTCTGTGCAGGCTTGGGGAGGTGGCCAGTAGGCAAGAGAAGAGGACCCGTCAGACCTTCACCCTCGGGAGCTTCCAGTCTGTCTGGGGAGGTGGGGAATTACTTGGCTTAGGGATCATTATGCCAGCGAGCATCTTTGAGCATTGACTAGGTGCCAGCGCCTTGAGAGAGGCTTTCCCTTTGTCACTATCCTCTTCAATCCTTACAGCAAACCCTAAGTGATAGATGTTGCTGTTATCCCTGTGCTTCTCAGAGGAAGAGGTTAAGTGACATCCCCCCGGCCCCCGTTACAGAGCCAGCAACAGCTAGAGCCCGGATTTGAACCCAGGGACAGGTGATCTAACACCAGGTTCTACTGCAGGAGTTCTCAATATGGTCCCTGGTCCAGCATGTACTGGGAACTTACTCAAAAAGCAAGCTCTACTGAATCAGAAACCCTGGGGGTGGGGCTGGTGGGACCAGTACTCCAAGCTTGAGGACCTCTGCTCTCCTGCTTTGTAGCACTGCAGGTGACTTGATTCAGATCAGGAGCCCTGGAGTCAGGTAAAGCTGAGTTCAGATCTGTGCTCCACCACTTTGCAGTCTTATGACCTTGAGACTTCAGTCTTGAATCCTTGCCTTTCTAGCCCGTGAAGAGGTAAGAACAGTGCCTTACCTCCTAGAATTGCTGCTGGCTGAGTTAAATGAGAGAGTAGATCCCATTTGACAGATGGAAAAAGAAAAAAAAGGGAGATTCAGAGAGGCAAAAGGACTCACCCAGGACTGTGCTGGGTGGAATCTTTCCCAGAGACGGCTCTGCCCTGTGGGTCTGTCCCAAAATGACCAGTTCAAATCCAGCTCCATCCTTGCCAGCCGTGTGACCTTGAGCTGATGACTCACTTCTCTCTGCCTGTATCCCCACACTCAGAATGGGCATCGTGATTGTGCCTGGGCCTCCTATGGATATTGTGAGACTAAAATGAGTTTTTCCATGTTTGGTGCCAGCCAGTGCTTTAGAAGGGTTCAATAAATCTCAGCTGTCGCTATTAAAGGCAGAGCCAGGATCACTGCCAGTGTCTTCTAACGGTCCCCACCCCTGCTCAGAGTATGATGAAGAGTTTACAAGCGGTCGGTGAGCATGGGAATTCCTAGGGGCAGGATTTCCTTGGGGCAGAGTGGTCTCTCCACCTTGCTGCTACTGGCAGGTTGACCTGGTTAATTCTTTAATTGTGAGGGACTGTCTTGTGCATCACAGGATGCTTAGCAGCCTCCCCCCCTCCAGATGCCAGTAGGCACGCCCCCAAGTTGTGACAATCACGAGTGTCTCCAGCATTCTCCTGTGTCCCCTGGGGAGCACAATTGTCTCACTGGAGAGTTGCTGAGTTAGCATAATCAGACAGGGTGCTTTGAGGTGCTTTAGGACGTGAGGTGGGTTAATGTGGGAGCCTACAGTTTACCTTATGCTACCCTGGGGAGGCAGGGGTTCAGGGTCACACAGTGAGTAAAGGGAGGACTGGAATCCAGGGCTCTTGTGCCCATCACCTCCCAAAAGTTCCCTCAGAACAAGCAGGCTGAGCCCAGGGGACAATCCAGGCAAGGCCCATGATGCCTAGTGCGTTCTCCTTTCTTACCCCAGTGACCACCTGCCTGGCCGACACCACATCCGCAGCAGTGCCCCACAGAGTCTGCGCTCACCTCTCCAGAAGCTCCAGGGTGGTCAAAGCAGTCAGGCACCCGGTGCCATGAGCTACTGAAATAAGGCCCCCTGGTTGGGCATCTGTAAATGTTGCTGGGGGCAAGGCTGTCTGTGTGGAGCTCGCCATGGCCCTGCAGGGGAGGTGCGCATTAGCAGAGTAGAGCACCAGTCCACCCGCTGGGACTGTAAAGCTGCCTCTGGAGGTGAAAGATGGGTCTCCCCGCCACAGGGATGCGGACAGCCGTGGAGACATGGTGGCAGGGCTGATTTAAGGCAAAGAGATGGGGGGAGGGAGAACAGGCAACAGAGCCGGAGAGTCAGAGATACAGAACCAGAAACAGAGACACATGCAGATAGAAACAGGGAGAGACAGAGACAGGGACATAAAGATACAGAACGTGGGAGAAGAAGACAGAGATCAGAGACATAGAGAGACACAGAGATTCGGAGTTAGAGATGTAGATTCCCAGAGGCACACAGGAGAGTTAGAAGCAGAGAGGCAGAGGCAAGAGAGAGCTGCAGAGGGGCCAGAGTCACAGGGAAGAAGTCAGGCTAGAGAACCCGAGGGTGACATTGGCGCAGCAAAGAGGACAGAGACAGTGGGAGATGGCCAGAGTCTTAAGGCGATGGGACAGAGATACCCAAAGGAACCAAAGGAGGCAGAGAGTGACCTTGACCCTCTGGTTACCATCTCTCCTTTGGGTCCCAGAAGCCGCACGCATGTGGCTGTTTCTGCACATGTGTACACTCATGCATGTGTCTCCTGTTGGTGTGTGTCTGTGTATGAGTGCTTGGACAGGGCTAGCATGCATTTATCCGCTACTTCACCAGGGGATGCCTCTGGGGCACCACGCTCAGCTGTAGGGCGGTGAGTACCAGTAGACAAGGGCCCTTGGGGTGCCTTTTGCTTCTTAGTAGAGAAAGACAGTATACATGCACACAGACACACACGCACACACAGATACTGCAGCTATGCAGAGATTTAAAACAGATTCATGTGATCAGGAATGGCTTGAGATTCCTCTGGATCTGGTGGTCAGGAGAGGCCACTCTAGGAGGTAACTTTGAGGCAAGACCTGTCAAAGAGCCAGCCCAGCAAAGATCAGGGAAAGATCCTTCCAGGTAGAGGAAGGGGGGTTGGTAAAAAAGCTCTGAGGGGAAAATCAACCTGACCAATTCAGGACCGAGAATGGAAACCAGGGGGGCCCCAGAAGCTGGGGGCAAGGCTGCTGGACAGGAAGGCGGAGGACAGATCATGCTGGACTTAGTAAGGCCAAGGAAAAGATTTGGGGTTTTATTCTAGGTGAAATGAGAACTAGAAAATTGAAGTAGGAGCATGAATGCAACAGCTACAGATCTGGAAAGGCCTTGCTGGCAGCTGGGTGGGAGGTAGGGGTTGGGAGTCTCCTGCAACAGTCCAGGCAGAAGAGGGTGTGGCTTGGGTGAGTGTGGGGAGGAGTGGATGGATGCAGGCTGTATTTTGGAGGTAGAGTCAACAGGACTGGGTGGGGGGTGGGGAGGAACCAAGGATGACTCCTAGTTTTTTGGCCTGAGCATCTGAATGAATTATGGTGGCATTTACCAGAATGAGGAAGACAGGAAGAAGTAGATCTGTGGGGAAAAATTAGAGAGTTCTGTTTTGGCCGTGTCTAATACGAGTGCACGCATGTGCACCTGTGTGCACCTATGCCAGGGCTCACTTGTGACACGTGCATGTGGGCTTCAGACCGCCTCTGCTTGGCCTTGTGGGAGCTCCTGGCCCTGTCCTGGGACCAAGCCCCATCTTGGCTCTTTATTTTCCCCAGCTTGTGCTGCCCCTGCCAGATGGGGATTCCCCGATAGCCAGCTGGGACAGGGGGGTGGGCAGCTCTGGGCGCGGTGGACATCTGGGCATACTACCCTGGGCCTGGGAGGCCTCAGTAGCCCCACCCGGCAGCGGCAGCCAGGCTCCAGGGCAGCTGGTGGCGATTAGCAGCGTTCATTACCTCGTGGTGATGCCATCTGGGGTGAGGGCACTGAGCCCAGCCCCACAGGATACCCTGCTTGCTGGTGTGCAGGGCTTTCTGGGGCTGAAGCATAGAAATGTGCGCATGTATGTACATGTGTCCGCGTGTGAGCGGGGTGCTTCCCGTGGGAGCCACCTGTGCACACATGTATATGTAGATCTGCAGGTTTCTCTGCTTGTGTAGATGAGTAATTACACCTGTGGGCACATGTGCATGGGTCTATGTATGTTTGTGCATACATAGCTGGGTGTGTGCATATCCAAGTACATGCAGTGCCGTACATATGCATTCTGAGAACTGCACACCTGTGCTGGAGTATGTCCAGGGATATGTTTCTGTGGGTTCATATGTGCTCACACATGTGTCTCCATGCGTGTTTATGTGGGGGATTATCATGTGTGTGCATGCGTCTGTATATAAATGTAGGTGCCTACATAGGCACATGCAGTCTACACACCTGTTGTGAAGAGCATCTCTGCATGTTCCTGGATATGTGCACATGCGCGTCCGAGGGAGGATGGCGCGTGGGCACCTTTCTAGACCATGTCTACAGTGTGTCTAGGCCAGGTTCTGGTGAGTGCGCTTGCGGGGCTATGTGGAGGTATCTGTGTTCCCCCTTCTCCGCTCCCTCTGGCTCTGGCTTCTCTGGGTCCAGCCGTCCCCTCCTGCCTGGGAGAGTCACATACGAGCGGAGGAAGGGTAGGAGCTGCCCAGGATGGCACAGTCCTTAAGAACTTGTGCTGTGAGTGCAGGCTAGCTGGATGTGGCTCCCTGTTCCACCTGTCATAGCCACGTGATCTTGGGTAAGTTGCATAGTTCCTATGCTCCAGGTTTCCCCATCTGTAAAATGGGGATAAGAATAGAATTCTCCCTCCTGGGGTGGATGTGAGGAGAAAAGGAGTCAGCCCATGTGGAGTCCTTGGCACAGACCCTGGCCTATACGAGGTGCCTATGAGTTCCCAAAAGCCCACCTCTGGAACAGCACCCTGGGGGCAGGGAGAGCCTGTGCCCTCCCACTTCTCAGGCCGGGGTGCCCAGAAAGCCCCACCCCTCCGCTTCCCGCCTGCTGAGCTCAGCGTTTCCCAGGCCCCACCGCTGTCCTAGCCACATCTGGGAAGGCTCCCTGGCCCCGCCTGGACGACAGTGGGGCTCTTCTGTGGCCTTGGTTGGGGTTTCCGCTGACTCAGCGCCTCTGGCTCTTAAGGCGGGAAATCCCAAGCCTGCTCCCCCTCTCTCTCGGGTTAGATGGGCCACAGGGCTGGTTCAACCCTATAGCTTCTATGGGAAGTCTCCCCTCATCAGGGCATCCCAGTTGCTCCCTGCTCCCCATATCCATTCCTACCATTCATGGGCCTCTTGAACCCAATTCTTGGTAGGTAGTTCCTCAGCCTTAGTGCCCACAAATTTGTTTGCTGCCTTGGGCGAGGTAACCTTGAGAGGGTCACTGGGATCATCCCTGCATCTGGATAGAACTGGACACTGTAACCTGCTCCTTTCTGCTAAGAAGTCCCATCCCTAGTGCATATGCTTGAACCTCAGCACCCTCCACACTCCTACCTCCTGCCAGCGTTCATGGTAATAATGATAATAACAGTGAATATTTATTGAGCTCCTTTTTTAATATCATTTTTATTACTTGACAATCCTAGTTTCTTACAGCTCTCCTTTTTTTGGGGGGGGGCACAGTTTACAGCTATTTTTGCATGTTTACTTCTTTTAAGTAAACTCAGCCCCCCGACTCGAGACTCAAACTGGCAGTCCCAAGATCAAGAGTCCCATGCTCCACCGACTGCGCCAGCCAGGCGCCCCATACGAGCTCCTTTTTCGTGCCAGACCCTGTACAAGCCCTTTGACAGCCTTCCACTCGTTTCCTGCTTGCAACAACCCTGTGGGGTATAGAGATCATTATCCCATCATACAGATGAAAAAGGGAGTCTGAGTTAAATAGTAAGTTCCAAGCCACAAAGCTAGAGCGCAGAGGACAGGGACTGGAGCCCTTCTAACCTCATGGAATCAGGAAGACTAAGGGAGCCTGCAGGGCTCCACTTCTCCGGGCATGAGGTTAGAGCAGAACGGGTTAATGCAGACCCCCCCAACGCCCCATAGCCCAGGAGCACCCCCTCTTCCAATTCAGACCGAGAGGAACAGACTAACTGGGAATGTGAGGCTGAGAAACTGGAAAAAGCTGCCCGAGGAGGCCTGGGCAGCAGCCACGTCACCGCTGCCACGGAACTGGGGAGGAGGGTCTCCGACACCCCCCTCTGCCCGCCGCTCCCCCCGCCCAGGGCCTTCTGGAGGCCCCGCCAGGAGAGGGGAAGGGGGTGGCCCGGGAGGCCCTTCACTCTCCAGCCGGCCCTTGAAGGGCTGCCCGCCCCCCGCCCCCGCCCCCGAGGCCGCCGCCGCCGCCGGCCGCCGAGCCCCCTCGCAGGGCAGCTCCGGGCACGCAGGGGCCCGCCCCGCTCGCTCACCTGGCGGGAGGCGGGCGGGGCGGGGCGGGCGCGGGGCCAGGCCGGGAGCGGGGCGCGCGTCCCGCCGCCGCCTCTGCCACCGCCGGAGCCCCCTCCCGGCCCTGCGTCCCGCCTCCTGCTCGGCGGGCGGGTCCAGCTGTGTTCCATTAGCGGCCCTGGCACGTCCCCAGCCCCCTGGAACCGCCCCTCTTCCCCCACCCGCGGTGGCCGGCGTCCCGGCAGACAGGCGCGCGCGCTCGCGGGGCCGCATTCAGCCCCCCGGAGCTGGCGCCCTGGCACTGGGGCCCGCGCCGACCACGAGTGGTCCGCGACCTCCCAGCGGCCTTGAGGATCCCCTGGCCGGCTGACCTGGGCTGCCTGGATTACTCGGTGAGGTGGGGATCCCCGGCCACGGTAAGTGGGGGTGGAGTGGGCTGCCTCCGGCCGGGCTGAAGCGCCTCTTCTGCCTCCAACTTGCTGTGTGACTTGGGCCCAGTGGCATCCCGTCTCTGGACCTCAGTTGCCTTCTCTTTAGGGGAGCTCTAAACTCCATCTGGGTTCTGCTTTCCCTGCCTCCAGATCTGTGCCTTTCTACTGGGATGGGATCACATCCTTGGAAGCTTCTCTCCTATCCCTGCAGCCCCTGCTCTGGCTGAGGCCAGGGGCTAGAGATGAGGAGCGGGAAGGGGACACAAGCACAGCGATGTTCCCGCCTCCGCATGCGTTCACATGCCTCCCACAGCTGGCAACTCTTCCACTGACTGGCAGGACGGGGAGGCCAGGATAGGGTTTTGAGTGCACACCACTAGGAAGGGGGATGAATGGGGTGGAGGAACAGTTCTGCCCCAGGAACGAGGGGAACAGGGTCCTACCTCCAAATATATTGAAGTGAGGGGTCCTTCGGGTGCTCACTCCCTATTCAGGACTGAGGGAAGAGAAGTAGAGTTCCATAACAGCTGGGGGGAATGAGGTCAGACTTGCACAAGAACTTCCCGACAGGCAGGCCTACTGGAAGGGGAGTCACAGGCTGGCTCTGTGCACGTGTGTACGGGCAAGCTGGTATGTCCAGGTATACGGGTGACATGGGTCTCTGTAAGCATGCCTGTGTGCAGGTAGGTCTGTACACACCCAGTAGCACAAATGTGTCTGCGTGTGTAAGTGTGTATATATCTGCATGTGTCATGCTGACACATGAATGACTGTGTGTGCACGTGCGAGCTGCCCGTCTCAGGGGAGGCCGGATGATGTATGGGTCTGCTGGCGGCTTGCTGAGCCTGCATTGATTTATCTGGGCCCATCCATCACCGTTTAATAAAACTAAAAGACGAGCATCCATCAGCGAGGGAGGTTGGCAACAAGGTCCTGAGCTCGGTAACCTGCTTTCCTACCCACTGTACCCACGGGGGATGCTTCCTTGGCCCCCACAAAACTCCGTGATACTGACAGGAGATTCAGACCCTGACCTTTGTGGGTGCCTGGCAGGACTGGATGAACTGGGTGCAGCTAGCCAGGTACCAGGCTAGCGTAGAGCAATACAGTGCACAGGTTGATAAAATATTGAAATACTTCTAAGCATCTTGGTAAATAGTCTCTGTCTCAAGCCCCTCACTACCCCAATTCACCTGGCCTTCTAGGACCCTCTAGATCTCTCGGGAATCCAGCATTTATCCCCTGGCGCCATTAGATGCTGCCTCGACCCAGTTTCAGTGCTCTAACCAGCATTCTCCTCTGGCTGGTCGCTGTCTGTGCCATACTGGTGGTTAAATATTTTGAATATTACCCTGGCCCAAATCGTAGCCCAAGGCCTGTGGTTGGGCCTCTGAGAGGAACCGATGCTGGCCAGACGTCCTGCCACCCCACCTTGGGCCTAGGCCCCATGGACCGGCTGCTACTTGCCTATGTATCATGCCATGCGAACTCAGGAATCCACCTTCAAGGTCTCTGCGGTTTTCAGGTGCTGTGGCTGTGGCCGACCTCTCTGGACCAGGATGTGGGCATCTTGGCTTCCCGGCTTGTGGCTGCTCAGTCTCTGGGCTGCGTGCAGCCAGGCGGCAGATACAGGTGAGGTGCCGCATGAAGACTGGGGTGCCACTGGTCTGTGACTGGCTCTCTGAGATGCTGGGGTCCGATGTACATGTGTGACCATGTGCCTAGGTCATGTGGGCAGGGATGGAGAATCCATCCAGGGAGCCCATCCCAGGGTGGGCTCAGGGTGGGCTGAGGCATGGTCCATCTGTACGTGTGTGGGGTGAGCTGAGCGTCTGTGTGCTTCTGTCTGCATGTTTGTACGTCTGTGAGCCTTTCTGCATCGCAGAGTTGCTCTGTGCCTCTGTACTCATTCCTGTGTCTGTGTGTGTGAGAGAATAGCCCTCTTCCCCAGCATGTAAAGCCATCCTGTGCAAACAGTTGAAGGAGGCCCAGGCCTTTCTGATCCTTTTCATGGTAGAGAATCCATCCTCCAGCCCACGTGCTCCTCCTCCTCCACGGCTGGCCCTGGATCCTGAGTAAAGGGCCCGCCTCGAGACCCAGACGCTGGATGGAGCAGAGGGTGCAGCTTTCCAGGGCCTGAAGCCAGAGGAAGTTGACCGGGCAACTTGCCCTGCCCTGCTGGGTGCCCTCTGGGCTTCATAGCTTAGCTGCCCAGCTGAGCAGAAATAGAACTCCTAGAACCCAAATCTAGCTGAGGGAAGCAGAAAAATCGAGGTGCAGATGTGAGAGGGGTGTGAACCCAGGGTGCACGTGACTGCTTGCAGGTTGTGTGTGCGTACATATGTGCTTATGCGTGCATGCACGTGTGCCTTGCTCTCTCTCCCTCACCGGCTCCCCTGGGGGTTGGGGCAGAGAATTTCAACATCTGTAAGGAATCTGGGCCCACTGCCAAGGGGTGAGTCACCCACTGCTGCTGCCGATGCTGAAGACAGTGATAGTCTTTCTGGCCAGACCTGGGGGAGGGAGACTTCAGTGGGGTCACTGGGCCGAGGGATCCAAGGTTCCTTCTTCCAGTTAGGCAGCCAGGGAGTCCAATGCTCAGCTTCGAGGAGCAATATTCATTGTCCTGTCCCAGCTCTCCCATCTGCAGTGATGGGGAGGCTTTTTTGAGTCTGGCCTTTATCTCCTATTGTAGAATCCTTCCTAACCTTTTGCTCAGTCAACCCTAAAGGAGACAGGCCCATGGCTACCTACCTGTCCCTTCGGGTTTTGGAGACCATAATTAAGCTATTCTTCTCTAGGAGCCTTTACCCACTTAATATACCATGTCGGAAGCCCCTAGATCCTGGTGGTTCCCTTGAGTTTGTGGTCCCTTTGGGCCCTCAGTCTCTTTTTACTGTTTCATAAGGTAGTTATCCAGGTGAAAAATCATTCTGTTGGTTTAGACTTGTGTCTGGTCTGTTGTTCTGCTGTAGATGTAGGAAGTAAACCCCACCCACTGCTGAGAACACATGTACCAGCTACACACAGCATCCCTCGTGGCACAGGCATCCACAACTCACACATGTGCAGACATGCACATGTGCTTGTACATAACACAAGCGTGCATAATGTGACTTTCTTTACCTCTGAAGTGATCCTCTGCCCCCCACTTGGGTGTATATGAAGGAGGAGCACATGTAGACATTTGGCTCTTTACCACATCTGAGTTCTGTGACTGCCCAGGGTTTCTTTTGTTCTTTCTTTTGCTGACCTGCCCCCTGACTTGGAATTTTGGTGGATATGAGTTTCAGGAGTTCTGGCCTTGCTCTGCTGTGAACTCATTTAGTGGCCTTGGGCCCAGCCTCAATCTCTGGGCCTCAGTCTTCCCATCTGTATACTGGGAGTCCTCCTGGCTCCCAGGGTAGCTAGAGTCAGAAGGCAAGAGGTAAAAGCAGCCCCCAAGGCGGGCCTGATTAAAGATCCAGAATGGGGAACAAAAATTTGCTTCTCTCCAGGTTCCCCAATGGACTCTTTAGCCAGAGTCCACTGAATGGCCCATTGCCAATTCCTTTCCAGGTGAGCAGTGCCCACTTTCACAAGAGGAAGGACTCAAGTTGGAACATAGAAGCCATTTATCGACCAACATAACTGGTGAGTGCCCATCTCATTCTGCTGTCCCCCCCCTACCATCTTGCTGGAGCGGCTGTTACCCCCTCCTCACCTGCCCAGCTGAGCTCTTCATCTGGTGTCTCCCTCAAAGGCTTTAATCTCATCCGCCGACTCAACCTCATGAAAACATCTGCCATCAAGAAGATCCGCAACCCCAAGGGGCCCCTCATCCTGCGACTGGGGGCAGCCCCGCTCACCCAGCCCATGCGGTAAAGGCCCCAGTGTGACCACTGGGCATTAATACTCCCCAGCAACTCTGGGTGTGGGGCTCTGTTGGTCATCTTCTCCCACTCGTTGGCAGAAGTCAACCTGGTTTCTACTTCTGGGGTTTGCAGGGTAGGCACAGAGGAAATGTGTGGCTGATCCACCCTCTGTCCCTCCCCTACCTCTGGCTAGCCCCTGGGGGACAGGCCTGTATTCTCTGGGCACCATGAAGACCCTGGGATGGAGATGGGAACCTGGCAAGAGTCTGTATGTGTGTATGTGTGTGTGTGTGTGTGTGTGTGTGCACCCCCATGTGTCCACATGTAAAAGTTCATACTCCCACAAGTCCCCGGGGAGTTTGGCTCCTGCTTTCCTCTCTAGCCTCAACTTCCAAAATGTTCCTCTTTCTTTCTTGCTGCTCTAGTCATGCTGAATGCTTTTTATCTTTTTCTAGCATCTTCTCCTACCCCAGTCCTGGTTATCCTGGATTCCAGGGCATCCTGGATTTCTTGGAAGAACTTAACCACAATTGTCATGATTTAGTGACATAGTCATCCCAGGGACTCTTTGTTTAGGGTCCTATTTCTGCCCACCCCCCAGACTTGAAGGCTCCATGAGGGCAGGAACTTTCTCTGTGCTTTCACCACTGTTATCCCCAGTAGCCAGTTCCACCCACGTAGTAGGCACTTGATAAATGTCAGTAGACTAAACAAACATGCATATGTATGTGTCGGTTTGGAGGTGTGGGCCTGTGCGTGTCTCATGTAGGTTCAGCAGTCCTGAGGGCCCAGGGAAGGCAGCAGGTGGCCTCTCACCTGAGCCTCAGGGTACCCCTCCCGGCTCTACCCCCAGGCGAGTCTTCCCTCGGGGCCTCCCCAGTGAGTTTGCCCTGGTGCTGACGCTATTGCTGAAGAAACACACCCACCAGAACACGTGGTATTTATTTCAAGTGACCGATGGAGATGGGTACCCACAGGTGAGCCAGACTACCACCCCCCTGCCCCCCCGTGGCTCTTGGGGCATCGAGCAGTCCCAGTCCAGTCCAACCTCTGTCCCAGCTTGTGAATTCAGGGGTTCTGTGCCCCATCCCCAGTGCCCACCCTCAAGGTTACCCCTACCCCAGCGGCTCCTGCCCTACCAGCTTTCTCCTCTTTCTGGGCTTCAGTGCCCCCTCCTAAGAAATGACCTTGAGAGCCCTGAACTTTGCTCTACTGAGCCCATGGGACTCTGATCCTCTGTCCCGGTCCTTTCTCAATTGCACACAGATTTCCCTGGAAGTCAACAGCCAAGAGCGGAGCCTGGAGCTCCGGGCCCGGGGCCAAGACGGCGACTTTGTGTCCTGCATCTTCCCAGTGCCCCAGCTCTTTGACCTGCGCTGGCACAAGCTGGTGCTGAGCGTGGCTGAACGTGTGGCATCCGTGCACATGGACTGCACCTCAGCCTCCTCTCGGCCTCTGGGGCCCCGGCGACCCATGCGGCCAGGGGGCCACGTCTTTCTGGGCCTGGATGCAGAGCAGGGGAAACCAGTCTCGGTGAGTGCCAGGTCGGGCGTTGGCCTCTGTTCCCACCTTCTGGGAGCCTGGGTGAGCTCCCGGGAATCCCTGTCTGACCAGGTCCTTCCCTTGCTCAGAATCCTGTTGTGGTTGCCCACTGCCCTCCGGATGCAGCCTAAATATATTAACCTGGCATTCAAGGCCCTTCACGACCTGGTCCCTAACATGTCTATGGTATCTTTTCCTTCATTTACACCTCTCTGTAAGGCTTCTTCTGGTCAGTTCCTTCCTAGTCATACATCTTGCCTGTTCCTTTCACACCCATGTGCCTTTGCCTATGCTGTCACCTCCACCCGGGACACATACCCACCTGCAGGGTATTTGCTCGGCCTTCAAGGCCCCGCTGAAATGGAACCTCCCCGCCCCTGTTCCTCTGGGCCAAAGTGACCTTGTCTCCCTCCTCCCTGTCTTTCCTGTGTGTGCAGTTCTGTTTTGCTTTTGGTGACAGCTCTGTTCCTGAAGGTCTCCCCGGTGAAACCAGAAATACTCCGAGGGCGCATTCTGGGGTGGGGCCTTCTCTGGGCCTCACGGGCAGCCAAGGGCACTGAGCTATTTGACAAAATGAAGCGGGAAACTGACTTGCATGTCTCCTGCAGTTTGACCTTCAGCAGGCACACATCTACTGTGACCCAGAGCTTGTGCTGGAGGAGGGATGCTGTGAGATTTTGCCAGGAGGGGTGAGTGGCCTGGCTCCGGCCCCGCTGGGAAGGTCGGGGCACTTTCCATGGGCCTAGTGAGCTGGAGATGGGGACCGGGATAGGGATGCAATGAGATCGCAGGATGGTGGGTGAGGGCGTGAATTCTGAACTGACCCCATCCCTTCTGTCACTCCGGACAGTGTCCCCCAGAAACGTCCAAGGCCCGCCGGGACACCCAGAGCAATGAGCTCATCGAGATCAATCCACAGACTGAAGGCAAGGTCTACACCCGCTGCTTTTGCTTGGAGGAGCCTCAAAACAGCAAGGTGGGTGGGCAGGGCAGGTAGACATGAGCATAGGTGAGTAGAAGTGGCACCGAGGTGGACCACCAGGGTCAGTTGTGCCTGGGGTAGGGAGGGCCCCGGAAGCCCCACCCCTATAGGATTCCGGGAGGCAGAGAGCCCACCGGGTAAACCTGTGCCTACCTGCCTGTTGGCACTGAGGGAGGTGCCCATTCTAGCCCTGGCACTACCCAGCCCCTCACTGACGTCACCCCAGACCCTTCTGGTGAGGTCAAGACCAGGCTTGCACCCAAAGGCAGTTGCTCCGGGACAGAGCTACGTGAGATCAGAGGCCAGGACACACTGCTTCCTTCAGGGATTGCTTGCCCTCCTGAGGCCAGCCCCAGCCAATGCCAGGCTGATTCGATGCCCAGCACCATGGCCAGCTGCCCTACCTACTCTTGGGTTCTTTAGGGTGGCAGGGAAACCCAGTTCCTCCCTTTGCCCCACCCCCAGGCTGGGCAGTATCCCTGTCCGCTGGGCATCATGCCCAGCCTTTGGCTGCAGGAACACAGGATCCCATTGATTCATGGTCTTGTTTTCTCCGACATCACGTGGGTGAAGGGGAGAAGGAGGGGGGACCTGTGGGAGTGCCAGGGGCCTGGGCAGGCTCTTGATGCCTTGGGAGGTGCCAGCTGAGGGGGTACCTGGGTCCCTGCCCCTACCTGGGTGCCTTTATCTGGCGTGGGCTCCTGTGCTGCTCCCTCTTGAAAAGTTCCTTTTCACTCTGTCTACCCAGGTGGATGCCCAGCTGACAGGAAGTATCAGCCAGAAAGAAGAAAGAGGAACAAAGGTAGAGCTAGGAGCGGGGAGGTGGGGAGAGGAGTTCATGGTGACCTGGTCTGCTCTCTGTACCCTCTGTAAACCCCTTGAATAAGCCACTGTACGCCCACACTCTTCCCACCTGCCCCCACTCCTGGACAGAGCTTAGGCTGTATAGGCGCCAGCTCGGAGAAGGAAGGGTGAATGGGGGCGAGACAGACAGTACCTGGCACAATGTAGGGCACCCGCTCCTGATGGTTCTTGGGTAGGAGTATTGGAAGCAGCGTTTCATACCCTCTGCTTCCTGCCCATTACCATGCCCTCCCTCTTCCCAGGCCCGTCAGGAGCCAGCAGCCAATGAGGTAAGCCTCCCATCTAGACTGGCAAAAAGAGCTTGGTTGAGGAGGTGCCAGCATGAACCCTTTTGACACTTTGGGGCACTTGAGCCTGGGCATGGGGGTTTGGGATGACTACTCAGCTCCTAGCATTCCTTCGGGGCTCAGTGCTGGGCTCTGTCTGCCTGCTGCCTCTCCTTGGGTGGGTAGAGGAGGAGGGACTCGTCCTGGACACTCCTGCCGAGTTGGCAGCAAATGGCCACGGGCATCATGGGAAGAGTCCAAGCCTTGGCTGTGGGACCCCAGATTCTGGGCCTCACTCTGCCCCCACATGCTGCGTGACCCAGATCCCACTGCTGTTTCTCTCCGGGCTTCAGTTCCTCATGTGAGAAATGGCTTGGCTCTGGGATGCTGGGAGTTGAGGGATGAGGCTTGTTTGGTAGGATTCCTATCTTCTTGCTCCCTTGGACTTCACCCAGGACACACATGATGTTCTGTGTGCTTGCTGTGTGTATGCAGGGAAATGGGGTTTGGAAGGCCGGTTCCGGGCTCTCAGAACTGACCTCTTGGCCCATTCTTCCCTTGTAGTGTCCACCCTGTGTCCATGGTGCCCGGGAAAGCAATGTGAGTGAATAGAGAGTGTGCAGGGTGGGGTGGGCGGGGGCTGGGAGTGGGCTAATTGGCTTTCTGGTTAAAAACAAGTGGACCTCTGTGCTCTTATCACACTCCCTCCCTGCACATCCCCCAGAGCTGGACTTGACTCCCACCCCATCCCCACCAAGGGCTTCATGGAAGGAAGCCTCACGCCTTGTGATCCAGACAATGTATTGGGATCCGGGGTGAAATGGGGACAGGATAGTGGCTGGTAGGGCTAGGACCTTGGTTGCTGATCCCGGCTTTCCACTTCCCACAAGGACTCAGGGCTGCCCTGCTTGAAGGCTTCTCACATCAGCTTGGAGGCCTTGAGAAGGGGAAGGCTGACTCAGGGTGGCACAGCTCGGCACTGGCCCCCAACCCTATGTTGGCTCAGGACCTCCCCTCATATCCCTCTCTAGCTGGCTCTGGTCCAGCCTCCCTCTGGGGTACAGAAGGACAAAGGAGAGGGGCTCGGTGTGAGCATAGCTAGTACCCAACTGTACCTCTTCCGTGGGCGGCATAGGTCACCACTTTCCCATAGCCTGACATTCTGAATTGACATGCCACATTAGTCTATAAAGGGCACAGCCCTGGTTACCCTCTGCTCCAAGCCCCCTGACCTTGGGGGACACAGGAAGTACTCCTCTGCTGCCTGGCCCTCTTTCCATCTAGCCCCCCACCAAATCTGGTAAGGCTGATGGTCCCCGGATATGCAGGCGTTACCATGGCAACTGAACAGCCCTGTAATCCTAACAAGTAGGGGGTGGGACTAGCTAAAGCCGGCAGTTTAAAGAAGGTAGGTTAGACCCCTCTGCAAGTCTGACAGCATATAAAGTCAGCATGCTGGGTGGCCTTGGAGGCAGAGCTGTTGATCTGCTGGTGGTCTTGGATTTGGGGTGTTGGTCCTGCCACAATGCTGTGTGACCCTGTTTAATTGCTTGCCTTCTCTGCATCCCTGGTTTTTCCTCCATCCCTGAGGTACAATGTTTTCTTTGCCCCCCAGGTGACAGTCGGTCCCTCTGGACCCAAGGTGAGTCCAAGATGGAGAACAGGACACTCTTGCCCGCTTTGGAAGTCCCGGCCTGTCCCACAGTGTGTTACCCCCTGGCTGTGTGTTTCTATCAGGGCTACCCGAACCTGTATGTGTGGGGGGTGATTAGGTGTGTGTGTGTGTGTGTGTGTGTGTGTGTGTGTGTGTTGGGGAGAGTAGGGAGCTGTGTGTGTATAAGGATGTTAAAGGTGCCCCTTTTCTGAGTCCTACTGTGCATCAGGCTTTGGGCCTTGCATTGCACATCTCTTACCTTCCCCGCTCCTCGAGCATCCAGCGGGGAGGCCACTAGCATTTTACTTCAGAAAACACTGAGGCTCAGCAGCGCCCCGTGTGGGCCTGGAGGTATTGGGGTGATAGTGTGGGGGTCTGGCTGTGTGCCTCCTGGGACACACGTTCACATGTGTGTGTGGCCCCCTGTGGTGGGGGGAGTGAGCCCTTGTGCCCGTGGGCCCGACAGGACCACAGAGGGCATGAGTGACGGGGTAGGCGGCACGCATGTGAATGTGGAGCTGTGTGCTTGTGGGTGCCCAAGAGTACATCGCACAGCCCCTGGGGCTGCCTTTGTGTGAGTGTTGCGTGAGTGCCAGGCTCCGTGCTGAGCACCTTGTGTGCACTGTCACATTTCTTCCTTGACACAGCCCCCTGAGGAGGGGCTAACATGAGTCCCTTTTTATTGCTGAAGAGACTGAGTCTCAGAGAGGTGACATGACCTGCCCCGAGTCACATGCTAGTAAGCGGTAGGGGCAGGATTTGAACTCTGGCAGCCTGACACTCCCCATCATGGATCTGTCATCCCACATGTGTGTATCCGTGCATATGTGTCCATGTGCCCCAGGGCGAGCTGCGTGCGAGCTCGCGTGCTTGGGTAGGGGTGGGGAAAGTACCCTCTTTGTGAGACTATAGATCTGCCAAATATAGCCTCTTGGGGTGGGAGGGCCATATGGATGAATGCATATGGAATCCATATGCTGTGTGCATGCTTGGGGGTTGGGGCAGGCTGTGCTCATTTACACACCCGAGCGTGGTGGATGGGTGAAGACGGGCTGGGAAGAGCTTCGGCAGGTCTCCCATGTGCTCCCTCGGGTCCCAGCCCCTGTTTTGATCTCATTCACAGGGAGGGAAAGGTGAGCGAGGCCTGCCTGGCCCATCAGGCCCCAAAGGAGAGAAGGGAGCCCGGGTAAGTGCCCCAGCCATGCCCACTGCAGGGCCCTCCCCAGCTGTACCCTGGGGGTGTGCTGCCATGTGAGCCATCCCATCAGCTCAGCCCAAATCCTGCAGCCTGGCCTACATGGGGGCTGATGGGTGGGGTCTTTCTAGGAGTCAGTTTACAGAGGCCTCTATTTTTTAGGGAACTGTGGGACTCTTGAGCCTATCCTTCTCAAAACAGGGTCTCACCCACATCCCTGGTTCCCTACCTCTAGGGCAGTGACTGCGTCCGAGTCTCCCCAGAGGCCCCACTTCAGGTAAGACCTGGAGGTGGACGCCTGGGTGGCTCAGAGGCTTGAGCGTCTGAGGTTGTGATCCTGGGGTCCTGGGATCGAGTCTCGCATCGAGCTCCCCACAGGGAGCCTGCTTCTCCCTCTGCCCGTGTCTCTGCTTCTCTCTGTGTCTCTCATGAATAAATAGATAAAATCTTAATAAAGACCTGGAGGCAAGGCCAATATGGGGTCAGCCCCCAGAGAAGGGGCATGTGTGTCCTTGCTGTCCACCAGGTGACCTTTTTATCTCCCACCCCTTATCTCCCTTCTCAGTGTGCAGAAGGCCCCAAGGGAGAGAAGGGGGAGTCAGGAGCCTTGGTGAGTGTGGGACTGAGGACAGGGCCGGGCAGCGGGGTCTTCGCCCAGCCTCCCCCTCTTTCTCTCACCCCTTGTCTTGTGTCCCCTCCTCAACTCAGGGACCCTCAGGACTTCCAGGCTCTGCAGGCCAGAAGGTAATGGGCCTGGATTTGGAGGGGCGGGTGCCAGGGAGGCCTGTGGGCCCTCAGACTTGAGGAAGATGTCTAAAATCTTGCCAGAGGACAGAGGGTACCATCCCCACAGGAGGCCAGAAGTGGCAATACTCTCTGTCCCTCCCTGTCACCTTGCCCTGTCCACGTGCCCCCACAGACTCCCTGGCCCGGAAGTTCTTTCTGTTGTCTACCTTCCTGTAGTGACTGCAGCCATTCAGTCTCTGGGGAGGCAGAAACCGGGGGTCGAGAAGCCAGTTGTCCTTCCTCCCGATAGGGCTGGTTTGGTTCTTCCAGCCCATTCTCTCAGCCCCCGACACTTTACCTTTTCCTTCCCCAGGGCCAGAAAGGCGAGAAGGGAGACGGAGGCATCAAGGGCTCTCCAGGAAAGCCAGGCCGCGATGTACGGTGCTCGGGACCCTTCCTCGCCACCACCCCATGGCCCTCAGTGAAATGCTGGAGTTAGCCATCAGAGTCCAACCTACTAGCCTTGCTCAGACAGGAGAACGGAAACCCAGGGAGGGGGAGGCTGTGCCCCAGGAAGCAGAGCTAGGAGGGGACAGAACAGGACCTGAACTCAGGCCCCCTGGCTCCCAGCCTGACCCCTGACCTCTGATGCCCTGTGGTTGACATCTGATGACCTTGGGGCACAGGGCTGGAGTCTGACTTTGGGGAGGGGTTCTGAGGGTGGGCAGCTGGGTGCATACCCATCTCAGTGGGGCTGCTGTCCCAGGCGGTGCCAGGCCTCAGGCTCTTCTTCCGCCTCTACCCCACAGGGCCGGCCAGGGGAGATCTGCGTCATGGGGCCCAAAGGGCAGAAGGTGAGTTGTGGGTACCTGTGGGATGGAGAGTGGGTGGTGGGGCTGAGGCGATGGCTCTCTCACACCCACCATGTCTGTACCAGGGAGACCCCGGTTTTGTTGGGCCTGAGGGGCTGGCTGGAAAGCCTGGCCCCCCTGGCCACCCTGGGCCCCCTGGGATAGGACTTCCTGGGACCCCGGTGAGTACTCTTTGCCCCTCCTGCTGTTCTCTGGTCTGGCCAGGGCTGGGGAGATAAGACTCAGTTCTGGGGGTCCTGGTTGGGGGAAGGGGCTTGGGTGGATCTCACTATGATGTAGGGCCTCTGGGAAGCCTCTATCTGATGCTGTTCCTGCCCTCAGGGGGACCCAGGCGGCCCACCAGGCCCTAAAGGAGACAAGGTAAGCACAGGTGGGAGCGTGGCACTTGGGGAACCCCCTGCATGGTGGAAGGAGAGAGAAGGGGACCCAGGGCAGCAGGCATGCATGGAGGGAGGGAGCCAGGCATTCAGCTGAGAAGGCTGGCTTAGTTCAGCCAGGCCCCTCAGTGAGGATTGTCCCCCTCCCAGTGCTTGCTGACTTGGGAGCCCTGGCCTGGGTTCTAGGCGTGGGGACAGGTAGGCCTAAGTCTAGTAATGACCAGAAAGGCCATAACCGGAGGGCCCAAGCCCCTTTTAAGGTCATATGCCTTGATGAGCAGAAAGCCCTGGAAATGTCTGACCATGTCTGTCTGCTCTGGCTCCTCTGGGGTCACCCAGATTCCTCTGGACCTGCTGCACGAGGGAAGGGCTACACAGAGGCCTCATATTCTTCCTTCCTTTGCAAGGAGAAGGACTTGGGTTAGACGTGGAGAAGGACAGGCAGCAGGCAGGGAGTGCTTGCTGACCAAGCTGACCATGAGGAGATGGGAGATTTGGCTGAGATTGTACTGCCAATTCAGAGAAGGGACTGATGGGGAAGGGGTGGATGGGCCAAGGTCATGGCCAGGAGCCTCCCCCTTAACACTTCTTCTGACCACAGGGCAGCTCGGGGGTGCCAGGAAAGGAAGGTCCTGGCGGGAAACCTGTAAGTAGGCCCAATCTGGAGGGGGAGGGGGTGTGTGGCCTACCATGCCCAGGGCTGCTCTGCCAAGGCCTCCAGAGAGAGGGGGGGCTAGGTCCTTGGGCCCTCTCTTGGCATACCAGTCCCTCTGGCTGGCACTAATGCCCACTGCTTCTTCTGACAGGGGAAGCCAGGAGTGCCGGGGCTGAAGGGAGAGAAGGTGAGATCCAGGCAGGGTTGCACCAGGATGGGTGGGAGTGGGAGCCCCTCTCTGAAGGTGACACTGAGCATCAGGAGTGCTGGACTTTGTTGGTTCTTATGGTGTGTGTGTGTGTGTGTGTGTGTGTGTGTGTGTGTGTGTGTGATTACTGAATAAGGAGCCTGGCTTGGGAGTTAGACAGCTGGGTTTGGGTCCTGCCTCGGCCGCTCACATGATTAATGAATGTGCCACTTAGCTCCTCTTCACCTGAGTGTCCACATCTGTAAATGGGACACCATGTCTTCCCATGGCTTGTTGCGAGGATGAGTTTTGTGATGTCCAGGAATCATAAGTGGAATGAATGAGTCAGTTGAACAGAGAGCCTCTCCAGTGTTCTTGCTGTCCACCTTAATGCGGAGGGTGGGGCCCCCCACCAGTGTCTAGCTGGAGCTCCTTGTCTTCCCCAGGGTCCACTTGTCTCTCCCAACTTGTCCACTCATGATCTCTCCCTTCTGCTAGGGTGACCCCTGTGAAGTGTGCCCGACACTGCCTGAGGGCTTCCAGAACTTCGTGGGGCTCCCTGGAAAGCCAGGGCCCAAGGGGGAGCCAGGTGATCCTGCACCAGCCAAGGTGAGTGCCCAAGGTGGCCATGGAGGGGCCCCACAAAAGTCCTGGGAGTGTGATCCTGGGAGGAGTTGGGCACTTGACAGAGGGACTGGGTACTGCTCTTGGCCATAGAAAGATTGTGGGCAGAGGGTCCTGGCTCTTAGCTACATGGGAGGGGGCTGAACCATAGAGTTTGGGGCTGGGCCAGAGGGCCCTCCAGGTCTCCATGGCTACCTCCTAGGTTTTTTGAGGAGCCTCTAAGATGCCTTTTGGGCAAGCTGGGGTGGAGCCAACCCTTATAGTGAGTGAGACTGTGCCCTCCTCCTGGGACTGGTGTTGGTTAGGGGTGGAGGAGTGGGCAGGGCTGGGTCAGGGTCCTCGCCCCGACTCCCCACTCCACTCCACTCCCTCACCCATACTTTCTTTCAGGAGGGCCTGGGAGCTGTTGGATGGAAAGGTGATCGGGTAGGTACTGGAACTTTCCAGCAGGGTATTATAGCCTGGCCTGATTTCCTCCATGTGTTACATGGGTTGATTAGCCCTGGCTCTGGAAGCTAATCTTGAGCCCCATAGGACCCCTGGGTATTTGAAAAGTTTGTGGTGTGTAACATTGTTGTCCTCGGGTATGGCCAGGAAATTGGGGTGCCCCTGCAGGCCCAGCCTCAGCCCATAAACCTTTTCTCTCTTACAGGGAGATCCTGGCATCCAAGGCCCCAAGGGAGAGAAGGTAAGGGAACACTGGCCCCCCTGGCTGCCCACCCCCCGACTGCTGGGAGCCTTTCCGAGTTTTTGTTCCTTCCCCAGGGGGACTCCTGCTCATCCTGCAGCTTAGCCGTAGGAGCCCAGCATCTTGGGCCCTCTACAGGGGCCAAAGGAGATGTGGGTTCCCCTGGCTTCGGTTTGCCTGGCCTTCCGGTGAGTGACCAGCCTGGCCCAGTCCAGCCCCATCTTTGCCACACGGGGAGCCTCCCTGGCTCCTCAGGCTCTGAGCCTGCAGGCAGAGACCAGGATGGAGTCCCCGACGCTGGTGTCCCCAGCCTGCAGCCTGGTTTCTCCCTCCTTCCCTCCGCTGCCCCAAGCTGCTTGCCCTAGGGCTCCCTCCTAGAACCTCCAAGTACCCGGCTGTGTAACAGAAGCAAGTGTCCAGCTACCTGCCTAGTTGCGGCATTCGTAATTCCAAGCTGGCCTTTCTCTTGCTGGGTGGACACTGGGACCGTGGAGTCTCAGAGAGGTGGGAGTGGGAGGATGCTCTAATTGTGACTTGATTGTTTTTTTAGGGGAAAATTGGGGCTCCAGGGCCAGCAGGGCTGAAAGGAGAGAAGGTGAGATCTGGGTTAGCCACCAGGGGCACCCGGGCTTCTTGGAAGGGAGGCAGGGAATGGGGATACAGACAAGAGCTCAAATCCACAGCGAGAAAAATTCATCAGTGCTTGGTAGACGGGAGTCAACGAACCTACTTGTGAGAGCCCTCATGTTCACGGGAATTCCTTAGTGTTGTATTTTCTATTTTATTGATGATCTAAAACAATTAGGCACGTGTAAGGCTACCTTTTAATAAAATAACCGTATTTAACTCTCCTTTACCACTTACAATGGGCTGGGCACTGTTCCAAGCGCTGGTGCGTGTATTAACTCGTTTCATCCTCCTAAAACCTTATGGGGGAGCTGCTCCATTATTCTCATCCTACGGTTGAAGAATCGGAGACAGAGAAGGCCAAGTCAGTTCCCCAAGGTCACATGGGTGTTTGAGTGTAGAACTGGGAGCTGAGCCTAGGAATCTGGCTCCGGAGTCTGTAATCTTCGCCACTCAACTTCGGTGCCCGTGTTCACGTTTGTATTTATGATTGTGTCGGAGACAAATGACAGTGTTGAACTTACAAGGCGGTGTTGCTCAGATGAGGGCTTCTGGGGGTGGACGAGTGTTCAAGGGTGACAAACACTGAAATATATGTTTAGACTCTGCTCTGTCAGGCAAACCACACCTGTCATTTCTCAGATGGAGCTTTGTACCCCTGCCTCACTGCTGCTTCCTCTCTGGGGTGTCCCAGCCTCAGTAAATGGCATGTCCCCTCCCCCCACTCCTCAGGCCCCAAACCTGCAGCATCCTAGATCCCTGTCTGCTCCTCCATCTGACAGTCCTGCCAACAGCATCTCTGGTGACGTCCCCTGCTGCTCTCCACCTCCATGCGCACCACCGTGGTCTGAGCCCCATCGTGGCTCACCAGGCTGCACCCACCAAACCCGTCCATGGCCTGTTTGTCATCCAGCAGCTAATATAACCTGATCTTGTAAAAAGAACTTGGGTTTCATTATTTCTCTGCTTAATATCCTTCACGACTGACTCTGTACCAAAGTTCTGCTACGCCTTACAAGACCCTGGACAGCCGGCCCCTGCCTGCCTTTCTCCTGGCCCTCCTCTCCCTGGTTCTCAGCCTCCTTCCACTCAGGAGCACGTCAAGACTATTCCCGCCTCTTAGATTCTGTACTTGTGACTCCCACCATCTAGTATGTTTTTCCTCTCTACTCTCCCCTGCCGTGCTTTTGCTGGCTGGCCTGATTCTCATCTTTCTGAGAACAGTCATGGTCAACTCTTCTCTGACCACCCTGTCCAGAACGGCCTCCCTATCTCATCTCCCTGCCTGTTTCCTCCCTGGCACTCACCGCTGTTTATTGTTATGGTAACTTAAAAAGTTCTGGTTGTCCCCCACAAGAGTGTAAGCTCCACGAGGTGTTCGTGCATGCTGCTCACTGCATCCGACCTGCACCTGGCCCCGTGCACAGATGTGGAGGTGTCTGGTGCAGGGCTGTTGGATAACTGAATTAACGATCATTGTGTGCGGGGTGAGGGCCGCGTATGGGGCTGGGATTCTGGGAAGTGAGGCTGGGGGCAGGAGCCTGCCACAGACTCTCTGGGGGACCTTGGGGAAGTCCCCTGGCCGCCCTAGGCCTCAGTGTCCCTAGCCAGGAAGGGAGAGAGGTAGTCTAGCAGTCCTCACAGGCTACTTTTGCGGTTTGTGGTTTGGGATTGACTCAGCACCTGTAATGCCTCCTTACTTTGACCCCATGTTTTCTGCTTTGTCCTCAGGGTAATTTTGGGGAGGCAGGGCCAGCTGGCCGCCAGGTAAGTGTGCTCGGCATATGACAGCTCTGGGGAGAGGGAAACGTGGGAGGTGCTGCCTGCTGCTGCGGGGACAACAGACCTGGGCTGTGCCCTAGCATAGCCCGAGCAGGTGCTAGGCCTCACACATGGCCTTTTTTCTAATCACACAGGGGCCACCAGGGCCAGCGGGACCCACAGGCACCAAAGGGGAGAAGGTGAGTCAGGAGATATGCTCCAACCTGCAGTGGGGAGAACTTCGTGTACTAATTCAAGCCCTTTGAGGCTCCCCACTGCCTGAGGGTAACATCTTCTTCCTTAGCATGGCGTTCGAGACCTTGATCATTTGGCTCCCACCTTCATTTCTTCCCCGTCCTCCCGAAATCTCTCCTGAGATATCCCTCACCCAGCAGACGTGCCATATTGGGCCCAGGTCTATTCCTCAGCCCCAGATTCCAAGCCTGGCTCGGGATCCCCCAACCCTGTGTCCTGGCTTGGCAGGGGGAGCCTTGTGAGCCGTGCCCAGCCCTGTCCAAGCCTCAGGATGAGGATGGCTATGTGGTGGCCTTGCCTGGTCCTCCTGGAGACAAAGGAGAGCCTGGGCCTCCAGGCTTCGGCTTGCCAGGAAAACAAGTGAGTTCCCAGGTTGTTGCAGGTGGGGCTCAAAGTGAGGAGGGATCCCTGCCTGGGTCTCTTGGCTCCCTGGACAGTGGGGAGGAGCTGGGAGTGGGCGGAAGGGTCAACCAGAGGCAGCTGGCCTCAGGGACCTCAGCCCTTCACCCTGGGATGCAGCCTGGCAGGGTGTAAAGAGCACCAACTTGGGACCAGACGGGCCTGAGTTTAAATTCTAACTCTTTTCTGCCTTTTCCTCACTCTATGACTTGAGCCAGTTCCCTTTCCTCTCTGTGCCTGTTTCCTCTGTATGGTGGCGCCGTGGAGCCTAGGAATGATGTGTGTGAAGCACTTGGCAGCACACAATAGGCATTCAGAAAGTGATAGTTACCGCGGGGCCAATTATTGTTACCGCTTTCCTGATAGCAGCGAGCACTGACATAGTGCACGCTCTGTGCCACGCGCTGCTTCACGTGTGCTAGCTCGTCTAACCGCACAGGGACTCTCAGGAGAGAGGCCAGCTGCATTTTTATCATCCCCTTTGACAGATAAGCAAACCGAGAGAGGTTAAGTAACTTGCCCGGGGATACCCAGGCAGGTCCCTGGCTCGTCTCTCCTCTTAATCTCTACAGTATTGCTTCCCTAGAACAGGGCAGAGATTTTGGTCTGTGTTCCGTACTGTTGTATTCCCTGGGTCTGACAGTGCCGGACGTTTAGGGGTGTCCGCTGTGAGTGAATGGGTGCTAGAAATGCTTTCTCCCCAGGGCAGGGCCGGAGAGCGTGGACTGAAGGGGCAGAAGGTGAGAACCTTGTGCGCGTGGGGGGGGCACTGCCTGTCTGATGAGCCTGCCACCTCCTTTTCCTGATTGCCCCGCACCTACTCCCCACTCCCTGCACAGCCCTCAGCCCAGTTGGAGGGCTCCGAGTGCCTTTAGTCCCCGAGAGGGCAGTCTGGCCCCCAGCTGGGTCACCTCTGCCCTCCGTGAACCCTACTCCTTCCAGGGTGATGCTGGGAATCCTGGAGATCCTGGAGTGCCAGGCACCATGGGGCAGCCGGGCCTGTCAGGAGAGCCTGGCGTTCGGGGCCCCGTAGGCCCTAAAGGAGAAAAGGTGGGTTGGGCAGGGGGTGTTTTGTTGCATGAGCAAAAAAATAATCAGCCTGATTATTAAAAAAAAAAAAAAATCAGCCTGATAGCTAACGAGGGGAAGGACTGCAGAGTCAAGCTGTGAGCCTTACAGGATACCAGAGTCACCGGGTGGAGAGGCCTCAGCCCTTCTCCCCAGCAGGCAGGAGAAAGGCGAGGAGTGTCAGCGGCTGTTTTTATTTCCCAGACCAAGGCGGAGGCAGTGGGTGGGCAGAGCTCTCAAGGGGCACAAGGGCTCCCTTTCTGATGCCTGCTGCTGGCCTGGCTGTCAGCCCTGGCTCAGGGCTCCTGGCTGTGTCTCTGACCAGGGTGACGGGTGCAGCGCCTGCCCCAGCCTGCAGGGAGCAGTGACGAATGCGGCGGGACTGCCTGGGAAGCCCGGCCCTAAAGGAGAACCAGGCCCAGAAGGTGTGGGCCGGCCTGGTAAACCGGTGAGTTCCAGCTGCCCACCCTCTGGTCTTTCCCTGCCTGAGCTTTGCCTTCTCTTCCACCTGCGGGACCCATGGGCCACCTGTATCTTTTAGGGCCAGCCTGGTCTACCTGGAGTTCAAGGGCCCCCAGGACTGAAGGGCATCCAGGTATGTGTTGGTCCCAGGAGCCTGGGCTGCAGGTATGTGTGGTGAGGGGTCGGGGTGGGCAGACACATGGGGGCATTGGGCCTGGAGTGGGGAAGATCAGCTACAGGGTAGGAGGAGATGGAAGTGAAGAGGTTAAGGGGAAGAGATTGGAGAAAAACGTGTTAAGGGTGAGTGGGGAATCTCAAGCCAAGGATTGTCCTTCTACCTCTTCAGGGAGAGCCTGGGTCTCCAGGAAAGGGAGCCCAAGGGCCCCAGGTGAGTTTTTAGCCTTACCTTTGCTTACCTGCCCCCAGACCCCTCAGCACTTCCATTAGCCAGCTGCCCGCTCCTATCCATCTCCCCAGCTACAGAGCTCTGCTTGCCCTCAGATGCTCAAGGGCACAGCTCTGAGATAAGGAATTGGGCAGCAGCCCTGGCCTGCCATTACTTCTGTGGAGGATCTTCCCTTTGCCCCCTGCCCCCTGCCTCTCTCATCCTCAGTCTTCCTGGGGAGCTCTCTTGAGACTCCCCACCCTGACCAGGTATGTCAGTGGGACAGGTTGGCTCAGGCAGCTGTGGCCCACTCTGTCTTTTCTGACTTGCAGGGGGAACCTGGAGTCCAGGGTTTGCCTGGCATTCAGGTACGTCGGCTCTGGGCCTGGAGGAGGCTGGGGTGGGGAGTGGGAAGGGGTCACTTTAGGGTAGGGGTTAACCAACTGCGCTTCCATCTGCAGGGATTTCCAGGACCTCGAGGGCCTCCTGGTCCCATTGGAGAGAAGGGCGCCAAGGTGAACCTCTGCCTCATAAGGCACTAACCCTGAGATCCTTTGGAATGCCCTGGAAGAGGGGACAGGGGCACAGGACCTGTGACATGCCTATCACAGGGCCACCCCAGACCTGGTCTGATACATCTCAGCTGCCTGGTGCCCCTTTTAGCCTCTGTGTCCTCTCTTTTATAGGGATCTCTGGGGCTGAAAGGAGCTGCTGGGCCTGTGGGGCCCCCTGGTGCCAGTGTCTCTGGGCCTCCGGTAAGGGTCCTCTCTGCACGCTGTGCTGGATGTCTTGCTGGGGCCAAGGCTCTTGCTGCTGGGAAAAGGGCATGGGGCTGACCCCACCGGGGCCGGCAGCATGGGGCATGGGAGGAAAGAAGCCCAGCCTCCGAGAAGGAGGGCCACATTGCCTGGACTGGGGCACCTGACTACGGACATTACTTATCATCACAATTTTTGGAGCAGTGACAGCTTAGCCTAGTGCTAAGCTCTAGACCAACAGAGATTCACTTAAACCTCCCAATATCCCAGTAAGGGAGTGGCTATGATCGTCCCTGTTCCATAGATGAGGAAGCTGAAGGCCAGAGGGTGAGGAGTCAGAGTCAGGACTTGAACCCAGGTCTGCCTGTCGCAAAGCATGTATATTAACTCACCCACCCCCCACTTCAGACCTTGGGTCTTGGGGGATCTCTAAATGGCTGCTGCCCCATAGACCTATCCACGCTGATGGAAATGTTCTGTTCTGCTCTGCCCGAGTGGGTAGCCACTAGCCACATGTGGCTCTTGAGTGCTCGAGCTGTGGCCAGTGTAACTGAGGAGCTAAATTTTAAATTTCATATAATTTTAGTTAATTTAAATTTAAATAAGCACACGTGACTATGGGCTACCCTACTGGACAGCACAGGTATCTCGAGACCAGCAATACTTTCAACTTCATTACCCTCAAAGACCTCTCTTTATGACCGTCCCAATAATGATTCCGTTTTAAAAGATGTGTCTATTGAACAAATCACATAGATTAAGTAATATTAAATGCATTTGCTCACTTTCATTCATCAGATACCTGTATAATAGTCTGCTTCCACTCCACATGAACCTACTAGACTTGTACGAGATGGTATAATTCTAGCCTAAATCAAAGAAACACTACCTTCCAGCCAGCCTGTGCCATGCCAGGTCGTGAGCAAATGTGTAATTTCCTTGGGCTTTTGGTAATGTTGAAAATAGCCCAGTGAAGGATATATTTTCTGTCTTTATGGATCCCTAGAGAAATTTCCGTTCCAGTTTGGCAATCACTGATAGAGCCCCCTGAGGGAGCCCTAAGCCCAGAGGGGCCAGGAACCTCCCCATGTCCACACAGCCAGTCTGTGTGGCCCGGTAGAGCTGGACTGCCGGGGCGCCTGCCACACTGTGCTCGTGGTGTGACCCAACATGAGTGACAGCCTTTCAGAGTCTCCAAATTCTTGGTGAAAAATAAAAGCAGAAATTCCTGTCTCTAAGTCATCGGAGGTAACCTTTGTGACAGAGGACAGAGTGTGTGTCAAGCGCTTAAGTGGGGGTGGAGAGAGAACGAGAGAGAGAGAGAGAGAGAGAGAGAGAGAGAGAGAGAGAGGGAGAGGGGACCTCGGGTCTCCTGTAGCTGGGTGCAGTCGTGCTGGGGAATCTATTACAACATTTCTTGAAGCCTGAGTTTTCTCACCTGTAAAGCAGAACAGTACTGTCCTGCAAGGCTGGAAGGGGGGATCCCACTCTGTTGTGTGACAGGCACTTGGCCCGGTGCCTGACACCCAGAAGGTGCTCAGGAAATGCCCGTATCCTCCTTCCTCTGCTTCTTGTCTCCTGCACCAGAGGCCCTTCTTTCCAGGACATGGGCTATCGCCCTCCCCTACAGGTGGGCCCCGTGGCTGGCTGCAGACCAGGCTCACCACTGACCCTAGGCTCTCTCCCTTCAGGGCCCCGATGGACAGCAAGGACAAACTGGACTTCCAGGAGCAAGGGGGATGCCAGTGAGTATGATGTCTCAGGGCAGCAGGAAGCTCTAGCAGGGGGAGTCTCACCTCCACACCCCATCTACTCACTTCGCTGTGTTTCTTCCCTGCAGGGTGAAAAGGGACCTCAGGGAGAGAAGGTGAGTCCCAAGGCCCTGTGGCCAATACTGTGGGGAGGTTAATAGTAGCCCCGCCCCCCAGGGAATCTGTACACATGGGACTGGCTCTGGAATGGGGAATGGAGGCTGAGGAGTCATCCTGGTCTCCTTGCTACCCCCAGCTCCCTGGTTCCAGGAAACAGGGGCCCTGCACAAACATTTCTCATTTCACCTGGTTGCTGGCCCAGGGCACAGCCAGGATCTTGGGAGACCCAGAGAGCTCCAAGGCACCCATAGGGGCAGCTGCACTTGCAGATGGGGCCTAAGTCAGAGGCCAGGGCAGGAGCTAAGTTGGGGAGGACCAGTGGCGAGAGGGCAGAGGTGTTGGGGGACGGGGCCCGGCCAAGGGGAGCGCGACAACAGTGGCCAAGCCGTGAGTGTCCTGGAGGCAGAACACCTGTGTGGCAACTGACGCTGAACCCAAACCAACAGGAATTACAGTACTTGGGGCTTACCCAGAAGCCAGAATTTGGGGCTGAGGGCTTCCCAGTGACAGGAACTCTGTACGTTCATCCATTCCACCCTCCTGACAGTCTCTGCATTTGGTGCTATTGCCCTCATTTTACAAATAAGGACACTGAGGTTTGAGAGGGTTGAACAGGTTGCCCAAGGACACAGTCATAAGAGGCAGATCCTGGATTTAAACCCTGGCCTCTTCATCCTAGAACCCAGGCTGCCTCTCAGATGTTGGTTTCCAGAAGGTCCTCCATCCTTGCCCCCTGCCCCCACTCTGACAAAGGCTCTTGTCTTTTCAGGGCGAGCCAGGGGAGTGTTCCTGCCCCTCTCGGGGGGATCCCATCTTCTCTGGCATGCCGGTAAGTGGTACTGAAGCCCTTTCCCCAGCCGGGGCGAGGCCTGGCTTCCTGTGTTGGCTCAACATGCAAGGGCCCCCGCAGGGCTTTGCGCCCCAGCCAGCTGCCTCCCCACGCAGCCCTGCGCTTGGTGTGGACGTTGCCTATAACCTCTCCCTTCTTTTGCGACCCCCACTCCCACCCAGGGTGCTCCGGGACTTTGGATGGGCAGCTCCTGGCAGCCGGGCCCGCAGGTGTGTGTCGCTTGTCTCCTCTGTCTCCACGTGTCCGCCAGCACCCCACGGCTTGCCCACCCTAATGCTGTTGCCCCCCAGCAGTGGGGCAGAGCTTTCTTTTGGGTCTGATTGCTTCTTTTCTCTCTCAGGGTCCCCCAGGGGTTCCCGGACCACCTGGCCCTCCTGGAATGCCTGGGCTACAGGTAAAAGGGGAGAGAGAATGGGAGTTTGGGAGGGAGGGTGGCAGGGTGGCAGGGCTTGGGCTGTGTGCTGCGCCTCCACCCAACACCTATGCATGCCATCCTCACTCCTCTCCATTCCTGCTCCCCAGAGCGGCATGGGAAGAGGGCCATTGATCCCTTAGGGCAGGCTGTGGGCAGTCCCCTCCTTCTTGAGGAACACCCTGCTGTGTGTTGGCCCAGACACCCTACTGACTCTCGGGCCAAGCTCAGCCCTTGGTCAGCTGTCAGGAACCCAGAATCTGGGTCCAACAATCCTTTACGCTCATGTGGTGCTCCAGTGTTCTGGAGCAGCGTGCGACATTCATTTGTGCAACAAATATCTTTGCACATCCACTAAGCTCCGGCCACTATTTTAGGTGCTGGTACCGTAGCAGGTTGCAAAAGTAAAAATCCCTGCCCTCTTAGAGAACACATTCTAGTAAGTGAGGCAGACAATAGGCAAGATAGAGAAATAAAATGGAATACAACCTGTTGGAAAGTGATCTGTGGTGAGGAGGAAGATAAAGCAGGGTGTGGGGTCAGAAAGTAGGAGGAGGGCAAGGAAGATGTTTGAGAAGAGGGTTGGAAAGAATCCAGACTTAGAGGAAATGAGTGAGTAGGCCTGTGAGGGAGAGCTCCTGACAGGTGCAAAGGCTTGGGGGCGGAACTGGGCCTGACAGTTGGGGGAATAGCAGGGAGGCCAGAGACAGGGAAGGGAGAGCAGTGGGAGTGGAGATCCGTGTGGCACAGTGATGAGAGAGTGCATTCCAGAGCCCGTCAGCCTGACTTTGAATCCCAGCTCTGCCGCATGCTAGCTGTGTGATGCCGGGCAAGTTACTCACCCTTTCTGTCTCACTTCCTTCATTTGTTAAGTGGAGATAATTACAGCATGTACCTCATGGGGCCTTTGTGAATTTTAAACAAGTTAACATGTGCAAAACATGTAGAACCGTGCCTGGCACATAGTAAATGCTTAGGAGGCATTAGCCATCATTAGGCCAGTGATGACTTTTATTATTTTATATCCATTCTCTCGTTCATTTGAGTCTCACATCAACTCTGATAGGCAGATGGTGTTATCCCTAAGTCTCAGCTGGGTAAATGGGCTCCGAGAGGTGAAGTATCTTCCCTGAGGTCGTGTGGCTAGGAATTGGCAGCGCTGGACTGGGCTTCCCTGGTGCCAGGCATCTTCTCCTTGCTGCCGCTGACCTGCAGGACAGTTCCCCAGCAGCGTACAGACCAGGTCCCATTCTCTGAAGGTCCTAGGAGGGAGAGGCAGTGGCTTCTGCATATCTGGCTCCCAGCTCCTGAAGAAAGCAGAGCAAAATCACGTGGAAGCTTTTTACAAACTGCTCCCCTACCCCCTACCTCCCACCCTGGAGATTTTATACATCCCCCGCTGCCACCCTGGGGGTGAGAATCTGTTCTGATGAGTCCCCATTGCTGATGGGAGTCTCTGCCGGGATCCAATTCTCTCTGTCTCATCAAGAGCTCAGAACTAGAGCCAACTCTCAGTCCCCCATGGGCCAAGCACACATTTACCAAGTGCCCCAGCATCCTGCTGCACCGCCAGGAAATGGGAGTCTGTCTGCAGGGGTCTTGCAGTTTGCTTGGGGAAGCATGAGAGTCATTGCAAAGTGACCCATTAACACACTGATGGAGTGTGAACCCTGCCAAGAGATGCGGGTGGAGAACAAGGCAGAAAAGAGTAGTTGCAGAGTCTGGTCCCAGGCACTGGAGTCCTCGCCCTGAGCCAGTGCCGGAGACTAAGCCGAGGCTGCCATGAATAGGCACCTGCCCTGTGCCAGGCAAGATATGGCTCTTCCTTGTCATGTCGGCCCTGCAGTCCTTTCAAGGAAGGGAGGGCCCAGCAGCTCCTGTATTCAGGCTCAGAAATGGGCCGGGAGAGAGAGAGAGCATTTATTTGCTCAAGTAATGTAATTTCTTGTAAGCCTCCATCCATTTCCCAGAAGGGGAAACTGAGGCAGGGAAGTCAAGCAATGTGCCTGAGGCCACATAGTAGCTAGTGAGTGGGTAGCTCTTGGCTTCTCTGGTAGGACAACAGGTGGGACATTTAGTTCTAGGAGGGCAGGGGAGGGAAGTCAACCAAGTATCAGGCTTGAGCTAACCCACGGGCAATGGCAGGTGGAGCAGGGCAGATTAATTTAGGTGCATGAGGATCACGAACAGGTTCATGGTGTCTTCCCTGTGCCAGGCACTGTCCTCAGCCTGTTACCCTGTGAACCCACTCAGGATGCAGAACTAGTGGCACAGGAGCTTGTGGGAGGGAGGCTGACGCCAGTCCCCTTGGGCCTTGGTAGGGCCTGGCCTGGAGCAGGGAGGGCTCGCAGGGGAAGGTGGCATGTTCTTCTGTCGTTGGGAGCTGGGACTTGAAGGGAGGCCAGCTCTCAGTACTGGCCAAGGAATTCCCGAGCGGGGAGAGCCGGGTGTGCGGTGGTGCGTTCACTCAACACGTATTTAATGCACGCCTCCTCTGTGTCTGGAACATACTCCCAGGCCTCCGTGGGGTATTTAATATGCAAATGTGCATTGAGAGCCCACAGGGGTCACAGGGAGTCCATGTGGCAAACACCTCACCTGAGTTCCTCACACTCACGGTGTCCTTTATGCCTCACTGTAAACCATCCTTGTTCCACAGATAAGGAAACTGAGGCACAGAGATTTTTTTTCCAACTAAGCTGGCAGAAATTTCCAGTGAAGTAGTAAGGGGCTTACACCTGCATAGGTCTGGCTCCCAAGCCCCCACCTTGCTGTGTCCACAGGTGTTCTGGGGAATGTCTTTTGTGGAAGGTGCTGGAATCGTGGTTAAGAGTCAGTGGTCTTGACTCCAAATCTCACCTCTGCCTTTTGCTCTTTTTGTGACCTTGGGCAAGTTACTTAGCCTCTCTGAAGTCTTTGTTCTGCATTCAATCTCATTGAATCACCAACACTGTGATTCAATGAGATTATAGAGGAGCTGTATGAGAAAGAAATGTCATTACTTATGATGTAGAAGCCCCTCTGCCTGACTTGGACGTTCCTCTAACTCCCTGCTGGACTGGTTTTGCGGGGGGGGGGTCACTCTTCTGGACCTCCTCAACTGTCCCCACAAACGGTCTGGAGATTCTGAGCTAAGGATGGATGCCAGCCTTGCACCTGCCGGGCTCTCGGTTCTGCAGGAAGAGAAGGGGCAGTGGGGATGGTGGGCACGAGGCAGGGTGGCCTTCGGGTTCAAGTCCACTCACTCAGTATCTTCTTGGCGTCAGGGATTGCCTGGAAACACTGGTCTGCCTGGACAGCCTGGGCTCACCGCTGAACTGGTAGGTACTGGTGGGGCACTGTGGGCCCTGTGCAGCCCCCTCCCCGGTACATTCTCAGGGCCGAGCTTGCCTGTGCCAGCTCCCTTAGCTGCAGTGGGGGCCCTCTTCCTTCCCTCCTGCAAGGCATGGAGAAGCCAGGGTGGCCTGTGGCTCCCCACGGCTCCTTCTGATCCCATCAGTCCCCGACCCCCTTCCCCTCACCTGCCTGAGCCCTCCCATCTTGTCTCCTGCAGGGGTCCTTACCAATCGAACAGCACCTCCTTAAGGTAAGAGAGTAAGAGGAAAGGAGGAGGAATTGGCAGAGAAGCCTCCTAAGGGGATCGCTGTGGGAAGTGCTCAGCACCACACAGGGAGAGCTGCAGACACGATGGGGCTGTTGGTGGGGGAACATGCGTTTTCCAAGCATCTGGCACCGAGGGTGACACAGGCCTCCTGTGCTTAGTCGCCTCTGGAAACAAGACCTGGATTCTCCTCTCCACCAGTTCTACATCCTCCGGGGTTTCTCCAGAGCTCCCCCCCGCCCCCGCCATCCTGGTCACCCCCTTCTAGTACTGGCCAGCCAGAGCCCTGGACCTCCCGCTATCCCCGAGGGCCTGGTTAGGCCAGAGCATGAGGACTGCCTGCCCTGCCACCACCCACCCGGCCCCTGCTTTGGACAGCAGATGTCTCCAGAAGTAGCTTCCTGTCAGATTAACCTTCTGACAGCAGCTGCAGGTTGGATCACCATGGAGTGTGGCAATGAAGCCCCAGTTCTTCTCCCTTTGGCTCCTGGCAAGCCGAGGATACCCCAAGTCCTGCCCCTAGGCAGGTGATTGCATGACTCCAAATGCAGGATTCGACAAGTGCTCTGTGGAGGACCTCAAACTGGAACTGAGTGTGTGGTCTGGAGAAGGGGTCAGATGGCACCCCAGAGGAAGCCTTGGCCTGTGGACAGAGTGCCACCTCAGACCTAAGCAGAGCAGAGTCCAGCACAGGCTCCCACTTACCTGAGACAAGTCACACTGTCTCTTTGAGCATCGGCTTTCTCATCTCCAGAATGCTTATAAGATTACCTGCCTCATTGCACTGTCAGGAGCGAATGTGATAATGTGCAAAGGCCTATTACAATGGCTGGCATCATGGGTGCTGAGTCAATGCCAGCCATTATCACTGGGCTCTGCATTGAACAGTGAACGTAGATCCTGCCCAGAGGTCCAGGGACACTCCTCCACAGATGGGTGAACCAAGGAGCCCATGACAGTCAGGATCTACTGGGGCAGGAGGGCAAGCCACATCCCAGAGGGTGTCTGCAAAGGGCCTGGCTCCTCCTGCAGCTGCTCCTTTGCACCCTTGGGCAGAGAAGCTGTGGTTGGAGCCGGCCTTTTCAGCCTGAATCCTCGTGGCGTGTCCTCACAGTGGGTGCAGGTTGCAGGAACAGCCGGGACAGATGGTCCCTCTGCGGGCCCCTCCGCCTCCTCCCACACGCCTGTCTGGAAAGTGGCTTTGGCTTGGCCCCACAGAGCTGCTTCCTGGAGGAAACTCAAAGCCAGTGCTGGGATTGGGTCCCCTGAGGATGGAGCGAAGCTACCGCAGGGATGTGGCTGGGGAGAGAGAGAGTGTGTGGGCGAGGGGAGGGGGGACGGCCGGGCAGGGCGCCCTGGCTGAGCTCGGGGTGGGGTTCCCCCATTCGGCCCGCCCTGGCCTTCTGGGACCCATGCCCCGCTGCCCTCTCCTGTCTCTCTCGTCAGAGCATCTGCGGGGACTGTGTCCAGGGGCAGACAGCCCACCCAGTGGGGCTCCTGGAAAAAGGAGAAAAGGGAGACCAGGGTATCCCCGGCGTGCCAGGCCTGGACAGCTGTGCCCGGGTAGGAGGCTGGGCTCTGGGGTGGCCTGGTGGAGGGAGAGCGCTCGGCTGCCTCACCTGACGGAGGGCCTCTTGTCCTCCTCAGTGCTTCGCGGAGCGGGAGCGCCCAAGAGCTGAGGAGGCCCGGGTGAGTGGCCCCTGCTCCTCGCCCGCGCCCGGGGCTCCCAGGGAGGGCCCTGGCTGCTCAGCTCACCGTCCTCATCCCACTCCAGGGAGACAACGGTGAGGGGGATCCAGGCTGTGCTGGAAGCCCCGGCCTGCCCGGTCCTCCGGGACTGCCCGGCCAGAGAGGAGAAGAGGTAAGGCCTCGGCCGGGCCCTTGTCTGGGCAGGGCTCCAAGGGGGCTGGTTTCTCCACGCAAGTGGCCTTCAGGTCCTGGGGGTGGGTTTCATTCCTGCCAAATGTCCTCCTGGGCCCTCCGGTGGCGCCCTGTCTCTTGGGAGTCCTTCGGGGGGCTCTGAGTCTCAGGTCACCTGGCATATCTCATGGCTTTGACTCCCTTGCTCTGCTGGCACACTGGCCGCTCTTGGCCCAGAGGACACTTTTCTGCTCCCGCCAGCTGCTTCGCCTGCCCGCATCTCTTCTCTGGGGCTCGTTCCTTTGCCCCTTCCACCCTTTGCACAAAGATCACTTTCTCAGGGAGACTTCTCCTGACATCTTGAAAACTGACCACCAAAAAAAAAAAAAAAAAAAAGAAAAGAAAAGAAAACTGACCACCCCCCACCAACCCTAAAACCTCTTGTCCATGCAGTACACGTGTCACCCTCTGAATACTATGTATTTCATTTATTTAGGAAATACATCTCAGCATCTGCTGGGCACCACATGCCAGCCCCTGTTTTATTCGTTACCGTCCACCTCTCCCCTAGACTGTCAGTGCCACAAGGCAGGGATTTTTTATGTTTGGTTTATTGCTGTGTACCCAGCACCTGGGCTAGTGCCTGGGACGTAATAGCTGCTCAATAAATGTTTGTTGGATGATTGAATGAACTGAATGAAAGGTGTACTATCAGCTAAAATGGCCCTGTTTTGCCATCCCTCTGTTGACTCTGGCTGTGGTGAGCTGGGAGGAAGGCTGCAGAGATCCTGGGGCTCTGTGGGGGCCTGAGCCTCTTCCTCCATTTCCCTTGGCTTCCTTTGCAGGGTCCGCCTGGCATGAGGGGCTCCCCGGGTCCTCCAGGCCCTATTGTAAGTATCCATGGTTTCCTGGTCCACTTGAGAAGCTCTTGAAAGGGTCCTGATGCCCAGACACCATTCTTCTGTCTTGTATCCAGGCAGCTGGGCAGGGCAGAAGGAGGGAAATTCTACTGCCCACTCCTTTCCCTCTTCAGAGCATCGGTGGGGACTGTGGACTCCCACCACCCGAGCCCCTGGAACTGGCCTGCTCCATCCTGCTCTGCCTATGGTCCTGCTTAGGGGGAGGCCCTCAAGGGCACACGCTTGTCTCCCTGTCCCCATCCCTACACTGTCCTACACAATGGTCCCACGCTCCCCAGCGGGAGGGCCTAGACTTCTGGCTTGTGGTCTTGGCTGCCAGGAAAGAGTGTGGCAACCTGACCAGATTCCTTCATGCCTCCACGCCACCAGTCGCTACAGGGGCTAGGGGCTAACACAGAACTGCCCCATGTTGCTCTGTAGGGCCATCTCTAGGGCAGGTCTACAGAGGCCAGACCAGGGATGTCTCCCCTGGAGTCCTCCATGGAGTTGCTATGGCAGGAAAATAGAAGTGATCAGGGAAGACGGAAAGAACCAAAAATGCTTTCTTTGGAGAACAAGTGGCTGGTGGCCAGTCACCTTAGAAGCAGGGAGCCACCCAGCTGGGGGCATCTGGAGGTCAGGTTGCTGGCGTGATGGGCTTGCACCCCAGCAAGGGTGTTGTCCAGCTGGACTCGAGAGAACTTGGCAAGGGCCCTTTGACTCTGGGGGCTATTTCTTATCTCTGCTGATGGCAGAGCCATTCTTACTGGAGCCAAGGGGAGGAGCGGGTGTCTTCAATGAGTCTCTTTTCCAGCCACCTTGGAAATATTCCTGTGATCTCCTCTCCCCACGACCCCCTGCCCCAGACGATGCCCAGGGTGACTGTGCTTATGAGTTGTGACCTGCCTGTCTCTCCCACCAGGGCCCTCCAGGTTTTCCTGGTGCTGTTGGCTCCCCCGGATTGCCTGTAAGAACCTAGCACTGCTCAGCCTCCCCCCACCATCGCCAGCCAGCTCTCTGTGGCTTTTGCTTGTCTCCCTTCCTGTGGAGCCCTCCCCCTCCCTCCTCCCCCTTCCCCCCTCCCCCCTCCATGTTTGTCTTTGGTCCCTGCAGGCACATAACGACACAGGTTCCCTGAGGGCCCAGCCGCTTGGACATCTTCCCAAGTCTCTGACTTCCTTCACTTCTCCCTCTGCTCCTGCTTCTTTCATCAACTCCCCACCCTCCCCCGCCCATGGTCTCCTTTCTCTCTCCCCCCCAAACCCACATCACTGCCCCCCCTCCCCCAACCCAGGCCGGGGAGCTGTTTCACCTTCTTATTTGAAGCTGGTGCCTCTAGGGGCCTCTTGATTCCTCCCTTCTCACTTCTGCCTCCTGCTTCTCCCACCTTTGCTGTTGACTAAAGATTTGCTGGAAGTAGTTCTTGGGGCCCTGCCAGGCACCTGGCACAGAGCCCGGCAGAGATGCCAAAGCTTTAGGGCTTCACATTGCAGGCTGGCACAGGTTGCTGCCCCGCTGCTCAGCAGGGCCGTCCACGGGCACCCCAGGGATCCAAAGGTAGCCCTGCTTGCACCTTTCCCATCGTCCTAGAGGAACCTCGCAGCTTCCTCCTCTTCCTCTCCTCTTCCTTGGCTCCAGGCCCCGTCTGCTGCTCCAAAGGCTGGGCGTGTGATGCCAGCCAGTCGGGTTTCTGGGTGTCGTGGGGCCCTGTCCCTCTGCGCCCGGCGCCCGGGTCTGCGCCTTCTGCCAGGTGTCGTTAATTGCTCTGCCTTCGTCATCGTCACAAGTGTGTTTAAATCATCCCCAGCCTCACTGTTGCTCCGTCCTGGGTCACGGAAACTAACCTCCTGTTTGTCGGATTTGGTGTTCCTGGGGCCTGGCTCCTCTCCTCCCAGGCCTGGTGATGGAGGCTCAGGGAGCAGGGCCCTGCCTTGTCACAGCTCCATCTGTCCCCACGTCCTCATCCTGGCCGGACCTTGTCTGTTTCTGCTTGCTTGGGTGAAGGGGCCATCTGTCCGTCTAGCCATCTGTCTTGTGTTGTGGAAAGGTTTGGGCACCGTCTCGTGAGGGCACGAGAGAGAAGGGACAGACACAGCCCCTTAATGCTGTGGCGAATCCACAAAGGTCAGCCCCCAAAGGTCAGGTGAGGGGTGGGGGCTCTGGCTTTGATGGAAAGTGATACCCCTTTCCACCCCAAAAAGTGACAGTGACTGCTCTGGAGGGAGCAGGCTGCTCTGGGGGCCTTCCCATGTCTCTCCCCTGCATCCCTAAAAGAAGGTGACTTGTGGCTGGGGGTGGGGGTGTACAGGTAAGTGTTGGGTTTCCAGTGATACATTTTGGTAGCAGAACATCACAGAGGGATACTTGTCCTGACAGCTGCCCCTTGGGGGAGCACACACGTGTCAACCCCCTAAAGATACACCCCAGCCAGTTCCCGAAGTAGGGCACATCAGTGACAGTCACCTGCCTGAGAGGTACCCTCTGAGCGTCACCTACCTGGGGAGGGGGAGCATATCTCTGTAGTTACCTGTCTTGGGGGGTATGTTCTTAGAGGTACTCCTAGGTGGGAGTCTATGCCTCTCACAGTTATCCTTCTGGGGTATACCCCACGGTCACCCTGCTGGGGACCCTGGAGTGGAGGCATCAGCAATGCCCAGCCCTGCTGGCCTGGGGATGGAAGGCTGCAGGACAGGGAAGAGGAGTTGGGGGCTGGGTGGGGACTGCCCTCCCTGGCAGGTCCTCATGATTTTTCTCTCCAAGGGTCTTCAAGGGGAGCGAGGCCTCAGGGGCCCGACAGGAGAGAAGGGAGAACCGGTAAGCAGGCACTGGCCGCTGGGGAAGGAGATGGTGAGCAGCCCTGGGGAGGCAAAGGTGGGCCCTCAGGGATAGTTGCCGAGTGGACGATGGGAGGCCGACTCCTGAAACTGTCTGCCCTGAACCCTCGGATTGGGGGTCTTCACACCCCATCAGGATCAAAGGAGGCTGAACTCCAAGTGCCCTGACTCCCTGGAAGGGGCAAACAGCCCCCCTTCCTGGCTTCCAGCAGCTTCCTGGGGGCTCCTCCCTCCATCCTCCTCCTGTAGCATTCAGTTGGCCCTTCCACGCCCCACTTTCCCACTCCCCTTCTCATCCTCCCTGCTCTGGGCCTTTTCTCTGGCTCAGCTCCCAGGGTTCTGGCCGGGCTGGCCCTGTCACCTAGCCCCAGGCTCTTGGTGGCGGTTTCAGGCAAAGGAACCTGGGCCTCTGGGGGCGTGCTGGCCCAGGGTGGTGGCTGCCCTGGAATGGGCATCCTGGCTATGGCTACTCTATTTGCCCTTGGTGGGGTAGACAGAAATGTTGAGGGGCTGGTCCATAATGTCAACCTTTCTTTGTAGGGTCCTCCAGGGCAACCTGGCTACCCAGGTGCCATGGGCCCCCCAGGACTGCCCGTGAGTATGGGGATGCTGGCGTGGCTTAGCAGAGCCTCGGGGTGGTGGTCGGGGTGGGAGCAGGCTGATGCATCTCCCCAGCAGGATCCCTCCCGCCTAAGCATTTTGGCCTGTGCCTCTGCCAGGCTGTCAGTGCAGGGCTCCCCAAAGCCCCTGTGACAGAGCAGCTTGGCCCTGCCACCCCACTTGGGCACTGCAAACTGAGGTGCCAGGCTCTCAGAGCGCCCAGCTCCCAGCCTGGGACCTGCCTCCTGGGGGGAGGGGCAGGAGAGCAGGGGAGACCACCAGAAGCCTACCCTGGGCAGGTGCCTGCTAGGTGGACATGTCCCCGCTTTCCATGGCGCCCCCCTCCCCCAGCCCTCGTCCTCGTCCTCGGTGCCGGTGCCAGCGTGTGCCAGCTGCAGTCTCCACCCCTCGCATTAGCACCGTGACGGTGGGCCACGGGGCTAATTCGGCTCTCTCTCTGCTCACTTGTCAGGGCATCAAGGGGGAACGGGGCTACATCGGGCCCCCGGGAGAGAAGGGAGAATCGGTGAGTCTAAGCCGGGGCTCTGGGGCTCCGCAGGGTCAGGTGGCTCCCTGCCCCACCTCCACCGCCACCACTAATGCCGTCAGAGACTTTCCCAGCAGTGGTGGAGGGAGAGATGTGACCCCAGCTTCCCTGCCCCCTGGGTCGCTCCAGCTGGGCGCACACGCAGGCAGCAGGCAGCAGGCAGTGGAGGCTGGTTGCCCAGAGGAGGCTGAGGGGAGGCCAGAAAGAGGATCCCAGGAGGTTTTGTGGAAATGGGCTAGCAGAGGCTGCCAGGGGGCAGGGGGCCTGGAGTCGGCCCTCAGGAGATCCTCCTCCTCCCCTGCAAAGGTGGGCGGGCAGGCCGGCAGGCAGGGCAGGCCTTGGGAGGGCCAGACCTGGGACCCCAGACCCAGAGTGGAACCTGGCCTGATGCCACAAGCCCAGAGCCACCCTTCCAGGCTGGGTGAGTGCAGGAGCAAGGGCTGTTATCAGGTGGGGACATCACATCAGTGAGGTTATCCCTGAGGCTCAGGAAGGGACGTGGCTCACCCAGCATGCTGCAGCTAGTTAGTGAGTGAGTTAGGGCAGAGCCTGGACTTGACCCCAAGTCCATCTGTGACCACCCTGCCCAACTTTAGTCTTGCCTTCCCTCCACATGTCAGTGAGGCTTGGGTGGGATATAGCAGACCTGATGTGCATTTACTCAATAACAGACATTCTTCAAGGGCCTTCTGGGGCTGGGCTATTCTGAGGGTGCCACAATGCATAAAACAGGCACTTGTGCCCCTTGACTTCATGGGGCTCACATTCCAGTGAGCGAGGCAGATAACAGATGAATAAGCCAATGCATATAAATGATGAGAAAGCAATGGAGGAAAGAGAGCAGGGTCAGGGACTGGCTGAAGTACAGGGTGCTATTAGAGGATCGGTAGCCCTCTCTGGGGAGGTGCTGTTTGAGCTGAGCCCAGAATAGAGTGAGGGGTGGGGGAGGCACATAGCTATCTGTCCTGGGGAATCCCACAGGGGGAAGAGATTGAAGCCATCTAATCCCTTGGTAAGGTTTTAAGAACTCCAGAAAGGGTGGGGGAAGGGTAGGCATTCTAGGGAGAAGGGACAGCTGTGCAAAGGCCCAGGGGTATGAATGCATAGAGTATATTCAGAGAACAGCAGTCTGACCAAGTGAGGCAGAAAAGACAGGGAGAGGGAAGTGAAGCAGGGAAAGGTGGTTGGTATCAGGTCATAGGAGGCCTCAAAACCCAGCACAGGTAGAAAGTGTATTTACTTTATTCAGTCAGACAGAGGGGAGCCTCTGTCTCTGTCCCCCCCCCCACAATCTGTTCCCCCACCCCATCCCCTGACCTCCCACCTCCCCCAGTCAGAATGCCTGATTCTGCTCTTCGTCTGCCCAGGGCCCACCAGGATCTGAAGGTCTCCCAGGTCCCGCAGGCCCAGCGGTGAGTGAAGGAGGAGACAGGGGACTGTGGACATGGGGACTCCTGGTCCTGGTCCAGCCCTGGGGTCGAAGGGAAGAAAGACTGTGTTCCAGCTGCATTGTTTTCTGTGGTGACAGGGTCCCCGAGGAGAGCGAGGACCCCAAGGGAACTCAGGAGAGAAGGGTGACCAGGTGAGTGACCGCAGGATGTAGCTGGCTGTCCTGACAGTGGGGGAGGGCCGGGGGGTGGGCACAGAGGAAGGGCTGGGTCCTCTCCCTGGTGGCCCCCCTCACGTGTGGAGGGGTAACCAGGTCTAGCCTCCAGCCCTCACCCGTCCTTGAGTTGTAACCTCCCACCTCGTGACTAGTGTTTCACCAGCTGGTCATCTTGGGCGGAGCGGAGGGGCTAGGCCCCAGGGCTCAAGGCAGCCTCTTCACCCTGTCACTCTTTCCATCTGGGCAGCCAGGAGGGAGAGAGTGGGCGGCGTGGCAAACTGTCCCTTGCTTCTTCCCCCTAGGGATTTCAAGGCCAGCCAGGCTTTCCCGGCCCACCGGTGAGTGAGAACACAAAGCCAGCTCTGTCTGATGTGATCCTATTTGGGAGGGGCAGGGCTGACCAGGCCAGGCTGGACGGAGATGGGCCTGGGGAGGGAAGAGGCATGGGAGGAACGGCCTGGGTGGCCAGGCCTGATTCCAGGAGCCAGGACCTGGAGGGCAGAGCCTCCTGGGTGGGCCCTGGTGCAGCAGGCCAGCCAGCAGAAATGCTCCTAGGTGGTGTTTCTAGGAAGTCAAAATGCTTCACTTTAACTGCAGTGAAGCTGACCTGGAGGAAGAAGGACGGGGAGCTGTCCCTCCAGCCCCACTCTCATTCTCATCCGCTCCTTTGTTGATATAGGGTCCCCCTGGATTCCCAGGCAAGGCTGGAGCGCCTGGCCCACCCGGCCCCCAAGCAGAGAAGGTGAGCAGGACCCCAAGTCCTCCACGGGCACAGATCTGAGCCATGCAGCAACCATGCCCCATCCCACACACTATCAGGCCTTTGGAAATTCAAGGACTGACTCTCGGTTATGTCTACTACAGGGCAACAGACCAGTGGCCCTAGGATGGCAGCTGAGCCCAGGATGCCTGCTGGGAGCACGGGCTGGGGAGGACGCAGGGGGGTGCAGGGGGGCGTGTGAGAGGAGGTGACTAGAGCACAGTGGGCTGGCTTTGTCTCCAGGGCAAGGAGGAGGAGCTGCAGGGAGTAGGGAAGCACATCCAGACTGCAAACCCAAACCCCCTAAGCCCCTAAGCCCTGAAGCCAGAGCAGCTCTGGCCATTCACCTTCCAGGTCTGACAACAACAGGCATAGAACCTGCTCAGATTGTCTCCAAGGGCCCAGAGAGGGCAGGAATGGCCCGTGAGCTGGTGACAAGGGTCAGGCAGCCTGGGGAGCCCCCACACTAGCTGCCACTGGGTTTGACTTGCTCATTTGGAGACTAGCTCTGCCTTGGTCTGAGGGCTGACATTCCTGTCTCTGCCCAGCCTCTGGGCTCCCCAGATGTGATGCCTGGGTAGTATAATGAGGCCCGAAATGGACTTCTAAGCTTGGGGTGGGGGGCTCATGACCCAAGGGGAGAGGCTGCAACCACGGGTGGAGCCTCTTTCGTCGGAAAACACTCATAGCATAGCTGTCAGAGCTAGAAGAGACTTGCAAAAGGGCCACCCTGGTCTAACTTCTCACTGTCCTGGTGAGGCCATGAGGCCCAGAGAGGCTGGGTGTGCCTCCCTGCCTCCCCAGAGCTTGCACCTATCAGTCATGGTGGAGGTGGTGGTGGCTCTTTGTGGCGGACCCGGGTGGCAGCCCCGTCCAGAGCCTTCCGGGCTGGCTCCGTGCCCCAGTCCTGCGTGCTCTCCTTAGGCTGCTCACTGCAGAGAATCCCAAACCCCTGGCCAGGGGTTCCCCACTCCACGCCCCATGGGACTGACATTTTCTGAGGCTGTGCTGACCCCTCCTGGTAGCTGGTGGCATTGCAATGCCACCGGGGACTCTCCTCCCCACCCCCCATGGAGGGGGTCTCTAGCTGGATCATTTCTCTTTGGCGAATCCTCAGCCACTGCACCGGAGCAGCCACTCCCTTTCCACTAGGCTACGCGGCAGCCCTCCACACCAAGCTGCCCCCCTCCCTTCTCCAGTAAACATTCTAGTTCACACGTTGATTCTCATCATTTCCCTGCTTTGAACAGTCGGTGGCTCCCCAGTACCTGGAGCAGTGGTTCCCAGACTTTATTTTGAAGTCCCCGGGCCCTTTCATCACACAGGCGCTCACGTGAACCTTCAATGTATAAAACAGACACGAGTGGAGCCGCTCTGGCTAAGGCAGGGGCAAGGGGTTTGGGTCCACCCTCTGGGGTCCCACTTCGTGCACCCATCTCTGACGCTCCTCCAGGAACATCCAGGGCTCTGAGAAGTACAGTTTGAAAAGCACTTGTCTGTTAGATAGAGTCTAGCACAGTGTTCAGGGCATTTAGGCCCTACCTTTCTCCGGCCTTACTTCTCACCCCATCCCTCACATGGGCCCCCCAGGCAAATGACCACTTCCAAATCTGTATCCTTCTCTGAAGTTCCCTCTGGCTTGCCCTTTTGTCCTTCCCCAACTTGTCGAAATCCCAGCTATGCTTCAGAGTCTAGTGTCTGGTGATGCTTCTGTGATACTTTCCCTGAGCCCTGGCCGGAGTGAGCCGCTCCCTCTTCTGAGAGTGACTGTGAGCTTCTTGAGGACAGGGGCCACCCTTTTTTCATCTGGAAGGATCAGAGGCTATATAGTGCTTGGCACAATGTTGGGACCGACGTGAACTGAATGTATGCCTTTAGTTGAGCACCCATTGAGTCCCTGAATCAAACCCGAAGAAGATGCTAGCTCTGTCCGTTCCTCGTGGAACAGTGTGGGAAGGGGGCTGCTTTGCAGATGAAGACAGATCCTCCTGGGGAGTGCTGTGGAGTATATCCAGTTAGGCCAGAACAGAAGTGGGGCTGGAAACCAGCTGCCCTGATTTCCAGTAATCATCAGAACCCAGTGCCCAGTGCCTTGTCCCAATGCCCAGCACCCAGCGGAACGAGGCCCTGCTGACTTTGTTGTGGGGTGGGCTTCTTTCCAGGGCAGTGAAGGGATTCGAGGCCCACCAGGCATGCCTGGTCCCCCTGGGCCACCAGGATCTCCTGGGATTCAGGTGAGCGTGTGAGCTGTGTGCATGTGTGCATAGGGGTGCATGTGCGTGCTTAGTTGGAGGGGGAGTTGGGTGAGGGGTGGATAGGGTGAAAGGGCTTGGTCAGGCCTCTTGCCACCTAGGGCTCCAGCACAAGTATGTGATATGCCTTCTTCCTCCTTCTAGGGCCCTGCTGGCCTGGATGGTCTGGATGGGAAGGACGGCAAGCCTGGCTTGAGGGTGAGATGATAGGTACCCCTTTCCTTCTTCCTCTTCCAAGAGCCAAAGTCAACAGAACCCAGATGAGCTGCCTTCCTTCCATCTGCTTCTCACCCCACTGCTCTGATGGCACCAGAGCCCCTGGGTTCTTCAGTTCTCCTGGTGACCTTAACCAGGTTGGATGAGCTGGGTCTCACCAAAGGCAGACAGCCAAGGGAGTGGATTGACATCCAGAAGCCCAGGCAGCTAAAGATACTAGGCTGGGTGTCAGGAAGAGTAGGGTGCAGATACGGAAAGACTGGAGTCACCCTGGCTCCTTGGATCTGGTTTTGCTGGGGCATCTGAAAGGGATGGGGAGTTGCAAAGGGCAGAGCATCAAGATCTACACCATCGGGTCCCCAAAGAAGGAAAATTGGGGTTCTGGAGAGAACTGAGATTCACTGAGGGTCCACAGCCAGTCAGAGGCTGATCCGGGCTCAAGATTCTTCCCTCCGCCTCCTGTGACATTCCCTCTATCCTGGGGGTGGAGGTGGGGGCTGGAGAGAAGGAAGGCAGTGGTGAATGAGTAGGCATCCTGTCTTTTCTCTAGGGGGACCCTGGTCCCGCTGGCCCCCCCGGACTCATGGGACCCCCGGTAAGTTGAGCTGCAAGGAGGAGCTGGTAAGTCCCAAAGCTGAGCAGGTGTGAGCTCTCCTTGGTGGGTGGGGCAGCTCAAATCCAGATCCTCTGAGGACCATGTTAGGATTTTGGAGGGGTCTGATTTGTTCAACCCGAGGAAGGAGGCAAGGGAAGTGGCCTCTGCTTGAGGCGAGGGCCATAGCAGCTTCCCACTTTTTCTTCCAGGGCTTCAAGGGAAAAACAGGACACCCTGGCCTCCCAGGACCAAAGGTGAGGGCCTGGTGACTTCTGCCGAGCAGGTGTTCTCAGCTCTCCTCAAGGCCTGACCCCAGGCAGATATGGGGGTCATGCTCCTTGCAGGAGTGCCCGTGCCACTGAGCCTTGGGTGAGATGCCATCCCAGCGTCCGAGCCTCCTGAGACCACAGTGCCAGCAGATTGGGTCAGGCCTCACCGTCCACCGGCCTGAGGGCATCGGGGGTGCTGCTGGCTGGAGGCGGGGCAGGGAGTAGGACTCCTCGGATGTGGGGTCAACATGAGGCCAGAGGAGACCAGCAGAGGTCTGTGGAGCTCCAGCTGGCCCTCTCTCTTCCAGGGAGACTGTGGGAAACCGGGTCCCCCAGGCAGCAGTGGTCGGCCCGGAGCAGAGGTAAGGGCTGAGTTGAGCACAAGCTGACTGTGGGCTCTGCCGAGGCCTGGACGCAGCCACTCCCCTCCCACTCACTGGCCAATGCTGCTTCTCTCCTAGGGCTTTCTGGGGGAGGTTTGCCCCACACTGCACACCTTCACCTTCTTCCTCCTCACCTCTTCCCTCCTGCAACTGCAGGCTGTTGGGTCACTCGTGTAAAACAGGGCCTGGAAAAAAAAAAACAGGGCCTGGCCCTCTCAGGCTGGGGGCTCAGGTCTGTCTCTCCAACAATACTCAGGGACCAAGGTGGGCCCTGGAAAGTATGGGCCTGGGGCCTGGGACCCAGCTCAGCGTCTCTGTTGGCGGTCCGCTTGCTCTGTTCAGCTTTGTCCTACCTAAGATCCCCATGTGTTTAAGTCTGCTTCCCTGTCGCTTTTTTTTCCTGGTTCCTACAGGGTGAGCCTGGTGCCATGGGACCTCAGGGAAGACCTGGCCCCCCAGGCCACATTGTGAGTTAAAGCGTCCTTGCCTCCGCCTTTATGAGAGTTAGGATTCTATTGGGGCTGGGGCGGGCGAGCCAGTGATGGCCTGAAAGCACTGGCCCCAGGAGCAGCCGGTAGCGCAGTAAGGGGCTTCGGACCCACCTAATCCAGTGGTGCCCAGGCTTTTTGCCATTTTATTCTTTTCTGGGCACATTTTGAGTTTACTTATCAAACAGAGATCATTCAGCTATTCAATGAGCAATAATTGAGCACCTGCTCCATGCCAGGCACAGTTCCAAGCATGGGGCTAAAGGCAGTGAGCGAGATCGACAAGGTCCCCTGATCCCAGAGCTTCCGCACTGGCATAACAAACAAACAGATTAATGCACAAGCATCAGGCAGGGATATGATGTCTCAGGGAGGGCCTGGGAGGCGCCTATAGAGGCACCTTTACTGCAGAAGTGGCATTTGAGCCAAGGCCTGAATGACAAAAGGAGCCATCTGTCTAGCAGTCTGCGGAAGAGTGTCCAGGGGGAAGGGAGGGCTGGGAGGGTGGCCACTGACGCAAAGAGCCTGAGGCAGGGAGGGGCCTGGTGGGTGGGGGGAGCCCCAAGGTCAGGGTGGCTGGAGTGGAGTTTGGGAAGGGCCTGAGTGGGAGCCGGAAAGCTGTGCTTGCAGAGGACCTAGTGCAGACCTGGGACCTTGGAGGTGTGATCAGGAGGGGAGGGGTGCAGGTGGAAGCCTGGAAGCTGAGATGTCCCGGAGGGATGGTGTGGTGGGGGTGGTCGCGGTGGTCGGTGGTTGGCACGGAGTGGTGGCCGCAGGCAGAGGGGCTGTGTTTGGAGGACTTGCTGACAACCCGCGTGGGGGAGGGCCGGGGAGCCGAGGAAGGAGAGAAGGCGGGATGTCTCCTTCTGTGTGTGCGTGTAGGCGGGCGGCCAGCTGCGTGGGTGGCGCACTTACAGAGGTAAGACAACTTGGAGAGGACAGTTATTAAGCAATAATGAGTTTCCCCGTCTGAATTTGCTCCTCAGTAACAGAGATGGCTGCCCATGGGCGCCTTTGATCAGTGTGACGGCCCCAAGCTGATGGGGTTCCTGAGCAAAGGAAACACTCGCGTTTGATTGCAGGCCTGTTGTGGCAGATGTACAGTTTCTGAGAGGCTTCTGGAAATGTTAAAAATAGTTCATGACCAAAAAGAGGAGCTCTCAGGTCCTCATCACCGTGTGTATGAGGGATCCAGAGGCCCTGGCTTGGGGACCCCGGGTCTAGCCTACTCCCCGCTCACATTATAGATGAAAGGAACTGCACGCTCTGAATTGTGAGCCCATCACAGACTCACTGGGGGCTGGGGAAAGGGGGCACAAGGTTCCCCCCTCACTTCTCTCTGTCCAGCCTCAGCCCCTGCTCTGTGCTAGTCCCAACGCTGGACAGTTCTGCCCCAGAAGTCTAGCAATGAGTAGAGTCCATGCCTCCAGAACTTTCCAACTGGGAACGTGGAGGGGCAGGCTGAGAGAGAGGTCTGCATGCCCTGGGTTTCAGAGAAGGCACAGCTCTCAGCAGGGGGCTGGCATATGAGCTGTGATTCAGAGATGGGGACTGCATTCAGGCCCCACCCCAGCCCAGCAGGGTTGAGCACCCCTGCGTGTTGAGTCCCACTGCCCTCCAGTGGCAGCAGAGTAGGGGACCAGGGAGGCCCAGTGGCTGAGGGCTGGGCTTATCTGTTTGGTCGGGGCGGGGGGTGGGGGGGGGTGGTGGTGGTGCTGGAGTTGAGCCCCTGCTACGCAGCCCCCAGCTCCTGCTCTTTACTTCTCCCACAGAACAGGAGGAAGTGGGGTGCCTCGGAAGACCACAGGCCCACATAGTTAACCTTCAGGCCTTTGCCCTCTGCCCTTGGCTCCCAGATCATCCTCTCTGTCCTGTGAGCTCAGGGACCTTCCTAGGTGTCAGCTCCAGCACAGATCTTTCGGTAGAAGCTTGAGGGCAAGAACAGAGGGAAGGAGGGTTTAGGAAGGAGGACGGAGCCACTGAGGTTTAAGGTCTATTGGTCCCTCGCTTGCTTCCTGGGGGGCCTTGTTCCCCAGGACTCTTTCCAGCCCACTGAGTTCATCTATCTTTAGGGGCCGCCAGGGCCTCCAGGCCAGCCGGGTCCTGCCGGGATCTCTGCAATGGTGAGTGACATGTTCCCCGCACCCCTCCTTCCTGGGAGTCAAGCTGGGGGTCCTCGCACAGAGGGGAGTGGGGAGAACAGTTTGTGTCTACCCCCCTCCTTCCTGGCTTCAGCCTCTCCTGCCTCCTGGGTCTCCCCAAGTGGCACATGGTAAATGCCTTTGAAGGGGGCCAGAGGCCATCACGGGGCCCTGTGTCAGGTTCAAGCAGCACTCCCCTGCCCTGGAGGGCCTGAGGGTTGGGGGCATGGTCCCAGGCACATAATGATACCTGCCTCTGCTGTGTGGGGTTCACTGCTGCCTCTCCCATCCCCTTCACCACCCACCTCCTTTCTCTTCAGGGCCTAAAAGGAGATCGGGGAGCCACTGGAGAAAGGGGCCTTCTAGGGCTTCCAGGCCAGCCTGGCCCCCCTGGACACCCTGGCCCCCCGGTAAGACCCCACATCTTACTGCACAGCCCCAAGGTTAAAGGGCCAGTTGGCTTGGTCACTGGACCACAGCGCTGCTTGTCCAGGGTCTCCAGGGAAAGAGAGGTTGTTAGCATGGAAGATGGCAGCACAGAGCTTGTGCCTGAGGATCACATCATATCTGGAAGAAAGGACAAGCCCTGCCAGCCAGTGCTTGCCAAGTATGCACCAGGCCACCGCTTCTGACCACACACCACTTGTGCCAATCCCTTGACCAGGTGTCAGGCAAGGGAGAGCTGGCGCCCATTCTGCCCCTGCCCCCTCCCCGTGGGAGCTTGCTAGCAACCCCCGAGAATCTAAATGCCAGGGACCAGAAATGCAGTGCCATTACCGCAGCCCTCTCGGCAACCCAAACCACTCCTGGTCTCAGTTGGCACTTAATACCAAGAGGTGTGATATATTGGTCCCTGACCGTGTGCTGAACGGTGACCTAAGCGCTTGACATTTTGTCATTTAATCTCTACTGCAATCCTATTTAGTAGATCTGATTGTCCCCATTTTACAGATGAGGAAACCAAAGCTCAGCAAGGTTAAGTAGGTGGTGGGGAATTGGACAGCTAGTGAGCCGAAGAGCCTGCCTGATTCCAAAACCTACGTCCTTAGCCACTCTGCAATATGCCCTCTTTCAAAAGTTCCAGACAAGTGACCAACATCAGATGGATGGATTGCCAACCAGTCTTAGGGATGAAATCTCCTGGGGAAACTGAGGCAGGAACCCAGATCTCCTGGCCCCCAGGTCAAGGTGTTCTCTTCTGGAGCTGTAACCATGACCCTGGGGCTGGTATAGGGGTGATAGTTGGCCCATCTGCCAAGAAGGTGGAATCTCACCTACACACTCTGATTCTTGCCATGGCCCCAGGGCAGGCAGGTCCCTCCAACCTTCTGGCCCTCTCTCATCTCACCAGAAGCAGGCTGGGCCCAAGATACAATCTGTCCTGTCCTGGGGAGGGAACAGGCTCAGGCTGCCTGGCCTGTCCCTGGAACCTCACTGAGGACAGAGGTTCACAATTACTGCCTCTGTTCGGCAAACATGTAACATAAACTCAGAGCTAGGGATCCTGCAAGAGCCTGGGACCTCAAGCCAGGAGCAAGGAGCATGCAGTCTGCTCTTTCTTCGTACAGCTCATTCAGGGGGCAGCTGGGGCTGTTGGCTGGGGCTCTGGGAGAGACTGGAGTAGAGGGAGGGAGGATGCCTAGGTTTCCATGGCCTGTGCCCCAAGTGTCTCAGGGTGAGGGCTGGAGAACTGTGGTCTCTTGGTGGCACAGGGCTCAGTGCAGGTGGTGGGCAGGGGGAGGCAGGTGATGCCATGCTGGGTTAGTGCCAATCATATGTCTACCGCTCTCTACTCCACAGGGTGAACCTGGGGCAGATGGTGCAGCTGGCAAAGAGGTACTGTCGTGCTGGGCTCCTCCTTTCCCTGGGGGATGCTGCTGCTTGTTCCTAGCCTGGCCCTCACCCCTCTTTGTTCACTCAGTGAACACCCCCTGAATGCACAGACTCCCTCCAGACAGATATGCAGGAGTTTGGTGGCCCTTGCTGCGTTGGGGAGGATTGGGGGCTGGGGAGAAGGATGCATGACACTTGTTCTTCCCTATTTTTTGACTGTGTACCTGGCCAAAGAAAGCTTATGGTGATGATGGTAGTGGTGGTGGTGGTGGTGGTGGTGGTGGTGGTGGTAATGGTGGTGGTGGTGGTGGTGATGGTGGTGATGAGGTGGTGGTGGTAGTAGACTCCAAACAAACATTTCCTGGGCCCCAGCTCTTAGAAGGGCTTCCAATATGCCATGGACTGGCCCTTTCACTCTGACTTCTCACTTCTTTTTGTTTGTGACAAGGGACCCAACCAATATGATCACACAAGGCCATGCCCTGGGGGACATTGTTCTCCCTTCTAGCTGTCGACCAACAGAGAGGAGGCTGGTGTCCTTCCTCACCCAGAGCCTAGCTGGATACAGTTCCAGGCCCTATGGCTGTGGAAGGTGGTCCTTTCATGGCACCTACCTCCCCGGAATGGCTTGGAGATGCTGCCCAGACTTGACCCCTGACCTTTGCTTTCCTCTAGGGACCCCCTGGAAAACAGGGACTCTATGGACCCCCTGGTCCAAAGGTGAGTGGACACTGGCTGGTTTTGAGGGGAAAAACTCATGAGTGATGAAGGCCTGTTCCAAGCTCTGACTGTAGCCATGGAGAGGAGACACAGGAAGGTCAGTAGACAGGAAGAAAATCGTGGGCAGAACTCAAAACTTGGAGCAACCTCATCTCTAAAAGCTTCTCACATGGGCCTATTTCTTAGCTATGATTGGGAGGATGGAAATCTCAAGTCCATTCATTCATTGACCAGTTGATTGATTGATTGATTCACTCAGGCTGCAAGCATCTGCTTGATCTAACGTAGATTCCAGGCCCTCTGTCCCAGCCTTGGGCAAACCGAGGTCTCTGAACAATAGCTGCTCACTTAGTCCAGTCGCACTTACGCTAGGGCATGGCAGGCTTTACAGATTAGATAGAGCACCCAACTCAGCCTGGCGAGTCAGGGAGGCAGGGCAAAGTACAGGAGCATTTTAGCCGAGCAGGAGGAGTGCACTGGGTGGAAGGAGGGGAAGGGCATTCCAGGCCAGGAGGGCTAAGATGTGTGGCCGAAGGCAAGTTCTAACCCGTGAGGCGTGGCTGCAGGTACAGGGCCAGGGAGGTGGGCCTGGAGAAGAGGTGATTGGGACCACATTGTGAATGATCTGGAATGTCTGGCCAAGGAATCAGGGTTTATCCTGAGGGCAGCCGGGAACCTTCAGAATGTCTAAGCATGAAAGCTGTCTTCTCAAGAGGGCTGCTCTGGGGGCAGTGAGGTGGGGCAACTTGTCAGGATGCTGCGGCCACAGTCAGGGGAAGTCGCCAGGGGCCAGGATGGGGGATGGAAGTGGGGGGGCTGATTGCTGAGACGTCATGAAGTAGACTGGATAGTACTTGGCAATGCTGGATGTGACTTCCTGTCTTTGTAGGGTGATCCAGGACCTTCAGGACAGAAGGGCCAGGCAGGAGAGAAGGGAAGAGCTGGCATGCCTGGTGGGCCTGGCAAGAGTGGCTCCATGGGGCCTGTTGGGCCACCAGGTCCTGCAGGAGAGAGGGGCCACCCTGGATCTCCGGGGCCTGCAGGGAGCCCAGGATTGCCCGGGGTGCCTGGCTCCATGGTAAGAGGGAAGGCCAGCAATCATGGGCACCGTGCCGCAGAGCAGGCATGCAGGGCGGAGCTGGAACCATTCTGGAAGCTCCTGTTGGCCCTCTGAGGGAAGGAGCATGACTCCCGTATCAGTGGTTCTTAATGGCGTGTGGAAGAGTGGGGAGGTTTGGGAGCCCGTTCCCCAGAAAAACGAGCTGCTCCACAAAACGTTTTGCACCATTTCCTGGGGGTTAGGACCTTGGATTAAGTATCTGTGGGAGGCTCCTAGCAGCTTTGTTCCCCTCCTTATCCTTTATCTCCGTAAAGTATTCCCAGGGGGAGAGCACCAGGCTTGGAAGTATAATTGAGGCAGGTTTTCTTCCTTTTCCTCAGGGAGACATGGTGAATTATGATGAAATCAAGAGGTTCATCAGACAAGAGATCATTAAAATGTTTGATGGTAATTGGCAGCTGGCTGGGTGGCAGTGGGTGCTGCTGGCCCTTCCCAGCTGTTTCTCCGCCCTGCCCTGGCCTCCTTTCCCTTAAAGCTCTATTCCCCTCTCCAGTCACCCCCCACCACCCCCCTCCGTTTCCAGGCATATGTTCAATTAGACGTCAGACCTACCTTATCACCTGCTCTGTTCAGAGATAAAATGATTCCCCCCGTGCTCCGCGAGCCCCCACTGGAGCAAAGGAGACAGACAAGAAAATTGAAATCAAACGAGTCCGCGTGCAGTGAGCTCTAAATAGAGGGGCGAGCGGCAACCATGAGATAGCTGGTGTGGTTTCACTTTTAAGCATTTTTCCTGTACATTTGTTCATCCAACCTTGCCATGCTAGGGCCTGGGGGAGAACATGGACCAGTCTGATGGGGCTGGCCATCTTGCTAGGGAAGCAGACCTTGAATGCCGGGCAAGGAGTCTGGACTCTATTGTGAAGCCAGTGGTGGACTAATGAGGGTGTGGGACAAGAGAGAGGCCACCGTCAGGTCTGTGCTGCTGAAGGACCACCGTGCACAGGAAGGTGGAGGCGAGGGCATGGGAGGCCACTCAGGAGATCAGCCCTGGAGTTCCTCGCTCTGACTCCCCATTGAAGAATGGCTGTTTGGACTCCAGGCTGGCAGCCTATCTGTGCCCGTCTGAGGCCCCTGGGGCACCATGTGACCTGTCCCCATCCTTCTTTACAGAGAGGATGGCTTACTACACCTCCAGGATGCAGTTCCCCATGGAGATGGCCGCAGCTCCGGGACGACCAGGGCCCCCGGGGAAGGACGGTGCCCCAGGCCGGCCAGGCGCTCCGGGATCACCCGGACTTCCTGGCCAGATTGGCAGGGAAGGACGGCAGGGCGTGCCAGGCATGAGAGGTAGCTCTGCCCCCCCAGTTCCCAAAGTGCATGGGGGACTCTTTGGGGGCAGGCATGAGCATGCATGAGGTCTATTGTGAGTCTGATTTGTGTGTGTGTGTGTGTGTGTGTGTGTGTGTGTGTGTGTGTGTGTGTTTCAACTAATCTGACCGGCTGTGTCATTTTTCTGCTAAGGAATAGGACTTATTTTATTTCCTTTGTCCCAGGATTGCCCGGTACCAAAGGTGAAAAAGGGGACATTGGTATCGGCATTGCAGGAGAAAATGGTCTCCCCGGCCCCCCAGGTAGGAAGAGCCAGAATTTGAGAGTATGAATCTTGAGCAGCTGAGATCTGTTTTGCTAATGTTCCTTCTGCAACACAATATAGTTATGGAGAACCTCAAATAACACAGGCCCATCAGCCAACATTTACAGTAATGCCAGGTGTTCGAAGGAAGGGAGTGGAAGACCCAGGGTCCATCCTCAAGTCCTAAACTAGGCTAGCGGGACACAGGGGAAGACGGTCAGATATGGTGGGGCCAGGGGATGTGAGCTCAAGTCCTGCTCCGCATCATCCTGGCTGTCTGACCTTGATGAGGTCGCTAAGTCAGGCTGTAGAGACAAAAGAGAAGTGACCAAAGCCTGCTGGCCTGGCTCTGAGACCTAGCTTCACTGCTTACCACATGGGCAATCTCTCTGAGCCTGTGTCCTCATCTACAAAATGAGATGATAGTTTCTGTCTCACAGAATTGTTGTGAAGATTCATTGACTTATGCATCAAAAGCACTCGCCTTGTGCCTGGCACATGGCAGCTCCCAATAAAACTAGCCAATGATATTGTTGTTATTGTTAAATTGTCGTGGGGATCAGATCAAGTCTTCACGTTAAACCCGTTGTAACCTGACAAATATTTATCAAATGTAAAGTATTATTTACCATGACCATGGTTTCTTCTTTTCTTGCCACCTGGGTCTCTTGACGTTCCTCCTCTGACTCTTCCCTCCCTAGGCCCTCAAGGCCCTCCAGGGTATGGCAAGATGGGTGCCACTGGACCAATGGGCCAGCAAGGCATTCCTGGCATCCCTGGGCCCCCAGGTCCCATGGGCCAGCCGGGCAAGGCTGGCCACTGTAACCCCTCTGACTGCTTTGGAGCCATGCCAATGGAGCAGCAGTACCCACCCATGAAGAACATGAAGGGGCCTTTCGGCTGAAACCACCAGCTCCGTTAGATGAAGGACTCCATTGGGAACATATGGCTGAAACTTACAGGACTCTGTGATGGGTTGTGAATGTTTTGTTTTTCTGAATTGCTATTAATATTTTTTTATCAATAAATGAACAAAACTACCTGCAACCCCACTTCCAGTGGGGGTTCTCTGGTGCTGCCACTGCCTCTCTGTCATACCCCTCTGTCATTTATTCCTAGAGCTAAAAAAAAAAAAGGGCCTTTCATGTCTGTGGTCAACCAGCAGAGCTGGGGTATGCTGCTGTATAGGATGCCCGCAGCTCAGCTCCCCTCTCTAGATGCTTCTGAGTCCTGCTTCAGTCCTCTGCGGAACTTGTGTCTTGCCCTTCTCAAAGGTGGCACACTTCTCAAAGTCAGAGAAGGGGCATCACTCAGCTTGTTCCCATAAATGAGCCAAAAGCAGGTTTGAAGACCCCGCTTATGGCTCATAAAGGCCCCTTCCTGGTTGCTTCTCTAGAGAAACTGGTGTTTGGTACCCCACCCTCCCTGGTTACTTTTTTTTTTTTAAGATTTTATTTATTTATTCATGAGAATACACAGAGAGGAGAGAGAGAGAGGCAGAGACACAGGCAGAGGGAGAAGCAGGCTCCATGCAGGGAGCCCGACCTGGGACTTGATCCTGGGGTCTCCAGGATCATGCCCTGAGCTGTAGGCGGCGCTAAACCGCTGAGCCACCGGGGCTGCCCACCCTAGTTACTTCTTGAGAGTGGCCCAGAGCCAATTCAGGCTGCACCTGGGGAAATGCCACCCAGCCCTGAGGTGTATTCACCTGCCTGGCTGCATCTCCAAGCGTGCAGTCCCTTCTTGCTGCTCCAGTAATTCTGTGATTAAAACGTCTGTGCAAACAGGAAAGATAGGCTTCAGCTCCCAGCCTAGGCAACCAGGGACTGCTTCTCCAGGAAATGAAATGGAACTTTCTGCCTGTGCCATTGCATGGCCCTGTCACCAGCTCTCCTGGACTGCAAATGGCGTCTTTTGTTAAACTTTGTTCATCTAATGTTTTTGGTGCTTTTCCTGCACATCTTAGCCTCGGCCTTCAGAAACAGTTTGCATCGGTGCAAAGGGGTCACAGGCAAGCCATGATCAGATCTAAGCTCGAAGTCGTCAAAGGCCACTGGGAATTTGGTGATCTATCTCCTGTCTCCTCCATATATAAAAAGGCCAGGAAGAAAAGGAAAAAAAAAAAAAAGTCAGCAAGTTGAATATTATGGAAACATTCCGTCTCAAGCCTCTTCCGTCTGTCCTTTTCACATCTCTTGTCCTGATGGGCTGGCTGCCCTGTGAGAAAGCAACAGGGCACATCCAGAGGGACTTCTAAAGAAAGCCTTTTTATTGGCCCCAGCTTTCTAGAAGGTTTATTCAAGTTGGATAAACTTCAAAGGGATCACAGAGCGGACTCAGAAATGCACCCAGAGTCTAGATGCTTATCCAGACTGCCTGAAGCCTTCAAACTGGCTGTCATCTCTCCAGAGCTGGCATTACTAGCACGGTTCTGAAAATCTTCTTCAGTTGGGCCCCGAGTACCAAGAGACCAGTCTACTGATGGCTTCTCAGAACCTTTGCCCTATTTTCTTCCTGCCAGGAGAAGAGGCGTACCAGTGGTCAGGGGAATGACATCAGGCAGAGGCCCAAGCACGCCCGAGTGCCTCATGTGATGCTTTTAGATCAACGGGGCGCCGGTTCTGAGTTTGTCCCTCATCAGCAATTTTCCGTTAACTCCCCTTCTAACATAAAACATTAAAAAGCAAACACATCATCTTTGCACCGAAATAGCAGCCAGTTTGCACAGTGGAGGAGGACAGATGTTAAAGCATTCCTATTGGAAGGCCAGCTTCCACTCTGGGCCCCAGTCTGCAAAGTGGTAGCTGGCAATTGGCCTCATGATAAGGAGCACATTGGCGGGAGTAGAGAGAGAAGCTAGGACCAGCTGTTGGACTGAGCGGGTTGGTTTTGAAGGCCAGAGGGGAATCTCACTATGGGGAAGCATCAAACTCCTACCCTTTGAGGGCCACCAGGGAACCAATCGGTACACAGTAAATGATGCTTTCTTCACTTTTCTTCCTGAGTCACATTTCATGCTACTCTTAGGAGAGTCTACAACAGGCTGGTTTAGGCTTTCATGATTTGAGTGCTTGTCTCCCTGGAGTTTGGAATTACTGTATTTTCTTGGACCATGAAGAACCAGATGGAAAGCTGAATTTTATAGTCTCTTCTGTTACTGTGGTCAGCAAAAAATCCATGGATTTTGCTCATAAATTCAGGAGCTGGGTAAACTGAAGAGAAAGGAAGGAGGGGCACAAACTTCAGGCAGTTTTCTCACATTCTTGCCCTGTTATTCTTTGGCCTTCATGTCTTAGCAGCAGGCTTTTATTTTTTCTATTATTTTATTTTTATTCATGAGAGACACAGATTGAGAGAGAGAGGCAGAGACACAGGCAGAGGGAGAAGCAGGCTCCATGCAGGGAGCCTGACATGGGACTCGATCCCAAGTCTTCAGGATCACGTCCTGGGCCGAAGGCAGGTAAACCGCTGAGCCACCTGGGCTGCCTGAGAGTCCAGGCTTTTAAAGGCAGCATACAGCTCATTCAGATTAGCAAAATCTAACTGGAGGAGTCCGTTTTTCTCTCACTGCTTTGTGCCAGGAACTGTCCTAGGCTCTGGAGAGTCAGAGGCAAACAAGACATATCTGGCCCCCTGCACCAACAGTGTCTACAGAGAGAGCAGGGAGTTAAACAAGCAATTACAAATAAAGTGGGATGGTGGGGCAGTAGCAGGCACCATGGGAGCGTAGGGCCGAGGGACCTAACCTCGTCTAGACACAGATCAATGGAGCCGGAGGGAATACCACGTGCCAAGGTCCAGAGGTGGTTAAGCATGGCCTGCTGAGTGACAAGGGCACGGTGCAAGGGGACACAGTGCTGCTGGTGGCTGGAATGTGGAATGCGAGCAGGGCAGACAGTGGGAGGCAAGGATTTTATACAAGGGGGTGGGGTGTTGGGTCAGGTTTGCCTGCTGGGGAGTTCACTGATGGTAAAGTGAAAAAGGGATTGGAGGATCCTTAATTTGAAAAACCCTCTGCTCTATAAGAGGGAAAAAAGGCTGCTGCATGTTTATTCTGCAGAGAAAAACCCCGGATCTGATGTCTTCTGGAATTTAAATCTTCCCCTTTGTCATCATAGTTTCCCAGGTCACCAGAATTCAACAGAATCTAGCCGCTTCCTTCACATGTGGCCTGTTAACCCCTTATAAGCCTAGTTCTTTTTGTTTTGGTCTTGGATAATTTATGGGAATAGAATATATCAATGTATTCTCTGTACGATCCCATAACGGAAGGAGTGTGTGGCCAACGTGCCACGTCTGTTATTCTCGTTTTTCTGCTGGTTCTGTGGAAAGCTGCTGCAAATCAACCTCTCATCCACAGCGTCCAACTGCAGTTTAAATTTCAGAAATGGATCTAGTTGAAATCAAAGAGAATTAATTCCACAATAATTAGGTGGTCATTGGTATTCCTTCTCAGTAAGCAATACTGGAGCTTGGAGCTGAGCCAGGATGTTTGGGGGGAATCATGTGTCCCTAGGGGAGACAGTATTTTCCATTGGATGGGCCTTCCATTACCAAGCTCTGCCTCACCTCTAAAGAATCAACCACAGGGTTTCCATGAACTCAGGGAAGTGTTCTATCCTCTAAAAAGGGCTGGAATCCAAGTTTTCCCCTTTGGCTAAAGCTGAAACAATAACAGGAACTTCCCCACCCACCTCTGTCTGCCTCAGGTAGTTGAGATTTTGGAAATCAGTTGACTGTTTTTCAGTCTCTGGAATTCCTGATCTCTGTGTTATCCAGCCTGCTCCAAAATAAACACACCTGGGCCTGCCCCAGCTCCTCAGAGGCACAGCCCTGGACATTGGCTCCGGCTAGTCTCAGTGCCTGAGAGATGACTTAGATGCCCTTGCCCCCAAAGAGTACAGACATCCAACAGAACATTCTCCTAAGAGCCCCTTTGCTAGGTAGAGGGACTAGGGGTGTGAGATCTTCACAGAAATTTAATCCTCAGCACCTAGAACAGAGCCTGGCAAGGGGTGGGAACTCAATAGGGTTAAAATATTTGTGGAATAAAATGTGCATTGCATGACCCCAGTTTGCAGTCCAGGTGTCACCTATTCTCTCTCCCAGCAAATACCCCTTGACCTTCAGCCCAGATATTAAAACTTCTTCCTCTGAGATGCTGTAATTCAATTCTACCTGTTTTTTGTTTGTTTGGACTGGGTACGGGATTACAGTGGTAAAGACAACACTACTACGTAGTTAAACTACTGAGTAGTTAAGAGAGGTGGACTTGGGTTCAAATCCTGACCTCTCCATTTATCTTTCTGCTAGTAGGGAAGTCACTTAGCCTCTGTCTGCCTCAGCTCGTCATAAATGAATAGTAAAATCTATCTCAAAGCACTCTGCTAGAAATGAAACAGCATTGTATTAAGCACTACATCAGGCACCTATTAGTTATTCAATATAGGACTACAATGATGATGACGATAATGATGATGACGATGGTGATACCTAATAACATTTATTAAATTCATGCCAGACACTATTCTAGGTACTGGGGTACAGGAGTGAATAAGAGGACAATCCTACAATATACATGTAAACTTTAAGACAATTCAAGTAGTGACAAGTACTATGAAAAAAATGAAATACTGTTTTTTTTTTAAAAAATGAAATATTGTAATATGATAGATGACTAGAATGTGGGGAAGCAATGCTACTTTAGATGTGGTGTCCAGAACCAACCCCCTCACCCGCCTCTGCCACCCAAGGAGGTGATATTTGAACCAGAACCTGGATGACAAGGAGGAGTCAGCCAGTGAAGAGCATTCCAGGAAGAGGGAAGAGCTAATCCAAAAATCTGTAGGTGGGAATGAGCTCAGTTCCAGGCGTGGAGACCAGGCCAGCATGGCTGGAGTGAATTGAGGGGGACAGCAGGGACAGGAAGTGAGGCTGGAGATACAGGCAAGGCCATGAAGGTCAGAAGGCTGAGTTTAGATTTTATTTAAGAGTTATGGGAAGGAAAGTAAACCCAGGAATGACATGACCCAATCTACATTTAAGACAAGCATTTTGGCTGCTCCATGAAGAAAATGGGAGAAAGAACAAAAGCAGGGACATTGATTGGGAGGCTACTGCAACGATCCAGGCCACACATGACAGAGTCTTGGACTACGGTGATAGCGCAAACAGGGAGAAAAGAGCAGATGTGGGTCTACTTTTGAAGTCGAGCAAATGGAGGTGGGAAAACATTTGGAGAGACAGAAGCCACACTAGAACAGTCCTAGGTTTTGGCCTGAGAGACTGGGTGAATTTTCTGGGATGAAAGAGGGGAATACATTTTGAGGAAAATAACAAAGAGAACCCTTACATGAGGCAGGCTGGAATATAGCACAGTAACAATACCAAATGCCAAGGTGAAGTTGCGTCATATGTGAAAGGTCTTGAGCGCCGGAATGAAGACTTTGGGCCTTTTTTGTAGGTGCAGATGGAGTCGTTGTAGCCACTGTCCAGTCGGCAGGTAGCATGATGAGCACAGTGATTTTGGAAAGTGCCTGGCTAGATAGATAGGCGGTCTGGAATGGATAACACCTCGTAACGCCTTATTCACTTATCGATTAAAAAAAAAAAAATACCGTGCCAGGCACTCTCCTAGGTACATGGGATATGACAAGAAAAACCACATACCTATGCCCACGTGGAAGAGCTTAACCCCTTAGTCAAATAAGCATGCAAACGAGTGCAGAGCCTGAACCACGAGCAAGCAAGTACATGACTCTACGTGGTCACTCAGTGACAGAACTGGACTGACTTTGGGGAACAGTCAAGACCTCCCCGCTGAGAACCGGGTGACCACTGACAGCAGCTCTAGGCCACCTCTGCCCCGGCCCACTGTGAACCAGGGCAAGTGGCTGCCTCTCCGGACCACAGTATCGCTGTCTTACGAAGAGAGCCCAGATGATCTAATTTTCCTCCCACTCTGGTGGCCGGGGGTTTTCCTCTCCAAAGACCACGGGTCTCACTCCAAAGCTACTAACTGGCACGTGGTGTCCTGACATTAGAGCGAGGTACTCCCGCCGTGGCCTCCCCCCTGTCCAGGAGGCCTCAGTTCGTTCCCGGTCGTCACGGCAACCGCCCGGGCCCTCCTCCGGCGGGCGGAAACTTCCCGTGACGACTGCAACCACCCGCTACCAGGCGCCCCATTTGCCAGGTTAAAACATGGCCACCGCCGCCAACACCCGACTCCAGTTTCTCGCTGAATACCCGGGCCTGAGCAGCCCCGGGGCCTACGCCAGGGCAGGAAAGGGAAGAACGGCCCCGCCTGCAAGCTGGCAGGGTTTCCGGAAACCCGCACCCCTTCCTTGGCACCCCGCCTCTCCCCAGGCACCCGACCACCGCCCTAGAGCGTCACTTCCGTCGGTCCCGGCGTCCAGGATTGACGGCGGCGGCCACCCAATCACAAGCGGGCCCACCCCCAGGCCCGGGCGGGGCAGGCTTAGGACCGGGAAGCCCCGCCCCTCGCCGACGTGTGACGTCGAGTCGCCATGGCCAGCTACCCGTACGGGCAGGTGAGTGTGCGTGGGGGGGGGCGGGGGGCGGGCGATTCCAGGTAGGGGCTTCGCCGAGTCCAGGCCCAGGCGCCGCCTCGCCTTGTCCGGGCGTTCTCCGCGCCCTTCCTACGCGGAGGCCGGCGTCGGCGAGGTCTCGCGCGCCAGGGAAGGCGAACGGCTGCTCGGTCGCGCCTGTCTCACGTCACGCAGGACTGCAGGTCTGGGAGGTCGCGTCGCGCCCCCTCTGACGTCGCGCCCGTGAGGGTTTGGGGACCTTGGATCCCACGTAATCAGGCGAGGCTCTGCCGGGGCCCCACACCTCCTCGGGGCTCCCGGGGGGCTCCCGGCGGGCTCACCAGCGCCAGCAGAACACTGAGACAACTGGTTGCGCCTGCCACGTTCGGGGCGTCGGATAAAAATACACCGCTGACGTACTGCGTGCGAAGAATCGGGAGAATCTTGATTGACCCGCTTCCGCGGGTCCCCCGAGTGACCTTGCTCGTTTAGGCTGACCCCTCCGTTTCATGCATGGGAACAGTGAAACCCAGAGAAGACGCAGAACTTACCCGAGGCCCCCGGGCGGGCAGCGGAACCCGGAAGCTGTCGGCACAGGCCTCTTACCCCTCCCCAGCCCATTTCGATCCAGCCAAGAGCACCACAGCCAGGGGACTCTGTGACCAGAATCCTCTGTTGGATGACGGATCGGTAGAGTGGTTGACTTCAGCCTGGAGTCAGCAGGTTCACCCCTTGGCCCCACCTCTTAAATAGTTACGAGCCATTAAGCAAGGTATTTTGCTTCTGTGAGCCTGTTTCCCCGTCCATAAAATAGGGCCCAATAAATAGGGTCTACTTGAGAGAGCTGTCATGAATAGCAAGCTGTCATGCTTGTAAAGCATTTGGTACTTCTAAGAGTCTAACAGTATTTTAGTATTTGGATTTTTTTTTTTCTAAGACTCCTAGGTCAGTGCCAGGAGGGTCCTCAAAATACTCCCTTTATTTTAAGAAACTGAAGCCCAGGGATCCCTGGGTGGCGCAGCAGTTTGGCGCCTGCCTTTGGCCCAGGGCGCGATCCTGGAGACCCGGGATCGAGTCCCACGTCGGGCTCCCGGTGCATGGCGCCTGCTTCTCCCTCTGCCTGTGTCTCTGCCTCTCTCTCTCTCTCTCTGTATGACTATCGTAAATAAATAAAAAAAAAATTTAAAAAACTTTAAAGAAACTGAAGCCCAGAGAGGCTCCTGAGTTGCCCAAGATCATACTAATTTAGGAGGTAAAACCCATGCAGGGGGGACGCCTGGGTGGCTCAGTGATTGAGCGTCTGTCTGCCTTTGGCTCAGGGTGTGATCCTGGAGACCTGGGATTGAGTCCCAGGTTGGGCTCCCTGCATGGGGCCTGCTTCTCCCTCTGCCTGTGTCTCTGCCTCTCTCTCTCTCTCTCTCTGTATGACAATCGTAAATAAATAAAAAAAAAATTAAAAAAAAATTTAAAGAAACTGAAGCCCAGAGAGGCTCCTGAGTTGCCCAAGATCATACTAATTTAGGAGGTAAAACCCATGCAGGGGGGGCGCCTGGGTGGCTCAGTGGTTGAGCGTCTGTCTGCCTTTGGCTCAGGGTGTGATCCTGGAGACCTGGGATTGAGTCCCAGGTCGGGCTCCCTGCATGGGGCCTGCTTCTCCCTCTGCCTGTGTCTCTGCCTCTCTGTCTGTGTCTCTCATGAATAAATAAATAAAATATTTAAAAACCCATGCAGGGAAAATTGGAAAATAAAATTATATGGGATATTAGCGATCAACTGAGTATAGTCCCATGCCAAAAGAGAGATGAGGGAGTACAGCCCTGTATGGATGGCTTTTGTACACAGTATTTGAACCTTTTTAATCTCAGTGATGAAGGTCCTGTAAGCATGCTAGCAGAGATTATTGTCCCAAGGTTATTGCTGAGGAAGGAGCCCAAAGAGGTTAAGTGGCTTGCTCCTTTTCGTTGCATTTTTAGCAGAGGTAGAAAAAAAAGCTGATGTTAAGAGGAATTATAATCTAGCAGGGCTTCCAAAGCTCCATTCCATTGGTTGGGTCTTACGAAATGTTAACTGGTATTGCTAATAGAGGAGGATTCTGTGGTTAAATAAGTTTGGGAGATACTCCATGAAATACAGCCGAATAAGTTTGTTCAACACGGGGCATCTCAGAATTCTTAATTTGTCAATATGCTTTTGTAAATCTGCCATTGAGGGATAGAATATGCAGTATTTTTAAGCTTATCTAACCGTGGAACTACCTCCCACTCCCAACTCCCCTTTTTAAAAAATTTCTGGTAGTTTTTTGGTACAGCTACTATCTTGGGGGAACACAGTTTGGGAAAACATTGCTATGGTGCATTGTTTTTTAGAGGATGGTCTGTGTCAGAATCACCAGGAAGTTTGTTTAGAAAGCACACCTTTGGGGATACCTGGGTGACACAGTCAACTGAGCATCTGACCTGGTTTCAGCTCAGGTCATGATCTCAGGGTTGTGAGACTGAGCCCTGCATCAGGTTCTGCACTCTGCACAGAGACTGCTTGGGATTCTCTCTCCCTTCCCCTCTGTACCTGCCTGCTATGCTCTCTCCTTTCTCTCTCTCTCTCTTTCTCTTTCTCTCAAATAAAATAAAATAAAAAGGCACACTTTTGGGTTCTACCTCAGACCTATTCCATACCCAGGAAGGGCCCAGGAATCTACATCAATAAGTTTCTGGAGGTATTTTGTAAGCATCTTAGAGGCAGTAACATGGAAATTAAGAGCCTAAGCTTCCAGGTTGGATACAACTGGGCTAGAATCCTAATTCTAGCACTTAATAGTTATATGCCCTTGGACAAACCATCTAAGGGCTCTGACCCTCAGTTTGCTCACCTTTAAGAAGGGAGGAATAATACTTCATAGAGCTGAAATGAAGACAAACTGTGATAAAGCTTGCAGTGAGCTTGGCACTGTGCTGATACCAAGTGTGTGCCAGTGCCTGGTGATGGCTCTTGCTGCTGGGATCACTGTTAGGCCACATGGCCTGGGCTTCTGCTCAGAGTGAAATTCTGAAAAAGAGCACGGAGAGAACAGTGTCTAGAATAGAAGAAATGCTTTTATCCCCCCATCATACCCTGTCCACCTGTCCAACTCCTGGTCCAAGGTATTCCAAGAAAATACCCGGTGGTTTTAAAGCATACAAAGGCTTAGTGCCACCTCCCCTCTGCCCAGAACATTGCAGGATTCCAATAAACTCTAATCTGCTGCCTCCAGCCCTGGGGCCCTTGAGCATGGACTGGGTGTTGGAGTAGTGAAACTCAATTACCCTTTGGTCCTGGGTGGTGGGGGCAGTTTGATGGGTTTCAGTGATTGAGAGTTTGGTCTCTGAGGCTGAGAGAGTTGGCTTCACATTCCTGCTCTGTCATTTCCTGGCAGAAATTTCTTGCCAAAGTCCAAGGCTCAGTTTCCCCTTCTTTAAAATGGGATCATAAGAGTACCTACCTCAAGAGTTATTAAAGGAGGTAATCCGTGTAAAGTGTTTGGCACGGCATTTGGCATGTAGTAAATACTCCAAGGAAAGAGCAATACAAATAGATGAATTGTGGAATCAGTGTGATAAGCATTAAATGGGAGTGAGTGTAAGGTACTAGAATGGCACAGGAGGGATGCCTAACTAAGTCTGGGTGGGAGGAAGTCTTCTTAAAGGAGGTGACATTGAAGCCAAAAGCTGAATCACCGGTATGTGTTAGCTGAGTCAAGAAAGTAGAGGGAATAGCATGCACAAAGGTCAGCAGATGAGAGTCCAGTATTTGGGAGGAATTTCAAGAGATCAATATACCGTGAAGAAGGGGAAAGGACTAAGAAATGGGACCAGCAAGCTAAGCAAGGACTAGATCCTCAAGGACTTTGCACGCCTTTTGAGGGAGGCTGGACTTCATCCTGATTAATGAGGGAGCCGTAGAGGAGTCTTCTGTCATTTGTGCTTCGGAGCTGGTACCTTGGGGCCACTGTGAGACTGGACTGAAACAGGAGACACTTGAGGCAGGGAGACTGGTTTCAAAGCTGTTGAAGTACCCCCTTGGTTAGGGAGAACGTCGGGCTGGTAAAGAGAAGCATTTGGGAGGTAGGATTGGGAAAACTTGCTCCCTAATTGGGCTGATGGAGGGGACGAAAGAGGAGGTCCCAGGAGGGCACTAGGGCTTCAGGTCTGGGGGACTGAGATGAGGACAGAGGGGAGGGGTAGGTTTGGAGGGAAGGTCCAGGAGGTTGTTGGATACGTGGGTCTACAGCCCGGGAGAGATGAAGCTGGACAGAACGTGTTTGGAGTGTCAGCACAGGGCCGTAATTGAAGTCTTGGGAGAGCTCTTGGCCCTCTGTTCATTTGCTGCAGGTTTCTGGCCTTTAAATATTTTAGGAGGCTCTGCTGGTGAATGCCCAAACCACTCCTGTCATCTTGATTGTTTAACCCCTTAATATGTGCTTTAGCCTCCTCTGGCCGACACTTATGGGGCAGCCCCAGAACACAGGCCTCTTTTTGCAAGACAGCTTACTCCCTTCCCCATCAGGACTCCGCATGGACCAACCTTTGATGTCTCTGAACTTCACGAGCGTTTTGGGATGAACCCTCAGAGCCAAAGGAAGATATAGAACTTCCTGAGTGGGTTATCTAGGAGAAGGTGAGCTCCCCACCACTTGCAGGAATGCAAACAGATCCAAAATGATGCTGCATCATCTCCCTAGAGGTTGGACTGGAGGCTTTTTGAGATCTCTTATAGTACCATGCCTCTTAAATCAGGTCTAGGTGCTGGGGTGAAAAAAGAGTAAGATTCTTCTGAGTCTCCCTGATTTCCGGGCTTGAAGCGTCTTCCAGCCCTTCCCCCTTTGGCCTTGTCCACTGTAGGAATCCATCATATTGAGGACAATCCCTGTTCAGTCACAATTGAGAGAACAACAGAAGGTAGTAGGTAGAGGCCCTGTTTTGAATCCCAACTCACCAGTTCTAGCTGCGTCATCACAGGCACGCTAGTAAACCCTGTACCTTAATTTTCTCATGAGTAACATGGGAGTAGTAGCACTTCCTTCGCAGGACTCAGTTCAGGGGGAGCCAGCTGAACTGCAAGCACCTTGCAGAGCCTCAGGAAAATGTTAATTGCCCCTTCCCCCTCCGGCCCCAGTATATCAAATATAGTTTATGTGCAATCAGTAAAGACCTAAGGAGGGGCGCCTGGTTGGCCCAGTCAGCGGAGCATGTGGAGCATGTGACTCTTGATCATGGGGTTGAATCCGAGACCCATGTTGGGTGTAGAGATTACTTGAGAATAAAATCTTGAGGGCAAAAAAAGACCTAGGGATAGTTTTCTGTGTTGCTCCAGAACCATGATTGCTGCACTCTTCCTGCCTGTCTTCCTTCCCCCCTCTCTCCCTCCCTCAATCTTGTGTTGATCAACACGAAATGCTCTTGGGAAAAATCTCAGAAGGGTTGGCAGCGTGGAGTAGCATAAAAGAACAGGGAGTCAGGGACTCCAGTTTTTGTGTCTGGTTGAGACGTTCACGAACAACTCAGTGACCCTGGGAACCATCGTCCCCAGACTTCCTCCCCGGTCTGGGTTCTGCCTCAGTTGGTGGCTCTGCTTCATCTGTGCATGTTGGATACCTGAGTCATTCTGAATGCTTCCCTTTCCTCCCCCCTCCATCTTTTTCCTAATCGAATTAGCTATCAAGTCATGTCTAGCCTATCTCTGAAATAGCTTCAGAATCCATCCTGCCCTCTCCATGTCTAAGTCCGCTGTCTGGTTCAAGCCCTGCCTGCCTAGCACCTGGGCTGCTGCCTCCCCCGCTAGCTCATCCTCCGCCCCGCTGCTGGTTAATTCTCTAAACAGGGCTCTGATCACGTTCCTCCTCTATTGGGAACCCTTCTATGGCGCTCTGTTTCCTCAGGCATAAAGCCCAAACTCTTCAGAGCGGTATTCATCTGTTCAAATATTTATGGAGGCTTGCAGGTGCCAGGCACTGTGCTGGAGCCTGGGTGCCCTGATGAATGGGGCCCAGTGTCTGGCCTTGGGGTGCCCACTGTTGCACGGAGGAGACACAGACAGATAGAAGGTCCTCTAAGACACTGGTAACTCACCCTACTGACCGAGATGCGGCAGGAGGGGAGCTTGGTCAAGGCGTGTGGAAAGAGCCTGCCTTTCTGAGTTCAACTTGCATTCCTGCCCCCACCCTTGGTTTTCAGCCATTTCCCCCCATCTCTCTGGGCTCACTCACAGGTCTGTGCCCGTCTTCTCCCTCCTGTCTGGAATGTCCTTTGCTGCTCTCCTTTTGGGGAATGCCTGGGCATCCTTCAAGGCCAGCTTCAATATCACTCCTGCCTCCTCCAGGAAGCCTTCCTTGACCCACTTCATGCATTTCTTCATTTGATTGCTCATTTTTCACTCAAAAAAAAAAAAGAACAAATTCCTGTCTGTGCCTCCTTAATAGCATTTAAGTAGAGTTTGGTGGCACCAACCGAACTGTGTCTTAATCACTGATGGGACCCTCAGGGACAGGCCCTATTTAGTTTTGCACCCCTGCCTAGTACGGCACACTCTATAAGTGCTTGCCGGATGAAGTCCTTGGAGTCGTGTGCCTCAGTTTCTTCCTCTGAAAAGCAGCCAACTAATACCTTCCTTTGTTCTGTTAGAGGACTGTTGGCATTTGTGCATTTGTCAAAGTGCTCTGTGAAACGTAGTGCTGAGGGTTCTAACATAGGACAGATAGGACAGGATTTAGCTGCTGCCAGACTGCACCAAACCGAGCAGGTCCCTGGAATGTGTGACAGTGACAGGGTCAGAAGACCTGCCAGTAGCACCTGCTTTGTTGGTCTGGGGGCATTTCCCAGGGGGAAGTCCTGTGCCTCAGGTGCCCTAGGCCAGGGACAGTTTATAGCTTTGTTCACTGGGCTGGTTGCAGAGCAGTTGCTTTTTGGCTTGGGGTCGGCTTGTTCTTTGGGTGTGCCCAGACTCTGCAGGGCCCCCACCCCTTTCTCTATCCAGCATGGGAGTCCAGTGCCCTGCTGCTTAAGGAACGGGCACTGTAGCTCAGGGCAGTGGGAGTACTGAGCCCGTGGGTGTGGTGGGGGGGTGGTCTGGCTCCACCTCTGCCTCCAGCTCCAAGTGATCTGAACAAGACCCTTTCCCTCTTAGTTTCCCCATCCAGATCCTGAAAGGGTTAGGCTAGACGGCCCCCTCCCGGCCCCCTCCCGGCCCCCTCCCCGGCACCCTCCCATCACACTGCTCCAGCTCTCTTGGAATCTCTTTCATTCTTTTCATCCCAGCTTAAAGCTGCTTTCTCATGGAAACTCCCTCCATCACCCTCTTTGCTTTCTGGTTCATGGCGCAGGCTGTGTGTCCACTTGAAACACCTGGTTCCTTATGCTGTTTTGTTAGATGTTATGGAGAGTGTTTCTGTGCCTCTGCAGTTCACTGGAAGCTCCCTTCAGACTGTTTCACACCTTTATACGCCCCCCCCCTTCCAAGATTTTACCTGCTCCAGGGCTTGGCTGAGGACGATGAATATGATAAAAACAGCAGCCAAGATTTATAGATCATTTGCTCTATGCCAGGCACTGTTGTAAGAACTTGTTTTCTCACATCAGTGGTTTTCAGACTGTCTCTTGAGTCACTGTGGGGCGTTTACAGAGCTCCCTGAGGATCTAACAAAGGCGGGCCCTGTGTGGTTGGGGCTATGAAACCCCCACCGTGCTTCAACCAAAGCCACTTTTATCAGTTTTTTAAAGTTTTATCAAAAGAGTCTTTAGCTAAAAGTTAGACTGGCAAGGTTCTGCTGCATTTATTTCTTGTAATCAGCAGAGTGATGTAGTGAGGGAGAGATTATTGTATTTTATTTGTGAGGGAGCAGGCACAGAGATTGAGCCAGGGGCCCCCAGCGAGAACTCAGCTGGTGAGTGCAGTTTTGAATTGAGATTGGTCTGTGACTTCACTGTAAAGAAGTCTTGCTGCCAGCTCTGGCGGCTTCCAGGGCAGCAGAGCTCCCAGCATGCTGAGTGGGGAAGGTGGAGGGAAGGACCTGAAGCCTCCCTTCCTTCAACCAGCAGACCTCCTTTAAGATGAAGTGTAAGTTCGGCCTCAGGCCTCAGCCTTGAGGGCAAGTGTCCCAGACGCTGTCAAACACAATAAAGAGGGCAGCCCTGGTGGTGGCTCAGCGGTTTAGCACCCCCGTCAGCCCAGGGCCTGATCCTGGAGATCAAGGATAGAGTTCCACGTCCGGCATCCCTGCATGGAGCCTGCTTCTCCCTCTGCCTGTGTCTCTGTCTCTGTGTGTGTGTGTGTGTCTCTCATAAATAAATAAAATCTTAAAAAACAACTCCACAATAAAGAGAGCAAGTCCAGGCTCTCAGCAGTTGGGCTACTAGTGTGCCTTACAGGTTTATCTAGAACAAGTCTAGGTGGTACCTCCTCAGAGCAGGGCCCTGCTGCTCCCTGGACCTCTGAGCCCAGCCCGTGCGCAGCTGTGTTGGGGCTGTGCTCTGCGCTCAGAGCCATGAACACTGAGTGTGGGGCTCCCTGGCTAGTGGTGTGGGGACGAGGACAAGAGAGGGAGCGCCCCCTTGTACGTGCTAATGTACAGATGGCCTGGGTCCTGGCCACGGCCCCTCTCTCCACACAGTCTATCTGCGATTTTTCTGGACTGGAGTCTCCTCCTGTGTCAGAGCGCTTCATGTGCCTGGTCTCATTTCATTCCCATGCCAACCTGGGAGTTAGGCACTATTATTCCCATTTAAGAGAATAAGAACAAAGGATATGGAGGCTTCGAGATGGCAAGTCGTTAGTCTGGTTAGGAAGTGGCAAAACCAGAACTCACACTGGTCCTTTTCAACTCTCACCGTTGCCACTATGGTGCCTGAGGATCAGGGACTCCCCTGCCTGTCTCACAGAGTCATGAGTGAGAAGGGGAAATGCTTTTGTATCTCGAGCTGTTGGAAGGTAAGGAAGACATGCTGGAGATGAGCTCGTGCAATGGATATATTGTTCATGATTGAAGAGGGTCAGGGTGTGTGTGATGGAGATCGCATTTGCACTATGCATTGTCCAGATGGAGATGGAGGCAGCACAGGGTGAGGATCTGGGATTTTGATTCATATGCTTCCTCATTCATTCAGTAAATATTTACTGAGCATCCATTCAGCGCTGGGGGCTAGGGACAAAGCAGCAAACCAGACATGATCCCAGGCCATCACGGAGCCTCTTGATATGATGGAAAGGGGATCTAGGAGGGCAGGATTCCAGCCCTTCCCCACAGGTCATTGGTGGTATGACCTTGGGTAGGTATTATTTTCTCTAGAAGGTTGTTCGTCTGAGCAATGACATCATAATTCTAGCCCTGCCTACAGGATCAGTTGAAAGAGTGGCAGTAGCAATGGTTTGTGACTATAAAGTGCCATACTCTGGCTGGTTTCTGGCCTTCCCATTCTAACTGGTACTTTGTTCTTCTTGCAGGGCTGCCCAGGAGGTGGAGGACAAGCACCCGGAGCCCCTCCGGGTAGCTACTACCCCGGACCCCCCCATGGTGGAGGACAGTACGGCAGTGGGGTACCCCCAGGTGGTGGCTATGGAGGGAGTCCTGCCCCCGGAGGGCCTTATGGACCACCAGCTGGTGGGGGACCCTATGGGGGGCTCCCCTCTGGAACTCCAGGAGGACTATATGGTGGTGCGGCCCCGGGGGGCCCCTATGGTCAGCCACCTCCAAATTCCTACGGTGCCCAGCATCCTGGGCCTTATGGACAGGGACCTCCTCCAGGTAAGTAAGGATCTTAGACTCCAGGTGCCTCTGACTGTTCTGGGTTATCCAGGGTCCATCCTTGCCCTTCCTGTGGGTACGCAGGCAGCCTGGTCACTGGCACCCTAGCATCTTGCCTGTAGCTCCAGCTTGCATCAGCAGAACCAGAAGTCTGCTAGTTAGCTTTGCTGTGGTAACAACTCCAGAATCACTTCGGCTTACAACAACAAACATTTATTTCTATTGCTTGCTCACACGCACTTACTCTTGCTTACGCGTCAGCAGCTGTGGATTTGGCTGCTGAGGTTCTGTGCCACGTGTCTTTTCTTTCCAGATCCAGGCGGAAGGAGAAGCCCTTATTTGGGATATGCTGTTCTGGTGGCAAGAAAAATCGGGAGGGCTAGGAGGAATGCACAATGTCTCTTAAAAGCTTCTGTGCTGAAGTACTTTACATGTCTTCCACTCATATACTGTTGGCCAAACCACATCTCTTGGTCAAGCCTGACATGAGTAGGATGGAAGTGGGTGTTCCTCTCATGCAGGGGCTCTGCAAGCCACCAGGCAGGGGAGAGGATGTACAGTGCTCTTATGGGGTTGGGGGAGGGCATGGATTAGCAAATAGTTGAAAGCGGTATACCGTGGGGGAGAACCCATTTTTGTGTGAGGGAGACTGGCCACTATATAGAAAGGCAAGCATAGTTGCTGAGAGCCTGGGCTTTTGAGATTAGGCCACATACTGATCTGACCAAATTACCTTACCTCTTTATGTCTCAATGTCCACATCTGTAAAATGGGTGAATGCCACTACCTAACAAGATTATTAATAAGGATTTGATGAGAAGGGGCAGGTAAGCACTGGGTACAGTGGGAAGGGCTTAATATGCAATATTCTGTGGGAGGACTCATTCTGGGACATTCTCAGTGAAGAGGTATCGAGCATGTCATGTGATAGCACTTGTGGCAAGGGCCTCACCCCGATTGATATATTGAGGCAGATCAGGAGAATGATGGGATGCAGGGCAGGTAGAGAGCAGAGATGCTGAAGGTGAGGAATTGGATGAGGGGGGCGGGGTGGGGCAGGGGGCTTGGAGATTCAGTGGAGGCAGAGAGTCCTGGTAGAGGGCTTCAGGCTCAGTGAAAATGACTGAGAGACCTCAGCCAGGGGGTCAGGGAAGGTGAGTGTCTAGATCCCTGTTTCCTCCCGGACTAATTTAGTCAGCCTCTTCACAGAATGCTTATTCCTGGGAGACCAAGCTTCTAGGCTGCGCGCTGGTGCACCTGCAGGGCCTCCCAGGAATGGCCCTGTGGGGAGGCTGCTGCATCTCAGCACGCATTCCTGGGCAGGTGGCCCTGAGGAAAGAGCTCACACCTCGGGGGTTCTAAACACAGTCAGTGGCATTGATTTTGCCAGAGCCCCGAGTTTCTGGCTGTTTGCTTTCAGCTCAGCAGCTTCATGGTGAAGTTACTCATCCTTCTAAAATCTCGTCTGTGAGCTCTCATGAGGTCGCTGCAGGTAAAGGAGCCCCTGCCTGGGAGGCTCATCCCTTTGGGGCCTGAGGCTGGAGACCATGTCTGGGCTGCAGAGAGAGGAAAGCTGTCCCTCAGACTCTCAGCTGCTCACCGTATGCAGCTTCCCCTTACGTGGCGGCCACTGTGGCCTTTTCTCTGGTGCGGCTCATGTCTCCCTGCAACAGTGCTGCTTAAAGCATGGCCCAGAGCTCACCTGCATGGGAGTCACCTGGAAGGCCCCATCTCAGCCCCCCTGGATGAGTCCAGGATCTAAAGTGTCAGCACCTTGCTCTATGATGAGACAGATTTGCCCATTGGAGGTGCCCCACTGCCCTCAGGAAAGATCCTAAAGGTGCTCAAGACCCAGCCCCAATGCCTGCCACGGCCCCTCCCTGCCGTCCACCTGAGTCCCATTTGTGTGCCTCTGAACACACCTTGCCCCTGCTGCCTGCCTGCCTGCTTCCCATCGTAGCTCTTTTCTCCTCCTTTCAGATGGCCCTTCCTTTGGGAAGATGTGCCTGCATGCGGGGCCACGCCCTTTGCCAGAGCTCCATTTTGCTGTTCTCTCATTTACCCATCATATAGCCCTGGGAAGTAGGTCTGTTTTGAGAATAGGGGAAGCAGTACTCAGAAGACTAAATCATTTGTCTAAAGTCACACCAGCTAATGAGGATCAGTGCTCTTTGCTTCAGAGCCTGGGCTTTGTTGGGCAAAATGCCTAGACCACATGTCCCAGAGACTGTCCCAGCGCCATGGCCCTCACTCCCTGTGGTACAGCTGCTGTTTCGGGAAGGGGTTTTGGGGCCTGCCTGGATTTCCCTTACACGGAGGTAGGACTAGGCCCTCAGTCAAGCAGACTGTTTTCTTCAGGCCTCGCCTTTGGGACTAGGTGGTGGCTTTTGTGCTCCACCATAGCTGGTGGCTGCCTCTGATGCTGCTTTGTGGGAAGGAGCCCTCTGGGTGGCCAGTTCACTCTCTAGGCTCTCCAGTCCTGTATAGCTCTGGCTTTTCTCTAAGATAGGCCGGTATGCTTCACTTGCATCTCCCACCCCTTTACCCTGCATGTCTTTCCAAATGAGTGATACTTTCCTCCACCTTCTGAGAGACACACAAAGCTACTTGAACCACAACAGCACCAGTAATCGGCAGTTAGATAGTACTTAGATTATACCAGATGCTGACTTCAAGATTTTCATATATTGTGTCTTCACAATAACCTGATGAAGTACATGCTCCTGTTTCCTCATTTTACAGATAAGAAAACTGAAACAATTTAAATAAACCAAGGCCACAAATGGGGGAGCTGGGCCTTGAGCCACGAGGCCAGCTGTGGCATGAATTGAGCACCTTCCCTGTCTGTGTCTGGCTCTGTGCTAGCCGTTGGGGACTCAGAAATGAGTTAGGGGGGCATCTTGCCATAGGTTGCTCCAACTCTAACCTGGAAGAGGGTAGAAGAAAACATGTACCCAGGTGATCAGAGCCATAGGAGAGAAGGTGTATAAAAGGAGAAGAAAAGGAAGCCTGTCCAGAGGTGGAAGAAGAGGGAAGGTTTCATGGAAGTAACAGCATTTTATTTGGGTCTTGCAGGGGGACAGGAAATGATGCAGAGATGAGGGAGAAGGGTTTCCATGGCAGGGAACAGGGAGTAAAGCCTCTGTGGTGGGAATAAGCAGGGATGGCTAAGAGTAAGACTAATGCTTCATCTGGGCTGGAACAGAGCTGAGAGGGGGACAGAGATGGAGCGGTAGGCAAGAGTGGACCACATTGCAGGGGGACCCGGAATGCTGTATTAAGGATGCTGAATTTTATTTTGTAGGTGGTGGGGAGTCTCAAAAGAGTTTTGAGTTGGGTTGGGGGGAATGAGTTAGAACCGAGCTGGGTTTTAAAGATTACTTGGTAGCAAGTGAAGAGTGGTGGAGAGTAGCCATAAGGATGATTTGGTTAGGCCTTTGGGGTTGTTACAACAGTCCACGTGAGAGGTGTCTGAACTAGGGCAGGTGTGTAGGAGCGGGGAGGAGGTACAGAACCGGGCAGCTCTCTGGGTGCGTGGGGCTGAGGAGGTGACAGAGATGTCTGACACCTCCTCAGTGAGGCTGATGCATTGGAGCTGATGGGGAACAAGAAGAGATGGTGTTCTGTGGCCACATACGCTCCCATGGCTCCTGATAGAGTATGTCCACTGTTGCTGTGTTTGGGGAGTCAGACATGGATCAGACCTGGTTCCCACATCAGAGAGCCCCCTGCTGCTGCGACTCTCAAAATACCTGTTTCTGGGCTGTGCATGTTAACTGCTCAGCAAACATTTTTGGGTTCCCAGTCTGTGGGGAAGAGATAACCCTTCTTTTCCTAACATTGTTAGTCACCTGGAAACTCCCTGTTCCTTAGAAACTTAAGATCAAAGAGAGAAATGACAAACACTGTAGGAAAATCCCAGCAGATTCACAGAATAGAAGCCAGCTACAAATACTCATAGAGTTTACATCCAAGGTCCTCTTCCATCAGAGCAAGGCTGTTGGCTTGATGGAAGGCAGGGTAGGTGGACTTGTGAGGCTTTGTGGGTAAGGGATAGCTGTCCCCAGGGAGGCACTGGGCCTGGTCCTCCCAGCATGACTTTGGATTGGCCTTGAGACCTTCCTCTGACTCCTCTGGTTTGCATCCCTTTGTGCAGGTGGCATTCCTCCCAATGTGGATCCTGAGGCTTACTCCTGGTTCCAGTCAGTGGACTCCGATCACAGTGGCTACATCTCCATCAAGGAGCTGAAGCAGGCTCTGGTCAACTCCAACTGGTCCTCTTTCAATGACGAGACATGCCTCATGATGATTAGTAAGTCATGATTAGTAAGTTCCCCATGGGCTGGGGGGGAGAGCTCCCTACTATCTGACAGTGGGTGGGCAGCCATTTGGAGGAGAAATCTTTCAGGCAGGAATTTGGGTTCAAGGTGAAATCCTCTAGAATGAGAGCTCTTTCCCTTTGATTTTTTTCTCAAGTTCCAGACCTTGTGGAGTCACAGGCTCACTTTTCCGCTCTGCAGAATGGGACTCCCTGCATTGGTGGCAGATGGCATGGAGGGAGTCAGCTGCCAGGTGTGCAGAGACACTGCAGTTCTGGAAGGGCTAGGGCTGAGAGTGGCCCGGGTGGGGGCTGGTCCGCACTTGACGAGAGTATGTCTCAGGTCCAGGCATCTGGGCCCCAGGCCTGAGGTTCTGGGGAGTCTCCTACTCTGGCCCTCAGTCTCGAAGTTTTTCTTCCCTCCATTCCTTCTCTCCCCAAGACATGTTTGACAAGACAAAGTCAGGCCGCATCGACGTCTATGGTTTCTCAGCCCTGTGGAAGTTCATCCAGCAGTGGAAGAACCTCTTCCAGCAGTATGACCGGGACCGCTCAGGCTCCATTAGCCACACGGAGCTGCAGCAAGGTGGGGACCATGGTAGGGACCCTGGACAGGCAAAGCTGGACTTCTTTGTTTGCTCTCTGTGACAGGGAAGGGGGTTCCTCTAGCTTCTGACTACCAGCTGTCCATGTGCTGCCCTCAACACAGGCCCACTCCACATCCATTCTGTGATCTGGCTGGGGCACTGAGCCAAGATCCAGGGCAAGGGAGCACCTGGTTCCAGGATGAGGCCTGCACTCCCTTGTGATGGTCCTCCTGGCTCTGCTAGGTGAGACAGACCCAGCCGGAAAGGAGCCTCGGGGATGGGAACTCAGCAGCCCAGGGGACCTGGAAGTCAGCATGTGGGGCTCATGGGGCTCTTTCCTCTCTAGTTGCTAGCATAAAGAATGGAAAGAGCCCTGTATAGGGACTCAGAAAGGTGGTTTCTGTTGCCAGCTCTGCTAGAAGGCAGTTTCCTTCCCAACTCTGGGACCGAGATCACGCTAAAAGTTGCAGTAGACTAAGATGACCTGAGGCCATAGCTCCAGGTCTGGTTCCAATACTGACTTGAGAAGATGGGTCGTGAGTGGGGTGATAAGAATCTGACAGGGAGCTTTGCCACCTGGGAGGGAGAAAGGGCTCTCCAGAGAACCTGGCCCCTTGCCCTGGCTGTGGATTTCAGTGAGACTAAGTGGGGGTGGGGGTGAGCTCACCGTGGCTGCACCCATTGAGGGGAAAGGACATGACCTGTACTGATCACCTCCTCTTTTGCCCAGTCCCGTTACAGATATTGGTGAGAGTGATACTATCACAACAAAATTTATATTTACTGACTGCTTGTTGTGTCAACACAAGTAAGCACTTCATTCACTCTCCCCGTGTGATAGCTACTATCTGTTCTTCCCTATTCTTAGGTGAGGGATCTCTTACTATTGCCCTTTTACAGATGAGAGAACCGAGGCTGAGTTTAGGCGACTTGCCTCAGGGCCACAGAGCGAAAGGGGAGCTTTTAGCCTGGGCTGGTAGATACACGGAGAGGAAGAAAGGAAGCCTCCCAGGTGGAGGGACAGAGGAGCACGAAGGCTGTGACCTTGGAACTGCCCAGTGCTGGGAGATGATGATGATTTTATTTTTAACAAATAACACTGAGTGCTTATTATGTGTCAAGCACTATGCCAAGTGCTTCACAGAATAACCTCCTTTAATCCTTACTAGAACCTACAAACTAAGTCTCATCCCCATTTTAGAGATGATAAGATGGAGGATTAGCAAGGTTAAACAACTTGCCCAAGGGGCTGTGTTGACTCCAGAGCAGGCCTATCATGTCTGCCTCTGGGCCACACTGCCTCTGATGTCTGCCCTGGGCAAGGGGCTCCCTGGTGGCTCAGGCTTCCTTCTCTAGTGCGGATGAGTCACAGATGAGCATGCGTAGCCCTCTGTCATTCTGGGATCCTATGGGCCTGATTAAACAGACAGTAACGGAGATTTGGAGAAAGGGATTGGGGCCTTCCAGCTAAGGGCAGTATCCAGAGAGAGCCCCTCTTGGGCTCCTGCCGTCTCTGACAGACCCCAGGGACTTCTGTCCCCTCTGTTCTGGTACGTGTCTCCTCACAGTCCCCTGCACTGCCGTGCTCCCCAGAGCTGGCTGATGGCGGTGCTCAAGGCAAGGTTTTGTGTCTGCTCTGTGTGCCCCTCCTCTGCAGCTCTGTCCCAGATGGGCTACAACCTGAGCCCCCAGTTCACCCAACTCCTGGTCTCCCGCTACTGCCCACGCTCCGCCAACCCTGCCATGCAGCTAGACCGCTTCATCCAGGTGTGCACCCAGCTGCAGGTGCTGACCGAGGCCTTCAGGGAGAAGGACACAGCCGTGCAGGGCAACATTCGACTCAGCTTCGAGGACTTCGTCACCATGACAGCTTCTAGGATGCTATGATGCAGCCCATCTGGAGAGAGTGGGTGTACTGGGGACCTTTCCTGGCTCCTGAGGGTTGGAGAGGCGTGTGGGCCTCTCCTCTTTTCCTGCCCCTCCTAGAAAAAGATCCTTGCCTGATGCAGCACTGTTTCCAAAGAGGGCTGGGAATCCCGTGTCACAGTCAACCAAATAGCAGGGACCTGGGCTGAAGCCACACAGGTAGTGGCCTGACCTAAGAGAGGACTGGAAGCTGAATGTCCTTAGAGTCCTGAGTATCTAAATGGCCCAGCCTTATGCCAGGAGCAGGAGATGCCAGTCACTGCAGGGGAGTTAGTGTCCGGTCAGCTGGGCTCTAGCCTGTAGCTTTTCCTTCTGCGCCCTGACACCAGTGGTAGTGGTCATCAGCCTTTTGCTGTTAGCACTTGAGCTCCCTCACACATCCCGTCTTGTCAGATGAATCCAGTTTCTCCGAAGTGGAAGCTAACCAAGCATGAGAGAGGTTTGTCTGCAGGACCAAGCAGCTTGGATCCCACCAACCCCATGCCCCAAATCCACGTGTATTGACTTCTGGCTGCCTGGGTGCCATCCTTGCTTGGGGAGCTCAGACAGCCTGCTCTCTGGGCATCCTTGGCCAGGCTCCCCTTCTGCAGCTTGGACCCCTCCTTTGCCCTCCATTCTCTGCTTGGCTCCAGTCCCCAGGGGACAGTTGCCACCTCCCACTGCCAATGCTCTTTTGTTATTTGTGATTTTTTTCTTTCGGGGCCAAAAGTTCAGTGAAACTGTAAGCTTCAATAAAAGGACAAAACTCTAGACTCTCACATGTCCCATCACACCTTCCTAGCTACAGAGACATCTGCACATCCACTTGGCCACTCATTTATTCTTTGTTCAGTGACCATTTAAGTACCTGCTGTATACACCACCACACCGTGTAGGGAGAAGTGTCTTAGGGGGACATGACCCACATGGGGCTGGTCCCATTTACCAGGGTGGAGCTGAAGTGTAGGGGCGGGCCAGGTTCATGTGTTCTATCACCATTTTAGGGCTGGCACTCTGGGCTACAGGCACCACCCCAAACTTCACAGCATGGTCTTTTTTATTATCTCAAGCCCTAGTTTTATCTTCCAGGCAAACTGCATTTATTAAATCATAACTTTCCCCCTTTTTTTTATTAAGCACAGACATCTGTACTTGCTAGCTGGATCATTAGATCAGTGTGATAACCAGTCTACACTAAATGTCTGTAGTGATCTAACAGAATTTCAATCAAAAGCCAAGACACCAGACATTGTGGTTTGTTGGAGGACCTTATCATGGGCAACAGTGTAATAATCCTGTTACTCTTTGCGATGAAGATAAGAAAGCTCTTCCTCCCTGCAGTGGGTGGGTGGTTGGGAGCAAGCAGCTCAGTGAGGCCCAGCAGGTGTGTTGGGTTGGCCCAGTTCAGCCCTTCTGTCCTCTGGGCTGCTGTCAGCACGAACTTGGATGGAATCCAGTTCCCGAGGCCAACCTCCCCCCAGGGCTAGAATCCTCTCTCTTGCCCCATTGTGAGTCCTGCCTCTGCGTGACAGCTCAGTGCCCTTCCAGGAAGCAGGCTTCCTCTTTGACTAGCAGAAACTTCTTCCTGGTGGGATTCCAAATCCTGCCACTTTGAAAACCACCCATTGACTGTAGTTTTCTCTCTTGGCCACCCCTTTCTGCATGCCACACCTCTGGATAACTGGAACCTGCCACCGTGTTTCCCCTAGGCCTCCTTTCTCTAGGCTGGGTAGTCTCCGGTTCTTCAGCAACTCTTCCCTGAGCATTGCTCCCTTGGCCATCCTGGTCCTCTGAATTTTCTCCAGTTCATTTGAACTCCTCAAAGTGGAGGCCTCGGGCCCACTGTTGGACTGGATTCAGCCAGCAGAGTAGAGTAGAATGAAGGCCATTAGGCCATTAGGGGAAGCTTCTGTCATTTCTTTGTTTCTACTGAGCTAAGTGTCTACTGAAATCTGTCTCTAGAATGGTCCCAATCATAGTCTTAGCCTTGTGCTCATCCGGGGCTCCTTAGCCGGCAGCCCCTTAGCTAAGGAGCCCTGGACCTGGGTTGGTCCTTGTGGGTATGGTTGGTTCTGAGCTTGGGAGCCAACCCTCACACATGGTTCTGCCCCCTGCACCTCCAAGCCCGGCTACACAAACTTCACAAACAGCTTTGGATCACAAGACCAAGAGAGTGAGGAAGGAGCAGGGCAGCCCATCCCTGGCAGCAACTGCCCATCTGTGGAAGTGGCCACAAGCGCTGGGTTGGTGAGTCACCCAGAGAGTGGGTGAGATACTTAGGCCATACCTTCTACCTGCTCTGGGAGAAGTGGGATGCCTAAGAGGAGGGGTGCGTTAAGCATTCCTGGACCGGACTCCTGGCAGGACCATAGTTTTGCCCCATTTTTTGACGGGTGAGGTCAGAAGGAGCCCGAAGCTCCATTAATCAAGTTAAGCAGAGCCGGTGGTGCGCACGGCCAAGCTGGCCCCTGCCAGATGTCTCCCGCCCCTCGGCAGAGCAGTACTTCAGAGTTCTCTCCACTTCCTGCTCTGGCAGTGAGGATCAGGGCCTCTGGCAGCCCTCTAATCATCTTGGTGGCAGACGGAGCACGTCTGTGGCTTTCTCTTTTTATCCTGTGAGTTCATAGAAAATAAATGCAAGCCTGATTTCCAAGAAGGTGAAGATCAGTCTGTTAACCCCACTGTCTGCCCTTCCCCCTGGCCCTGCATCTCCCTTACCTCCCATAAGCCACTGGGCCCATAAGCAGACAGATGTGTCAAGGATCCAGGTCCTGGGCATCAGAGGATTGGCACCACCTGAGGAGGCAGCGCTGCGTGTGCTGTGAATCCTGGCTGGGAGCCCATCTGGGATCCCGTGTATTGGGGGCAGGGGTGAGGGTCAGCAGATAATAGCATTCCAGTGCTGCCTTGTCTTCTCCCTTCCCCCATGCTCCCCCACCTTCTCTCTCCTCACCTAAGCAGCACAGATTTTGTGCAATGACAAGGAAAGGGAACATTCAGTGCCAGGCTTTTAATTACAATTGCTTCAGGCTGCTGGCCTCCATGCCAAATGGCCACACGGAGAGTGTTCTATCACACCAGAAAGCCAACAGGGTCCAGACTGTGGTGCGTGCACCCGGCACCTGGTTAGGGATGGGGCTGTGTGCCTACCAGGGAAAGGCCAGACCCAGATTAGTTCACGTGGGCCTCAGAGCAGCTGGGCTTTAGCTGGAACTGCTGGGCCAGATGGAACTGCCTGCTGAGACCCTTATAGCAGACTCCAGGGAAGGCCTGTAATTGGGTGGGAGAGGGATCTTTGGGAGGAAGGCCAAGCTGCGGAAGGATGATGGGGATGGATGATACCGTGGGGCACAGCCACGCAAGAGGAATATGATAATCCTGTCCACAACACTTCACAATCTACAAAGAGCTTTCCGCTTTTCCGAGCATGCTTAATCCTCCCATCAATCCTGCTTAGGAGACAGGGCTCAGAGAAGGGAAGTCACTTGCCCAGAGTTAAACAGGCAGAAAACCAGGTTTGGAGCCCTGGCCTCCCACTGCATCCAGCAGTTTCCACGAGGAGGTGGGTCCCTCAGGAGCCAGAGGAGCAGCCCAGGCAGGAAACAGCTTGGCCCCCACCGGAGCCACCAGGGCAGCCCTCAGGGCAACACCGTGGTGACACTGGTGAGCACCACGTGCTCGGGGACTTTGGAGACGGAGCACCGGCTGTGCAAGGACAAGGACTTGTGGCTGGCAGAGGAGCGGGGGCTGGGGGCCTTCGGAGAGCCGCAGGGACCCAGGCCAGGCAGGCAGCAGGAGAAGGCGGCCTTAAACTGCTCCCGGAATTTGCCTTGGTTGGAGACAGAAGACACAGCCATAAGGAGATGGATGAAGCAGGAAGGGCCTTGGGCCCAGGGACACCCACGCAGCTCCAGCCAAGCTGCCTGTGAGGGGGTGGGAGGGCAGAGTAGAGCTGGGAAAGAGAAAGCCCCAAGGCGACCTCGTCACTGCCAGGGAGAGTGAGGACAGAGGCCCCAGAGCAGTTCCCAAGGAGAAATGCAATTTTCATCTGATTCCTTGACTGCGCTCTGGCTGTGAGCCCGGCTCAAAACGTGGTGTCTGGCTCAGGGGCCTGGGGCCACCTCTGCCCTCCTTGGCGTGTAGGTGGAGGGGCTCAGACTCACCAGCTGTGGCTAGGCTTTCCCCCACCTATGCCCCCCACAGTGATGGGAAGGACAGAACCAGCTTGCAAGAGGCACTGTGCTGGGCACCTCTGCCTTGCCCCCCCGGTCCCAGCACCCCGAGAGGCAGAGACCTCCTTGACCATGCTTCATTGCCCAACAAGCCTCTCTGGGGCCCCAGCAGAGGCAGGCACACAGTAGGTGCTTAGTGAATGGGGACCAGACTGGAATGCCCGGCAGGAATCTGCCTGCCGCATCTCCCCCTGAGCTGGAGACCACCAGCTAGCCTTTGGGGACTAATTCCTTAGTCTCACTGAGGATTGGGATATGGACTTCCAGCTCCTCCTTCTTCAGCCTTTTCTCAAAGAGTATTGTTCCCAGGCTTGAATAGTCATCTGGACCTGTTTGTTAGGCCTAGATCTGGAGCCACGGGTCTAGCAAGCTGCACTTCTGCTGAGCCCAGGTGCATCCGAGGGTGGAGGTGTGGACAGTGGGACAGCAGAGGGGAGAGGCCTGGGGTAGGGCTAGGGGACTGGGGATGCCTGGAACTCCAGACAGGGGAGCAAGAAGGCTGGTACTGGAGGCAGGTGGATCCAGGGACAGCCCCTCACATCCTGGCCACTCTGCCAGTACGTGTCTAGCTGGGCATGGGGAAACCCTTCCCCAGCCAGGGCTGCCTCTGCCGGTGACCCTCCATTACCTGGATGACTTGGTTATGCAGTCATCCTCTTAGGTAGGAGCTCAGGGCCCTCTTCCCATAGTTCCTGGCTCCCCCCAGAGCCTGCGTTGGCCAGACGGGCTGACGGGAGGTGAGCTGGCCTAGCTCTTTCCTGTCTCACCCACTCACTGATTTGTATGGTCTGCACAACTGGATCCTGGGTGCTGGTCAGCTGGTTCTGGCAACTTTTGGGAGCGTGGCCTGTCTCCACTCAGACCAGGGGGGCAGGGGTAAATCTTCCCCCAATGGGACTTTCCAGAGCCAGCTCAAGACCCCCAGGCAGGAGCAGAGACATCCTCTCCTGCCATCCCTTTATTCAGCCTGGATCGGGGGCGGGCAGACTGCTGTCCCAAGGACACCTACCACCCTCAGTTGCTCTGCCTCTCCGGGCCACTCACCGCTGAGGAAGTTGTAGATGATGGGGTTGGCAGCGCTGTTGGCATACACCAGCCAGTGGGAGAAGGTGAAGCAGGCGTACACGGCTTCTCGGTCACTGGATTGGCGGAACATCCCGAACACCCTAGGACCAGGGGGAGGACAGTCAGAAATGGAGTATGTGTGTGTGTGGTGGGGGGAGGGGACAGGAGTCACTACCCTCATCTAAAGCACAGGAAAGCCAAGGCTTAGAAAGGGAAAGTGAGTCAACAAGGTCACACTGCTCACGAGTGGCTGTAAAGTATGGGTTCCCACAGCCCCTTCTGTCCACCAGGTGACCCTTTCCTGGGCCTTTAGGTCTGGGGTCTTGAGCACAGAGAGTTTGACCAGGGTAGGTGTAGGGACAGGGACCAGGGTTCATCTACTCAGTCACCCCACCATCTGATCTCTATCCTGGTGGCAACATGAGAAGTCAAGACATCATCCATTTTTTCAACAACGGAGGTGCAGAGAAGTAAAGTGACGCAGCCAGGAAGTGGCCAAGCACAAACTCACACTGAGATGGTCTCATGGCACACAGCCCATTGCTCTTTCCCTGCACCCCGTGGCCCCGCCTGCTTCTGGTGCTCTATCCCTCCAGACACCTGCGGGGCCTGGTCCCTTGCTGCTTCCCTGCCTTCAGGTCTCTGTCAAATGTCATTTCCTTAGGTGAGCCTCTCCCCCTTTTTTTTTAAACCATTGTGTCTAAAAAAAGATGAAAAAATAAACACACAAACCCCCGCCAACCCCTGTCACCGTCACTCTCTGACCTCTTCCCCTATTTGTCTTCATAGCCCTATCACTGCCTGCCAGGACGGTGGAGACTCATTCCTCTCCCTGCCCCCAAGATGTAGACTCCACAAGAGCAGAGACTGTCTTCTGCACGTGGTCTGTGCCCCCCAACCCCTGCGAGCTGATGGGTTGAGTGAATAGAATGTCACAATATCCCACCAGCAGCTCACACAGTTATTATTCACATTTTACAGGCTGGAAATTGAGGTTGGGAGGCCCAGAAAAGGTCATTACTATGATCTGCCGCAAGGCCACACAGTGGGTGAGGGCTAGAGCCCCGTCTTTCTCCAAAGCAGAGAGACCTCCTTCCTCTGAGGCCACAACCTCTGCCCTCATGCTCTCACCTCTTGAGGACATTGAGGACACTGATGGGCAGGTAGCAGAGGGCAAAGACCAGCAGCAGCACCATCAGCATCTTGGCCGTCTTCCTCCGCGCTCGCATCTGCTTCACCTCAGCCAGGAAGGCCCGGGCCCGAGGGGGCGGTTCTGTGCTCAGGCCAGGCCCCTGGTCCTCCAGCTGCTCCGAGGGCCGCTTCCAGTTCCTCACCAGGGCCGATGTGGTGCCAGGGATCTGTCGGGCACACACAGAGAGAGCAGCGGTGGGTGGAGCTCCCTGGGAGGGCCCTCCTCCTTCTCCAGGTCCTGCTCCGGGTGGACCCTGGGGCAGGGTGGAGGTGGACAAGGCAGCGAGCCCTTTTGCAACAGGGAGGAACCCAATATTCATGACGAGGACCAACACTCTGGACTGGAGGGTGAACAGTCTCTCACAGAGTCCTGCTACCGCCCAGAAGCTCTGAGCATTCCCCTCCCCGCCCAGAACCTGCCGTTAGGTTGGTCAGTCTGCAACAGAGCCCCGAAGGTGGGCCCCAGAACCAGTAAGGCTCAGCCACTCACGGCCATGACTAGTTGGCCACACTTACTCAGCACGTGCAACGTGAGTACTGCTGCTTCTTTGGCTGGATAGTTGTGAAGACATTGCAAGCAATGTGCCGAATGCGGCAAAAACATAGAGGTGCTGTAGTGGGGGGGGGGTGCTGACCTGAGCCTTGGAGGGCCCCAGGCCTTCCCCTCGCTGGCTGAGGGATTCAGGGGGAGTTGCTATGCCTCTCTGAGTCTCTGTTTTCTCATATATTAAGTCGAGGACAATACATGATGGCTGAGAGGAGGCAAGACTAAACAAAGCTGGAAGTACATGGTACAATAAATGGCAGGTACTGATGTCAGAATGATGATCAGATATTAGATGTTGAAACCGATATTAGTTACCATTGGGTTCCAGGGTAGGCACCAGCACTTTGGCCTTGACTTGGCCACGTCCCTCGGCCTTGCCTCTCTCTGGTTGCAGCCAGGATGGCATGTTCTGAGGCGAGGGACTGTCTATTCCCTTGGACCACTACCCCATTTCCCACCAGCCCAGATAGTGACCCCGCAGTGGGCCTCACCTGGCGGCCCCAGAGCTTGCGGAAGATCTGGAAATAGGCCATGGCCATGAGGCCCAGTGGGGCCAAGTAGGTGACAATGAAGAAGCAGCTGTGGTAGATCTTGGGATAGAGGTCATCTGTAGGGGTCAAGAGATACAAGGCCAAGAGGTCCTCCCTTCTGGGAGCCTCCAGCCTGTTCCACTTAGCAATGCCACCCTGCCCCAACTAGAGCCACAAAGTCAAAGCAAGCAGTGGGGCCTCACACAGACACCATGGCAGAGAGACCCTGGCATTGCACAGCCTGGCGGTGTCCACCCTGGAGGGAGCCCTAGCAGAGGCCTAGACTAGAGGAGGTACCCGCTGTGGAGATATCTCTGGGCAGATGTCTGCTCTGTGGCATCGATCAAGAGACGGACACCTGTCCTATGGCATCCATCAAGGGGTTCCCCACCCTGGGAGTGTACCTGATAGAAGCCTGCTCCAGGGTGTCTTGTTGCGAGATAGCCACCCCGGGAGTGCCCACCACAGGAGTGCACCAACAGACACCTGCCCTAAGGGTACGTGTCCCAGAGGCGCCCACTTCAGGGATGCCCACACAAGGCTCCCACCATTACCTGCCCAGTGTTCATCACACACAGAGAAGAGGCGGGTGCGGTTGGCTAGCTCAGGGAGCACGCTGCTGCATTCCATGACGGCAGCCTGAGGTACCATGACAGCCAATGACACAGCCCAGATGCCCAGGATGGAGCTGCGGGCGCGCCGGGCAGTGCTCTTGAACAACAGCGGGTGGCAGATGGCATACCAGCGGTCCAGGGCGATGAAGCTGAGAGTCAGCACTGCCACCGACACAGACACGGCCTGCCCCATGGGGACACAGCGTCAGCCCTCTCGGGGGCCACTCACAGACATGGGATGAGAGATCGAGGCTCAGGTGGGGTGCGGATCCTGACCACACTGCTTGCTGGTTGTGTCGATTTGGGCAAATCACTCTCTCTCTCTCTGAGCCTCATCGGTGGAATGGGACTACGTCATCCACCTGGCAGGATTCTTTTGAGAATCCATGAAATTGTGGGTGGAAAATGTCTAGGTTCGAGACCTAGCACATAGTGGGTGCTTCTCTACTACAATTAATAACTTATGCTCATGGAACCTACTACGTGCCAGACACAGTTCTCATTATCCTCACAACAACCCCACCCCCATGTTACAGATGAGGACACTGGGGCACAGAAAGGTTAAATAATTTGTCCCCAGTGAATTTCCTCCCCAGCCTGTCTTTGTTCTCAGCGTTCCCAGGGTTAATCCATTGAATGGAAAGCCTTAAAACAATGGAAATCCAAGAGGCATTTCTCTCGGCCCAGGGATGCCATTCTTTCCCGGAGTGTTAGGAAAGATCTTAACTCAGGGAGGCAGACATGAGCCCAGGCCAGAGGTGGAGGGGGGTACTGCCCCCAGGAGTGCCGGCCTACCGTCTGGGGTACAGGAAGAGGGCTGAGGGATGCAGCTGAAGGGCGATTCTGCCCTCCTTCCACTCCACCAAACCCATTAGACATCCTGATTCCCACCTCTGGAGGGGCGGGGGGAAGGCTCTTTGGAAGGTTCCTTTGGAACCAGGGTGGTTGGGAAGAGGAGAGACTTTCCAGTGGCCCCCCTGGAACCAGGGAGTGGGCCCAGCATGCATTTGTGTCTGTCCCCATGGGCTTGTGCCTCTCTCCTCTGCTGTGTGCCCAAGTACCCGGAGGCGACTGTACATGTGTCCAGTGGCTGTGTGCATGTGGGTCTGCGGGTGTGACCAGGAGGGGACTCTCTGTATGAATGTGTGGGGCCGTGTCTGTGTCCTCAAGTGTCAGGCCCCACGGCCTGGCCTTGCTGACAGTAGAGGATGACACTGCAGAGGAACTGAGCCACCGAGTCCTGTCTGAAAGGCAAGTCTGAGGGTCACTTAGGTCTATGCAAGGCCATGGTCTTTGTACTTGGGGTGACAGAGGGGTGGTGAACAGCACCCCTGGGTGGAACTCACCTGTAGGTAGGGGATGACTTTGCAGAGGGTATGACCGAAGAGCCAGGACTCAGTGATGTCTACCAGCAGGCTGGCCGGGAGGCAGATGGCTGTCACCAGCACATCAGCCAGGGACAGGTTGACAATGAAATAGTTGGTGACCGTCCTCATGTGGTGGTTCCTCCACACGGCCAGGCAGACTGCAGGGCAGGTGGGGAGGTGGAAAGAGGAGGAGGAGGTGAAGCTAGGGGCAGAGTCATGCGGATCTTTGATCCTCCTAAACAAGTCTCTTCCCCCATGCCACCCATCCCCAAACTACCCAACCAAGGGAGATGGGGGAGAAGGAGAGAGAGAAGCCAGGCCCAGGTCACCTTCCAGTCCCTGGAGAAGTCCACACCACCACAAGCAACCTAAACACCTACCCAGCGTGTTGCCCACCAGGGCCACTAGGAACACAGCCACGTAGGCAGCGATGAGGACCCACTCATACTGCTTTGGGTACAGGTAATCGCGCCACAGATAGCGCAGGAACTCGTCTTCATAGTCGGGAGGCACCAGTGACGGAGACAGCTCCCCGCCGCCGGTGGGGGTCCCAGTCTGGGCCCCTGGGGTGGCTGAGGGCTCCATGAGCTTAGGAGTTGCTGATGCCAAGTGGCATCCTGGGCCCTGCAGGGGGAGGGGAGCCTGGCCAGGCCTCAGCCCACTTCCCTAGCACGCAGGTCTCTGGGGTCCCAGCCCCAACGATCCTGAAGGAAGGAGGGGAGGAAGAAAGAGAGAACATTAGGAATGTGCCAATTTGCATATAAGCTCCCTCTTAATTCTCACGGTGCTGTCAGGTTGCGGTGAGCCCAAAATTGATGGAGAAAGACAGATGTGGCTTGCATCTCAATTCCATATGCAAGTTGCTCTTGGATACCCTATGTCTCCCCTTCTAGCCTCGGTTTCCCCATCTCACCAAAGGAGTCATAACTGTACCAAGCTCATAGGGCCATGGTGAGGCTTAATGATCTCTAATGCGTGCCCAGTGCTTTACCCAGACACTGGCAAGGGTAGCCGGCTTCAGGGCCGACTCCGGGTACCATTAAAGATCCCTGCTTTATAGAGGCTCAGAAAGCCTGAGCCCCTTGTTTAAGGTCAAAAAGCTACTATGCTAGGTCTGTCTGAATCCGCGAAACACCATAGATCTGCGAGGGGAAGCCATCCTGATTGCAAATGTTCTCTCCTGAGTCAGTTCACAGGCCTGAAATTTTGGTTAAAAAAATGGTCGAGGGAGGCGTTGGAGACCCAGACCCCGCCGGCCAGACCTGGACCCTCCCGGTACACACGCAGGGTTGCTGGAAGGACTGAGGACCTCCCTGCAAGAGAGAGGAGAGCCCCAGGCCCAGCGGCCAGGCCCCTCAGACCCCCAGACCGGCTCCACTGGAATCCCCGCGGCCGGGATGCGCCCCGATGGCCGCCAGGGGTCGCTGGGCCGGCGCGCAGGCCGCTTTCTCCATTCATAAATCGGGCCTCGCTCCCCGCCCCCTCGCCCGCTCAGACCCTCCTGCCGGCGGCTGGGCAGGGACGCCCCCGGACGTGTGTAGGAGGGTTACCGGCCCCTAGAGACCCCTGGGGGAGGGCAAGGGGCTCCTTCGTACCCCCTCCAAGTGCCGGCGGACCCACTCCCCCAGCGGGACCTCCCTGCACCTCGGGGGCGGTGGGGGGCTGCGGGGAAAAGGTGGAGGAGCGAGGGCGCTGGGGGTTCCGCAGAAGCCTGCGCGGAGGAGGGCAGAGCCTCCTGGGGACCCTGCCTCCCAGCACCCAGCTCGTGCCCCGAGGCTCTTGGCTCCCGCCGAGGGTCCTTTGGAACCCGCACCCCGGGCCTGGGGGGGGGTGTCCCCCAAGCCCCGCACCTGTTGGCTCCGGGACCCCGGCGTCCTCGGCTGCTGGCCCCCGGCCCCTGCACCGGGGACTCCGCGTCCCTGCCCCCGAAGGCCGGGCTCGGGGGCCCCGGGCCGGGGGAGAGGTCGGGGCAGCCCCCTCCCGAGGCTGCGCCGCCTGGGCTCGCTCGGCTGGGCGCGAGCCGCAGCTCCTCCGCGGGCTGTTGCTGGGCGCGGGCTCCGCCGGGCTGCGCGCCGCGGGGAGGGGGGGCGAGCGGGAGGGGCGGGCGCGGAGGGAGCCCCCAGCCGGTCTCGGCTTCGTGTCGCCCAGCCCGAGACCGGGAGGGCGGGGGAGACGCTCGTTCCTCCTCGCCTGCCACTCCATGCTTCCATCCCACCTCCATTCATGCGTCCGCGGCCGTTCATTCATGCGTTCGCGTTCGCTCTGCATCTCCGCGTCGGGTCGCCGCTCGGCGTTCAGAGCGCACCTACTGTGTGCCAGCGGGGCCCTGGGCAGCTCCGGGGGGCCGCAGCGCGGGGGGCTCCCAGCCGCACCTCCCCTCGCGGCCTCCCCTGGCTGACGAGGACGATGGCACAGGTGGGTCGCGGGGGTGAGAGCGGCTGCTGCACCGCGTCGGCCGGGCTCCTGCCCTGGCAGGTGCAGCCAGCTCCCAGAGGGGCCGGGAGGGAGCCCCGGTCTGCCCATCTCCCAGCCCCCCTTCTATCTGCCCCCGATCCTTTCCTTCATACCTGCTCCCCACCTCCCAAGATGGATAGTGAGTGGGGGCAGGAAGAGGGGACCCAGAGGGGCTAATTCCACAAACATTGACTAAGCTGTGTGTCCGGCAATGAGCTAGAATAATAGAGCCCCCTACCCACCCCATGATCTCACCTAATCTTCCTGTCAGTCCAGGCAGGTGGTTGCTATTGCCCCATTTTCCAGATGAGAACACTGAACTCACATGATTCAGTAACTTGCCCAAGGCCACACAGCAGAGGCAGAGCTGGGATCCGGACCTGTGATCCTTTCCAGGTTTACCCACCTCCTTACCAGACGGAGGCGCCCTGTCCTCACACAGTCCCAGGCTGGGTGGGGGCAGGAGGCTCCCAGGCCAGCAAGTGAGCTACCGCAGCAGGAGGAGAGCTGCGAAGCGGCCCAGAAGGACAGATTGATTAAGCCAGGGCCTCAGGACAGACTTCCCAGCGCAGGAACTCGGGAACCTGAAAAGTGGCCTTGCAAGGGGGATTATGGTAACCACCGAGAGGGTTCCAGGTGGAGGCAACAGCAGGTGTAAAGGTATGGAGGGTGAACCTGCCAGGAACTGCAGGCAGGTGACGGGCAATCCCCTGGGCATCAGGCAGGCACCCTGACCGTGCCCTGCCTCAGGACAGGGCCTCCCTAGCACATCAGATCCCACCGTCCTCTCAGCCTCGGAGACTCATACTCCTTCCCTCGATGGAGGCTATTCCCGAGATGTAACCTCCATCTTCCCTGCGGCTCCTCCTTTCTCAGAGGAGCTAGAGATGGGCCATTAGGCACAGAGTGTGTGAGAGCTGAGGCAACACAGCGGACAGGTCGGTGACCTTCGCCTTTCCAGAACCGAAGTTGACCCTAGGGCATGACTCTGTCCCTGGGCAGGATGGACAATGGGGTCACAGCATCCTTGTGGTTCTAGTGCTCTGTCCTGTCTGCCTGGGGTGCTGGTGGAGGTAGGGGAATGAATGAGGGGACTCGAAAGAGGAGCGCTGGTATGTGTGCACGCGTGCATGCATGTGCCTGTGTGTGAGGGCATGTGTATGTATGATGCACGTATGTTTTTCTTATTTAGAAGGGCTGTGAGTGTGTGTCTGGAGAATCTAATGTGTGACTGTGTGTGCTTGTCTCTGAGTATGCATGTGAGCAGAGAACAGGCTCTGGGTTGATGACTGAGGGTCACCCAGAGTGGGATGTGTGTATTGGTGTTTGTGTACACAAGGAGTGTGTGTGTGTGTGTACGTGTGTGTGTGTAAGGGGTGTCTGTCTGTCTGTGTCTGAGCGTGTGGTTTTGGCTCTGACAAGCATCGGCCTCCCGGCGTGTGCCCCTGTGAGCGTGGGAATGTGAGTGTGGGCATGTCTTTGTGTCCGCAGCTCCGCAACTATGGGACTTGGTATGTCTGCCCCCACGGCGATGACTCATCTAATCCCCCACGCTCACCCCCCAGCTAGAGCTCTGCCTGTCTGCTATGTAAAGGCCAGGGAGGGGACTGCAGCACAGGGTGGGATGGGAGGCGCATCGTGCAGGGACACTCAAGTGACAGCTGCAGCAAACGAGGTGCAGCTGGTAATGCGACAGGTATAGACCAATGTGTGTCTGCGTGGATGGAGGGCACCAGAGAAGCCCAGCACAGCCTAGGGCTTAGAGCCCAGCCCAGAGCTCAGGATGCCATAGTCCAGGGCCTCCCAGACACCCCGGGTCCCCCGAACCATTCTATATGGGGTGCACGCGTCTGTACGGGGAAGGAGTCACGGCTGAGGATTCAGTTTCGCAGAGCCAGTCCCATCTCCCCTTAAGAGGGATCCCAGTGACCAACTCCTCCGTCCTTTGGTACCCCAGAGATGGCTGCTTTCCAGGACAAAGGATCAGGAGTGGTTCTTTCTACCCAGAGGCAACAGCTATTTCTTCCTAGCAGACCCTGGCCAGGGCGGAGGCTTTGGGCTCCCAGAGCCCTCTGGTCGTGAGTCTGGCTCCCTCAGCCCTGGTCTGAGGGTGGGAGAGCCCAGTTGTTTGGCCTGGGTAGATGCTCAGAGAAAATCCTGCGATCCCAGGAGGGGGCCAGTGATGCTCTGGAAGACTGACAAGGGGCCGCGGTGGTTGGTCCTGGAGCCCAACGGCAGTGGTCTCTGGGAGCTCCTGGCAAAGCACCAGTGCCCAGGAGAGGCAACCAGGGACCTCACATCCTCCATCTCCAGACTGGGCACTCAGCCCTGGCACCTCTTCTGCCTGGGGAGGGCCACCCTGAAGCCTTTGCTTTGCCTGAGCTGTCTGTCAACTGGTGGCCACACGACCTCTTTCCTGGAACCAGCCAGCCCCCCCCCCCCCCCCCCCGGCCTGGTTGATCTAATCCCGAATCTCTGAGCCACAGGTCCCTGTCACATCCATCTTTAAGTGCTATCACCGGGCACAGACCCTAGGTGCTGTCTCCCCCTCCTGCCCAATCCTGGTGTGACTTACAGTAACCTCTGTCAGGCTAGGACTAGAATAATCAAAATATAATTGGGTTTCGACTTGCTAATGCTGCCACAGGCCTGGGCTGTGCATGGGAACACTCTGAGCAGGGCAGAGGTGCCTTTTAGAAGAACAGAACTCTGCAGGCAAGCAGAGGTGTGCAGAGGGGCTGGACTGCAGGCCCTGAATGGGGGATTCTGAGGGCTGAGTCTGGCAGGTCACTGAAGAGGCTGTGGTGTTTGGTCCTTGGGCCCAAAGGCACTGGCCGCTGGGAGCTCCTAGCAAAGTGCCTTGCCCATGGGAGGGACCCGGGGACCTCGTGTCCTCTGTTTCCAGGCCAGGTGCTCAGCATTTATGGCTCTTCTCCTCAAGAAGGGCTGACCCTCCTTCGGGGTGTGGGTGGCTGGAGGGGAAGGACATCTCCGGAGAGAGCAGGGGGTCCAGGGCCCAGAGCCAGGCATCCTTGGTGACTTCACAGGCTACTGAGCACCTTCAAGCCGGGGCAGAGGCAAAAGGGAATGGGCTGGAGATGGCGGTCTCTGCTCCCTCCCTCATATAGTCACTCAACAAACACAGACAGCAAGTAAGCTGCCAAGATGGGGGCCCTGCTGGTTAGTCTGGGGAGACCCGCATGTGAACCAAAGGGTGGAGGTGGGTGTCATATGTATTAGAGTGGGAGCTCGTGGAGTCGGGAGTGGGGGACGGGATAGGACCGGGATGGACAGTGCTGGTGCATGGGAACCCAGACATAACTGCCCCCCTCCCAGTCTGTTGAGTCTCATGTTGAAATGTGGTTAGAAGCACAGGCTTTGGGGCCAGAGAGACCTGGGTCAGACTCCCAGCTCTGCCACTTACTGCTGTGTGATCTGGGACTAGGCACTTCACTTCTGTGACAGGCTGGGTGGTGGCCCTCAAAGAAGTCCACATTCTAAGCCCGGGAACTGTGACATGTTACATGGCAAAAGGGACTTTGCAGAGGGGACTAAATTTGGGAGCTTGAGATGGGGAAATTAGCCTGCGTTATCCAGGTGGGCCTGCTATAATCACAGGGGACCTTGTAATAAAGAGACAGGAGGGACAAAAAGAGCAGGTGTGGCGGCAGAGCAGCAGTGGGAGTGATGCCAGTGCCGGGAGAGGCCACAGCCCAGGAGGGTGGGCGGTCTCTGGAAGCTGGCAAAGGTGAAGAACAGATTCTCCCCTAGAGGCTCTGGAAGGAATTCACCCTATCGATTCCTTGATTTTAGCCCCCACTGGTCTCATTTTGGACTCCTCACCTAAAATGTGGCAAGAAAAAAATTGCGTTGTTTTCAGGCCCTAAATTCACAGTAATCTGTATAGTAGCCACGAGAAATGAATACAACCTCTCTGGGCCTCATCTCACTGGTTCTGAGATGAGAGCAACAGGAACCTTTGCCGTAGAGACTTGTGTAAGGGTTCACTGCGCATGGGCAGTGGTGCGGAGCGGCGGTCGCTGGGCACCAGCAAGTCGGACACTCACATTCTCATACACACTCATCCTTAGCAATAATTTAATATTTAGGAAAAATCAGAATGGTCATCGTGGGAAAAATCAGGGCTTTGTCAGACATCCTTATGCTTGTCTTGTCATCTGGTACTGGTTTTGGTTTTGGTTGAGTCACATATCCATGCAGGAGGCTACTAACGGGCTTAAATCTTAAAATTACAAATAATATTAGTTATAAAAAATGACCACAATAAACGTGTGCTGGTGTGGTTATTTTGGCAAAGGAACACACAAGGGGGAGGAAAAGAAGAAGCCTGATCCTTCTAGGAGGTGTGTGCGTGCGTGCGTGTGTGCGTGTGTGTGTCTAGATTGGGTAGGGCTTTTTTTTGTTTGTTTTTTAAAGATTTTATTTATTTATTTGACAGAGAGAGCACAAGCAGGGGGAGCAGCAGAGGGAGGGGGGCAAGCAGACTCCCCGCTGAACAGGGACCAACCCACCCCTCGCCCCTCAAGGCAGGGCTCAATCCCAGGATCCCAGGATCATGTCCTGAGGCAAAGACAGACGCTTAACCCATTGAGCCACCCAGGCACCCAGAGACTGGGTACTTTTGTTTTGTTTCGTTTAACTATGATCTGAATCACCAGACATTTGAGGGAAATCTTTAACAGGACAGAGAAAGACCAAGATAAACAGAAAAATGTTCCAGAGGTAACTTGGGCTGGGCTTTGAGGGATGAATAGGAGTTCAAAGATGAGCTTTGAGTGGGATATCTTGGGCAGAGGTGGGAGAGGAAGAAAAATTGGGACTCCAGGCAGAGGGGTTGACATGAGCAAAGGTGAGGAGTGGGCATGGCCAAAGGTCCGTTCTGGGTCCACAGTAAATAATTAGTGGGGCCCAAGGGTTCTCCTGTGAAGAAGAGCAGTAAGAAATAGAAAGGCAGGTGAAGGGCTGGCCTGAATCTAGGCTGAGGAGCTTGGACTCCATCCCAAAGGCAGTGGGGTCCCTGATGGGTTTAAGCAAGGTTGTGATATGGACTGATTGGCGTCCATGCCCTCCAATTTAAACACATTTGAGATGAATAAAAAGTATATTTTTTCTTGTAATAGATTCAAACCACTCATAATAAAATAGAGTAAAATCATTCTTTTAAATCATGTAGAGGAGCTATGGACTTCTGTATTAGAATATAGCTACTGCAACAAAGACTCCCAAATGACAATGTCTTAGAAGATGGAAGTTTCCTTTTCTCCACAGGCCATCCAGAGCTGGCCAGGTGGCTCTGCAATCATCAGGAAGCCAGAATTCTGCTTGGGTGGAAGAGTATCCTGGTCATGAGCACAGGTTCTAGCGCCAGACTGCTTGGCCTGAAGTGGATCAGCTGATCCCATGTAGCTGCAAGGGAGTCTGAGGAATAGGCTGTTTCTCTGGGTAGCCATGTACCTGGTGAAACGCAAGGATTCTAGGAGCAAGGGAAGGAGGGCAGGTGGCTACTGAGCTAACAATGTCTGGCACCGTGCCCAACTGTGAAAGATGAGAAGTTTAGCAAAGGTACCTTCCCTCCAGAGTTTGGTTAGATACCCATTGCCAGCTCTTCTTTCTCATGACATTAATTTTATGAAATAGCTCCTGACTCCTGCTGTGTAAGATGAGACATCCTTTATCATACTTGCCCTCCCCCCTCCTAAATCTTCTTGCTAAACCACTACATGTGAATCTAGTTCTGTCTCCACAGTGAGAATGTTCTGGTTTTTGTGTGTTGTCCACCTCTGAATTTCAAAATTTGAAAATAAATGAATTGTTTTTTAGACATATTATGATTATGTAAACATTATTCTCCACAGAGCTAACTGGCATCCAGGGACCCGTAGAGAAGGAACTGTAATCTTATGATTTTCAATGCTGCCTGAAGGGAAATGCTCCTGGCTTCAAGTGCAAATGTATTTTCCTACATTCCCTCAACATTCAAAGTCATGTTATGTTTTAATTCACTTCATATTTGGACCAAGGCCTTCTCATACAAGTTCTTGCTCTCCTGGAGTTTCTCATTGCTTTTCTCTTTTCTTCTTGAGAAAAGAAACATATGTCTTTTTAATTAGGTCATTAAAATCTCCCAGTTTCTTAATTACATTATTTGTTGAATGAAGCCCATTTTCTTCTTGAAGACACTTTTCTCCAAACCCTCTGACTTCCTGTTCTAATTTTGACTGATGGCTTTATGGACCTCTGGCATTTCTATTCATTACATTTGGGGCCAGTTCTTCTGTTGGGTGAATCCGGTGTCTCTTTCTTGGGTTTTGTCTCTGTTTTGCTGGAGTATATCTTCAAATAACATTTTTAAAGGGGGTGCTTGGAAGGAAAGCCTTCTGAATCTTTGCATGTCTGAAAAGTACTTTGAGTCACATATCCATAAAAGACATACTTTGCATGTCTTTTAATTTGTTCTTATTCTTCCTGGGGAGTGGGGAGACCAATCTGCAGACTTCATTTTAGGGCATGCGGAAAGTGGCCAGATGGGCAAGTAGACACCCAGGTTTCCACCCTGGGCCAACATAAGGAGTGATTTCCTCTAGACACCAATGCCCTGAGTAGAAATTCTGGTCCTTCTGAAAAAGATCACTCCAGAGCACCCGGGTGGCTCATTTGGTTAAGTGTTTGCTTTCGTCTCAGGTCATGATCCCCGGCTCGGCTCCTGGGATTAAACCCCATGTTGGGCTCCCCACTCAGCAGGGAGCCTTCTTCTCCCCTTGCCAGTGCTCTCTCACTCTCCTTCTCTCAAATAAATAAATAAAATCTTTAAAAAGAAAAAGATCACTCAATTTCTTTAGAAAGTGGTTCCTTCTCACCTTTTTAAAAATTATTAGAGCAGGGGAGGGGCAGAGAGAAAGGGAGACATGCAGACGCTGCACCCAGCATGGAGCACAATGTGGGCCTTGATCTCACAATCCTGAGATCATGACCTGAGCCAAAATCAAGAGTCAGACGCTTAACCGACTGAGACACCTAGGTACCCCTCTTGCTTTTTAATCTCCCTTCTCTGTATTGTTCTTGTTTGCTGGGGATTGTTAGTGGGGGATGCTGGCTGGTTATTCATTAAACAGGCCTTTCTTTGAATTATTTCCTAACTGGTTATTCTCATACCACCATCTCAATTTTTGCCATATCTTGTTACTACCTGAATTAATATTTACCATTTTTAATGTATTTTTAATGACTGAAACAAGACAAACAAAAAAAACCACAGCTTCTATAAGAACCATTTGTTCTTGCCAGTCTCCTACTCTCCTTGAACTTGACCTTGGCTTCTTGCCAGGCCTTGTGTTTAGGAGCAGGGTCTCCGGAGACATCCTTATTGATGACAGTTGTGTCCAAGGGGATATCCACAGAGTACCTTGTGGGCATGAAGTGACTGTAGTTATAAACTTTCACAAAAGATTTGATCTTTGACCTCTTGGTGATTTTCTTCTTATCCATGGCAGCTGTCACTTCGTGGGAATAGCAGTCAATTGCAGCCACCAGAGCTTGGCTGTAGGGATGGTCTGAGGTGCCATCGTCAATGTTCTTCACGATGACTGCTGTAGTGTCTAGCCAGGACCTGCACCACCACCACCTTCGGGGGGTTTCATGAACTCCCCCATCTGGACACCAGTCAGTGGAGCCTACAACAGGAAGAATAGTGACTTATGGTATTATTCTTGTTTAAATTAAACTAGCATTTAAACAATGCTAGTCCTACCCTATAGCTATCAAATTGCAAGTTTGATGTTACAGTTGTACCTTCTGTTGTTTGTCATGATGTAGTTCTATTTTCTGATCTATATACATGATTATTAAGATAACAGAGGTTTATTTATTTACTACCAAATAACAGCCACAACAATGGTGCATGTGCCATACTTCACAAAATACTTCTCAAATTAATTACTGTGTTGATTACCGGCCAATCAACTGCCTGACCTTTCTGCCAGTTTGGGCCTCCAAGGGAGTCTCCTTTCAATAGTCCCTCTCCTCCTTGGCCTGATTCTGACATACTGGGAATAAAATAAAAGAGTAATTATTATTGGTGATGTAAAGTGATGACTGCAAAGGCCTCAGCTTAGAGTGGGAGCTGTGGGACCCACCAACTGAACCTCCATCACTGACTGGAAGCAGATGGTTGGGCCCTCCTCCCCCAGAGGGGGCTCTCAGTTCCAGCCCTGCCTCTCCTGTCCCCTCGGGGTGGCATGTAACTATAACAATCAAGCATCTTGGGCTCAGGTACATGTTCAGAGAGCAGACAGTCCATATCTTATCCAAATTCCTCCATAAAGTAGAAAAAGAGGGGAAACTACACATTGCATTTTATGTGGGTAGTAAATATTCAATCTGGACAAGGAAGTTTGAGACAAGAAGATTTGAGGTCAATCTCAATTATGGACATAGATTCAAATATCCTAAATAGAAAGTTGTCAAATTACATACAGCAACATATTTAAAAATGCATAACGACCAAGTTGGGTTTATTACAGAAATGCAAGAATATTTCAACACTAGAAAATTATTATTTTTAAAGATTTTATTTATTCATAGAGACACAGAGAGAGAGAGAGAGAGAGGCAGAGACACAGGCAGAGGGAGAAGCAGGCTCCATGCAGGGAGCCCGACGTGGGACTCCATCCTAGGTCTCCAGGCTCACACCCTGGGCTGAAGGCGGCGCTAAACCTCTGAGCCACCTGGGCTGGCCAAAAATCATATTTTAAGTCTCAGCCACCTGAGTGGCTCAGTCCGTGAAGCATCAGACTTGGTTTCAGCTCAGGTCATGGTCTCAGGTTGGTGAGATCAAGCCCAAGGTGGGACAGTCAGCATGGAGTCTGCTTGGGTTTCTTTTCACTCTTCCTTCATGCTTCCCCTCTACTCCTTCCCTCTGTTCACACATGTTCTCTCTCTAAAATAAATAAATAAAATCCTTTAAAAAAAGAATAAAATTATCATTTTAAAAGATTTGTTTATTTATTTATTTTAGAGAGAGAGAGAAAGTGAACAGGAGGAGGGGCAGAAGAAGAGGGAGCGAGAATCTCAAACAGACTCTGCACTGAGCAGGGCTCTATCCCCCCATCTTGAGATCATGACCCCAGAGGAAACCAACAGCTGGACCCTTAACCAACTGAGCCACCCAGGGGCCCTTATTATTTTAAGTCTCAACATTAACAGATTAAAAGATACAAATATCCTACAATCACATAAAACAGATGGAGAAAGTGCATTTGATAAAATTAAGCAGTTTATAAAAATTCTTGGCAAACTAGGAATAGGAGGGAACTTCCTTAATGTGATACGTCGGTAAAGGGTATCTTTCTAAAACCTGCAGTAAAGGCACCACTTTATGATAAAAATGTAAAGAATTTCCTTTAAAGTGAGAAACCTAAAAAGGATATTCATTACCTCTGTTTCTGTTCAAAGCTATCCTGGATTTCTTAGCCTGTGCAATAAGGGAAATAAAGGGAATAAATGGTACAAACCATTGGAAAGGAAGAAACAGAATGGTCATCATATATTTGTAGAACATGTAATTGTCTACCTAAAAAAATTGAAGAGGTTCTACAGGCAAGGTATTAAAATTATTGAGAGGATTCATGTTGAGAAGTAATTTTCCATGGGTCAATTGCATTTCTGGATGCTTTGCAGAGACTCTACCCTTTTATTTGAGATTATCTTTTTTTTTTTTTTTTGGACAATCTCTTCAAGGATGTTTGTATGTCATCCATCTTCGGATCATAGAGTAAATATTTCCCTCCAGAGCAGAAGGCAGATTTGCTTATTGTCCAGTTTATGGAAGATAGCATCCCTCTCTATAGCCAGTTCCATTTATAAGGCACCGGGCTGCTTTAGTTGGCAGAGCACACAACTCTTGATCTCAGGGTCATGAGTTCAAGCCCCATGTTGGTTGTTGAGATTACTTAAGAAAAAAAAAAACAGATAGTTAAATCAGTTCCTTCCAACAAATGGTGCAAAAATAGGTTTTCCATGTGGAAAAAAAAAAAAAACTGCACTCCTATATCACCCTGATTGCTAAAGTTAGTGCAAAGGGTACTAAAGATGAGAAAGCTTAAAACTTTTATTTATTTATTTTTAAAGATTTTATTTATTCATGAGAGACACACACACAGAGAGAGAGAGAGAGAGAGAGAATGGCAGAGACACAGGCAGAGGGAGAAGCAGGCTCCATGCAGGGAGCCTGATGCAGGACTCGATCCTGGGACTCCAGGATTACACCCTGGGCTGAAGGCAGGCTCCAAATCGCTGAGCCTCCTAGGGATCCCTTAAAAATTTTAAATAAAAATATTTTCTAGGGATCCCTGGGTGGCTCAGCAGTTTAGTGCCTGCCTTTGGGGCAGGGCGTGATCCTGGAGACCCGGGATCAAGTCCCACATCGGGCTCCCTGCATGGAGCCTGCTTCTCCCTCTGCCTGTGTCTCTGCCTCTCTCTCATGAATAAATAAATAAAATCTTTAAAAATATATATGTATATATATTTTCTAGACCTCACAATACAAAGATTTTTCTTTTTTTTTAAGATTTTATTTATTTATTCATGAGAGACAGAGAGAGAGAGAGAGACAGGCAGAGGGAGAAGCAGGCTCCATGCAGGGAGCCCGACATGGGACTCGATCCCGGGTCCCCAGGATCACACCCTAGGCCCAGGCTGCCCACAATATGAAGATTTCTTAACCAAGTTTAAGAAGCACAAGCAATAAAGAAAATACTGATAGATTTGACTACATTAAAATTCCAAAGTATTGTACAGCAAAAATATTATAAAATCCAAGGCACACATATAATGAATACAACAGACAAAGCATTAGTATCCAGGCCGCACAAGGACGATCTACAGATCAATAAGAAGATCCCAAACAACAGAAAAACAAGTATAAGCTTGGGATGCCTGGGTGGCTCAGTGGTTGAGCATATGCCTTCCACTCAAGGTGTGACCCAAGGTCCTGGATCAAGTCCCGCATAGGGCTCCCTGCAGGGAGCTGCTTCTCCCTCTGCCCATGTCTTTGCCTCTCTTTCTGTGTCTCTCATGAATAAATAAATAAAATCTTAAAAAAAAAAGCATAAGCTATAAATAGGTAAACAAAACAACCATATGTGAAATGATGTTTAACCCTACCTGTAATTATTGGAATGCAAATTAAAACAACAGTGAGATAGAATTTTGCATCTCAAGTTGGCAGCACTAACATATCCTGTCCGACTATATTATGTGTTGAGGAATATGTGGGACAATGGGCACTCTTGTTAATCCTAAAGAGAGTTTAAATTATAAACACTTTGAAAAGCAATTTGGCAATATCTAGTAAAGTCTAGCATGTGCATGCATACTCTCCAACCTAGCAATTCAATTCTGGAAATAAATCCTAACTCTTGACAGGTACAAGAATGTTCATTACAACACCATGTAGAGTGAAAAAATTGGAAACAACAGAATAATGTACAAGTTAATCTTGTTAAAGCTACAAAGTACACAGTTAAGATGAATGCACTGGAGGGACACATATTAATTGACAGGCTACCCCTAACATTTATGAGGCCCAAGGCAAGGGTAATCTGGGGGCTGAGGGCCCACTTCTATTTTCTTCCCACTCTGGTTCCATTCCACATAGTGAGGAACGGCACACACGTACACACACACTCGTGTAGATACTTCAGCCTATTTGTCTGAACTCTGTCCACTAACCCCACCCTCCCACAACCAGCCACCCTGGCCACCTCTTAGGATTAGAGTGTGTATGGCTGTGTGGTCATCTGATGAAGAAAACTCTAGAGAAATCACTGCCCTGGCCTTGGAAATAGTCTCTGGGCCTTGGGGGTAGAGGAATTCATGGTTTAGAAGAAGGAGAGAAGGATTGTGAGTGGGTCTGGACTCCTTACCCCATGGAGGAGGGCCAGGGTGGGGGTCTTGGGTCCCAGCTGCCTGAATCTAAGTGAGGTGCTGTGTGTTAACACAGACAAACCTCACATGTAATGTCATACAGAAAAGGCAGAGAGACATGTGGTATGTGATGCCTTATGTGAACCTTCAAAACAAAAAACTACTATGGACTGCTCAAGGATGTGTACAAGCGGAGCAAAGTTATAAAAGCTTGCATGGGGGGATGCCTGGGTGGCTCAGCTGTTGAGTGTCTGCCTTCGGCTCAGGCTCAGGGCGTGATCCTGGGGACCCGGGATTGGGTCCCACATCGGGCTCCCTGCAAGGAGCTCCCTGCATGGAGCCTTCTCCCTCTGCCTGTGTCTCTGCCTCTCTCTCTTTCTGTGTCTCTCATGAATAAATAAATAAAATATTAAAAAAAAAAAAAAGCTTTCATGGGAAGGACAGACCCTGTGGGGCAGCAGGGCAGACTAGGCACTCTGAAAAGCCTCCCTCTCCCAGAGAGTCAGATGCTGGAGGGGAAAAAAGACAAAACTTTTAATTTTTTATTTTATTGCTAGTTTTCTAGAAAATGAAATCTCTAAAGAGACAAAACAAAATCGTGAGGCCAACCCAGAGCTATGAGGGGTATACATTTAGAGTAGACCTATCCATAAGGTACCTGCAGGTTCAGAACCACAACTGGAGGGGTGGAGGAAGCTGATGAGGCCAGAGCAGGATAGGGAGACCAACCTGAGGTTCCTAGGTTGAACAGGGACACTGCACCTGCAAGTAAGTTCAAATGGTTTCAGGTACACCATTCTCCCCAGCACTCAGATACAATTATCTCAAAATTTAAAAAAAAATGTGTTTAAATCACCTCCAGCACCTATATTAAAAGAACTTCCAAGGGGCGCCCAGGTGGTTCAGTTGGTTAAGTGTCTGCCTTCGATTCAGGTCCCTGATCCTGAGGTCCTGGGATTGAGCCTCACATCAAGCTCCTTGCTTAGTGGGGAGTCAGCCTCTCCCTCTCCCTCTGTCCCCCCCCCCCGCCACCGCCCCGCTCATGCGTGCTCTCTCTCTCTCTCTCAAATAAAAAAAATAAAATCTTAAAATAAATAGGGGATCCCTGGGTGGCTCAGCGGTTTAGCCCCTGCCTTCAGTCCAGGGTGTGATCCTGGAGTCCCAGGATTGAGTCCCACATCGGACTCCCTGCATGGAGCTTGCTTCTCCCTCTGCCTGTGTCTCTGCCTCTCTCTCTCCCTCTCTCTCTCTCTCTCTCTCTCTCTCTCTCCCTGTGTCTCTCATGAATGAATAAATAAAATCTTAAAAAAAAACTTAAAATAAATAAATAAAAAATAAAAGAACTTCCAAGCATGCACTTTGGAAAGCAGAAAAATGATCAAAGAAGGAGTGTTGAGAAAAAGCCATGATAAACACGTAGGAAATTCTAAACAAACTCTTACTGCTTGGCAGGAGGGTTGAGATACTGAGTAATACTGATAAGCTTTGCTAAAGTGCAAGGTAAGATTTTAAGGGAGCCACTCTAAGAATAGGATCAGGGTCAATGACTTCTATACCAGGAGGCAGAAAAAGTGGAATAAGAAACAGTCTACTTTTAAAAAGGCAAGAATATGGGCAGCCCGGGTGGCTCAGCGGTTTAGTGCAGCCTTTGGCCCAGGGTGTGATCCTGGAGACCCGGGATCGAGTCCCACGCCGGGCTCCCGGTATGAAGCCTTGGTTCTCCTTCAGCCTGTGTCTGTGCCTTTTTCTCTCTTGGTGTCTCTCATGAATAAATAAATAAAACCTTAAAAAAATAAATAAAAAAGCAAGGATAGAAACCGAAAAGCAGAGCAAAGATGGGACAAATGGAAAGCAAAAGTTAATGTGGTAGGGACACCTGGGTGGCTCAGTTGGTTAAGCGTCTGCCTTTGGGTCAGGTCATGATCCTCAAGGTCCTGAGATCGAATTCCCTTTGGGCTCCCTGCCCACGGGGAGCCTGCTTCTCGCTCTCCTGCCTGCTCATCCTCTCTCCACTCTCTCTCTTTCTCAAATAAATAAGTAATATCTTTTTAAAAAAGAAGAACTTACTCCCATATGTTTGGAGATTTTAAAACATACCTCTGGGGACACCTGGGTGGCTCAGTGGTTGAGCGTCTGTCTTTGGCTCAGGGCATGATCCCAGGGTCTAGGATCGAGTCCCACATCAGGCTCCCTGCATGGAGCCTGTGTCTCTGCCTCTCTCTCTCTCTGTCTCTCATGAATAAATAAATAAGAAATAAAATAAAATAAATAAAAAATAAATAAAACATACCTCTGGAGACAACATAAATGTTCATCAACAGCTGAATGCATGAATAAGTTCTAGTATATTCATACAATGGGATGCTACACACCAAAACACATTCTACACAAGCACATACATACCCTATTTTAACTGGCAATAACTAGAGGAACCTCACAGACAGAATGTTGAGCGAAAGAAGGGAAAGAGTAAATACTCTGTAATTCTGTTTGCATGAAACATAAAAGCAGACAAAATTAATCCACAGTGACAGGAGTCAGAATGATGGTTTCCTTTGGGACGATGGGGGTGATTACTGACAGGGATGCTGTTCTCACTTGTTCTCACTTAGAAAATAAAGAAGAGGGATGCCTGGGTGGCTCAGTGGTTGAGCATCTGCCTTTGGCTCAGGTCATGATCCCCACAGGGAGCCTGCTTCTCCCTCTGTCTGTGCCTCTGCCTCTTTCTCTGTCTCTCAAGAGTAAATAAATAAAAGCTTTAATAAAAAAAAAAAGAAGAAAGAAAGAAAGAAAGAAAGAAAGAAAGAAAGAAAGAAAGAAGAAAAGAAAAAAGAACCAGAGAATAAATCAGGATGAAGCAGAGAATAAGCAGGATGAAGAAATGATGAAGTAAGAGCAAAACTTAATAAAACAGTAAACAAAGATACAACCGAGAGGATTAACGAAGCCAAAAGTGAGTTCCTTGAAAAGATTAATTTACATACAAAAAAGAAAAGACAGAAAACAAGTAAAGATTCTTTTTAAAGATTTTATTTATTCATGAGAGGCACAGATAGAGAGGCAGAGACACAGGCAGAGGGAGAAGCAGGCTTCCCGTGGGGAGCCTGATGCGGAACTCGATCCCAGGACCCTGGGGTCACAACCTGAGCCAAAGGCAGACGCTCAATCACTGAGCCGCCCAGGCGCCCCAAACAAGTAAATATTAAGAATGAAAGGATATGGGGGCAGCTCGGGTTGCTCAGCGGTTTAGTGCCGCCTTCAGCCCAGGGTGTGATCCTGGAGACCTGGGATCGAGTCCCACAGCGGGCTCCCTGCATGGAGCCTGCTTCGCCCTCCGCCTCTCTCTCTCTCTCTCTCTCTCTCTCTCTGTCTCTCATGAATAAATAAATAAAATCTTTAAAAAAAAAGAATGAAAGGATATGATCACTACATATTTAGGAGAGATTTAAAAGAACAATCTGAACAACTATTTTTTTTAAAGATTGTATTTATTTGAGAGAGAGCGAGAGAGCGTGAGCACAAGCAGAGGGAGTGGCTGGCAGAGGGAGAGGGAGAAGCAGACTCCCCACTGAGCAGGGGACCCAATGTGGACTCGATCCCAGGACCCTGAGATTATGACCTGAGCCTAAGACAACCATTTAACCAACTCAGCCACCCAGGCACCCCGAACAACTGTTTTTTTCTTAATTTGTTTGTTTTATTAGTCATTTTCTTTATCGATCATTTGTGTTGGTTCTTTGTTTTCTGTTTTATTGATTTTTTTTCTCTTATCTTTATTATTTTCTGCTCTTGGGCAGGGCGGCATTATTGTGCGGTCTTTCTCTGGTGTCCTAAGTTGAATGTTCAAGTCACATGTGCAATCTTTATTAAGGTGCAATTTTTAATATAGGCATTTAAGAGGATGCACATCCCTTCAAAGATTGTTTTAGCTGCACTTAAATTTCAAAACGTAACACTTTGTCAGACAGCTCTTATGTGTTGTATTTTTTTTCTTCCATTAAGTATTTAGAAGTTTGATTTTAATTTTCAAACATAGGGACACCTGGGTGGCTCAGCGTTTGAGCGTCTGCCTTCAGTTCAGTGCGTGATCCTGTAGTCCCCGGATCGAGTCCCACGTCAGGCTCCCTGCATGGAGCCTGCTTCTCCCTCTGCCTGTGTCTCTGCCTCTCTCTGTGTGTCTCTCATGAATGAATAAATAAAATCTTTAAAAAAATTTTTTAAATAATTTTCAAACATAAGTTTACCTTTTTTGTTAGTTTTCTCATTTCAATGGATTGTGGCCATAGAAAATGGCCTGTGTGACATCAGTTCACTCCTTGGCAGACTTGCTTCATGACCTACTATGGGAACAATTTCTGTAAATGTTCTCATACTGGATGAAAAGAATGCCAATTTTTCTGTTTGATCAAGCTTCTTAATTGTGTTATTCAAATATTCTACATATGTACTAATTGTATGGCCACTTGATTTAGTAACTATGGAGAAAGGAAAGATAAGATCCTCAGGAGGATTATAGATCCAACCATGTCTCTTTGAAATTGTCTCAAATTTCATTTCCTATCAGGGGTCATCAGACTATGGTCTGTGAACCAAATTTGGCCCACTCCTTGTTTTTGTAAATAAAGTTTTATTGGAACACAGCCATGGTCTTTTGTTTATGTATTCTCTATGACTTTTTTCTTACTACAATGGCAAAGTTAAGTAGTTGAGACAGAGGCTGTCTTCAATGTCTAAAATATTTACTATCTGTCCTTTTAAACTTTTTTTTTTAAGATTCTATTTATGTATTTGATAGAGAGCACAAGCAGGGAAAGCAGCAGAGGGAGAAGCAGGCTCTCTGCTGAGCAGGGAACTACTCAGGGCACCATCCCAGGACTATGGGATCAGGACCTGAGCAGAAGGCAAATACTTAACCAACTGAGCCACCCAGGTGCCCCCTATCTGTCCTTTTATAGGAGAAGTTTGCTGACTCTGCTTCATATAACTGAGGGCTAGTTAGGCAGGGGCTAGGTTCAAAGAGGTTCAGAATTATATCTTCCTGGTAATATTTTTCTTAAATGTTAAATCATATGTAATGACTCTCTTATCCATAATTATGCCTTTTGACTTAAAGTACATTTTGTCTGATATTTATAAAGCTCTGCTAGCTCCCTTTGGCTTAGTATTTGCCTGCTATGCTTATTAGAAATGCTTTCAGCTGCAAGTAACAAAACCCAACTACGGTGGCTGAAACAAACTGGGGTATGTTTTCTTTAAGTAACAAAAATCCCAAAGTCAGGCCATTGCCGGCATTATCTTAGCTGCTCCGTGATGCCATCAGTACCCAGGCCTGCTGTGTGTCTCCTCTCCATCAGCATTAGCTTGGTGGCTTTTGTGCTCACGGTTACGTCAAGATTGCCAAAAGGCTGCTACACTTGAGGCATTGTGTTCATGCACCAGGCAGAAGGGAAATAAAAAAAGCACTTCCCAGATTTCCCTTTACATCCCAGTTTCCAGAACCAGGACATATGAGCATCTTTTCCCTAATCGTTGACGGAGAGAAAAGAGGCTCTAAGATTGGCTTAGAGCAAATCATGATTCATCCTTTGTGGCCAGTACTTTGACATCACAAGAAATAAACTGGGGCTGGGGTACAGACACTCCTCCTGGATAACAGATTTCTGCCAAGTCCCTGAAAAAAAAAATTGGACTTCAGAAGCAAAGTGCAAAAGGTTTCCAGCACACCATTGGTCAGACCACGATGGTGTCTCTTATACCTGGGGGGTCTTTCTTCATATCTCTGCTTTCAGTATTTCCATAGCTTTGTTCTATTTTATTTATCTTTTTCTTAAGATTTCATTTATTTCTTCATGAGAGATAGAGAGAGAGAGAGAGAGAGAGAGAGAGAGGCAGAGACACAGGCAGAGGGAGAAGCAGGCTCCATGTGGGGAGCCCAATGTGGGACTCGATCTTGGGTCTCCAGGATCATGCCCTGGGCTGAAGGCAGCGCTCAACCACTGAGCCACCCAGGTGTCCCCATAGCTTTTAGATATGTCTCTCATGAACAGTGAGTGGACAGCTCGATTATGTGTTTTCTTTCTCTCTGATAACCTAGCAACTGGTGAAACCAGTCCCTTTACATTGGTTGTGATTGGCAGCATTTAAATTTTTTTTTCATTTAAAATTTTATTCCTAAATCCTCTCTTGTGTTTTCCACTTACCACGTGTATCATCAATAGTTATCTATTACTATGTAGCAAATTACCCCCAAACTGAGCATTTCAAAACAACAAACATGTATTATGTCACCTAATTTCTTTGGGACAGGAATCAGGGAATGGTGTAGCCAGGCGATTCTGGCTCAGGCTGTCTGAGAGGGTGCAGTCGAGCTGCAGCCATCTGAAGGGTCTGTTGAGGATCTGCTTCCAAGTCCATTCCCACGGCTAGGGGCAGGAGGCTTCAGCTCCTCACCCCATGAACTTCTCCATGCCTGTGACATAGCCTCCCCCGAGTGAGTGATCTGAGAGAGATAGCACACACAGAGAGAGCATTCAGAATGAAAGCCATGGGTCTTTTCTATTAGGGTTGCCAGATTTAGCCAATAAAAATACAAGATGCCCAGTTAAATTTAAATTTCAGATAATACTTCAGTATTTGCACAGGATATATTTACACTAAGAACTTATTCATTGCTTATTCAAAATTTAAATTTGACTGGTCTTGATTTTTCTCTGGCAACCCTATTTATAATCTGGCCTTGGAAGCAAAGCTGGCTCCATAATTCATGGTGTCCCTTATTAAAAAAAAATTTGAGGAATCTCTCTCTCTCTCTTTTAGATTTTATTTATTTGAGAGAGAGAGTGCACATGAGCAGGGGAATGGGCAGAGGGAGAGGGAGAAGGAAACTGCCTGCTGAGCAGGGAGCCCAAGATGGGGGACAGGGTTCAACTTCAGGAGGCAGAAGCATAAGCGACTGAGCCACCCAGGCACCCCCCAAAATTAATAGGAATTTCCAATTAGCGAAAGCAGAGCACTAACCCAAGCATGGAGCCCTTCTGGGGACAGTGTCCCTTTGTGAAGGCATGGGTTGTATTCCCCGAAAGCCAGTCCTGCTTGGAAGTGACATACCATCACTTGTACCATGTTCTTTGGCACAGGAACAAGTCACTAAAGCTCCACCCACACATTTTGGGCGGGGACTTCACATGGGCATAGGTCCCAGGAGGCAGAGATCATTGGGACCATCTTGGAAACCGGCAGCCACACCACGCTTTTCCTTTGCTTCTTTTATTTGTCATTTCCTGCCTGGAGGTGGACGGATTGGAATGTCTTCATTCCCTTTGTTTCCTCTCTGCAGGTTTAGAATACATTCTATTTCTGTTCTTTCATTAGTCATCCTTAAATTTTTAACATGCACACATCCACTTCACAGAGTCTAAAGTTAATCAATAACCTCCTCTAGGACAACCAAGGACCTTAGAATACTTTTAAACTCTGATCATAGCTTCCTGCCTATAATTTGATTATTCCCTAAGTTTTTAGTCTTACCTTGTTTATTTTATTCCTTAAATCAGTCTGTAAAATTGTTCTTATAAAGTCCATGGTCATTTGAATTTCCCCAGCTAAATCATTCTTCTTCTCTCCACTTCTTGCAAGCTACTTCTTCCTTTTGGGTTCATTTCCTGGGTTTTTCCTATTATCTTCCTTTGACGTCTTGCCAGAACCAAAGATCTCTATGGTGTTTTAAGTGATTTAAAATTTACTTTTATTTTTGTTTTTCAAAGATTTTATTTGTTTATTTGAGAGAGAGCACTAGTGAGGGGTTGGGGGAGAGGGGGGGGAGAAGCAGAAGCAGACTCCCCGCTGAGTGCAGAGCCTGATGTAGGACTCGATCCCAGGACCTGGGGATATGACTGAGCCAAGCACATTAACCAACTAAGCCACCTAGGTGCCCCTTAAGTGATTTTTTTTTTAAACTTGGGTGCATCTCCAGTCCAATCCTACCTTTTGTTCCTGACACTGTACAATTTGTGCTAATAATTTGTTTATTTTATTGAGGCTTTTAAGTGAATTTGCTAAGCTTTTTAAAGAAAGTCCAACTTTTTTTGTTGGTTTCCATAGAGTTCCTTCCTGCTTTATTATTTCCTTTTTTCTGCTCTCTGAATTTTCTGATGGTCTTTTCCTAAAGTCTCGAGTCAGACACTTATTTCATTGTTGCCAATCCTTCCTGTTTTTAATAAATGCATTTCAGGCTAGAATTTTCTCTCCAAGTTCCCCTTTAGCTTTATTGTTATTCAGTTTTAAATATCTTGCAATTTCCATTATAATGTTCTCCTTATAGAGAACATGAATTATTTAGAAATGAGAATTTAAGTTACAAACATACTGGATTTCCTTGACCAATGTTTATTGTTGGTTTCTAATTTTATTATATTGGGATTAGAGAACACAGCAGTGATATTGATTCTTTGAAAAAACTGTAGACTTTTCTGGATGCCACCTATGTGGTATCTTTTTTTTTTTTTTTTTTAGTTTTCCATTTGAGCTTGAAAACAATAGGTATTCTGTGGGAGGAGGGGGGAGCTGTGAAGTTTATGTTTATCTAGTAGATGAAGTTCCTTAATTATATTGTTCAAACTTCCCTATCCTTACTAATGTTTTGCTACTTGAGCCACTGGTTTTAGGAAAGTTTAATCAACGTTTCCCACTTTGTTTATAGATTCATGACTTTCTCCTTACAGGAGATCTGCCAGATTTGCTCTATATGTCTCACCAAAATAAATATAAGTTCATGAGACATACAAATTCATGACTATTATCTCTTCTTGGCAGATGTTTTCTTTTATGATTGTATTGGTTAGGATTGGGCTGATTTTACAAAGACTTTAAAAACAGTGCTTTAAATAAGAGAGAGTGTATTTTTGTTCACTTAAAAGTCCACAGCCCCTCGGGGGTCCTGTGGGGTTTTAGTAAATGGGGACCTCAGGAGGAGATGAGACAAAAAGATGATGAGGTCACCATTGCTCTTTCATCTGAGTACTGGTCACCTCTGCCTCCCTTTGACCCTGCAGGCCTAGAGGTGAAGCTTTACTGCTGCTGCTGCTCCCTTAGGATCTTGCATTCTCTCCTGTGACTCCCCTACACCCTGCTTTGTCATTAGTCTTTTTTGGAAATAAACTCTGCCCTAATTCCCCTAATTAGAGGATGCCATCTGTTTCCTGTTGGGACCCTGAGTGATGAAGGCTGGCATCGCCTTAAGTCATTGATTGTGAATACCTATAGGGCAAGCGTGCACAGGCCCCACCACTCCCTATTCTCCGACTCCTGGCTGACTCTTAGATCTGCCTGTTTTCAAAGACAACTGAGGCTGATACTCTGAGTTAATGGCCCCAGGATAAGACAGCCACCGCTTCCAGGTCTCCAGAGCATCGTCCGGCCATGGGGAAAGGAACTACCCAAAGCTCATCAGTAATACCCACCTTGTCCATTTCAACACATGCTCAGTGTGGCTCTTGGTCCTATGGCCAGAGCTGCCTCTCCCTGGATAAACTCCGTATCTTGGGGTCATGGGAACTCACTTTTGTCTGAGGATGCTTTACTACTTTAGATGGGTCAATACTTTCACCTAATGTCTGTTGGCTTCTGCAGGACCACATTAGCCTGGCCCCTTTAAGGGGACTTCAGGGGGGATCCCTGGGTGGCTCAGCAGTTTGGCGCCTCCCTTTGGCCCAGGGCGCGATACTGGGGTCCCAGGATCGAATCCCCGCATCGGGCTCCCAGCATGGAGCCTGCTTCTCCCTCTGCCTGTGTCTCTGCCTCTCTCTCTCTCAGTGTCTATTATCAATCAATCAATCAATCAATCTTTAAAAATTAAGGGGACTTTGGACATCTTTGCTCTGATTCCTCACACACCAATTTCTTCTGTCTGACTCTCAGTGGGCCCAGCTTGTTTCTCTCATTTCCTCATTGTTAGGGAAATTCTCAATGTAGGGCTCACAGAGATAGCACAGATCACTGTTCCCATTTTACAGACTGAGAAACTGAGGTTCAGAGAGGAAAGTGAATTTCGGGGAGTCCAGGGGAGCTGGAATTCGAGCCTGGGTCTGTCTGGCTCTGAGTTAGAGGCTTTCCAAGGGAGGTGTGTGTTTGGGGAGACAGAGAGGCCTGAGTGGAGGCAGGGAGGCAGGATGGTGGGTGAGGGAAACAAACCTCAGAGCCAAAGCCCTCCTGGCCAGGCAGGGGCACAACATCTGGGTGAGAGGGCCAGAAGGCCAACAGGCTGAGATCTATTCCCAGTTCTGCCCTTTGCTTCTCTGTCCCCTTGGGCCAGTCTCCAGGCATCACAGAGCAGTTATGAGAGGATATATGTAAAATACGCAGTACACAGCAGCTGCTTGGTTCTAGGAGTCGGCTTGGGTCCCTCCTCTTCACTCTCTCTGGGCTGCACAGGGCGCCAGGTGGATTCAGCCACTAGGGGGCCCTGCTGCCAAGGGTGACCAGGCCTCTGGGCCCTGCCAGTCTCCATCCATTCATTCATTGATTCCTCCACTCTGCCAACAAACAGCTCCTATATTTTTTCTGGGCCCAGTAGTCTTTGGGGTGATCCTGAGAGCAGAGAGGGCAAGGCACAGCCCTGTTCTTGAAAAGCCTACAGTCAGGAAGGGATACTGTGCCGGACGGAGAAAGTGGGGTCGGGGTGGGAACCCAGAGCACTGAACACGATGACAATGACTGTACAGAGTCAGGAAGGCTTCTCAGAGAAGGCTTTTGAACTTGACTTTGCCAGGATGAGCCGTGATCCAGCTCCCACTGCACAGACTCCGATCCCTCCCTGTAGTCCCAGGCCAAGTTGACCTGAGTGTTCATAACCCACTTCACTCCTCCTCCTGCCAGGCGTGTCCCTGACCACTAACTTCTGTAAGCCCCAAACTTCAGGTCCTGGTCATGTGTGTAGAGTTGGAGGTCACAGAGCCTGCTTTGGGTACAGGATGAAGAGGGGCTGCTTGCGCACAGGACAGAGTGTAGGGAAAACCCAGGCTCTGGAGCCTGACAACTGAAGTTCTCTACCACTTCCTAGCAGTGAGTCCCTGGGCCTCACTTTCCTCCCTGTAAATGCGGGTAATAACTGTCCTTACCAATTGTGCATATGTCCAGTATGGCTCACATGGCACCCATCTCTCTCACCTATAAAGTGACATATGCTGTTAACCATCTCATTGCCCATCTCAAGGATCCTACTCTTGAGGGCCTAATTGGTCTGGGCCTTGCTTCACTTTGGAAAGAGACTGCCTCCCAGGTTAGTGTCATAGCCACAGAATTTTCATCAAGTGGGTGGAATTCTAGAAGTTATCCCCCTCCCAAGGCTCAGCAACGAGGAAGAAGGCGGGAGGAGGGGTGGTGTTAGGAATCTTTGACCTACAAAGGGTATCTCTCTAACTTGTTCTACAAATTCATAGGAAGGCAGTGTGGTCTGTGTCCAGCTGGACCGGTTTGCAGCTGTGCGACCTAACAAGTCACCTCCCCTCCCTGACTCTGGACTTTCTTGTCTGTCAAATGGCAGTAGCAGTAGTCCCTAACTGTGGGGGACACTGTTCTGCCATCTGCTCAGCTTTGCTCCCTTCCTCTGGAACAATAACCCTCTTCTTTTTTGCGGATCTCTTCCTCCTCCAAACACTTTTTCAGCAAGGATAGTCCCCATTCCTATGATCCTGTCCCCTGTCCCTAGGTGACTGGTCCACAGGTGGGCACCTGACTCCAGCCAGGACAATCAGAAGCCTTCCCTGATCTGTTCTGTTTTGTTTTGAATTACAACTGAGAAAATGCCTGTGGGCAGAAAGGCTCAGGAGTTGTCACTGGCCACGTGTCATATCTTTCCTCTTGGCAGTTAGTCTGTTGAGACAAAGGCAGGGAAAGAATGGGACAGTCAGTAGTCCCAGAAGTATTTGGGTCCCTGGTCTGGCTGTGCTTGGGCCCACTAGCTCTGCTTACAATCTAGAAGTTCGCCTCTCCCTGAGATTCTGAAAGTCACCTCTCGGGTTGGCATTGGTTTCTAAAGATATACTTTCTCACGGGGATGTGCATAGCATCAAATGAGCTAAAGCGTGTGAAGTGCCCAGCCCAAGTCCTGGCCCACTGCAGGCTCAGTAAAGCACAAATCCCTTTCCCTTAATAGGCACCAGGCAAGGATGGGGGTTTGGCAAGATACCAGGAAGATGTGAGGCATCAGTACTTGTGAAGCGATGTAACCCAGCAGCTCCGGGAAGACGAGAGTCAGGTGCCTCGGACCTCACAGAGCCCCACAGGAGACCACAAGGAATGCCCAAGCAGAACCTCAGGTGGATAGGAAAGGATGGGGCTGAGAAAAAAATTTCCTGCCTCATCCCCTTGTGGGAGCAAAGGTTGTCCGCAGGTACTCTGTCTCTATCAAGGAGGTATGTTAGAGTTCCCGGTGGACCAGAAGATGAGGGCCAGGAAAGCCTTTTCAGAGGAGGAATATCTGAGCTGAGTTTTTAAGGATGAATGAGAGTTTTTCAAACAGGGAAAGGACTTGGGAAGCGACATGGACTATCACTATCGATCACCCACTATGGTTAATACAATAGTGATTAGTGTGAGGATTCAGACTGCCTGGGTTTGAATCCTGCATCAACCAACCTTCAGGCTCTTCTAGGCTCCTGTTCCTTATCTGCAAAATAAGGAACGAGGTGTTTGTCCATTTCTAGTATTAAATGAGATCATATATGTGAAGCAGTCAAGAGTGCTAGCAGAAGGCTGTGGTTGAAAGGCTCAATAAGTGTTTAGCTCATTATGACAATCCTTTGCATTATCAAGTCCAACGCCCCTAAAATGATTACAGCCGTTACCATTTATTGAGCTCTTAATATGTTCCAAACATTGCGCTCGATGCTTGGGATGCTTTGTCTCCCACAATCCTCCTAACACCCCAGGCGAGGAAAATTACCAACCCCATTAAAGAGGAAAACAGAGGCTCTGGGACGCAGGATTACGCACGGCCAGCATGGCCAGCGCAACCAACTGAGCAGGGGTCTAACCCAGGTCCGCCTTAAGACCCAAGCCCCTGGCCCAGAGAGAGGGAGCGCTCGGCCCCAGGACGCACAGCGGGGACAGGGATGCCCGGTTGCCCCGTGGGCCGCGGAGGTGCGCTTCCCTTGGCTGCCCCCAACAGCAGCGATCCAGCGGGCTGAGGGAGGTCCCCGAGGCTCTGGCCAGCCCAGCCCCCGCCCCAGGGCGGGCTTGGGGCTCCTCGGGGTGGCGGCCCAACTGAGGAAGGGCTGGGCCCCTCCTCGGGCCGCGCCTCCCGGCAGGGTTGACAGAGCCGCGCCCCAGTTCCCCTCCCTTCCCCACCCCGCACGGCCTCTGCCAAAGGTCCTTGTAGAAAATTCCAGGCGGGACGAGGGTTTTTCCAGCGGGTGGGAGCAGCCGGCGCGGCCCCCGCCGCCCCCGCCCCCTCCCGGGACCCGCGCGCCCCGGTCCCCGGGGCCCCCGCCGGCCTTGGCTCCTGGGGGACGGGCGGGCCGGCCGGGGGAGCGGGCTCGGGACGTCCTGGCAAACAGGAAATGAGACAAAGGCGGCCGCTTATCGGGAGCCCCGCATTCCTTTCAGGTGATGCCGGCCCCGAGGGGCTGCCTGCCTGCCCCGAGGAGCACCTCCCGCCGCCCCCCGCCCCGCGAGCTCCCCCTGCCCTGCGGTCCGCAGGGCGGGGGGCGGCGGCCGCGGCTGCTCCCCGGGAGCCCCGGGCCCCAGGCGCGGCCCCCCTGGGCTCCCGGAGAGGAAGGGACGCCAGCGCCTGGAGGGCTGGGCTGGGCGGGGGTCTCGGGAACCGCTGGGAGAACCGGGCACAGTCACTCACCATTGCACAACCGGTAACGCGGTGCCAGGTGTGGGTACAGGGACCCGCGATGAACCAGACCCAGTCCCTGCCCTCGAGGGGCTTCCAGCCCGAGGAAGAAGGCAGACACTCAGAATCGTGAACCACTGGGTGAAAGGGCAGGGCCAGATGAGTCCCGGAGGAGGTGCGGAGGCCTGCTACCGGGAGGCGGGGCGCGGGGTTTGGGAAAGCATGCGGCCCTTGCGCAACACCTGGCACATCAGCAGCCCCTTCAGGTCCTATCTGCATGAAGGAATCCTGGAGTTGGCTTTGAAGTGGCATGGGACAAGGGGTGGGTGGAATGGAAGGGCATCTAGACTGGGGAACAGCATGTGCAAATGCCTGTCAGTCCGCATGTGTGCCTGACAGTTGGGGAGCAGTGAGGACTCTGCAGTTGCCTACACACTGGGTGAAGAAGCTCTGGTGAGGAGGCTGATGGGGTGGGTCCTGATGGCCTTGAAGGGTGGGCTGAGGACTTGGCTTATTTTGCTGGCACTGGGAGCCTGAGGCTAGGGAGAGGGCTCAGAGAGGCAGGTCCAGTATGGCCTAGGCACCGGGTGGGTGGGGTAGGGTGGGGTGGGGTGGGGGGAGGTGAGTTTCGCCTGGGTGGCTTGGAGAGGCTGATCTGCAGAGACAGAGGCTCCAGCCTCTGTGGGGCTGTGCCCCCCTTGCCTGCTGGGCACCAGCGCCAGTTCTGCTGATTGGTGGGTCAGGCTTCCCCCACCAGGCAGCGCTGACTCAGCGTCTGAAAGGTGGTTCCCACGGGCCCATGTCTCTCTGGGGGCCAAAGGCCATGCCATCCGTGCCCCACCTCCGAGTGGGTCAGCGCCCACGGCCACTGACAATTAGGGCTGAATGGAGGCTAAGATTTCTAGTCTGCCCACCCCTGCCAACCAGCAAGGCCCCAGGCGGTCCTTTCTAGGGTCTCGCCATATGCCACAGCATGTCTGGCCTGGCTCTCCACTCCCCAGGTCCCGAGGTACCACAGTTATCAGTACTCTTTTTATTTTTAAAACAGTGAAAAGAAAAATAAATATCTTTGGAGAATAAAAGTACAGGGGTGGGGGGGTGGGACAGGGTGGTGGGGCTGCAGACTTGGGGGTGTCCTGGCTTCAGTGGTCTTGAGCGGGGCGTGCCGGCGGCCCAGGGTCTGCAGGCCCGCTCCTCCCGGGCCAGGCCCTGCCCCGTCCCCGCTGGGAGGTCTGGGGGCTCCGCCAGCCTCGCCTGCCCGCGGCTCCCAGGCCGGGCGCTGTGTCAGCGGAACCCGCGCGGGGATTAGACCCCAGGCGCCCGCCTGCGCCGGAGCTGCGTCGGGAGGGGCGGGGCGGGGCGGGGCGCTGCCGCCCCCCAGGGGCTCGTCCGCCGGCTGGCCCGGCGCCTGCCAGGGTCTCAGCGGTGCCCCATGTCCTCCATGCCCACGCGGCCCCAGACGCCCAGCACGAAGCTCTCGATGTCGCACTCGTTGGCGCCGCGCACGATGCGAAAGTGGCCCCTCTCGCCCCAGGCTGGGCCCCACGAGTTGGCCGCCGTCTGGGAACGAGGAGGAGGGGCGGTGAGGAGGGCACCGGGGAGCGGGGGAGGCAGCGGCCGCAGGCACCCCGCTCAGGCACCCCGCTCGGGGACTCACCCAGTATTTGAGCGTCCTTCCATCGGGTAGCGTCTCCTCTCCCCACCTGGAGGGCAGGGGTGGGGGCAGAGCCACGGAGGGAGAAGAGAGCTGATTCCACCTGCTTTCAGGGGCTGGAACCCGGGGGTCTTCCCCTTCCAGACTCTGCTCCCTCTCTACCCCCCTCGGTCTCCAGCTCTGGGAGTCTGTGCCCTCTCCACCCTGTGGGGGAGGGCATCACCGGCATAATGGAAGGGGGATGAGCAGAAAGGGGGAGAACTTGGGCCTCCCTCCTGCAGGGCCCCACAGCCTGGGGACCAGTTCTCTGGGACCTCACACATCTGCCTGCCTTCCATCCTCCCTGGGGGGGTTGCCTGCCAGGGAGGGGTTGGGGCTAAGAACCACATGGAAAAGACTCCAAGAACATGGGTGCTTTGGAGGCCCCAAATTCCCACCACAAAGGACATTACATTGGTTGGACCATTGAAAATCAGTGACTGGAACATCTCTGGGTGTTTATATCAGGTGGGGAACTGAAGGCTGGGTGTGGGAGTCAGTGAGGCAGGCAGCTTTGGGGTAGGTGCTGAGATGGGGAGGGCCTGAGCCACCCCTGGAATCTGTGTCTGCATTTCACAGGAGTTATTTTATCCCAGTGTGTCAGGAAGGAAGAGTTCCTAGAAAACCTTAAAAGGCCCCCCACCTCTGGGTGTGACCCTGGGAAGTCCCTCTTCCTTTTATGTCTTGGTTTCCTCTTCTTGGAAATAGGGCTTTGCAGAGAGATGGTGGGGATTCAAGGCAGGGTCAGAGCCCTGAGTGCAAGCCCTGCTGCCCCCACCCTTCTGGCCCCCCAAGCCCCTCACCCTGTGATCTTGACTGAGTGGGTCCCATGCCGGCGGTATCGCTCAGGCCTCCCCAGGCTCACTGGTGTGTGGCTGTAGATGCCGCCCTGGTACAGGAAGAAGTCCTCGTGCACCTCCATGAGAGCTGTGGGCAGAGGTCGGAGTAGGGCCGGCTCAGCCCAACAGCACAGGTCTGGAGATGCCCAAGTCTGGAGATACATGCCCAGACCCATACCAAGACTCTAAGTATCCCCCACAGGCTGCTGCCCGTGGGGAGCAGACAAGGTCCCCCTAACTCCCAGCCCCAGTGGAATGGCTGCTCAATGCTATACAGACCACTTGTGCTGCTGTGCTGTGCCCAGTCTCAGGCAGACACAAGCTTCTGGAACCAGGGGGCAGGATGAGAGGCATTTACCTTGGACAGGGCCATTCTCCATCAGCTCCTTCATGATCTCCTTCTCCTGGAGGGTTGGGAGTGAGGATGAGAGTATCCATCAAGGGTGAGGTTCTAACCTCTGGCCAACTTTCCAGTTCCCCTCCCTCTGCCCCGTCAACCAAGCACAAACTTACGTTGGTGCCAAGGCGGTAGGCAGGAGTGACCTGGTAGATGTCATTAGCATGGACATGGCTGCTGGGGCATCGGGCAGTGGCCTGGCGCTTGCCCCGACCCATGGCCCGGCTGTGCATCATACAGCGGGGCGCCGGGCCAGCCTCGTCCTGCTCACGGCCCACGAACGGGTAGCAGTGGTCAGACACGACCCTGGAGAAGCAGGAGGGAGAGAGGCCAGGTGAGCGCGAGAAGCCCAGCCCGGGGCCCTTCCTAAAGCCCAGGCCTCACGTCCCCTTCCCTGCCCACACCCTCTGCCGCTCACCCTCGACGTCGCAGGAACCACCAGGCACCGTCGAGACGCCCACCACGGCAGCCCTGCTGGTTGTGTGTGTCACAAGACAGCAGGTTCTGGGGCGACAGGACAGGCGCCATATGCCCCAGAGAATGGATTGAGACACGATCAGACGCCACGGCTGTTGGGGGGAGGCAGAAGGGCCATCAGGGGGTCAGGCCTTAGCCCTCCTTTCCCGCTGCGCCAGCCTCTGCTGTCGGGACATACCTGCTGTGGAGAAGGCCCAGGAACCTGCACAATTGCCCTGGTCAAGAGGCTCATGGATCAGGTTGGGCCACTTCTCAGCAGCCTCGAAGGCTGTGGGCAGCACCTCCCCTGGACGTAGCACTGTCTGCAAAGCAAAAGTCACTCCATCTGCCTCCTGCTCTGCCCTGGCCTACCCCCCAAGGGCCCGTTGGCTTTGAAGGGCCACCAAGAGTCTGGGGCCTTCCGCAGCTTGTTCTGGAGCATTCCTGCTGCTGAGGGATCCCAGCAATCTCCACACTGACTCACGGGGAAGACCCAAGCATCATTTAGTGCCTCCCCAGCGTCAGGTGAGGGTGACTAGTCCTGTTGTACAAATAAAGCTGGCAGGGAAGTGGTCAAGCCAGGGTCACCCACTTTCCATTCTCAACTCCTGCCTCATTCTTCCTCTGCACCTTCTGATCTGACACTTCCTTCTTCCTACCAGGACCTTGGGCTTCAGGCCCTACAGGGCAGGGGAGGGAAGAAAGAGTAAGGTCCTGTGACCGGGCAGGCCGCCAAGACACACAGCAAGAGGCAGAAAATAGCAGAGGCCCAGGGGAGTGAGGGCAGGGGCAGGGTCTGGTCACCCCAGCCTTGAGCCCGAGTCCCTCTGCAGGGAGGGCCGCTCTGGCCAACGGCTGTCTCCTCCCTGCCCACCACTGACGGACAGATCCTGCAGCCTGTGCCCCTGCCCTGACCTGCTAAAGTTCTCCCTCCTCACCCTTTGACTGTCCCAGGTCTGGTTCCTGTTTCTCCCCATAGAGGGTCCCAGTGGTAGGAAGGGAGAAGCCCCTTACTCCCTTGGGGTTCCACCAAGTCGGTATTTGTTTCCGAGAATTCCGGCTCTCTAGCCAACGCCAGAGGACTATCTGTCCTTCCCTTCCCAAAATACCAAGGTGACCTCCTGGCCCCTTGGGCCCTGACCCAGCTTTACTGGAAGGAATAACATTTTTCCCAGGCTGAGGAGGCCACCAAGGGGCTCGTGCTGAGACCACAAAACTCAGAATCTGAGCATCAACTCTTCATGCACAGCACATCTTGTCATGGGCAAGAACCTAAGACACAGAGAAGGGGAGTGATTTGTCCAGGAACACACAGCCTATTGGAGAGGGTTAGGCCCGGGCCCTTGGAGGATTGGGAGGCAGTGTGTCAGGGTTCCTGGGGTCCCAAGCCACGGGGAGAGGGCAGGGTGGTGGGCAAGGATGGACTTACGTGAATCTCATTCATATTGGTGACAGAGGAAGAAGGACGGATGGTACCCAGGCGGTAGCGAATGCCTTCATCCAGGGTCATGCCCCAGAAGGCACTGTGGTTCCCAGCCCGCCATCTGCAAGAGAAGGGATGGAAGTCACAGACCTGCCAAGGCTGGGGCCCTGGAGCTATGTGCATATGGGCGGGAGAGACGCATACTGACTAAGTGTCCACGTGATGACCAGGATCCAAGTGAGGATGTGCCTGACAGCACATGATTCTCAGGGGAATGTAGGTGTGTCTGTGCCCAGTGGGGACATTTCCAGGGCCTCTCACCCGTAGTTGCCCTGATTAATGGCGTTGATCATGTCTTGGTCCACCAGGCATGGCTCCTGGTCACACTCCCACCGTCCTTGCTCCTGGCAGGTGCTAGGAGAGCAGAAGGAAGGAAGAGATGGAGGGGGGGCATCCTCTGAAGGGAAGGGGCCGCAGAAGTCAACACAGGCCTGACATTCTATGCTAAGAATTATGAGACAACCCCTGGATGATCCCGTTCAGCCTGGTGGCTTTCAATGTCAACTTCAAGTTCACAGTTCTCCAGTTTATTTCTGCTGCCTGGATCTCTCCAGACCCAAGAATCTTGCTGCTACCCAGTGTCACCACTGGGGATGTCCAACGGCTGCTCAGACTTCACACATCCCAGATTGAATTTCTGATCCCTACTCCCATGCCTGCTTTTCCTATAGTCCGTGGAAAGAGCCTGGGAGTCACCCTTTACTCCTTCCCTCGGGTGCTGATTGGATTCATTGGCAGATCCTTGCTGGCTTTGCCTTTAAACATTCAAAATCCAAACCTCGTCTCATTCCTCCCTCAGCCATCACCTTTCCCCTGGATTCTGCTGAAGCTTTCCCATTGTTCTCCTTGCACCCCCACTTCGGTATATTTTTAACACAGCTGCCAGATGACCCTGTTCAACCCAAGTCATATCATGCCATCCTCCAGCCCAAAACCTTCCCTTGGCTTCACATCACAGAATAAGAGCCAAAGTCCTTGCCTTGCTAACGAGGCCCTGCACAATCTGTCCTCCTGTCCTCTCTGTGACCCCTCCTCCAAGTCCTGGCTCCTTAGGCCCCAGCCAGACTGGTCCCCTGACTGTTCACAACATCTGCGCTCCGTGCCCCAGGGCCTTTGAGCTGCTTTTCTTCCCATATCCCCAAGGCTTGCTCTCACTTTGTCCAAATCTGTCTGTCTTTCTTTCTGGGAAGATTTTATTTATTCATTTGACAGACAGAGAGAGAGTATGAGCAGGGGAAGTGGCAGGCAGAGGCAGAAGGAGAGGGAGAAGCAGACTCCCCGCTGAGCAAGGAGCCTGACGTGGGACTTGATGCCAGGACCCCGAGATCATGACCTGAGCCAAAGGCAGACACTCAACCGACAGAGCCACCCAGGCGCCCATGTCCAAGTCTTTCTTCAGATGTCACTTTCTCAGGGAGGCCTGCCCTGGCCGCCTTCCTCTCCTGCTTTCTGTTTTATTTTCTCCTTAGCATGTCATCACCACCTGGCACACTGTGTATTTAGCTATTTGTGTTCTTCATACCTGCTTCCTCGTAGACACTAAGGTTCTGGAGGGCAGGGTTTGTTTGGTATCTTCAATGCTTAGAAAACTAAACCTGGCACATAGGAGCCACCCAAGAAGTATCTGTTGGTTGAATGAGTGAGACATGGTAGTGAAGGGGCTAAGAGCATGGGCTGAAATGACTAGTCACGTGACTTCAGGTAAGTTACTCAAACTCCCTCAAAGTTCTTGTCTGTAAAATGAGGAAGTGAATCATCCCCACTTCCAGGGATTTAATGGGAGGCTTTTGTAAATCCTGTAAAGCAGTTAGCACAGGGCCTGGCCCATCAGACTCCTATCCACCCAGCCTCCTCACATCCTGGGTGTATCTGAAACTTAAAATGGCCCAAACTGCCTTCCCCCAAAGCTGCTCGTCCCTAACATCCTCAGCTCAGGACACAGCACCTTAGCTACCCACGTGTTCAAAGCAGAGCTTGTTGAGATCCGTGGAGTACCCCCATTTCCCATGCCCGCCATCAGCAGATCCTGGGATGGCACATCATAGAAGGCTCTGGATTCACCTGCCACTCACCCCTCCACTGCCACCACCGTCCTCCAGTCCCTATCACCTGTCACTTGGACCATGGCCATGGCTTTCTACCCAGGGTCCCTGCCTCTCAACCCCCCACATACCCCTCAGTCTATCCCCTACCTGCTCTGAAGCCAGAGAGATCTCTCAACGACATAGATCAGATTGTTTGCCTCTAAGTGGGTTCCCATGGCACTTAGAACAGAACCCCCAGCACGGCTATGAGATCCATGGACGTGGCCCTGCACGTCCTCGGGGCCTCTGTTCCCACTTCACAACTCCAGCTGCAGCGAGATCTTTCCCACCTCCTGGCCTTACCACGAGCTGCTCCCTCACCTTCCCTCCCTGCCTGGCCACCTCCCTGGTATCAGCATAACTATCTCCCTTCCTGAGTGGCCTTCCTAAGCCCCTACTCCACTCTAAACCGGGATCCCCCATTGTTTCCTTTCCCCGTCCACACCTGTCACAGGCTGTAAATACGTTTCTTTGCGTGTAGACCAGAACCATCTGCCTCACTTTGCTGCATCAACCTGGCCCAGCACAGTGCCTGGCACATAGTAGGTCTTTAATAAATAGGTGTCGACGAGCAGGGAATACTGTGAATTCCAGGATGCTTTTACAAGCTCATAACTCTGCTATTACAAGATGCTAAACGGCCTCCTTCCCCTGTTGCCTTTTAAGGAGCCTCAAGGGGAACAAACCCAGTATGGCTGGGCTCTTCAGCCCCCGGAGTGGGCGGGGGCACTTTCGGGGCGGGCTAGAGGAGGCTGCGTGGGAGGGGAGGCTCTCCTCACGTTCCCCTTCCTTCTCTGACTCTCGAAGCATTCCTCGAGGTCTCGCACAGCCTGGAAGGCCCACAGACATTGCTCCACACCCTCACTCAGGTGTCAAGCACAAGGAACAGGGCCACCCAGCGCGGGGGCAGTGGGCTGGTCACTCCTTTCCTGCCACCTCCCCCTTTGCCCTCAGGGCTCCCCAAGCAGGTCTAGACTGGGCTGGTAGCAGCAGGTTCCAGCATTCCAGAGGGGCCCAGGGCGGCCAGGCCCCAGGGATAGGAGTGGGAAAGAGGTTAACCCGTCAAAGCCCAGAGGCATCTTATCAGGAACTAGCAGGATCAAGATCACGCAGGCACGCTCAGTCTTTCGGAACACACACACACACACACACACACACACACACACGTGGTTCACACACACACTCGCACCATACACACACAAACACATCCTCTCAGCACCTGCATGATTCACACACACTCACACCAGACACACATTCTCTCAGCCAGCCGCACACAGAACCTCATGAGTCCCCACTCTCACTGTGACCCAGCACCCCTCACCCGAGTGAGGCAATGGAAACAGCTTATGTGTAATGCATTCCAAAAAGTTTCCTCCTCCCTTGGGCCTCTCAGTCCCAGGCAAAGAGGGCACAGGGTGGAGTGGGTGCAGGGCTGCCTCCTCAAAGCCACAGGGTCCCCATTATTCCCATCAGGCGTTTGAGGCTTCCTTCTCAACCCCTCTCTGCTTCCCATCGCAGGACTCCGACTAGAGTGGGGGGTCCCTCTGACCCTTCATCCTCCCACTGGGAACGGTGGGGAAGGGGAGGGAGGGAGAGAGACCACATTCCAGGGAAGGCCCTGCTGCAGGTTGGCTGGCCTCCAGCCCAGCCATCCCTGACCCTCATCCCGTTCAGGGCAGCGGATGCTGTAGTCAGAGGTTTCCTTCCTGGCGCCCCCTTCTCCGGATTCTCCCGTGACATGGAGAAAGGTTGGGAGGGGCAGTAGCCCAGCCTGAGCCAGGAGGAGGGACAGGGAACCTCTCCCAGGTCAGGGGCCACACCTGGGGCCAGGCATCCTTGGCTGAACGCTCCTGGGGAATGCTTGTAGAATGTTGTTTTCTAAGCTGACAGTGTGAAAATCTCCATGTTACAGACAAGGAAACTGAGGCTCAGCAAGTAAGTGACAGGGATAGAATTGGAGCCAAGTCTGTAGGCCACAGAGACCGCAAGGCAAGCCGCCTCTGTACCTCCAAACACTCACCAACGGTTACAGTTGTCCCAGTAGGTTCCCAAGACTGGATAGATGCGACTCCCATGTGTACATCCTGGTGGGAGGGAAGAGGAGAAGAGAAGTGGGACTGGGACCAGAGACAATGGGCTGAGATGGCCAGGTCCTCAGAAGTCAGGTGTCCTGAATCCTCCTACACACACATACATACACACACACACACACACACACAGTGTGCACACGCACGCACATGCATGCATGCATGTCCCAGCCCTCACTGAAACTAAAGTCAAACTATCACTTCTTAAGACCTCTCCTGCAGGGTCACATACCAACTGCTCCCTGGGAAGTTCTTCACTGACCCCAACTTGGATCCCTCCTGCTCCACCTGGATGCCAGCCACAACATTCCTTGGATCCTTTGCCATTTAAATGACTTGAAACTTGGAGATGAGGAGTGAGAGGGGCATGGGGAAGCCGAGGCCCAGAGAAGGCAAGTGACTCCCCTAAGATAACACGGCCCTTTGAGGTGACAACCCAGGTATCCAGTCTCTCACCCGCAGGCCCACAGAACCGCGGGAAGGGATTCAAATGATTCCTCTATGCGACAGGGACAAGGGCTGGGGAAAAGATGGTGACATGGGCTGAAGGCAGGAACAGATTCATCCTCATCTCCCAGGTGTGACCAGCCACCTCCAGTAGAGAATCCTGAGCAAAGGCAGAGGAATGGCTAAGAAGAGCCTGACCAACCCCTGAAGCCTTTATTAGCCTCCAGGTGAGTCAGCGGGCGGGGCCAGCACCTTCCCTGTCTGGCAAGGAGACTGGACTGGGAGAAAGGGCAGGAGCTGCCTTCCTCCTGAGCCAGCTGGGAATCCCACCGACCCAGGGTCTTCTCTTTCCTCAATCTTGCTGGAGGGATTCAAGTTAGACCAGAGCAGGACTTCCCAGAGGCGCAGACAGGGGGGCAGGGTCTCTCTCAGAGTCTACAGAGCCTCCCTTGGAAATGTCAATGCATCAGCCTTGCTCCTGAGCCCTGCTGAGTCCGGGTTGACAAAGCGACCCACCCCTCCTGGCCGTCTGGTGCCCACCTTGGATGGGGGGAAAGGGGGGTGGCACGCCGAGGCAGAAGTCCCAGAAGTCAGGGCAGCAGTCGGAGACGGTGCGGTTGCAGAAGAGGTCACAGTAACAGGTAGCACCCAGGTAGGGCAGGGCGCAGTCATCGGCGCGGCCGCGGCAGCACAGGTCCTGCTCCTGGCAGTACCGGCCGCCCGCATCCCGGATGCCCCGCAGGTGCAGGCCCGGCGCTAGCTCCCGGCGCCCGCGACCCCGCCGCGCACCCAGGGCCGACTCGCCAGCCAGCAGCAGCAACAGCAGCAGCCCCAGTGGACATCGCCACATGGTGCCTCCTGGGCCCGGGGAGCGCAGACGTCAGGGGTCAGAGGCAGTGGGCAGCAGAGACTCCCCGGCACCCCAGGCCTCATCTCCCAGCTTCCTGGGGCTGGGAGTCCAAGGGGGTTCGGCAGGGTCAGAGACCCCGATTCCCGCGCCCCGACCCTGGACAGGAAGGGGATTGAGCGAGAAATGGAGTCCCTCCCTGACCTGCCTGGGGACTTTCAAGGACGGGAGGTGGGGACTGTGGCATTCTGGGTGCCCCCCTGGCTCAACACCCAGGGCCTGGACTGAGGTCTTCTCTGCTATCTGGGTCCCTCTGCCCCTCGTTCAAGCTCCATTCCTAACTTGGGTGCCCCTGGCTTGTGCTCCTCCGTGTCCCTCTGCCGGGTCCACTCCCTCTCGGCCAGCCCTCATGCTCCCCCCGCCCGCCCCCTCCTCTCTGTTCCTTCCTTCGGACTGTCCCCCTCCCTCCGCGCAGGGGAGGGTCCCTACCTGGGGACGGGCTGTGCCCAGGCTGCCCCACGCGCCTCTGCCTGCCGGCTCCTGCGACCACGGGACACTCAAAAGTCAAGTGAGTGCAGGGCGGGACCGCCTTTTGTACCGCCCAGCCCGCAGCGCCGCCCCGACGGGCAGGGCTGCAGGAGGAGGGGCCCCCTGGCTCACACCTGGAGTAGCCCCTCACTCGGGAGCAGGGACCGGGAGAGGGACGCGAGCACGTGATTTGCTTCGCTGGGTGTCTGCGGACAGCCGTTCCCTCAGGGGGCAGAACTCCAAGTGCAGCTGAAAGGACTGAGGTCTGACGTCGGTAAGAACTTCCCAGGGGGCTTCAGCTGAGAAGGGGGGAGAGGGAGCAGCGGAGCTCCGAGATTTGGGAGACGGTGGGGAGGGTGTGGGCAGCCCAAATCTCTCAGAACCTCTCCAATCAGCAATAAAAACAGTTATGCCCACCCCCGTCTCCGTCTCCCGTCACAGTGCCCCCCAGGCTTGGGGCCGCCCCAAGCCGCCTCCGTTCTTGGGAATGATTGGAATCTGGAGGATGGTTGAGGTCCCTGCAGAGGCCTTGGCGGCTCATCCTTTGAGGGGGTGGGGTGGGTGTGGCGTGGGGGCCACCTCCCTGCCCCGTAGTAACTCGCAACTCACTGGTCTTCAGGGCTGCCCTCCCCAGGCACCTTGCCAAGCATTGCTCCCTTCTGTCAACCCCGAGGGCATCCTGCTTGGCACCTGTTCCCCTCCAGGGCCCAAGGGGCAAGAGCCCTGGCAGCTGGTTCCCCCCAACAACAGAGCCCCCCTTCCTGCCCAGGGCATAAACCCTTCCTTAGCGCAGGCCAGCCTGGGCCCCAAACAATGGGACTTCTGTCCCGCCAGGCCCGCTGTCACCTTTTACCTCACCATTGCGCAAGTCTCTCTTCCAGCAGGTTGGGTCTTTGGCTCTGGAACTCTAACAGCAGGGAGGATGAAATTTGACACCTGGACACGTTCTCCTGTTCTCCGGTCCCCAGACCTGCACCCTACATCCGCCCCGAAGGGGAAGCATCCATTAGGCTTGGGGATTCCCTTTGCCCTCTCTCTGACCACTCTCCACCCCTCCCCCAGCCGAGGGATGTCCTCAGCTGGCCAGCTCCTAGGGAACGGTTGTGGTGGTGGGGGGGCAGTGGGAACAGGACAACAGGCATCTGTGACTGGGTTACCCCCTGCCAGGGGGCACTGGGCAGGGAGTCACCCTGTTGCAGGGCACAGCCGGGGCAGGGCAGGGCCAAGTAATGTCCTGGGGCCCCAGCGCTAGCAGGAACACACCAGGAGCTGGCCAGCTGCTCCCTGCAGGGACCCTGGAGGACAGAGCCTAGTGGGAACTTGATGCTCAGAAGAACAGACTTGCCTGAGGTTACTCAGCCAGAATGCAGGCGCCCTACCAGCTACCACTTGGTGCCTTTCCCTCTAGCCACCCTTAGTCACCCACTACAGGTTTCGACACCCTCCCAGTTGGGAAGTCCCTGGTGGAGTCTAACCTCCATTCATCAGGCTGCAAGGCAGGCTCTCAGTATTGGTTCACATCTCATCCTCAGGGGAGGAGATGGAGACTGCCTTCCGAAGAGCTCATACCCAGAGCACCCACTGCTGTGGGTCAGTTTCTGTTTGGTTCTAGGGCTGGGGACTGGATGTGGCCCTAGGACATCTGGCTCATCCTTTACCCCATATCACTCCTTGTATGCCACCCGTGTGAGTCTGTTTTGTCTGTCTGTGTGTGTGTGTGTGCGCGCGCGCATATCTGAGAAGTTGTGTTTGTGGGGTGTTTCTGCTTGGGTGTGTCTGTCTGCGTCTGCTTGTCTCTCTGTTCCGTGTGTGCTGTGTGCCTGAGTGTCTGTCTGGATGTTGCCTCTGTGTCGGTCATGTCTGGGTTATTGGTTGACAGTGTATTCTTCACCAGTATTTGTGTGTTTGTTGGCTTATGTGTGTGCATGGAGAGCTGTGTGACTCTCATTGTCCGCGTCCGCCTATCTACTAGGTACCTGTGACTCTCTGGGTCTTGATTTCCCATCTGTACCCGGATGCTCCTTAGAGGCCCTTTCATGCTCTTCTCTTTCCACAAAGGAAGGTACAAGTAAAAAGGGACAGGGACATGCCCAAGGTCACACAGCAGAGCAAAGGCCCAGGCTTCTTTTCCTCTCTGCAGTCCAGGGCTACTCGCCACCACTACCACCCCCCCAACCCACTGCCACCATCACACAGCTGCCCTGGGTGCTCAGAATGGGCCATTCTCCTCTGGAGGCTGAGCAGGGCCTCCTGGGAAGACAAAGACCCATTGTACTCTGCTGAACCCAGGGCTGTGGCCAAGGGCCCACCACTTGGGGGCTGGGGCTCAGATGTTTGGGTCCCAAATGACACTCCAGCTGAGGCTGGGGGGGTGTCCCTTGTGGCCCACTGTGGTCAGCTAGACATGTCTGGAGCTTAGAGCGGTGATACTTGGGCGGTCCCGGCGAGGCCTCATGCTGCGAGTGTTGGGCCATGTTGTGACATGTTGGGCTCCCCGGGGCCTGTTGGATGGTGTAATGAAAAGCACCGCCTTGGGGCTGTGTGACAGGCAGAAGGGTGTGTGGCCATAGCATGCTGCAGCTTTCCAGATAAGATTCGGGGCCATGTGGAAGTGTGTCGTACCACGCTGTGGCATGCTTTCCTGTCTGATTTTCTCATTCATTCAGTGAGTATTTATTTGTTGAGCATTTACTACATGCCGGGCTCGGTGCCAAGTGCTGACCCTTCAGGGTTGAGCCAAACAGACCTAGATCCTTCTGTGGTGAAGTCTTCGATCTAACAGGAGGATGGACAAATAAAAAGCACACAAACATCTCCGTGGGTCATCCACAGAGTGAAGTGCTCTCCTCCATGCACCTGGCATAGGACCCTGGAGTCAGGTGGTGGTCACCGGAGTCTTGGGGAGGAGACAACATTTAAGCTGAGACCTGAAGGCTGAGAAGGAGCCAGCAGCTCTGGAGCCTGGGGAGGGTGTTCCAGGAAGCCTATGAGTGTGAGCAAGAGCCCTGAAGCCTGGCCCGAGGTGGTATGTTCGAGAAACATAAGGAAGCCCAGAGTGGCCACACTGTGGTGACCAAGCAGAGCTTGGAGGCTGGGAGGGACCCAGGCTGGAGTGAGGAGCTTGAACTGTCTTTGGATGACTGAAGAGATGTAAGTGTGGGAGTGAACTAACGTGATGCACACAAGCAAAAGCCCACTCTGGGGGACGCCTGGGTGGCTCAGCGGTTGAACGTCTGCCTTCGGCCCAGGGCCTGATCCTGGGGACCTGGGATCGAGTCCCACGTCAGCCTCCCTGCATGGAGCCTGCTTCTCTCTCTGCCTGTGTCTCTGCCTCTCTCTCTCTCTCTCTTTCTGTGTGTGTGTCTCTCATGAATAAATAAAATAAATAAATAAATAAATAAAATCTTAAAAAAAAAAAAAAGCCCACTCTGGCCCCTCTGGCAAGAACAGCTGACCACAAGCTGGAAGTGGATTCTGAGACCAGGGAGGAGGCAACAGTGGGACCCAGGCCAGAGGCTCTGGGGCTTGAACAAGGCTGGTGGCCATGGAGACAAGAGAAGTGGACCTATTTGAGACCCATTGTGGCAGGGGGCGGGGGGTGGTGTTGACAGGACTTGCTGAAGGAACAGATGTAGGGCTGGGAGACAGGGGAAATCGAGCAGGTCTTCTGGGCTTCCAGCCCGGTGGGTTGAAGACGGCCACAGATGCTCTGCCTCTGTGTTGAGAGTCAGACACTGCTCCCCTCCCCCGAGTCTAGGCAGCCTCAGGGCATTTGGACTTATAGGCTACTGTGTGACCTATACTGGTTTCCTGTTCAGACTGGAAAAGAGGGAAAGGACTGACTGAGCCTGGGGATGCTCCTATATCAGAAGCTGAGCAGAGAGGAAAGAATGGTACGGGAGACTGAACAGGTGTGGCCAGGGAGGGAGGAGGAAAGCCAGGGATGTGAGACCAGGCAGCCAATGGGAGAGACCATTTCAAGACAGAGGGGGAGGGATCCCTGGGTGGCTCAGCAGTTTAGTGCCTGCCTTTGGCCCAGGGTGTGATCCTGGAGTCCCAGGATTGATTCCTGCATCAGGCTCCCTGCCTTGAGCCTGCTTCTCCCTCTGCCTGTGCCTCTGCCTCTCTCTCTCTGTCTCTCATGAATGAATAAATAAAATCTCTAAAAAAAAAAAAAAGACAGAGGGGAGTTGACCTATGTGCAGGGCTACCCAACAGTCGAATGAGCTGAACACAGAGAAAGGTCCAGTGGATTTGGCCACAGGGACATCAGGCGACTTCGCTGAGAGCAGTCTTAGTAGAAGAAGGAGGCTGGAAGCTGGATTGGAATGAGTGGAACAGCAAACGGGAGCCTGTGAATTGGAGAGAACAACCACAGGCAATTCTTCAGAAAGTTTTTGTGCAAAGGGAAGCAGAGAACTGGAGTGGTGGCTGGAAGGGAGTAGGAGGTCAAGGGAGGGTTTCATCCAACTATGGAGGATACAAACTGTGTCTGCGCTGATGGCAATGACCGCTAGGAGGGCAGGACCATTGGAGGGATTACTCAGGAGCAAAGTGCTTGATAAAGTAAGAGGGGAGGGAAAAAAAAAAAAGTAAGAGGGGAGGGGACCCAGAGCACAGGAAGACAGAGCCACTGTGAGAGGAGCAGGGACAATGACCCTAGAGGTGGAAGAGAAGGGGAGATGGGTTTGTAGATTTAACCATACATACAAAGACCAGGGAGCCTCCTCTGATGGTTTACATTTTTCCAGTGGAGTGGGAGCAGGTCACTGCCAAAGCCAGACAGGCACAAAGGAGGGATGGAGGATCAAGGGTGAGGTGTGAAGTCGTTACCACTACCAAGGCCATTGGAAAAACAGAGTAGGATTTCCAGCAGTGCCGAGTGGCCCTTTGGAGTTGCTGCCCATGAACTTGTGATGACCCTGGACCGCCACTCTGTTCTCTGCCATACACGGCATGTGCCAAGCGTAAGCCTTTCCCCAGGTAATCCAATTATCTCCATTTACAGATGGAAAAGTCAAGACTCAGAAAGACTTTCTGGCTTCCCCACACAGCTGTTAGGGACAGAACAGGACCTTGAGCCCAAGCCCTGAAAGCCTGGACACATGCCTCTGTCGAGGCCAAATGTGTTCAGGGGCTAAGTTGACTCTAATACCTGGTAGTGTTTGTGGTTTTTAGTTGTCAGTTCAAGTGGGAAAATGCAGAACAGAGAAACGCAACTTTCCCTTTTGTGTAATATTTCTGCATCACTGGTGTTGGGGCCCGTTGTGAACAAAAGGCCCCTGGATGCCGCTTCCTTGCAAAGGCTATGTGCTGAGTAATGACACCACTGCGCCATCTTCACCCACAGCTAAATTGTTAACTTCTTGCAAACCTGGGCCAGGAGTACTGGGATTTTCTGGGGTTAAAGTGCCCCTTCATCTCTTCATGATCTGCCCTCCTTCAGCTCAGTATCACTTTCAGTAAAGAAGGCTCCCCCAGGCTTAGTAAGCTTGGTGAGACCACCAGTGAACATCTCAGAAGTCTGGTCCAATCTTTGAATGCCTATTTACAGAAACTCATCCACACTTCACTTGATGTTTCCGGGAAGTCCTGATCTTCTCACCCGGGAATGTTAATAAATGAGTCTTGAAAAGTCTAAGAGGCTCTTCCATGGCGGCCAGCACTTTTTACACTTTGCCTCTCCATTCCTGAGCAGAAAATGAAAAACCCCAACAGATAAGTGAATTCCAATCTAATGGGAAGGGTTACTGTTAAGAGCTGGGTCCCTAAGGGGAAATACTCTGGTGTGACCTTAGTGGTCATGATGGGTTCACTGAGGCCCTGAGAAAGATATATGTCCATGTCCTAATCCCTGGGACCTATGAATGTTACTTTATTTGGAAAAAAGACTCCTCACAGATGCAATCATCTTGAGATGAGATCATCCTTGATATCTGGGTGGGCCCTATATCCACTGGCCAGTGTCCCTACAAGAGACACACAGGAGACCCAGAAGAGGAGGGAGGTAATGTGACCACAGGTGCAGAGATGGGAGTGATATGACCAAGGACCACCAGAAGCTAGAGGAAGCAAGGAGCCACTTTTCCCTGACAGCCTCCGGATGGAGACGGGCCCTGCCAACACCTCCAGAACTGTTGGAAAATAAATATCTGTTGTTTTCAAATTTGTGGCAGTTTGCTACAGCAGGCCTAGAAAATTAATATGGTGGTCTTCCATTTGAAGGATCTGAGGGGCCTGAGATCTGTGTATCAACTAGGAAGTGCCAAATGCAGGGCTGGAGGCAGATCGAGCCAGGACAAAGCAGCTTATGTTGGCAAAAACAGAACCAACTGGCCAGATTCAAATCAGCTCCTCTTGAAGTGGTTCAAACACTCCTCTGCAGTGCTAGAGCTTAACACCGAGGTTCAGAGCACAGACTTGGGGGCCAGATGGAACACGTTCAAATCTTGGCTCTGCCTCTCAATAACCATGAAACCTGGGGCTAGGGTCTTAAGCCCTCTGTGCCTCAGTTTCTCCGTGTGTAAAATGAAGACATAGTCTCCACCTGTGGGGCAGGTGTGAGGATTATATGACTTTATGTACATAAAGCACTGGGAATCGACAATGCTGACACGTCACCAGTGCAAGATCAGTGTCTGCTATTATTAAACGAACCCAAATCAAAAGAGCCGTAAATGAGTTCCGAAGAGCCAAGTAGACACAAATGTATTTAAACTGACATAAAGTGAGTCAAACCAGTTAAAACGAGGTGACGCCAGTGTAAACCCACTCAAACCTCTGAGGCGGACTTGTACTTAAACCAGATTAAATCAGTCACACGGGGTTAGGACAGGTGTGGGATCTACACACCCGGGCTTGCTCACACAGGGGTTCTCTGCTCCCAGGAGCAAGCAGTGACACGCAGGCAGGGGGCCATGGCAGTAGGTCCACACCTGAGATGGACTAAGACCGGCTTTCCAGTCAGACACACAGCCAACATCTCCTAAAACGAACGCATTTCTTATGTCAGGTCAAGGTGCAACTATCAGGAACCTATCTCACAGGAATTAGACAAAAGACAGATCTCTTATTCCGGTATCTCAAGGAATCTCCTGGAACCCAAGGACAAGAAGTGCAGCTAAACCCATGGAGATCTGGAAGGTTGCCAGAACCCAAGGGCCCTCTCTCTCTGGTGCAGGGAGGGCAAGCAACTCCATCAAGGCTGGTAGCTCAGTGAACAGCAGGATGAGATGAGGGAGACCCTTAGGAGTTTCCAGTGACACACCAAAAGTTAGTGGTCGTGCCAGTGCTCACAAAGGTGAGCATTCCTCTCGTCTGAAACTGCAGAAGCTTGAAACTGCAGAATCTAGGATTCTGAGGAATCTCATAGCAAAGGGGAGGAATCCAACCACAGCCTTGCAGTGCGAGGGTAGGAAGTGAAGGGCACTATCATTTCTTGTCCATCTAGTGTGTGCTTAATAAACTACCTCCGCAGGGAGGGGTCTTTCCTACATCCCAGATGACACGGATGCCATGAGTACCTGCCATTGGCTGGGCTCCTTCTAAGGGCTGGTCACTGGACTTGAATGATCTCACTAAGCTGCCCACCAACGCAATAGAGCTATTATCTCCATTTCACAGATCAGAAAACCGAGTTCCAGAGAGATGACTTGCTCAGATACAGTTATTGAATTCTCCCGAGACACAAGGGAGAATGAGGAGGAAATGTCTAGAGTCAAGAGTTCCATAGAGGACACTCCCCAGAATTGGATCAACTTGTCGGGGCAAGGTGAGGGAGCAGACTGAGGCCCAGAAAGAAGCAGGGAGGACCGTGCCCCCTTGATTCATTTTACATTTTTTAAAAAAGATTTTTTATTTATTATTTGGGGATGGGGTGGGGCACAGAGGCCCTGCTGAGTACAGAGCCCAACTCAGGGCTGGATCTCACCATCCTGAGATCACAATCTGAGCTGAAATCAAGAGCCAGATGCTTAACCGACCGAGCCACCCAGGCGCCCCCCACATTGATTCATTTAAAAATAATTACTTTTATTTCATTTTTTTTCATTAATACATTTTCAAAGTTCAAAACATAGATTTAAAAAGCATGAGTAAAAAGTCTCACCCTGACCCATGAGCTTCATCTGCCCTATTCTGACTCCCTGCCCCCACCCCCTATAGGACACCACTTTTTATTAGCACCTCATGTACTTTTTGGAGTTTCTTTATGCGAGTCTAAAAATGAGTATATGTTCATAATGCCCTTTTTACATAAAAGGCAACAAACTACATACACAGTGCTGTACCTTTTTTTAGCTTGTCACGCGTCTTGGAAAATTCTATCAGCAAACAGAGCCTCCTCGTTCTTTCATACCATTGCACGTAATGCTACTGTAGAGATTGAAACAGTTCATTTCACAAATTCCCTATTGATGGACCCTAGACTTGTTTCTAGGGGGTTGGGTTTTTTGTTTCCTGGGGTTTTTTTTCTGATGTAACAATAATTGCCGCAATAATCACGTACATATTTTGTTTCATATGCATGCAAGTATACGTGCAGAATAAATTTCCTAAAATGGATTGCTGGCTTGGGGGTATTGTATTCGTTTTCTATGACTGTGTAACAAATTACCACAAATTCGGCAGCTTAAAACATCACCTATTGGTTAGCTCACAGTCTGTTGGTCAGAAGTCCAGCCTGGTGAGGTGGGGTGCTCTGCTCAGGGTAAAATCAAGGTGCTGGCAAGGCTTAGTTCTCATTGTCTGGAGGCTCTGGGGGAAAACCTGTCTCCAAGCTCCTTTCTGTCATTGGCAGAGTTTGGTTCCTGTGGAGTTGTGGAACTAAGATCTCTGGGTTTGGGGGGCCATCATCTGGGGGCTTCCCTCAGCTCCTAGATGACATCTACTTTCTTTGCCACGTGGCTTTCCCCATATGGCATGACAAATTCTTTTCATGCTTCAAAAATCTCTGAATTTTTGGATTCTCCTTCTGAGACCAGCCAGGGAAAATTCTCTGCTTTTAAAGGGCTCATCTGATCTGATCCAGCCCACTCAATGTAATCTCTACCTTAAAATCAACTGATTTAGGACCTTACTTACATCTGCAAAAATCTCTTTGCCACATAATAAAACAAAATTCTTGAGTCCACATTTTCTCATATTCACAGATTCCGCCTATATTCCAATAGATCACACAAAGGTAAAAGCCAATGAGAGTCACCTTAGAATTCTGCCCAACGTAGGTGTATTTGTAATTTTTATAGATACTGCCATTTTGTCCCCCACAGGGGTTGTGCTGAGAGGTCTCCCCATCCCCGGTGATGATGACCTTGCCTTCTTTTCCAGTGTCACCTAAACAAGGTTATTCAACTTCTGGGTTTCTGTCCATTTGATAGGTGAAAAATGGAACCTAAGTGTATTTTAAATTTGTGGTCTCTTCTTATGAATAAGGCTGAGGATTTCTTCAAAAGCTTAAAAGCCATTTATAGTTCCTTTTCAGTATAGCTCCTGGTTTTGAGTCATAGAAAGGTCTTTCTAACCGTAAAGTCAATCAGAAGCCCTCCTATGTTTTCTTCTGGCACTTTTATGATTTCATTTTTTGATCCATTGGTCCTTGGAACTGGCAGCTTTTCTTGTCATCTCCTCAGCAGTGAGTACAAAGCTGGATCCCAAAGGGCTTGAGGCCTGGGGTAGAGAAAGAAGCTGCATGGTGGAGCCCTCTAGGTGTTGGGCTCTGACTCCTTCAGCTTTGTCAGAAATCCCAGCCAGCAGAGCTTCTCACTTCCCTTCCTCCAGCACTCATTGTGTCCTAGGGTTGGCACTGGGGACCCAGAGTTAGGGGGGGCCCTGTCCTGCCTGAAGAGCTTCCAGTCTGGAGAGTGACACAAGCACATGGCCAGAATACTATCCAGATATAGAACAAGGCTAAGGGCACAGGGGAGGAGGAGAATTCTGATGGGGGTATTTGGGATCCTCCAAGGAAGAGTTGGCCTCTGACCCAAACCTTAAGAAGGAGGGGAAATGGATGGTGGTGATAGGGGAGGGGCACAGCAGGAGCAAAGACAGGGAGATGGGAAATCAGCCTGTAGGCTGGAGAGAACGATTTAATGAACCATGAGGTCCTCAAGGTTAAGGACAGGGTATGACTTATCTCCATGCATCAGCCAGAGTTTGATAAATGAAATGAAGGAGAAGGGACACGGGTCTTTGAATCCCAGGCTTAATCATCTTCCCTTTACTCAGGCAGTCAGAAGCAAAGACCTCCAAAAAGAAAGAAGCCCTTGGCTCTGCCCTCGTCTCGGAACCTGCACAATCTCTGCACAGCACTGCCCCCTTGTGGCAGATATTGTGGCCGATCTGGGAATTCTCCATGACTAGCCTGTCAGGTGGAGGGGAGGGAATCTGGGAACTGAAGATGGTGAGGCCCCTGATTGGCATCTCAGAGGTTTGAAAAACCATGGAATCCTAGTCTGAGAATGTCTGAGTCCAACAGGCCCTCAGAGGCTAAGTGGCCTGACTTCTTCATTATGTATGGAGAAACCAAGTCTCAGTAAGGGGGTAGACAGCCCCAGACTTCGTGTAAGATCCAAAAAGCCCAACAAATCCCAAGTAAGATTTTTTAAAAATTTACACATAGAAAGATTATACACTGTATGATTCCAACTCTATGACATTCTGCAAAGGCACAACTGTAAAGACAGTAAAACAATCAGTGGTTTCCAGGGGGTTGGGGGGAAGGAGGATGTTTAGGTGGAGCACAGGAGATTTTTAGGGCAGTAAAATTATTTTGTATGATACTATAATGTCGTATACATGTCACTATACATTTGTCAAAACCCATAGAATGGAAAATACAGACTGAACCTTAATGTAAACTATGGACTTTGGTTGATAATGATATGTCAGTGTTGATTCATTGTTACAAATGCACTGCACCCAACGTGAATGTTGATGGTGGAGGAGGCTGTGTTTAGTGGCAAAAGGAAATGACATGTGGGAACTCTCAGTATCTTTCATTTAATTGTGCTATGAACCTAAAACTGCTCTTTAAAAAATCTATTAATTCAAAAAATTTTTTACACCTAACATATTATGGTGAAACAGCAGAATGCCAAAGATAAAGATAAAATCTAAAAAGCTACCAGGGAAGAAAAAAGATAGATTATCTTCAAAGGCCAAGGTGGACTAAGAGCTGACTTCTCAAGATCAACAGTAGAAGAAGGAAAACAGCAGAAGGATCATCTTCAATATTTTAAAAGAAAACAACAACCAGCCTAGGATTCCACACCCGGGAAAAAAATCCTTTATGAATGAAGATGAGATCAAGACATCTTCAGACAAAGAGAAACTGAAGAATTATGCCACTGGCTGACTTCAGGTAGAATGAAAAGGATCCAGATGGAAGATAAAAAAGGTGAGAAAGAATGAAGAAATAAATAAAAATTAAAAAAAAAAAAGGGGGATCCCTGGGTGGCGCAGCGGTTTGGCGCCTGCCTTTGGCCCAGGGCGCAATCCTGAAGACCCGGGATCGAATCCCACATCGGGCTCCCGGTGCATGGAGTCTGCTTCTCCCTCTGCCTGTGTCTCTGTCTCTCTCTCTTTCTCTCTCTGTGACTATCATAAAAAAAAAAAGAATGAAGAATAATGAAATGGCAAATATGCAGGCAAATCTAAATGAACCATGACTGGATAAAACAATGATAATGTCTTGTGGTGTTTAAAGTAGAAAACATTATAGAATTAAAATTCATGACAAAAATGACAAGTCAGGAGGTAAGTATGTGTGATTAAATTATTTCAAGTTTTTTTTTATTGTCCTGGAGTAAATGTGTTAACTCTAGACTTGAATGAGCAAAGTGTGCAGCTTCTAACCTCTAAGATAACCAATAAAAGAATAAAAACAGTATAATTTCCAAATTAGGAAAGGAAAGCAGAAGTCTCCTTTGGGTGAGGCCTACTAAAAATATACATATATTAATGTCAGACAAAGTGGACTTTAAGACAATAACTGTCAGGAGTAGAGGACAGCTGTATGATGATAAGTGAATCAAGGCACCAGGAACATATATCAGTTTATATACACCTAAAATCAATAAGAAAAATACAACCTAATCAAATGATGGCTAAAAATACTGAAACAGACGGGATGCCTGGGTGGCTCAGTTAGTTGAGTGTCTGTCTTTGGCTCAGGTCATTATCCTAGAATCCTGGGATCGAGCCTCATATATCGGCTCCCTACTCAGCAGGAGTCTGCTTCTCCTTTTCTCCCCACTCGAGCTCTCTCTCGCTATCTCTGTTGCTATTTCTGTCTGTCTGCCTCTCTCTCTCAAATAAATAAATATTTTTAAAAAATACTGAAACATAATATAAATAAACATAATAAATAAATAAATAAATAAATAAATAAATAAATAAATAAATAAAATTTTAAAACACTGAAACAGGCACTTTACAAAAGAGGAAAATCAAATGACAAAATAATCATGAAAAAGTCCTCACTCTCACTAGTAATCAGAGAAATGCAAATTAAGACCAAAATAAGACGTTCATCATATTGGAATAATCTGCAATTTGTACGTTACATATCAGAGATTACTAGACGTGCAAACAGGCAGGAAAACGTGACTGGTAATGAAGAGAAAAAATAGACAATAAGTGTGAGAACCACAATTATCCACATACTGGAGTTAGTAGACTAGAACTTTAAAACATCTTTGATAATACGTTGAATAGCATAAGAGGAAAGATAGACAAAGTGGATAAAAAATGGAGATTGTCAATAAAGAACTGGAAGATATTTTTAAAAATAATCAAATACTCTAAAACTGAGAAATACAACACCTGAAATTAAGAACTTATTGGGTGTGCTTAACAGAAGACAGAGCACAGCAAGACAAAAGACAGGGTTAACAACTTGAAGACCATTCGATAGAAAATATCCATCCTGAAACACAGAAAAATAAAAAGTTAGGAACATAGTATAAGAAATAGTAGGACACAGTCAGAAGGTCTAACATCTGCACAACTGGAATCTTAGAAGGTGACAAAAGAGAACTGGAGTAGAAGGAATATTTGAAGTGACATAACTTAAAAATTTCTAAAAATGTTGAAAGACATCAACCCACAAATTCAAGAAGCCTAGTGAAACCCAAGCAGGATAAAGACAAAGAAAACCACACCTAGACGTATCATTGTTATCAGCTGAAAACTGAGGCAAAGAGAAAATCTTAAAAGTTAGGTAAAAGAAGGCATATTATCTTTCAAGCAATGACAATATGATTGAGGCCCACATTTCAACAGGAACCATGAATCCAGAAAGTCATGTCACGACATTTTTAAAGTTCAGAAGAAGAAGGAAAAAAACCACACTGTTAATAAAGAATTCTATACCAGGGGTAGGGGGAAATCCTTTAGGAATTAAGATGAAACGAAGACATTTTTGTACAAAGAAGGGGCTGAGGAAATGCATTGCTGGCAGACCTGTACTACAAGAAATATTAAGGGACATTCTTCAGACTGGGGTACAATGATCTCACATGAAAGCACAGATCTTCAGGAGTAACAAAGGGCACTGGAAAAAGAAAACCAAATATGTGGGTAAATCTAAAATAATCGGCTATAAAACAATAATAGAAATGTCCCATGGGGTTAATAACACATGTAGAAGTGAAGTATATAATAATAGCACAAAAGGTAGAAGGCTGTAAAGAGAATTGAACTTGATGTGTTAAATGTGCAGAGATCCTAGACTTCAACTCCCAGAAATTCTGATTCAATGTGCCTGAATGAGGCTCCCCAGACCTCCACATTTAAGAAAACTCCCAGATGTTTTTTTTTCTTTATTTATTTATGATAGTCACAGAGAGAGAGAGAGAGGCAGAGACACAGGCAGAGGGAGAAGCAGGCTCCATACACTGGGAGCCCGATGTGGGATTCGATCCCGGGTCTCCAGGATCGCGCCCTGGGCCAAAGGCAGGCGCCAAACCACTGCGCCACCCAGGAATCCCCCTCCCAGATGTTTTTATAGAGTCATCCTTGGATTCATTTTAAGAAACCCTGGTGAAGGTGCCAGGGAGCAAGGGAAGGATTTTACAGAGAAATGACATGCCTTCTCACTTTAGAAAGATCCTTCTGAGGATCATGGGGGGTGAGTTAAAGGAGCCTAGGGGACTGACACATAAGGGCAGAGAAATGACACGAGTCTGGCAGTTAGAGCAATGGCCTTAGGATGAGATGGTGTGCAGAGATGAGAAATGTTAGAACTTTGAAAAGCATTTCCAAATTCCCAACAGATATGAATCTTTGGGATTTGGGTATGTGATATCATAATCCCAGGGAAATTTCAGAAATTGCTTAAATCCTATGTTGTTCTATTTTTCCTAATACTTTATGTGTTTTGAAAACTAATGATTGACCATAATAACAGTGAACATTTTTCTGTAAAAGAGTTATACCAAACATTTCAGAGATTAACTGTTTAAAAACATAGTTAAATCTTAAAAAAATAAATAAATAAAAAGGGGAACGTTAGCTCAAAGCAAATGGCAAATAAAAATTATCTTGTAAATGGAATGAGGGACACCTGGGTGGCTCAGTGGTTAAGCATCTGCCTTTGGCTCAGGGCATGATCCTGGGGTCCTGGGATCGAGTTCCACATCGGCCTCCCTGCATGGAGCCTGCTTCTCCTTCTGCCTGTGTCTCTGCCTCTCTCTTACTCTGTCTTTCATGAATAAATAAATAAATAAAATCTTAAAAAAAAGAAAGAAAATGGAATGATAATATCATGAACGTTTACTTTTTAAAGGTGCTTCTTAAAATGAAAATTTAAAACACATATGGTAAAAAAATAAAACACATATAGTATTAATTGCCCTTGAGCTTTGTTTTTATGATAATTACTTCAGAAGTAGAGATGCTTATTTCAATTTGCATTGATGCTGGTGTGTGTCCAAACATAGCTTCAAGTTGGGTATTAGGGTACCCATTGCTTCATACAACCTTCCTTTTTAAATTAAATTAAATTTATTTTTTAAAAATATTTTATTTTTTAAAAAGATTTTATTTATTTATTAATAAGAGACACACACACAGAGAGAGAGAGAGAGTCAGAGACACAGGCAGAGGGAAAAGCAGTCTCCATGCAGGGAGCCCGATGTGGGACTCAATCCTGGGACCCCAGGATCATACCCTGAGCCGAAGGCAGATGCTCAATCACTGAGCCACCCAGGCGTCCCAACTTTCCTTTTTATAAATGAAGTATTTTGCTTGACAAACAGCTGTAGCCTACAGCAAATATTCAAACACTAGAGAATGCTAGCTAACACGACTGGCTTAGTGTTCATGTGACATGTTGAAATTGCCACTTTAGGGACTTACCTGGCTTCCAAAAATGTATTATTTCCTGGAACACCACCCATAGGAACTGAAGAAGGCAGGCTTACACTGTGTATACAAACTTTAAAACATTCATTTTAAACACGTTTAAAAACTTAACCATTTAACACATTTGCAAGCGTGGTTCACCGTTAGCCACAAACAGGATCACAAACTCGTATTTATAACCCGGCAGCAGCCGCAAGCCAATCTGAATACACCTCTACCAGTTACCTCTCTTGCATGTACCTGTCCCAGGTCCCAGAAATGTCAATTTTGACCTTTGACTCCACATGCCAGTATTTCCTGCTCTAACTTTGGACAAGTCAGTGAGTTCCTTCAAATCAGAGACTTCTCAATGTTGAATGTTAAGCTTTAATGGTCACGGGAGAATCGAACTAGCTTTTCCTGCCCCTGGAGGTTGGTGTCACACAAGCCAAGAGAGGTGGAGCTTCAAGGACAGAGTGGTCAGCTTTGTGAGTAAGGTGGGGCTGAGAGAGGCTGTGGATAAACGGAGAGCAGGTCAATGGCGTGACCCTCCTGACAATGTTCTGCTCTGACCGCTGCACATCTCGGGGGCTGCAGTGTCACTGGGTTCTACCTTGCAGAGCCTCAGGGCCTTTGCATTGCTGTTGTCTCATCTTGGAGGGTCTTTCCTGACCCTCTCAGCCATCAGGTTTCTCCTCAGAGGTCAACTCCTAAACATCCTTTCCAGCCACTCTCTCTTTTAATTCTTTCACAGCCCCAGAGCATCATCTTTACTCAACTGGTTGGTTTACTTGTTTAAATTTTTTTTTAATTTTTATTTATTTATGATAGTCACAGAGAGAGAGAGAGAGAGAGAGAGAGAGAGAGAGAGAGAGAGGCAGAGACACAGGCAGAGGGAGAAGCAGGCTCCATGCACCGGGAGCCCGACGTGGGATTCGATCCCGGGTCTCCAGGATCGCGCCCTGGGCCAAAGGCAGGCGCCAAACCGCTGCGCCACCCAGGGATCCCCTGTTTACTTGTTTAATATCCCCACCCCCACCCCGCCCAGCCCGCAAACGGCAGCTTTACAAGAGTGGTGTTCTCTCCTGCCTTCTTTCCTGCTGGATCCCAGGGCCTAACACGGCGTCTGGCACAGAGGAGGTGTTCCATGAATACTTCATGAATGAAGATAGTGTACGCAAGTGCAGATGGAGTTTTAAACTCACCTCTCTTGACCTCTGTCTTCTCATTTGTCAAAGTCGGGGGCGGGTGGGGGACGTGTGCACACCACCCCTCCTCCCTGAGCCTTTCAACGAGGCTGAGAGTTGGCTAAGCAAATCCTGCCCGGTCCGTCTGGGTGCAACACCGCCAGTGGCCAGTGGGTGGCAGCAAGTCACTGCAGCTGAACGTGACAAAGTCTGGCCCTCCCAAAGCACCTGAGAGCACCTGAGGCTCAATTGCCTCGAGGGCCAAGCTGGCTTATTGTCACCCTCTGGGATGCAAGACTTTCTCAAACACAGCGTGCACGCCCTTGCTGTCCTGAAGGGAGAACACCAATAGGCGTGTGAATTCAAATCCCAGCTCTGGGATGCCTGGGTGGCTCAGTGGTTGAGGGGCTGCCTTTGGCTCAGGTCGTGACCCTGGGGGATCGAATTCTGCATCGGGCTCCCCACAGGAAGCCTGCTTCTCTCTCTGCCTGTGTCTCTGCCTCTCTCTATGTGCTCTCATAAATAAATGAATAAATAAAATCTTTATTTAAAAAAATCCCAGGGATCCCTGGGTGGCTCAGCGGTTTAGTGCCTGCCTTTGGCCCAGGGCCTAATCCTGGAGTCCCAGGATCGAGACCCACATCGGGCTCCCAGCATGGAGCCTGCTTCTCCTTCCTCCTATGTCTCTGCCTCCTTTCTCTCTCTCTCTCTCTCTCTCTCTCTCTCTCTCTCTCTCTCTCTCATAAATAAATAAATAAATCTTTTAAAAAAAATCCCAGCTCTGCCTCTTACCCCTGGGTGCCCCTGGTTGGCTGGCTTCTCTAAAGTGGGCATCATTGTGAGCTCCTGGGGATCATTCTGAGTCCCCAGCAGATACGGCTGTGGAAGGACAGTATGTGGGGTCACGAGAGGGCTTCGAGGACCGCAGGGGCTTTGGGGTGGCCAGCCGTAGCTGGAGCCTGGACCCGCGGAGACTCCTGCGAGCACCTCGCACTCCAGCCCACCGATCTCTGCAGCCACCAATCTCTGCGTGTGCACCTGTTCGGCTGAACACGGCTGAAGACGAAACACACCAGATGGCCAGCCTCGCTCGAGATTGACCCCCACAAACCTTGGGTGGGCCCCTGTGCTGGCGACCTGACCCCGCTTCGCTGGCCCATCCGCTCTCCCGCTCTTGTGACTTTCCCATCTCTGCCCCTTCCTGGAAACACCAAGACGCCCTCCTGCCCGCTCCCTCTCAGCCCTGACCTTGTTTCTTTCGTCACTGAGAAAAGAGAACCCGACAGAAGAGAACTCCACTTTCTAACCCTGCCACCCACCCAAGGGTGGGCTCTTGCAACCGGCTCCTCTCTTCTGCATCTTAATTCTCTTCCCCGCTAGGGAGCACCCCCACCCCAGCCTACAAACAAGCTGTAATAGTTCTCATCTTAAAATAAACCTCCCACCCGACCTGCCCTCTTCCAGCCACCCTTCCATGTCGCCAGCTGCCGGGACCAGCACACCTCCCTGGAAGCGGGGCCCACCCCCACCCTCTCCACCCGTCCTCTCGGGATCCCACTTCCACCAGCCTCTCTCCTCTCCTGCACTGAAAGCCTCTGGTTAAGATCACCAGTGATGTCTTCCCAAGGCCACCCTCGGCCCCCACCTCAGCCACCTCTGGGCGGTATTAGACAGTTGGGCCTTCCGTCTTTGGAAGTGTTCTTGTCTTCTCTGGCTACGCTCACTTCCTGGTTGGCCTCAGGGAGGTCAAGTCTACCCGATGCTGACGCCACTCACGTTGGGATCTCCTGTCCTGAGCCCTGGCCCTGAGACCAGATGCTCGTGTGTGACTCCATTTGGAGGTTGACTAGACTATTCCAGTCTGACTTGTCAAAGCTGAGCTCTGGGTTTTAACCCCTCCTAACCTGCTTCTCCTCCCCAGCGCTCCTGTTCATGTACCAGTGGCTCCAGCCAAAAGCCCTGGAGTCACCCTTGACTCCTCTCCTTGCCTCAGGGACCCCCCAGCTGGCTCCTCCGCAAATCCTTTTGACTCAACCCATCCACCCTGTCCTGAACTGGCCACTTCCCACCAACACTGTGACCACCCATCATTTCCTGCAAACTGGCAGGAGCCTCCCCAGATTCTCTCTGCATTCCCACTGCATGGACTTGCTCACACCTTCAGGGGCTTCCCTCCAGCTCACAGCAAAGCCAAAGCCCTGCCTTAACCATGAGGCCTGACAAGTCAACCACCAGCCCTCCTCCTGCCTCCTCCCGTCACCTCCCCTCACTTACTCTGCTCACCCACACGCATCTTCTTGCCTTTTTAAAAAACTGTCTCCGTCCCTGGCATTGGACTTGCAGTTTGCAATGCCTGGGGCTCTGACCCAGCTACCACACGGCCTCTCGCTCTCTGCTCTTAGGTCTCTGCTCCTATGCCCCCTCTCGGACTGGTGCCCCTTGATCCTTCTGCCTCAAATAACACATTATCCTTTATTCACTATCCTCTGGCTCTGCTTTATTTTTCCTCACAGCATGTACCTTGTTATATACTTATGTGCTTGCTAAGGCTGTCTCTTTTCCCAACTGGAAGGTAAGCTCCACGAGCCTGGATTTTCATTGTGTGTTACCTGTGCTTAGAGCAGGGCCAGGCACACACTGGGCCTTCAGATTTCTGCTGAGTAAATGGATAGATGGGTGGATGGGTACATGGGTAGGTGGATGGATGGAGGGGTGATAGGATCAATGGATCAGTGGATGGATAGATGAATGCGTGGATAACCACAATTACAGCATCAGAGGGCAAAACACAAACACGCCAACATTTCTTGCATCTGAATAAAACTTTATATTTTCCCTAAAGCCCACTTACGTTTGTGCTTCCAGACACTTCTGGGGGGTGGGGTGGTTGGGGTGGATATTTCCACCCCCAAATCTTCAGGCACTGGGAGGAGGTGAAATGGGAAGAGGCTGAAGAATGTCTGAGGCCACTGGCTTCCTAGGGTAGCATCCGGGGCCTATCCATTCTCACATAGCTGGGGGATAGTTCTCCTTAGCCTAGGGATGCTGGGAGAGTCCTCTGGCATCGGTAGAGCTGAAGAGGCAGCAGCAAGATCGATGGGGTGGACTCTGGTGGACGGGAGGACCATTGCCAAGGCTGGGGATCAGAGAACATCACAGCAGGAAAAACTTAAAAAGGACACAGGAGGTGGGTGGCTTTGGCCTCTGGGCCTTCACTGGCTGAAGGAATGCAGCTAGTCATCCTGACATGTCCCCGCTCTCACCTCTGCCAACCTCCTTCTCTATAGGACTCATTTTCTTTTTGAGCTCAGAACTCTGGAAATACCGTTTTTAAAGTGTCAGTCTGCCTGGAGGACACACAGTAGTGTCCACACTATTTTGGAGTAGGCTGTATTCACACCTTGTCCATCCAACCTCCCAGCCTGGGGGTCTGTAAGGCTGAGGCTGGGTCCGAGGAACCCACAAGGCTGGCCCATTAACTGTGTGTCCAAGGTTTTGCCTGCTCCCTGAAGACACTCCGACCATGGGGCAGGAGGCGGGGGAGAGGGTGGTCTCTGAGGGGGTCAGGCTTGGGACCAGGGGCAGCCAGGGACAGGGCCCTGGACATGAACTGACATTGCTTGAGGATTTGCATTACTGGACTTACTCCTCTCAACAATCCCATGAGGGGGATACTAATATCCAAGGGGAAACCGAGGCACTGACACCCCTGCCGGTATGTGGAAGAGCCTGGGGTCACTCCAAAGCCAGTGCTCTCACATTAGTGCGGGTGCCCATAGCTCACGCAGACCTTCCTGGGGCAGCACAGGAGTCACTAACTGAACGAAAGGAGGGGAAAGAAGATCTCAAGGTCCCAGGCGGTGCAGGTTGCCTCACACCCAGGCCACAGCCATTGGGGCCACCTGCCACCAGGGCACAAGGTTCTCAGCCCTCCCTGACCTGGGTCTGCGGGTGGCGGCTGGGGTGGGGGCGGCTGCCTGAGGAGCTAACCTAGACTTCAGGCCCACTCTGGGAGAAAACTGCCGGCGTGTGTTGGAGATGGGCCGCACCTTCGGGTGCGACATGACCCCCTGGACATCGAGGGGGCTTCCCGGAAAGGAGAGAGAGGGCTTGCTCGGAACCTAAGTTTGAGGAGGTCAGGGGGTCGACGGCGTGTGCATGCTTGTCTATAGGGGAGGCTCTTGTAGCCGAGTCACGTGTACGCCTGTAGCTGGGATTTGTCTTTGTGGAGAGGTCTTCGACTCTAGGCACATGGCCTGTGTGCACGTACGTGCATGTGCGTGTCCCTGGCTCCGTGTCTTTCTTTAGACATAGTAGTCACTATACCCAACTAAGCTGCAGTCAGGTCGAAAGTTCACTATGCTCCACATCCAGGGAACATCCCATCTTTGTGACCATGTATTGATTTCAGTGGCTCCGAATTCATACATCTCAGGATGCTACGACCTGTACGCTGGCTGTGTGTCCTTGGAAAAGTTATTTCCCCTCTCTGGGCCATGGTTTCTGTGTCCTCCCTAGTAAAGTGGGAACGAGAACACCTCCCCACAGTGCTGTTATGGGAATGAAGGGGGATGATGCAGGGAAAGCCCCCACATAGGGACCGGTCATGCTAGGATCGGGATCTGTCCCTGCAGATGGCAAAAATGATCGATGCTGCCCTGGCCCAGGACTTCCCGGAGGGGAGAGGTGTTGAGATCATCGCGGAGCCTGGACGCTTCTACGCGGCATCTGTGTGCATGGCTGCTGTCAATACCATTGTCAAGAAGGCTGTGCTGAAGGCTGGTGTGTGGGTCAGCCCTGGGTGGGGACGGCCCTGTCCACACGTCCCCAGGCCCCGGGAAGAGGTTAGACGGAGGGTCTGGGCTCCTTCACCTCCCCACCTGGCCACAGAGATCCTTGCCTCTCTTGGACTGGGCGCTAGACACAGTGGCCTCAGAGTCTAGGAGGGCCAAAGTCCCACAGGGCCCCTTACCTTCACCAGGATGGCATCTTGGGGACAGGCTCCCTGAGGAAGATGCAGAAGATGCCGTAGTAGCCCTTGAGGTCGTACACCAGCTTCTGGTGGCCTCCTGGGAGTGGCGAGAGGTGTGTGTGGCCAATCTCACCACTGGCTCTCAACGCCTGAGTGCAGAACCCTTGGGAGGGGCCCCAATCCGCTGCCCAGGGCTAGAGAACCCCTGTTCTCTGCTCCAGGAGTCTTCCTGACCCCATGCAAGGCTGGGGCCTGTCCTCTGGCTTCCTTCTGTTCCCCTGCTGAGCCAGCTCACCTGCCTCACTCATTCCTGTCCATGAAACCTGCACTGGAGCCTCTCAGCCTGGCTTTCTGCTTGCTCCTTCTGTTCCCACCCCACCCAGCTGCTTTCCTTGTGGCCCTTCGACACACTCCAGGTCCCCCCTTTCTAGGGCAATGTGAGTAAAAACTTCTTCCTTCGGGACAGCGTTTCCATGTCTGCATGTTCCCTGATTAAAACAAACCTCAGAAATGTTTAAAAACAGTGCCCGACTCAGATAAGCACAGAACGGAGCATGATTCTCGCCTCCCTCCCCTAAGTACTCCACCTCGACTGATGTTGCTGAAGGAAGCACCTGATGACCTCATTGCCCCATCACACTCCTGGTGCATATGAAGCTGAAGTCACCTGTGACCCCGAGATGCTTCGGACATGACCTACTACTACCAAGCCGGTTTCTCCACAACCACTTAGCCTGTCCGCAGAATATTGCTTTCTTGAATCTAAACTCAGAATTGTACAGTGATCTCCATGAACATTGGGGACATTCCAGCTACCACGTAGATGCTCACATCTTTCTGAATATTGATTTTTTCTCCTCCTCTGGGTCTTCTCCTCACCATCTTCTCCCGGTGTCAGTCTCTGACACCTTCCCTTTCTCCCAGCTGCCATTACTGATCCTGTCTCCACAACCCCAGCCCCAGGTGTCCTAAGCCACTTAGCCATGACATCCTCGAGGCGGAGAGCTCAGCAAGTGCACAGCGTTTCAGCCAGGCAGACAGGGGTCCCGCTGCATCCCTAATGAGCCGTGCCACATAGACAAATCTCTTCCTCTCCCTGAGCCTCAGTATTTCCACCTGTAACATAGGAATGACCCAAAACTATCCCCCCACAGAACTGTTGAGCAGAAATGAGACAAAATATGTATTTCACACAAAATAGATACTTAATTATTAGCAGCTCTTATTGGCTGTGGAAATAAAAATAATAAGCCCCAAATACTTATAACTTGGACTTCTGTTAACCGATGGCTAAAATCATGGGCTGCATATCACCATATTCTTTAACAAGACGCTTTGTGAGGAAACGAAATCAGTTGACACAAGCGCCTTTGGGATTAAAAGCTGTGGACCAGCATGTGTCACAAGGATAAGGGAGAGGATTAATGGGATTTATAAATATTTATACGTCAGTTACCACAAAGCCACAGATTAGAGTGGTGATATCTATCCATACTCTCCATCTCGGCATGAAACTGAGTTCTGGTTAGTTCACTCTAATGGGAACGGTCACCCCACCCCACGCCTGCTTCAAAAATAGCAGACCATCAAATAAGTCTCCCATGATGGTTGACCCCAATTGTCAAAAGGTTCCCATTACCCCGTAGATGTCACCTTTGACCTTCAGGCCAAGACACAACGATATTGCTTTCCTATATTTGTTGCAAGAATTTGTATTTATTCAGTATATTTTTCGTTATAAGAATCTGCACATGTTAGAAAGCACCGGCTGGAAGATTTCAAATGCGCATGGGCAGCTCAGCAGTGTCTGTGACCCCATGAGCTACATTGTGTGGCTTTGCCTCCATAACGCAATATAAATTCATGGCTGCTCAGTAAAGACTGTCTTGGTTTTCTACCTCCTGGGCTACTTGAGAACAACACAATAGTGGTACTAACAGGTTCGTCCTTACACCCGACTCACAGCATGTTTCTCACTAATTAGCCACCGGGCGTGGAGCCCAAACCCTCCGTCTAACCTCTTCCCCGGGGCCTGGGGACGTGTGGACAGGGCCGTCCCCACCCAGGGCTGACCCACACACCAGCCTCCAGCACAGCCTTCTTGGCAATGGTATTGACAGCAGCCATGCACACAGATGCCGCGTAGAAGCGTCCAGGCTCCGCGATGATCTCAACACCGCTCCCCTCCGGGAAGTCCTGGGCCAGGGCAGCATCGATCATTTTTGCCTTCTGCAGGGACAGATCCCGATCCTAGCATGACCGGTCCCTATGTGGGGGCTTTCCCTGCATCATCCCCCTTCATTCCCATAACAGCACTGTGGGGAGGTGTTCTCGTCCCCACTTTACTAGGGAGGACACAGAAACCATGGCCCAGAGAGGGGAAATAACTTTTCCAAGGACACACAGCCAGCGTACAGGTCGTAGCATCCTGAGATGTATGAATTCGGAGCCACTGAAATCAATACATGGTCAGCAAAGATGGGATGTTCCCTGGATGTGGAGCATAGTGAACTTTCGACCTGACTGCAGCTTAGTTGGGTATAGCGACTACCATGTCTAAAGAAAGACACGGAGCCAGGGACACGCACATGCACGTACGTGCACACAGGCCATGTGCCTAGAGTCGAAGACCTCCCCACAAAGACAAATCCCAGCTACAGGCATACACGTGACTCGGCTACAAGAGCCTCCCCTATAGACAAGCACGCACACGCCGTCCACCCCCTGACCTCCTCAAACTTCGGTTCTGAGCCCTCCTCTCCGGGAAGCCCCCTCCAATGTCCAGGGGGGTCACATCGGCCCAAAGGTGCGGCCCATCTCCAACACACGCCGGCAGTCAGCGATGGCCTGCATGAAGCTGTGCGCTGCCTGGCAGTGCGAGCCCATGTGGAAGCTGGACGTAGGCCAATGACACGTGGAGAAACACACATGGAAACATAAGGGTTGGGAAGAAGGCGGACATTCAGAAGTGCCAACACGGGTAAAATGTGGAGACCAGCATGAGTACACACACTGAGACACATGTGACTGCCTCGGCCCACAGAACCACGCACTCCTGGATGTACACGTGGCTGTCCCCAGAGATGCACACACTGCATGTGACAGGCCTTGAGTTAGGGTGTTGACGGTTGTGCGAGTCATTGCTCTCAGCTGCCCTCTCCCAGTGCCCCATCGTGGGGCTCCTCTTCTCCTTAGAGGGCACTTGATCAGAACCCCAAATCCCAGGGCTCCCGCAAGCAGGCAGCCGAGGAACCAATCAAGGCAAGGGAGCAGGAGGCAAGTGAGGCCCTCAGCTCAGGTGCAGAATGTAAGTGGGGGCCGAAACACTAAGCCTCCAGGATAAATAATATTTAACGCCATTTTTTCTTTCTTTTTTCTTCCTTCCTTTTTTTCCTTTTGAAAAGATTTTGTTTATTCATGAGAGACACAGAGAGAGAGGCAGAGACACAGGCAGAGGGAGAAGCAGGGTTCCCGCGGGGAACCTGATTCAGGACTCGATCCCAGGACCCTGGGATCATGCCCTGAGCCAAAGGCAGACACTCAACCACTGAGCCACGCAGGTGCCCCTAATGTGATATTTTCAAGAAGCAAAATTGATGCAAAAACATCCACAAGAAACGAAACACAGAAATTTTAAATAAAGACAAAATTGGTAACAGTAATTGGACCTTGAGGCAAAAGGAAAAAACAGGAATTTCAATCCTGTCTTTTTCTTTTTTCTTAAAAAGGCAAGGAAGTGTCCTTTTTAAAAAAGGTTTTATTCATTCATTTGACAGAGAGCACAAGCAGGGGGAGCAGCAGGCAGAGGGAGAGGGAGAAGCAGGCTCCCTCACAGCAGGGAGCCCGATGTACAGCTTGATTCCAGGACCCTGGGACCCCACCCCAGGGCCGAAGGCAGACGCTTAACCAACTGAGCCACCCAGGCACCTCTCAATCCTATCTTTATTTAAAATTCTGATATTTTCCTTATCATGAATTTTTGCATTAATTTTGATATATTTTTAAAAAGATTGTATTTATTTATTCATGAGAAATACAGAGAGAGAGGCAGAGACACAGACAGAGGGAGAAGCAGGCTCCCCACAGGGAGCCCCATGTGGGACTTGATCCTGGGACTCCGGGATCACGCCCTGAGCTGAAGGCAGACGCCCAACCGCTGAGCCACCCAGGTGTCCCTAATTTTGATATTTTTAAAATACTGTATTAAAATGTGATTTATTTGGAATACTAAGCTTTTTGGCATCTCCTCAAATTTTTTACCCAAGGCGGGTACCTTGATCACCCTGCTCTGGTCCCAGATAACACCCAGCTCCTTTGCTGAGGACAAATGGAGCATCTTGAGGCCCACAGGGGCAAAGACTGGAGACTGATAGGGAAAACCAGGACCCCTGCTTCCCAGGCAGGGAAAGCCAGTGCTCTTACCTTGTTCCAACCACAGCCAGCCCCAGGTCCCTGGCCAACCCGAGCAGATGTTCACATACGTCCAGGGGGCCCCAAACTTGGCACTCAGGGGGATGATGCTCTCATTGTCCTGGGTCCAGAGCCAGAGGACCAGCCTAGGAGAGGCTGTGAAAGATGCCAGGGGATCTTTGACACATGAGCCCCCAAGGCCCAGCCTGCCCCCCAGTCTCTCCCCACCTTCCCACCAGCCCCTGCCTAGTTTCTCTGGACTCTCCAGCCACTGAGTCTCAAGGAACAAAAACACTCATCACTTAGAGACCTCTGCCCAGTCGAGAAAAAGCAGGAACGTGATGAAATTATACACACACTTTCTGTAAGCCTCCATGTTTCAAGATCAGAGATGTTAAATAATTTTCCCAAGGCCACACAGGCTGTGCACATGAATCTGAAACATGAGCACTGGCCTCCCTGACTCCGATGGGAGTGCTTTTTCCATGAGTTCGCCTGACCCGAGACCTCCCAATGCCAGGTTGTGCCCAGTGTCCATGCAGATGTAAGCAGTGTTCCTTCCCCACAAATATGCACCAGGGGAGGCATTGGGCCCAGTGACCCAAATTCTTGTACTTTGCTCCTTGGACCTCTCCCAAGTCACCTCATGGGACTGCCTTCACCTGGTTGCAGAGGCCCAACTCCACTGGCAGAGGCCCCAGGTTTGCTGTCCCTTGATCCACCTGTTTCCACCTGCCTGGCAGGCCTCACCTGGCCTCGAGGTGATGCTGGGCCACCTTAGTCAGCTCCCCCTCATTGTCAAAGGTCAGGAGCCACACCCCGTGGCGGGCAGCGTATGAATGTGGGAGACAGGCTTGCAGGGGTTGGCATAGATGATGTGCGAGGGGGCTGCGCCCAGGCCCCGCACCTGCTCCAGCTCCAGCTGGCATGGATGACATAGTCAGGGGCTGCCTTGCTGCCCACCTCTACTCTCTGGGGTCAGAAACTCAGGGCATGAGCACAAGGGGCTGCTCTTGACTGAAATCCCCTCTGCACCTGGCGCTGCACTGGGCACATCTGTGCCACTTAGGCTTTTAGGATCAAGAAAGCAGAGTTGGGATCCCTGGGTGGCGCAGCTGTTTGGCGCCTGCCTTTGGCCCAGGGTGTGATCCTGGAGACCCGGGATCGAGTCCCATATCGGGCTCTCTGCATGGAACCTGCTTCTCCCTCTGCCTATGTCTCTGCCTCTCTCTCTCTCTCTCTCTCTCTCTCTCTGTGACTATCATAAAAAAAAAAAAAAGAAAAAAGAAAGCAGAGTTGGCCCCATTTTAAAGAGGAAGCATTTAATGTATTCGATTTGCATAAAATGCCTGTGCTGGGACAGAAACAGCGCCTGCACAGGCCCAAAGCCTGTGCCCCTCCACTCACCGGCTCCCCTTGCTTGCCCCAGTCACGTGGCCCCCTCATAGTTCATTCATTTCTTCCTTCCGAATCAAGTAATTCCTGTGGTGGCCACTGTCCTAGGTATTGCAGACGCCACCCCAAGATCCCCAACTGCTGACCTCCTGTCCCCCCCACCAGCAGCAGGTGCAGGCTTACCTGGCTGGCACAGTCGAAGCCGGTGCCCAGGGAGGCCAGGACGCACAGCACCCAGGCACTGCTGTTGCACTTCACCGCGTAGAAGGGTAAGACCCGTGGTGGGGCCCGGGGGAAGGCCCGATGGCAGCTGGCAGCACGCCCAGGTCGGCAACCATGAAGGAGTCTCGGTGGTCCTGCCAGGGCTGGGGAAGAGGGCGGGGAGCCTGGGTGGTGGGTGCCTCACTTAGTCCTCACAATGACTCTGCGTGGTCAGTACTAGTGCTCTTCCCGTTTTATAGATGGGGCAGCAGAGGCTCAGAAATAGGAAGTCACTGGCTCAAGGTCAACAGCGAGTACGTGGCAAAGGCAGGATTCGACCCCAGGTCTTCTAACTCTTTAATCAGGGAGATGTGAGGGCAACAACAATCTTTGTAGATCAGAGCGGGGGCAAGACGGTGCCAAATCCTCAACCACCTAGCCTGGCACTGAGTTAAATTCCATGTGGTGACGGGAGGTATGAGAAGGGGACAGAGAAACTATTCCGTGAGCCCCAGCAGAATCGAGCCTTGGAATAAGACCTAATAAATGGACCCATAAAACCAGGAAACAGAAAGTCTTATTTCTTGTCCATCAAAGTAGGGACTGAGACTGACCCTCTGCTCTCTGCTCCCTTCCTCCCCTGCCCCTCCCTCCCTCTCCTTCGTACTGAATCAGAAACTTCAGGCAGTTTCCCCAGGCCCCAGGGCGATGAGCGCCTCTGGCCACATGGTTCCAAGGGGTCCTTGACTCTCTTTCGGGTTCCCACGGGGGATGCTCATCCCGGACACCCCAACAGATCCCTCCGGCAGGCACAGTCCCGGTGTCCTGGAAAGGTTTTGCTCTAAGGATCTGGCCTCCTCCCGTCTCCCAGCTCCCTGCGTGCCCCGGGGTCCAGAGTTCCCTGGGCCAGCCAGTCTTCGGCCCTCCCATTCCCTCAGAGAGCTCCATGGAGCCCTAGAGAATTTTCCCATCTGCAGAATGGGCCACTGGCCTGGCCCAACCTGCTTCAGAGACATAGTGGAAGACCAAGCAAGATGCACACACCATGCATATGGAATAGAGGGTTGGCATCCTTTCCCAGGCTCCTTCACACCCACAGCCCCATTCACATGTGAGGAAACAGAGGCACAGAATGGATAAGCAAGGAGTCCACGATCTTCAGATTATGAGACTTAGAGTTAGGGCCTAGGAGACATTTCATTTTACACAGAGGGACGAGAGGCTCAGAAAAGGGAGGAGACTTGCCCAAGGTCACCAAGTGGTCAGTGGCAGAGCTAGGGCTGGCACCTGAGCTCCCGAGAGCAGCCAGCCACTGGAGTGGACCCACTGTTGGCCACACATCCCTGAGGCCAAAGTGAGGGCAGCCTGCAGCCAGTCTGTCTGCCTGCTTCAGCAGTTAGGACTGCACCCACAGCCCCCACCCCACACCCGGACTCACCTGGTGTCCATCACAACCTGCTTCTTCAGGCACAGCACAGGGGACTGGGATCTATGGTATCCTGGGCTTCCAGTAAATTCCTATAGGGAGATTGAAGCTCAGCCTAGAGCTCAGGGGCTGTCCCCCAAAACCTCAGCCACCCTGCCTGCTCAGCCTCAGCCTCCCAGGCCCAGAGAACGAGCCCTCCTAGGTCACCCACACGACTGACCATGGAGTGAAGTCAGACTCCTGTTATAAGTGAGCATCAGCAAGGGTCAGAGTAGAGGGACCTGGAAACCCTGTCATCTGCCTTTCCCACCTCACAGATGGAGAACCGTGGGGCCTGAAGGTCTTCAGATGATTCAGCAAACCTGGAGGGGACGTGGGAGCGAACCAGGACCTCAGACGTCAATTAGGAGCCAGTTCCCACCTCCTCAGACTGAGCTGATCTCTCCTGGTGCTGTGTCTCCGCTCTCCACCAGAGATTTCAATGCCTCACTGGAAGCTTCTCTGAATGGAAAGGTGGCTGCCTATGTCACTTGGTGTCCAGGCATATCCTGTCCCTTAACCTCTCCCCACTCTCCCTCTCTCTGTGGCCTTCTGAGGTCTCACCAGTTTGCCCGCTGACCTTCCCAGGCTGAAGCCACCACCTTGGAGCTGCCCCACCTCTGGGATGTCAGCTGTTGCATCTGCTTGCACACCTGTGCTCTGACCCAGAGCCTCCCCTGCCAGCAGCAACCTGCCTGTGCCCGACTTCTCTGCTAGCTCTGCCCCACATTCATCTTGCTGAGACCTCCCCACCCCTCCTCCCAGCAGAAGCCCATGACCCTACCCCCCACCCCATCTTCCCCAAGCCATGTGGCCTTAAAAATCCAGGAAGGGACCACAGGAAGAGCCTGGATTTGAGGAGGTCAGGGCGCTAATCCCATAATCTCTAGAAGCCTCATGAATTCCACCTGTAAGAGGGTGGGTAGGGTGGGGGGTGGCGGATAGAGGTGGAGATCTGTGATTCCAAACAAGATGGTAAGGTCCATGGCTTTTATAGAGACCCCCACCCACTCCCACCCCAGATCAATTGGGGTAGAACCAATTTCTAGTGCAGCTGCTGCTGCTTCTTCTTCTTCTTCTTCTTCTTCTTCTTCTTCTTTTCTTCTTCTTCTTCTTCTTCTTCTTCTTCTTCTTCTTCTTCTTCTCTTCTTCTTCTTCTTCTTCTTCTTCTTTTCTTCTTCTTCTTCTTCTTCTTCTTCTTCTTCTTCTTCTTCTTCTTCAAGATTTTATCTGTTTATTCATGAGAGACACAGAGAGAGAGGCAGAGACACAGGCAGAGGGAGAAGCAAGCCCCTTGCTGGTGAACTCGATGCGGGACTTGATCCCCAGACCCAGGATCACGCCCTGACCCGAAGGCAGACGCTCAACCACTGAGCCACCCAGGCGTCCCTCTAGCGAAGCTTCTTACACGCTCTAAGATTCTGGGCAGGTGACCTCCCCTCTAGAACATCAGGTTCATCACTTGCAAGATGGGGGTGACAGCCACATCTATGTCACAGGGTGGCCGTGAGGATGAAATGTGATGACACCTGCAAAGAGTTTAGCAAAGGGCCAGCACATTCTAGGAAGCCTGATGACAACCCAGCAATGGCCAACAGTAGTACTAAGCCCTAAATAAGTCCCAGGAATTATGTGAGATAACTTTTGTGGATGATTCATTGAATCTTTCTAGCAATTCATGAGGCAGCTTCTACCCAGGGCCAGCTATATACTTGTGGGACACAGGAGAGCAGGAGTCTATGCCAGGCAGGTACTACTCCCTAAAGGACTGAAACCTTAACCTCAGGACAAGCTCAGTACCTGGATGAAGCTCCGGTGAGTCACCTGCCCAACGTAGGGTGACACTGCCAGCCTGGGGCAGGGATGGCTGACACTTTGTCCTGCCCTGAAGGGTTGCAGGCCCACATGCATGACCCCAGCTTGGCTCCAGGCAAATCCATACAGATAGAGCTGACCAGCCCAGATTCGCCATGAAACAGGGGAGCCCAACGAGGAACACCCCACTATGTCCCGCCAGCCAGGGTAAGTAACCTACCCAGGCCTCCTCGCAATGACAGGTGCACAGGTGAAGCTTAGATTCCTGCTAATTAGGGACCATCAGAGCCACACCAGAACCAGAAAGAACTTGGGAAGAAGGAACCCTCAGTCCTTCCATCCGTGGAGCAGCTTGAGGAGAAAGTCTCCGTGTCCCTTGAATTCAACAAGAATTTGGGGCATAGTCTAGCTTGGGAGGGTCAGTTTGGGTCTAAGAAAACAAAGACCACTTCAACTACTTATAAGACAACTGAATGCAGACCAAGGTTTCCACAGGAGAGGGAAGAGCTGAGGGCCGGGTAGGCAAGAGTGAAACAAGTGGATCCTGGAAGGAGGTTGCTTCCATGCCAGGGCAGGCCAGGCAAAGGAAGAAGGGGTGCTCCCCAAACCAGGGTCTGAGGTCACTATGTGGCAGCTGCAACCACAGACACAGAGCCACTACCTGGGACAGAGGGGAGGGAGAAACACACCCTGGCTCCTCCCATGGCCTCCCAGGCTCCTGCCAGTACCCCCAGGGACTGACCTCTGCTGGAAGCCAGCCCCTCTGGGAGACAAAAAGTAGAGAGGGAGGAGCAGAGAGAGGATCTGGAGGCAGGGAGGCCCAGGAGGAGTGCAGGTAGTCAGAAGCTTCTTAGAGGTAGAGACATTTAACTGAGCCCTCGTGGTTGAGTAGGTGCCAGCCAGGCCACTAGGAAGAACATTCCAGGGGCAGGTGGCAGCTAGTGCAAAGACGCAGAGGCAGGAAGACGTCTGGCCCCAGAGGGATAGGAGTGTAGCCTTCCCAGGCTTCGAAGTTGATACATGTCAAGTATTAGCCTGGTGTTATGGACATGAAAATAGAAGGGCAGAGTGTGGCATCCAGAGCCCAAAGAGCCCCTCTAATAGGATGATCATCCGATCCAGACCCGAGTTAGGCCCAGCTAGGTGCCCGGAGAGGAAAAGGCATTTCGTTCTGTTCCTTTGCCAGCCTCTCTTTCTCTACCACATCCACAACCCTGAAGGATACTCCTTGTCCATCGTCTCTCCAGCTGCAGGCACCACTCTGGTTGCCCCCAACTCTCTCTCCAAAGCTGCAGCGACATGCTTTTCTGGGCACAGGTGCTCCTTTTGCCAGAAACTCCTTCTATTGCTCTGGACGGTAGGACTTGCATCCTTGGTCCTTCTGAGGCCTGGTTGGAATGAATCCCCACTATCCAATAATTATGATGGTCCCTGGAAGAGCAGAAAAATGGATAAAACAGGCTCTCTTTCCTCAAGTAATCACCAGTGTTTTAAGAGCAGGAGATGTATAGACAACCAGAGAGCACAGAGGAAGACTTATAATTCCCATTCTATTCAAGAAGAATCAAGGATATGAAGAGACTCACCCAAGGTCATACAGTGACCAACACACAGAGAGCGGGAATTTGAACCCAGCTCTGTTGACCTCATAGTCTCTGTTCTTAGGAATTAAAAAGCAGCACGAGGCACCTGGGTGGCTCAGTTGGTAAAGTATCCAACTCTTGGTTTTGGCTCAGGTCATGATCTCAGGGTCATGAGATCAAGCCCTGGGTCAGGCTCCACGCTCAGCAGTAGTCTGTTGTCTCTCTCCCTCTGTTCCTCCCACCACCACCCCCCAATCCCTGCCTCTCTCTCTCTCAAATAAATAACTAAATAAAGTCTTTCAAAAAATTAATAAATAAATAAATAAATAAATAAATAAATAAATAAATAAATGGCAGCATAACTAAGTGGCTACACACATAGAATTTAATGTGCCAAATGGAAATGGTGGTGGTGGTGTAAATCGTGTCATTATTTGTCAAGTGCTTACAACCAAGCCCCCTGCCAGGCAGCAAGCTATCAAATACTCATAAAACCTTATGGATGTAGTTATGGTTACCATCCCCATTTTATAGACAATGAAACCAAGGCACAGAGAGGCAGCATAGTCATAGAATTCACTTACTAGGCTTGTGGAGAGTAATGAGATAGTGCATATAAAGCCCACATCCTAGTGCCTTCATGATACTGGTTAAGAACTCATTAAACTAGTTAATAATAATGACAATGTTGGCATTATAAGGGCCTAAGAGAGCGTCTAAATCAAGAATTCAGGGCAGCCCAGGTGACTCAGCGGTTTAGCACCACCTTCAGCCCAGGGTGTGATCCTGGAGACCCGGAATCAAGTTGAGTCCCATGTCAGGCTCCCTGCATGAGGGTTTATTTTATTATTTTTTATTTTTTAAGATTTTATTTATTTATGAGAGAGAGAGAGAGAGAGAGTGAGAGAGGCATAGACACAGGCAGAGGGAGAAGCAGGCTCCATGCAGGGAGCCCGACGTGGGACTTGATCCTGGGTCTCCAGGATCAGGCCCTGGGCTGAAGGCGGAGCTAAACTGTGAGCCACCCGGGCTGCCCAGGCCTCCTGCATAGAGCCTGCTTCTCCCTCTGCCTGTGCCTCTGCCTCCCTCTCTGTGTCTCTCATGATTAAATACATAAAATCTTTAAAAAAATCAACCAGGAATTCTAAAACTTTTTCTCTTAAAAACTAAAATGTAATAAGGGAAGAAGGGGAAACTGAGTGGGGGAAAATTAGAGAGGAAGACAAACCGTGAGAGACTCCTGGCTCTGGGAAACAAACAAAGGTGGTGGAAGGAGAGGTGGGTGGGGGCCTGGGGTAACTGGGTGACTGGCATTAAGGAGGGCGTGTGATGTGATGAGAACTGGGTGTTATACTATATGTTGGCAAATTGAATTTAAATTAAAAAATAAAAAATAAAAGTTTCTTTTTATAACCAAAAACAAAACAAAACAAAAACCCTAAAATGTGGGCCCAATAGTGGATGTTTGTCATGTCCTGGTGGGTGCCCAGCATCTTTGAACACTTGTGTCATGTGAAAGCAAGAAACAGACTTTCCCAAACTCCCTTGCAGCCAGGATGTGTGAGTATGACCCAGGTTCTCTCAGGCTAATCTGAAGGCAATGAGAACCAGCTAATATAAATGTGACTCTAGGTGCTCCTGGGGGGCTCAGTCAGTGAAGTATCTGCCTTTGGCTCAGGTCATGATCTCAGGGTCCTCACATTGGGCTCCCTGCTTCTCCCTCTCCCTCTGCCCTTCACCCCCTGTTTGTGCACTCTCACTCTCTCTCTCAGATAAATAAACAAAATCTTAAAAAAGAAAAAAAGTGACTCTAGTCACTGGTGTATAGTGGTGGTGTATATTGATGGTGTATAGTGGTGTATAGTGTTGGGATAGTCATTAATTAAATTATTACCTGTTATCAACTGGAATGAAGTTCCCTCCCATTTTTTTTAATATTTTATTTATTTATACATGAGAGACACAGAGAGAGGCAGAGACATAAGCAGAGGGAGAAGCAGGCTCCTTGCAGAGCAGGGAGCAGATGTGGGACTTGACCCTGTGACCCTGGGATCATGCCCTGAGCTGAAGGCAGACGCTCAACCACCGAGCCATCCAGGTCCCCTGGAATGAAGTTCACATTGAAAGTACGGGACCCAATGTTCTCTGCTGTGGCATGGCACAAAAGGCACGAGGAATACAAGGATTAGGAGTGGAGTAACTTCTAATAGACTAGAGAATTTACAGAAATAAAATGGAAAGCTCAGAGTTGTTTGTTGGCACAAGACATGGCCAGAGAGTCAGGCTTTTCTATGACTAAACTATAAAGAATCTCTCATCTCTTGCAGCCAAAGAGATAAAGGAGCCAATAATCAAAATAAAAATTTGGGTATACAAGTTGCCACATTACAATGCCGGTTAAATGTACAACCTTACTCCACACTCACACAGACACACATGAAAGGTATCTAAATAACCAACAAACACTTGAAAAGTGTGCACCACCACTAGTTATCAAAGAAATGAAAATTAGAACCACATGGGAGTCTAATAATCCTCCCTCGTGTGGCTAAAATTAAAGAGGCTGGCAATGCCAAGTGTTTTTGAGGATATAAAACAGCTGGAATTCCTATTCTTTCTAGTGGGGGTGTAATTGGTAAAATCACTTGGAAAACCTCTTTGGCTGTATTTAGTAAAGCTAAACATACACTGACCCTACGACGCAGTATTCCCCCTTCTGAGTATGTATTCAACAGAAATAAGAAATAGCTAACAGAAATATGTCTACCAAAGACATGTAGGGGTGCCTGGTTGGCTCCGTTGGTGGAACATGTGGCTCTTGATCATGGGGTCATGAGTTCAAGCCCCATGTTGGGCATAAAGCTTACTTTTTAAAAAAGGAAGCATGTACAAAATGTTCATAGAAGTTTCTTTACAGTATGCCAAAACTGGGAACATTCCAAAAATCTATCAACCATAGAAATGATAAGTAAATTCATGTATATTCTGTGGAATGCTACCCAGCAATGAAAAGAGCAAACTAATGCTAGAGAAATGTGAATGAATCTCATATATGTAACATTGAGCAAAATAAGCCAGACCCAAAATAATACTATATACGTATTTTATGATTCCATTTACATGAAGTTCAAAAACAAGCAAAATTAATCCATGCTGTCAGTCAGGAGAATCATTACCTCTGGATAGGAAACTATTGCCTGAGAGGAGGTGTGAAGGAGCCTTCTGGGGTGCTGGAAATGTTCTATCTTAGATCTTGTTCTGGGCCATAGTAATAAAGAACACACACATTTACAGATATCCCCCGCTTTTTGAGAATTTGCCTTAAATCACTTTGCTGTTATGAAAGGTGTATTAGTACCTATTTTTGCTAACTGAAGGAAATCCAAAGAGGATTTTTGCTTTTATGGGAAAAAAAGTCATTCAGTGTTTGTTCTGCAGAGGCTATTAGTTACAGAGGCAGAAATCTCCCGGAGCAGCCCCACCAAGCTCTTTTCCCTGGTGCTACACTCAGCATCTCAGCATCAAGATGCCATAGCTCTGAACTGTGTCTGGGATCATGTGTGCTTGATCTCTATTTAATGTGTACATCTGCTAGCAAGATGTGTCCTAAGGTATCAGAAAAGCCACAGAAATGTTATTTTTTTGGGTCTGGGAATGCTCAAAAAAATTTTCCATATAAATGAACAGTAATTGTTTCTTCTTTTTTTTGTATATTTTTTTAATTGGAGTTCGATTTGCCATGTTTCTTCGATTTGCACCATTTCAGCTTAGAAAAGTTTTCATGGGAACACTCTGCTTCCTACTTTCAAATAGTGGGGCAAACCTATATGTTCTTTTTTTTATATGTACTTATCTTCCTACATGCATACAGACATATATATTTCTGTATATATTCTGTGTGTATATATGTACAGTATATATGTGTGTGTGTGTGTATTCATTTATTGAGCTATACACTTAAGATACAAAATATTATGGCCATGGTCTCTTATTTGAAAGTCAAGAGTTTATTTGGAAAGAGTGCATCCTAAAAATTGTAATAAAGACATTTGGGAAAAAAAAAGACATTTGGGAAGATTTAGACATCTCAAATTACCTCAAGCCCACAGAATACACCACACTTCTCTTGTCAGCATGATGAACCCTTTTTTTCCTGGACTGCAAAAGGCTCTTTCTCTCTAACAATCCCTATTATAAACTTATCCCAAGGTTATAAAGCAAGAGCCAAACTCTGCACCCTTACCAGTGCTTCCTCAACAGCACACCCCAATAGGACTGTGGGTTCTCTTGAGCTATGACTCGGTTCCACAGGGTAACCCTGCAGGGAGGCTGGAGAGAGAGCCATTCCACAGGGATCATCCCACACTCACTCCTGCCTGAGGACACCCCAGGGGAGCAGAGCTTGCCTGTCCAGCCCCACCCCAAGCAAAACTTGTGTCTTGGGTTTCTGGGGCATGTTCCTACATAATTCAAAATTAGCAAAGAGGTAATTTCATGAACACAGACAATGGGGAAGAAGGAAATCCCTACTTTGTGGATGAGGAAGTTGAAATTCAAAGAGGAAAAAAGGCTTGCTCAAGACACATCACTGATACAGGACTGGGACTGACTCCAGGGCCTGCGTTCTTAGGTCACTGGGGCAAAGCGCTGCAACCTGGGTTTGAACGTGTGGGCCAAGTGGCAACTGCTTCCCTTGGGTTATTGTGAAGGTCAAAGGAGATGTCAACACACGGAAGCCTTGGAATGTTTACTGGCACATCACAAACACCTCACACATTTTAGCCCTGATGGGGACACCGGTGTTAGAGCTGTGAGGTCTGGAAAGATGCTCCAAGGCAGGGTTCCAGGTTTGACCTGTTGAGGCTGCTTTGAATGTGGTATTCTTGAAAATTGAAAGGTTAAAAAAAAATCATAAATGTCATACAGCACTCTGTTCTCTAATGAACGTTGAAAGCTAATGACCCTTCAGAAGGCAGTGTCAAGGCAATGTTTTGGGGCACCCCTAAGGTGCTCCAGTACCTTTGATTTTCATAGATGTGGCGATGAGGCCATTGGCTGATACTTTCCAGGTCTCTTCTCTGACTGGAACAGGTCTTCCAGAGACGCTGAAGCAGGGGTCTGGAGCTCACAACTCAATGGCTACCTCCCTTGGAAAGCAAAAAGAACCTGCCTCAACGTGTGTCCTGGATCTCTCATCTCCTCCCCTGCAGTGCTGGTCTTCTTTCCAATAGATGTATTCCCCATGCCCCCTCTCATCTCACTGTCTTCATACCCATTTTTCCCTCTCTCTGTCCAAGTCAGGTTTCTTCCCTCTCTTTGCCCAGACAATGTTTCCCCATCATTCATCTTCTGGCTGCTGAGATACCAAATCATATGAAGGGCTAAAATCTGGGAAAATAAAGAAAATGTTGGTGGTGCCTGGCTGGCTCAGTCAGCGGAGCGTGCAACTCTTGGTCTCTAGGTTGTGAGTTCGACGCCCACATTGGGTGTAGAGATTACTTTAAAACAATTTTTTTATTATAAAAAGAAAATGTTGGAAGCACTATTTGATAAACTACTCAGGGCAGGAGTTGTCTAAGAGGCATGCCTCAATGAGAATGACTGGTGGTAGGCTGCTTTCCTTGGGGACTAAGTCTGGGTAACTCCTAGACTTCCGCTTTGTATTTAATTAGGGTGTGCAAATGTGGGTCAGAGCTAAATTGTTCAGGACAGGAAAGGTGAAGCTGAGGGCCATCAACTTCTAAATTACCCTTCTAAATTACTCCATTCAGGGATGCTTGCGTGGCTCAGTGGTTGAGCATCTGCCTTCAGCTCAGGGCGTGATCCCAGGTTCAGGATCAAGTCCTACATCGGGCTCCCCACAGGGAGCCTGGTTCTCCCTCTGTCTATGTCTCTGCCTCTCTCTGAGTCTTTCGTGAATAAATAAATAAAATCTTAAACAATAAAAATAAAAAATAAGTTACTCCACGCAATGCTTAGTCAGTCCTCCAATAAGTGTTAAATTAGAGTTTTAGTCGAAATTGAGAGCATACCCAACAAATGACAAAAAGGAACTCAGAAGAAACAGGAGAAAATGCAAAGAATGGGTCCTAAAAAGTTAAATGGCATCAGATGAATAAGAGATGTTGGATATATACAGCAAGAATGTTGTGCTGTGGAAAAGAAAGAAAAGACAAGAAAGAGCTCTTAGAAACTAAATTGTTGGAACAGCTGTATTCATCACCATAGGCTCGCGCTATAAGAAACCACAGGATCTCAGTGGCTTGTCACAATGTTATTGTTTCCATGACAGCCTCATTTTTCCTGAAGTCACAGGGAGGCATCTGCTCCATGCAGTCACTCAGGGCCCCAGACAACTTCCTTCACGAGGCCTTGCCATCTACCAGGTCACCAAGCCCTCCACTGGCTCTTCAGCATCTAGCCAACAGGTGCGAGAGAGGACAAGAGGAAGTCCAGAAAGAAAAGAAATTGATGGGCCACCACTGAGGAATCAAAGGCATTGACTCATTTCTCTGAAAATTGATGATTAAAAGGAAACCATGGAGCAGGAAAGAACCAAAATGAATGAGGAAAAGTTCTTCTCTATGAAGGAATTCCAGCTCTTAAATGCAGGAGGAAAGAGTACTAGAAATTCATCTTTTTTTTTTTTAACCCCCAGTGATATAACTGATTCAGGTAAGAGTTCTTCATGGTGCCTCCAGACAAGGACACTTTAATATAGGTTAGATATTACACTATATTAAGCAATTTTAAATCATGTTGGGTATGAGGATGGTATGGCAGTTACGTAAAAAATTATCCTCTGCTGAAATATACTTGAAAGTGTTTAAGGTGGAATGTCTGGGTGGCTCAGTTGGTTAAGCATCTAACTTTGGGTCAGGTCATGATCTCAGGATCCTGGGATTGAGCCCCTCGTTGGGCTCCCCACAAGAAGCCTGCTTCTCTGGGACATAGGCTTCTCTGCCTATGTCTCTGCCTCTCTCTCTCTGTGTCTCTCATGAGTAAATAAATAAATCTTTAAACATAAAATGAAACAAAATAAAAATAAAAAAATAAAGTATTTCAGGTAAAATAACATCTTTAGTTTACTTTCAAATGCTCTGGCTAAAAAAGAGCAAAGTGTATGTGGGGAGAGTGGACGGGTGAAATAAATTTGGCAAACTTATGGTTGTTGAAATGGATGATGGGTTTATGAAGGCTTATTATACCCTCTACTTTTCTGTATGTTTGGAAATCTTTATTATAAAGGGTTTAAAGATCACTGGGACCATAACCATATGTACTCTGTATTATCATGAACACCTTTTCAAATAAACCTTTTTTTTTTGTTGTCTCCCCACCTTTCCTCTCTCTTCTTCCCATACCCCCACCCCTCCCAGCCACCCATGTAACTTACTTTGACCAAACTCCATAAGAAAAATGTCTTTTTTTTTTTGGCCTTTTATTTATTTATTTATTTTAAAGATTGTATTCATTTATTTATTTATGGGAGCCACAGGGATAAGGCCGGGACATAGGCAGAGGGAGGAGAAGCAGGCTCCATGCAGGGAGCCCGACGTGGGACTGATCCCAGGAATCTGGGATCACGCCCTGAGACAAAGGCAGGTGCTCAACTGCTGAGCCACCCAGGTGTCCCTGGCCTTTCATTTAATAATAGGACTGTAGGGAATCCTTGGGTGGCACAGCGGTTGGGCATCTGCCTTCAGCCCAGGGTGTGATCCTGGAGACCCAGGATCAAGTCCCATGTCGGGCTCCCTGCATGGAGCCTGCTTCTCCCTCTGCCTCTTTCTCTCTCTGTGTCTCTCATGAATAAATAAATAAAATCTTTAAAAAATAATAATGAAAATAGGATTGTATTAAAAATACACATTTCTCTGTGTCTTGCAATTCTTACAACGCAGCATGAGAAATCCCTCCAAATCAACAGATTTGTCTGATTTATTATTTGTAATGCCTGCATCATATTCCGTGCCAAAGTGGCGCTACAACTTATTTAGCTATTAACTCTTTCTCTCTAGATGGGCATGCATTTTGTTTCTAGTGTTGTTACTATGAACAACGCTGCTAACCAAAGATCTTCGTGCTTAAATGCTTCCATGTCTGTGTTTTAATTCCTTTTTTATGTAAATATTTTATTTATTTACTTGAGAGAGAGTGAAAGCACAGAGGGAGAAAGAGAAGCAGACCCCCCACTGAGCAGGGAGCTTGCGGCAGAGACTGGATCACAGGACCCTGAGATCATGGCCGAGCCAAAGGCAGAGCTGGGCCACCCAGGCACCCTTTATGTGATTTTAATTCTAGTAAGTGTTGCCAAATAGTATCGACCCCCAGTTCCAGCAGGTGCCACTTGACAATGTGCACAGTTTCCCTTGCACTTCTCACCCTGAACATCCCTCCCCAAAGGTTCTTACTTACACATTTTTGGCTGATGTGATGGATGAGGGGCCAGCTCAAACCAGCCTGCGTCTGCTCAAACAGTGAAAATTGGTCCAAACCTGCCTAAACCTGCCTCTGCCTGCTGGTCTATAGCCAGTTGGGTCCAGGCAGAGAAAGCCAGCTTAAACTGGCTTCCAAACCAAATCAAAATGGAGTAGGTCAATCTAAGCTCACAAATCCTTTTAAGATTTCAACTTTCTTCCAGTCCCACTCCTGCTTTCCTAGAGCCACTGCTTGAACAGTCGGCACGCATGACCAAGGCCTGAGCACGGAGCAGCCCCACTCCGGAGGGCTCCGCGCTGCACACTCTGCCAAAGGGTTCTGTATTCCTTTTATCTGTTCTTAGTTCTTCTGGTTAAGGAGAGCCACCTGCCCACTAACTGAAAGGGGGATTTCTTGGAAAGTGAGAGCCCAGGAAAGACAGAATCTGGAGCGGAAAGCAGTAGGGAGCTGAGGTGGTCCCCCTTTTCTCATTCATACATTTCTTCCAGCTTTGCTTTGAAGTGGAAGCCAAGGCCCAGGCAGAAAAAATGGCTTGTCCAGGGCCCCCAGGCCGTTAGGAGCCTGGCCACATCAAGGATGCAGGGGGCTGTCGGGATCAGAGGTGAATGTTGGCTGGTGGGTTCTGGCTGTGGCGAGTGCCCTGACCTTCCCGGAAACCCCCCAGGCCTTCACCAGCTCCCCTGCAGCCACACGGTGACCTGACTTTCCTCCGGAGGCCTCCAGAACTCTGAGAGGTTTTGTGGGATCTGAAGCTGTACTGATTGGGGTCACTCTTTATGATTCAAGGGAGGAAATACTAATGCCAGGAAAGTGCCAGTTATAAACCCAGACAAGCTGTTCACCCTGGGTCCCCAGGCTCTGCTGCTTCTGTTTCTCATCTCTGTTGTGACCAGTCACCTGTTCTCCAGGCCGATGCTTATTCTCATTCCTCTCTGCCCTTCACCGAAGCTGTTCCTATAGCCTGAACCACCCTTTCTTCCTGCTCTTCCCTCCTTGATTCTGCTGTCTTCAAGTTCCATTGCTCTGCCTCCAAGAAGCCCTCTGATCCTCCCAATGGCTGTGCTCCACCTGCCCTGCCCTTGAAGAATAGCCCATGCTCCACCCTGAACTGCAGCCAGCTGGACCTGGTCTTTCTAGTGACCTCGACGATTCTCCAGGACTGGGTCTACACCTGCCTCAGAGGTCCCCCTGTGACCAGCACACACCCTGGCATAGAAGAGGTGGGCTGGCCGGGGACACCCTACCCCACGCTCTGAAAAGGTTCAGGATGTGGAGTGGGGTCGCAGAGACACTGAGAGCCCAGGATGAGAGCTAGCAAGAAGAGGGTGGCCTAAGAAAAAGCTAATCTTAAGTGAGACATTCATCTGACTCCCAACACCCCAAGGGGGGAAGTTATTTTTATCTCTATTTTACAAAAGAGAAATGAGGGTTCAAGTAAGTTAGTTAGACTGTCCCAGGTTGAGAGCTAGGAGTAAGCAGCGGTGTAGCTCCAAAGCCTCTAGAAAACTGAAGTTCCCCACAAAAGTGATTAATGACAAAGGAATGAATAATGCCATTATTAAAAGGAAAATTGTCAAAATGGTTTCAAATAGCGAGATGGAGATACAGAACACGAGGTTCATGTTTTTGGCCCATGAAAATTTTTTAAATGAAAAAAAGCTTTAGACAAAACTTCCAGTCTGTATCTTCCCTTTCGTGGCTATGCTCTGTGGATCTAGTGTGAGGAGACTATTGGCAATGCCAGGTGCCCTTGCTTCCCCATCTTCTCGGGGGTTCCCCACAAGTCTCTCTCCTGCACTCAACAGTTCAGTTCCTCCCCACACTTGCATTTGGCAGAGCAAAACTCCGCAGCTACCTGTGCGCAATCATGCCTTTGAGGGCTCACCTCTCCCCCATGACTGAGCCACAGAATGTGAACTCTGTGAACGAGATTGATGTGCTCACTGCTCTGTCCTCAGGGCTCACATCACTCTAGGCCTACAGTACATGCTTTATAGATATCTGTTGGATGAATGAACTGGATTCGAGGTACACTGTCCCTCCCCTGCTGGGAAGGAGGGGGTGTGTTGGCCCCCGGAGACCATGCCCTCCCTGCTTATTAGTGTACACGTAGACACATACATGCACACAGGCTGGAGCATCTGCAGCAGTGGTTGCCAGCGGGCTACTGGGCCCCATCAGGCAGGATGGATGGTTACTAGGATGTGTCTGTTTTCCAGAATATTAAAACCCTCCTCTACTGGGTTTGTTTGTTTTTAAGATTTTAGGTGGGTTTGTTTGTTTGTTTTTTGAGACACAGAGAGAGAGAGAGAGGGAGAGAGAGAAAACGAGCAAGTGCATGATCAGGAACGGTGGATGGAGGAGCAGAGACAGAGGGAGAAACAGACTCCCCACTGAGCAGGGACCCTGACACGGGGCTCCATCCCAGGAACTTGAAATGATGACCTGAGCCAAAGGCAAATGCTTAACTGAGCCACCCAGGTGCCCCTCTGCTGGTTGTTAAATATCTGTTCCCTTGAGTCCCCCAGGAGACTTGGTCTATCCCATGATCCAGCAACCAGAGGGGGTTCACTGTTCCAGTCTCCTTCCTCCCCACCCAGGTCCCCCTGACAGATGCCCTCTGGCCACAGCCAAGCTTGCTGTACTTTCAGGAAAAGTGCCTGTTTGCAGTTTCATAACCCAGTCTACTCAGTGAGATCCCTCTTTGCATCCATTAGGGTGGCTACTAGCCAAGCAACAGAAAGTAACAAGTGTTGGTGAGGAGAAACTGGAATTCCATGTGTGGCTGGTGGAAATGTGAAATGATGCAGCTGGTGTAGAAAGCACTATGGCAGTTCCTCAAAAATAAACACAATCAAGCAATTCCTGGGTATTGTATTCTGCTCCCCCCAAACTGACAGCAGGCACTTGAACAGATATCTGTAGGGCCATGTTTCTAGCAGTAATATTCACAACAACCAAAGTAGAAATAACCCAAATGTTTATCCTCAGTTTATCCAATCAGGATAAACAAACTATGGCATAGCCATATGGTGGAATATTATTCAGCCATAAAAGGAACAAAGCACCAACACACACTACACTACGGATGAACCTTGAAGACATCATGTTCAGTAAAATCGGTCAGGCACAAAAACACAAACATTGTATAATTCCACTTATATGAAGTACCTACGGTAGTCAAATTCACAGGCACAGAAAGTTGTGGTTACTGGGTGTGGGCAGGGGCGGGGTGGAAAGGGTTGGAGAATCGACATTTAAAAAAATTTTTTTTATTTATTTATTCATGAGAGAGAGAGAGAGAGAGAAAGAGAGAGGCAGAGACACAGGCAGTGGGAGAAGAAGGCTCCATGGAGGGAGCCCGATGTGGGACTCGATCCCCGGTCTCTGGGATCACGCCCTGGGCCGAAGGCAGGCGCCAAACCGCTGAGCTACCCAGGGATCCCCAGAATCAACATTTGTTGATTAATAGGTACAAAGTTTTAATTTGGGATGATAGAAAAGTTTCAGAGATGGACAGTGGTGAGAGTTACACCCCAACGTGGAGGTACTTCATACCACTGCACTGTACACTCCAAAAGGGTTAAAATAGTCAATTCCGTGTTATACATATTTTACCACAACTTTTCTTAAAGAATTTATTTATTTATTTATTTATTTATTTATTTATTTATTTGAGATGAGAGAACGAGAAAGAGAGAGTACTAGTGGGAAGAGGGGCAGAGGGAGAAGCAGACACCCCGCCTCACTGAGCAGGGAGCCCAATGTGGGGCTCAATCTCAAGACTCTGGGATCATGACCTGAGCTGAAGGCAGATGCTTAACGGGCTGAGCCACCCACGTGCCCCACTACAACTTTTTTTTTAAAGGTCCATTTGGGGGTACCAGGCTCACCAAGGGCAGTCTCTCATAAACTGGAGACTTGCTGCCTCTGTCTCCCTGCCTTGGACCGACTCCTAGGCTCTTCTTCTCCATCACCTGCTTCAGCTACTGGCAGCAGAAAAGGGAAGGAGCCCCATTCCCCACTGATGCAGCCCAGAATGCCATCAGGGACCTGGGCTGGGGGCACCTGGGTGTCTCAGTCAGTTGGGCACCCAGCCCTTGATTTTGGTTCAGTGTGATCTCACGGTGGTGAGATCCAGCCCCACGGTGGGCTCTGAGCTCAGCATGGAGTCTCCTGGAGAGTCTCTTCCTCTCCCTCTGCTCCTCCCCTGGCTCACGCAAATGGGCACACACATGCTCTCTCTCTCTCTCTCAAAATAAATAAAACCTTTAAAAAAAAAAGAACCTGAGCTTGGTGGTCTTCCCCCCCCCCCAACACCATGATGCAAATGATGCAAGATCTACTGGGATCCCAGATCCAGCAAATGAAATTCCAAATGTTTTAGAGTTGATACCAGATCATACTATGTTTCTTATTCCAATGAACCAGAAATCGTGAGATATGAGGAGTCTTTTAGATCCTGTTACTTACAATGCGAACTGCTCCCACATTTTCTTGTTCCTTGTCTGAAGGAGATGGTCTTCAGTCACACAAAAGCAACCCATCCCCAGAGCTGGTATAGCCCACTTGGCAGCAGAAGCCAGCCAGGGCTCCCAGCACCCACAACCAAACCCGGGCTGAAGAGCTTGGGGGCAGGGCCACCCACCTTTCATTGTTTCATCTCAGAGGTGAAGTCAGGGCCTTTGGTGACAATAGCAGATTCCTTTTACCTGAACTGGGACACTGATGTGCAAGCTCTTGAAAGGTGCCATGGATACTGACAGAGCACTTAGCAAGGCAAGCAGATGACTTAACCCAAGGGAGTGGATGAAGGTCCTCTATATGCCACACAATTATCCAGCAAGAAGATAATTGTCAACAAGGGGCCTCAAAACTATATAATTCCCTTTGTCATCATAAATCTTCACAGAAGAGGTGCAGCAGTGCTTGTGTGGGGAACTTAACAATAGTCGCTCACAATCTTTTAATTCCAGCTGCTTCGCTCCCAGAGGGGAAAAGTGTCACTTGACAGTGACAGTGACAGGGGATCTCAGCCCTCGTGTAAGGGCTTCCCTACTTGTGTTCTCAGTTTCCGTATCTTCAGAATAAGGGTAAAGAAAAGTGACCTGGCAGTTAAGTTAGAATTAGTTAGTCTAATTCTAACACTTAGAATCACGGAAGCTTATGGCCAGACTTTCAGAGTCAGCAAGGACCGTGGAGGGTCCCTGGGACGTTAGCGACATCTCCCAGGACAGAACTCCCTCTCCAATGTCTTCCCCACGTGTCCATCTTGCTGCCTCTGTTTGCACACTCCCAAAGACAGAGAGCTCACTTCCTTTCAGTTCTTGAGTGATAGTTTTGGCTGATAGCAGTTTAGTTTCAAATCTCCACTTCTTGCTTCCAATTCTGTTCTTTTTTTTTTTAAGATTTTATTTAATTTATTTATTTATTTATTTATTTATTTATTTATTTATTTGACAGAGAGAGAGAGAGCACAAGCAGGGGGAGTGGCAGGCAGAGGGAGGAGTAGGTTCCCTGCTCAGCAGGGAGCCCAGTGTGGAACTTGATCATGACCTGAGTCAAAGGCAGATACTTCACCAACTGAGCCCCCCCAGACACCCCCCAACTCTGTTCTTTGAAGCCATACAGTACAAATCAGTCTAAACCCCATCTGTCCATGGCAAGCTTCTGACAACATGAAGGTCAAGACTGAGTCCACCTGAGCCTCCTGTTCTCTATAACATGTACCTTGAGTTTATTTCACAGATGGGAAAACCAAGGTCCCTAGAGGTCCCAGGACTTGCAGAGGTTCACAAGCCCAAATTCACGCCTGACAGAGAGCAGAATGAGGGTCCTCTGCGGGTCTGACTCATACCCAACAGAAATGAGGAGGAACCTTCTCCCCATGCTCAACACCCAGTCCTGATTAAGGGTGCAGCTTAGGTGTGGCCAGGACCCCTCCCTTCCCTCTTCTTCCCCACAGGGAAATCTTTAAATTGGTGGGTATCATTGCCATGCATGTTTTTGTACTTATGCATGTACTGCAGACAATGCAGAGTGTTATTTTTGTGCCTTAAAAACTTGTTAACATAAATGGTATCGCATATCATTTTGCAACTTGATGTTTTTCAATCTTTCATATGTTCTTAGGTTATCATTATTGGTTCATGGAGCTCTCCTGAAATTGTTTCCTATCCTGGAATCCTATAGAGTGGTCCTTTATCTGTGTAAACTTCAGGTTGTTTACCCATCCTGAACTGAGTGCTAAGTTTTTCACACTTTTTACTATTATGAACAGAGCTTCGATAACCATCCGGGGACACATCACCTATGCATGTGGGTGAGGAGTCTCGGGGGCAAACCTCCATCAAAGGAATTGCTAGATCATAGACATGTTCATCATCAAGGTGACCAGTGTTGCCTCATTTCTCTTCAAAGCAATGGCCCCAGGACACATGCCTGCTGCAGCTATGTGACTTCCGACTCTGCATCCTCCCAACAACATAAAATGCCATCTGCCTTCATGATTAATTTTTAAGGAATCTATTTTCCCACCTCTATCTCCATAAGTTGTTGTATATGCCAGTTAAGTTTTCGTATTCGTACATTTTATTGTCTGAGATATCACTTACTGTGCAAGATATATCTAAAAACCCCATCTTAATTGTACATTTGTAGATTTCTCCTTGTATGTCTATTGATTTTTGCTTTATATAATTTCAGTCTACATTGTTAGAGCTATAAAGGTTTAGGTTCATTATAATTTCCAGATAAACTTTTTAAAAATCATTAAATGATGAGTCTTAGACCTCTACTAAAGACTTTTGCCTGTAAATCTACTTTGTTTACACCAATACCAAGACACCGGCTTTCTCTAGGCTAACATCTGCCCATTGTGTCTTTTCCCATCCATTTACTTTCCTCTTTTACATCACTGTTTTAGGTGTGACTTTTGCAAATGGTATGTAGATGTATATTCCTTTTTTATGTTTTAGAGAGACAGAGAAAGAGCACATGAGCAGAGGTGGGGGGAGGGACAGAGGGAGAGAGAGAATCCCACGCAAGCTCCACGTTCATGGAGGAGCTCCACCTAGGGCTTGATCTCAGGATCCTGAAATCATGATCTGAGCCAAAATCAAGAGTCAGACACTTAACTGACGACTGAGCTATCCAGGTGTCCCGATGTATCTTTCTTTTTTTTTTTTTTTTTAAGATTTTATCTATTTATTCATGAAAGACACAGAGAGGCAGAGACACTGGCAGAGGGAGAAGCAGGCTCCTCACAGGGAGCCCGATGTGGGAGTCGATTCCTGGACCCTAGGATCACGCCCCAAGCCGAAGGCAAACACCCAACCACTGAGCCACCCAGGCGTCCCATCTTTCATTTTTAATCCTATATGAGAAACTAGTAAATTTTATCTATTTGCATCCATTGTGATGACTGACAAACATGCGTTTATATCTCCTATCTTATTTTTTTGTTTCTCGTATTTACTTAGTGAGATACCTTTTCCATACAATAAAATATACCAAACTACTCATCATTTTGTTGTCCACCCTTTTTCTTTGCTCTTTTTTGTGTATATATAATGTAATAAATGAAACCTGAAGTGACTTGATATATGCAAAGTGCTTAGAAAAAGCCTAGCACAAAGTAAGGGCTCTAGTCTTTCTATTATGTAACAATTATTATAATAATTACAGCTGACCCGTAAACAACACAGTTAGGGGATACTGACCCCACACACGGTTGAAAAATCCATGTATAACTCTTGACTCCTTGGAAAGTTTACTATTGGCCTACTGTTGACCAGAAGCCTTACCAACAACAGAAAAAATCAATTAGAACATATTTTCTATGTGTATTATATACTATATTCTTACAATAAAGTAAGCTAGAGAAAATATTATCAAATCATAAGGAAAATATGTTTACAGTCTTGTTCTGTATTTATTGAAAAAATCCACATGTAAGTGGATCCACATAGTTCAAAATTGTGTTGTTCAAGGGTCAACTGTATTGTTATTTACAGATGCTTCTTCTATATATATTAGTCTCTTGAGTGAGGTGGAAAGACAGAGGAAAATAAACAAAATGAATGCTTCTCTCAGGCATCCTGAAATCCAGTGCTAGAGGCAAAGATGTACAACAGGGAGCAAGAGGAAGGTATTAGGAATGGAAAAAAGAAGAAGAAAAAGAAGCCTCAAGGGAGCAAATGGACTTGCTGAGCTTTGCCAATGATGATAGAAGTGGGATTTAAAGCCAGGACTGTCACATTCCTAAACCTGAGTTCTTGAGAACGAGTCCTGACTTTATTGCATCAGAATGAAATTATGAGACAATGATGACCGTAACGATGGTGGTAGTGATAGTGATGGCGCTTAGGGTGACCAGTCATCCCCCAATTTGCCCAGGACTGTCCTGGTTTAGTGCTGAAAGTCCTGCATCCCAGGATATATAGTTAAAATAGTTCATAAAACTATAGTTTTACCTCTTTATTTGTACCAGCCTCCCACTAAAATTTATCATTTTCTCAACTAGGTATATAGGTAGCAAACCACAGCCACGTGAGCAGCACCTGAGTCATGGTCACCAATGGAAATCAGATACTCGTATCACGTTATGATTGTTGCAGACATCTCAAAATATCACCTGTTTGTCATTACTTCTAAATTAAGGTAATTATTAAACTTGCTGCTGAACACACGTGATCAAAATCTTCTCATCTGATCTCCTGCAGCCCTGCTGGCCAATGTCAGGCAGCCAAACAGCGACATCCCATGTTCTCACAATGGTGACCTGGATATGACAACTGGTTTCCATGACTCCCTGTCTACATAATTTGTTGATAACGAAGCGAAAGGAGGTGGGTCCAACATCACCTCTCACCTCTCTATCTCAAATGTAAACAAAACAAAACAAAAAACTTTTTTTAATAAAATAATTTTTATTGGTGTTCAATTTACCAACATACAGAATAACACCCAGTGCTCATCCCGTCAAGTGCCCCCCTCAGTGCCCGTCACCCACTCACCCCCACCCCCCGCCCTCCTCCCCTTCCACCACCCCTAGTTCGTTTCCCAGAGTTAGGAGTCTTCTATGTTCTGTCTCCCTTTCTGATATTTCCCACACATTTCTTCTCCCTTCCCTTATATTCCCTTTCACTATTATTCATATTCCCCAAATGAATGAGAACATACACTGTTTGTCCTTCTCCGATTGACTTACTTCACTCAGCATAATACCCTCCAGTTCCATCCACGTTGAAGCAAATGGTGGGTATTTGTCGTTTCTAATGGCTGAGGAATATTCCATTGTATACATAAACCACATCTTCTTTATCCATTTATCATCTTTCGATGGACACCGAGGCTCCTTCCACAGTTTGGCTATTGTGGACATTGCTGCTAGAAACATCGGGGTGCAGGTGTCCCGGCGTTTCATTGCATCTGAATCTTTGGGGTAAATCCCCAACAGTGCAATTGCTGGGTCATAGGGCAGGTCTATTTTTAACTCTTTGAGGAACCTCCACACAGTTTTCCAGAGTGGCTGCACCAGTTCACATTCCCACCAACAGTGCAAGAGGGTTCCCTTTTCTCCGCATCCTCTCCAACATTTGTGGTTTCCTGCCTTGTTAATTTTCCCCATTCTCACTGGTGTGAGGTGGTATCTCCTTGTGGTTTTGATTTGTATTTCCCTGATGGCAAGTGATGCGGAGCATTTTCTCATGTGCATGTTGGCCATGTCTATGTCTTCCTCTGTGAGATTTCTCTTCATGTCTTTTGCCCATTTCATGATTGGATTGTTTGTTTCTTTGGTGTTGAGTTTAAGAAGTTCTTTATAGATCTTGGAAACTAGCCCTTTATCTGATACGTCATTTGCAAATATCTTCTCCCATTCTGTAGGTTGTCTTTGAGTTTTGTTGACTGTATCCTTTGCTGTGCAAAAGCTTCTTATCTTGATGAAGTCCCAATAGCTCATTTTTGCTTTTGTTTCTTTTGCCTTCATGGATGTATCTTGCAAGAAGTTACTGTGGCCGAGTTCAAAAAGGGTGTTGCCTGTGTTCTCCTCTAGGATTTTGATGGAATCTTGTCTCACATTTAGGTCTTTCATCCATTCTGAGTTTATCTTTGTGTATGGTGCAAGAGAGTGGTCTAGTTTCATTCTTCTGCATGTGGATGTCCAATTTTCCCAGCACCATTTATTGAAGAGACTGTCTTTCTTCCAATGGATAGTCTTTCCTACTTTATCAAATATTTTTTTTAATTTTTATTTATTTATGATAGTCACAGAGAGAGAGAGAGAGGGAGGCAGAGACACGGGCAGAGGGAGAAGCAGGCTCCATGCACCGAGAGCCCGACGTGGGATTTGATCCCGGGTCTCCAGGATCACGCCCTGGGCCAAAGGCAGGTGCTAAACCGCTGCGCCACCCAGGGATCCCCCTACTTTATCAAATATTAGTTGACCATAAAGTTCAGGGTCCACTTCTGGGTTCTCTATTCTGTTCCATTGATCTAAAAAAAAAAAAAAACTTCTATCACTAGGTGTCACTAGACTGTCAGAGGTTTATAGCACAGAAGCTATTAAGAACCATTGGCTTGGGTGCCTGGGTGGCTATTCAGTTAAGCATCTCCCTTCAGCTCAGGTCATGATCCAGGGTCTTGGGATGGAACCCCATGTCGGGCTCCCTGCTCAGCAAGGAGTCTGCACTCTCACCCCCAAAATAAATAAATAAATCTTTTTAAAAAGAAAGAATGAAAAAAAACCCGCATGAATGAATATACCTGCTGTTAGCTCTCCAGGTCTCAGCTCTTCCCTTAGTGAGGAAGCCTACAGACTGGTAAAACACTTGTGAAGTTTTGTAATTCTAAATATTCCTGAAGCTCTCTGTTCCCTGGTGTATACAAGAGAAAGTCATGTAATATCTACTTAACAAAGCGTTATGTGAGGATTTAATGAGGTAAGTTACCTAAAGAGCTTAATCATAGTGTCTGACACTTAGAAGTTACTCAGTAAGTGGTAGTGGTTAGTACGCGGAATCATATTGGGTATACGGTGTTTGTCATAGGTAGTCTACAGATTTAGTCATGCCAAACTGAATTTAAAATTAAGTGAAAAAAATGAAGCCAACATCAGAGAAGTCAAACCAGAGAGATGACAAGAAATCAGGTTCTTGGTGCCATTGTCGGGTAGCTTGGTCAAGCCTCACCTGCAGGGAGACCTACCTCTAACCTTAGTTAACATGAACCAATAGGTTCTCTTTATTTTGTAAACCAGTTTGAACTGGGCTTTCTGTTGGCGATAATTGAAAGTATCCTAAATGAGGGGCACCCAGCTGGCTCAGTTGGAATAGTGAGCAAGGTGGGTAATGATGTGATCTCCCTTGCTTAGCGGACATTAAGAGTAAGATTCAGGGGCCACCTGGGTGGCTCAGGGGTTGAGCATCTGTCTTTGGCTCAGGTCATGATCCTGGGGTCCTAGGATCGAGTCCTGCAGCGAGCCTGCTTCTCCCTCTGCCTGTGTCTCTGCCTCTCTCTGTGTGTCTCTCATGAATAAATAAATAAAATCTTTAAAAAAAAAAAGAATAAGATTCAGATATTCATGCACTCTGCTACCAAAGACTGTGGCAGGCATGGTGTGCTATGTTAGTAGCAACCTCCCGATGATGGTGACTTCCTGGCTGGGGCAGTGATTCTGGAGCTGGTGGCTTTTTTGATTAGAGCAGTTCTCTTGATGGCCTAGTTCTGGGAGTCGTTCCTAAAACTTCAGCCCGTTTCTTCAGCTGTTTGCTCTGCTGGCCCAGGCATTCTGTGAGCCACTGAACAGCCTGATAAGTTATTTCCTGCTTAAACTGAGCAAGCCTGCCCCTGAACCCTGACCGAATGACTGTGTGCTCAGTAAGATAGCTGCATTTTCTAGTAAGTCTAGAGAGGTCATAGGGAGTTCCGAAGAAAAGCCAATTATGGAACTGGACACTGGGGGCACCTGGGTGGCTCAGTTTGTTAAGCGTCTGCCTTCAGCTCAGGTCATGATCCCAGGGTTCCTGGGATCGAGCCCCACATTGGGCTCCCTGCTCAGTGGGAAATCTGTTTCTCTCTCCCTACTTGTGCTCTGTTTCTGTCTCTCTCTCTCTCTCAAATAAATAAAAAAAATCTTAAAAAAATAGAACTGGACACCGAATGAAGACTAGAGGTTAAGACAAATAATAGCAGTCACCATGTATCACACACCTGCGGGTGCCATGCTCAATGTTTCAGGCACTTTATATATATTACGTTGATGTGTCCAAAAAGAAACTCTTGATCATGCCATACAAACCTGGACACCCACTGCTGCTTATTTCAAAGAATGACCCCACCATCGAACCCTTCCACAAACCACAAGTCTTTGAGAAATTTTTGACAACCACTCTTGCCAGCCCCACCCCATTTCCATCCCACCACCAAGCCCTGTTGATTTTATCTCCTAAATACCTCCATGCAGCCACTTCTCTTCACCTCTATTGCCACCACCCTTGTCTGGGTAACTGTCATCACTCTCTGGACTGCCACATTGTGTCCTATTCCTGAATCCATTCTGCCACCAATCCATCATCCACAATGCAGCCAGGGTAAACATTTCTGAAATACGGATCTGAACATGTCACTGCCTTGTTTAAAACTCTTCAAACCAGAACAGAGAGCCCAGAAGCAGAATGACATATGGCTTATGGCAATTCAATGGAGGGAAAATGATGTTTTCAATAAGTAGCACTGAGTCATTGGATTTCTTTTTTTTTTTTAAAGATTTTATTTATTTATTCATGAGAGACACAGAGAGAGAGGCAGAGACACAGGCAGAGGAAGAAGCAGGCTCATGCAGGGAGCCTGATGTGGGACTTGATCCCGGGTCTCCAGGATCATGCCCTGGGCTGAAGGAGGCGCTAAACCGCTGAGCCACCAGAGCTGCCCATCACTGGATTTCCATATGAAAAAAAGAACAACAATGAACTTTGACTTCTATTCACACCACACACAAACAGCCGGACGAACTGGATCAGAGATCTAAATCTGACAAGTAAAACAATAAAGCTTCCAAAAAATAAAAAGTACATATTTATGAACTTGAGGGAGGCAAAAAGGTCATAAGGAGGGCAAAATAAACACCATAAAAGAAACAATTAGTGAATCAGATTCCACTGAAATCTAGAACTACTGTTCATCAGAAGACACCAGTGAGAGCATGAAAGAAATAAGGTAAAGATTAGGTGGTGGGGATCCCTGGGTGGCTTAGTGGTTTAGCCCCTCCCTGCCTTTGGCCCAGGGCCTGATCCTGAAGTCCCGGGATCGAGTCCCACATCAGGCTGCCTGCATGGAGCCTTCTTCTCCCTCTGCCTGTGTCTCTGCCTTTCTGTCTCTGTGTCTTTCATGAATAAATAAATAAATAAAATATTGTTTAAAAATACTAAAAAAAAAAAAAAGAAAGAAAGATTAGGTGGAAATGTTTGCAAAATACATACCAAAAAAAAAAAAAAAGAAAAAAAGAAAATCTTACTCCCAAGTAGCTTCTACAAGTTGACAAGATAAAGATCAATCACCATGGGATGCCACAGAGTGGCACTCTTGATTTTGGCTCAGGTCCCAGTCTCAGAGTCATGAGATGGAGTCTCACGTTGGGCTCCGCGCTTAGCACAGAATCTACTGGAGACTCTCTCTGCCCCTCTTCCCTGTGTGCTCTCTCTCTAAAATAAGTGACTAAATCTTAAAAAAAAAAAAAAAAAAGAAGGAATTCCTGCCATTTGTGGCAACATGGATGAAACTGGAGAGTGTCATGCTAAGTGAAACAAACCAAAGAAAGACAAACACTGTATGGGAGGGTGTTGCTTACACATGGAATCTAAAAACGAAAGTCAAGGGGCACCTGGGTGGCTCAGTGGTTGAACATCTGCCTTTGGGTCAGGGTGTGATTCCCGGGTCCTGGGATCGAGTCCCACATCAGGCTCCCTACAGGGGAGCCTGCTTCTCCTTCTGCCTATGCCTCTGCCTCTCTCCCTGTGTCTCTTGTGAACAAATAAAAATCTTTTTAAAATTTTAAAAGAAAAAAGAAAGTCAAACTCCTAAAAGTGGCTGCCAGGAGCTGGGGGCTGGGAACTGGGGGGAGAGACTGCCCAAGATGTACAAACTTTCAGCTATAGGATGAGTAAGTTCTGATGATCCTATGCGCACTAGTGTATGGCATGGTGACTACGGTTAACAATGCTGTATTCTTGAAATTTGCTAAGTGAGTAGATCTTACATGTTCTCACCAAAGAAAGAAACGATGAAACTGTGCGAGGTAGATGCAGGTGTTCATTAACTTAATGTGGGAATCATTTTACGTATATATTTGTATCCAATCAGGCAGCCCCAGTGGCACAGTGGTTTAGTGCAGCCTGCAGCCTGGGGTTTGATCCTGGGGACCCTGGATCGAGTCCCACATCAGGCTCCCTGCATGGAGCTTGCTTCTCCCTCTGCCTGTGCCTCTGCCTCTCTCTGTGTGTGTGTGTGTGTGTGTCTCTATGAATAAATAAATAAATAAAATCATTTTATATTTGTATCCAATCATCACCTTAGCAAATATATGTATTATTGTATGCATATCAACCATCACTTTACCAAAGGTACACTTGAAATATATTACAATTTTATTTGTCGATTATACTTCAATAAAACTGGGGGGAAATAGAGTTAAATAAGCACTTCACACACACACACACACACACAGGTGTCAGTAAGTTTATTCAACTGTCCAATAAGCACATAAAGCAGTGCTCTACGTCACCGGTGATCAAGGAAATGTAAATTAAGATCACAGGATACCTCTACACTCCTGCTTCAGCCCTCAGCTCAAGGATCACTTCCTCAGAGAAGCCTTCCGTTCCCTTCCAGGCAGACTGGATCTTCCTGTCATGGAAGCTCCCGGCCTTTGACACAATTCATGTGGTTCACATGTGGTTGTGCGGCTATTGGGTGTATGACCACCCACCTCCTCCATCAGACTGTCAGCCCCACAATGGCAGGTACGATGTCTGCTCCTGACCATTGCATTCTCAGTGCCTAGAACGAGGCCTGGCATGGAACAGGTGCATAATACATGGCTGGTGAATGAATGAAGAAGGTATTATCACTGCCATTTTATGGGTGAGGAAACTGAGTCACCATTTGCTCAGCAAATGTGTTCAGAGTCACCTTCTTAACCTGTAGCACCTCAGGGTTCATGCCTTACTGGTGAGTGGATCCATTGTCCTGTCTTGGTCACTAAATGTTCAAAGACACCTAGCTGGGTGGAGGCATCCTTTTCAGAATCATAAGTAGTCCGATAAGATAAGGCCATGGCTCAGGCTGGTGTGTCTCCAGGCACTAGTTAAGATGTTGTCAGAGAAGAGATCTACACAGCGCACATTCCGATTTATCACCCTGAGGAGAGGCAGGGTACAGCGGGTGGTGATCCCCTGCCTTGCCTCTCTCTGGGCAGCCAGGTGCATGATACAGCCTATCGGTGTGGGACAGCCACAACATTCACAAATGCACAAGTTTCACACCCGTTCCTAGGTATGTACGTGCCCAAGAGAAATGGAAGCAGGTCTTCAAACACACACTCGTACGTGAACATTCATGGCAGCATTATTCATAACAGTTTTAAAGTGCAAACAACCCAAATATTCATCAACTGGTTAAACAAAATGTGATGTATTCATACAATGGAACATTATCTGTAAAAAGGAGTGAAGCATTGACACCTGCTACCACATGGATGAATCTCAAAATCACGAGGCTAAGTGAAAGAAGCCAGACACAAAAATCACATACCGTAGGATTCCATTTATGTGAAATGTCTGGAACAGGTAAATTTACAGACATGAGAGCACATTAGTGGTTGCCGTGGACCAAGAGGATGGAGGAATAGGGAGTGACTGCATGATGGATAGGGGGCTTCCTTTGGGGTAATGAATGTTCTGGAACTAGAGAGAGGTGATGGCTGTGCAATACTATGAATATATTACATGCCACTGAATTGTATACCTTAAAATTGTTAATTTCACATTATGTGAATTTTACCTCGGTTTTAAGAATTTGTTTTCAATATCTAAAATCTGACCATGAACTTGTTGCAGAATAGTCAATGAGTTAATATATTTGAAGCATTCAGAAAAGTATTTATTCTATATCATACACTCAATAGGCACTTATTATTATTATTATTATTATTATTATTATTTACAACTTACTTCTATACCCATTTAACTGATGGAAAAATGGAGGTAAAGGATGGTGGGGTGACTTGCTCATGCTTACAGAGCTGAAGAAACAGACAAGCTTGCACGACAATTCAACCTGGCCTGGCTCCAGAGTCTCTGCTGTTTCTGCAACGCAAGTGTCACTCTCTGTAGGTGGCTTTATCAACAGCATTCCATCAAGAAAACGAAAGCCACTCCCCAGGAACTTCAAACAGGGAGGAATTTAACACCAAGAATTAGTTATTTCCAAAGAGAGAATCTGAAGTAAATTAGGAGATGCCATCAGCTTCTAGGAGCAAGAGTCATCACACAGCTAGGTGTGAAGAGTCGGTGTGTGCTGCTGCCACCTGGAGTCAAGAACAGGGGCACCTGGGGGGCTCAGTTGGTGAAGCCTCTGCCTCTGCCTTCAGCTCAGGTCTTGATATCAGGGTCCTGGGGTGGAGCCCCTCATTGGGCTCCCTGCTCAGTGGGGAGCCTGTTCTCCCTCTCTCTCCACCTGCCGCTCCCCCTGCTTGTGCTCTCTGTCAAATAAATAAAATCAAAGAAAGAAAGAAAGAAAGAAAGAAAGAAAGAAAGAAAGAAAGAAAGAAAGCTAGCTATAGGATATCATGAGCCCTGTCGCCATCAGCACTGTCCTGCAGGTCCCCGGCAAGTGACTGGCAGTGGGACAGCGTCATCCAGTCACTGCAAAAACTCCCATCTGCAGAGGCCCACACATCTACCACTGCAGCCATAGGATGAAGAGTGGCTTCTACCCCTCTTCCACCTTCCAAATTGATGTGAAAACATTTCTTCAGGACGCTCTGACCTCTATCTGTAACCTTGCCGGTAAAAAAGCCTGGAAAAAGTGGTTCCTGAATGTCCGGCCCCCACCCACGGTGAGAACACAGAGGGGGAGATGTGGCTGCTTGGTGACCATCCCCGAGTTAGGCACACATTCTTTCATCCTTTCCACTACTGTTCATATTTACGGGGGGTCTGCTATGTGCCAGGCCCTGTGCTGAGCCCTGAGAACATTGCAGCGAGTGGGCCAAAGCCCCGGCAAAGTCTGTGGCAGAGGGAGACAGAAACTCTGGGGGACCAACATGGTCAGATGTGGCCAGTCTGGCCACTAGAGGGGAGCCTTCTGCGGAGGGAAATTCATCCACTTGGCACACATTCCTTAGGCACCTACTGTATACAGACTGTGTGAGGCACTTGGGACACAGCGGTGTATTCAACAATATGCATGTCCACATGCCTTTCGATATTCTCTCCCAGAAAGAATTCATCCAATCTGGGAACTGTACATGTGTCTTCATAAGTCAGCGCCTCCAGCCCTGGCCTCCGTCCTAAACTCTAGACTCTTGATTCCAACTGCCTACGTGGCCTCATCGACAGTATCATCATCATCAACCAACAACGCGTAGAATACACGCACTTGAACCAAGCCCTGTTCTATGCACTGTATGTAAATCAACTCATTTTATCCTTGTTCATCCTGTGACATGAGAACCAATTATTATTTTCATTTTACAGATGGTAAAACTAAGGCATTAGCTGAAAGATTAACTTGCCCAGTTATTAGGTGGCCAAAAATCGAACCCAACTGGTCTGGTGGCCGAGCTCTTGCTCAGGATCTCCCCCCACCCCCCCACCCCCGATGCTCTCACAGGCATCCCAACGGAAAATATGATCACCTCTCTGAAACCAACTCGTCTTCTGCATTGTGATGATGACATCTGCCCAGTTGCTCTGTCCAAAAGTCAGGAGTCATCCTCGACTCTTCTCCTTTATTCACACCCTCCTGTCGAACTCACCAGCAATTTCCAGTGGTTTCGCCTCCAAAATATTCCCCAGCTCTGTCCACATCCCACCATCTCCACTGCTACTAAGCCAGACTCCTTCATGGTGTGCTAGTTACCTCCCAAACAGCCGCTGTGCCCCCTCTCTGATCTCCCTCCACCCCTAACATCCTAAGGGTCTCTTAAAATCTAAATTGGGCACTTCCTGTTCCTCCTCAAGGGCCTCTGACGGCCTCTTGTTGTACTTAGAATATAATCTGACTCCTCACCGTGGCCTCCGAGGCCCTACATGGTGTGATCCAGCCTATATCTGCCTCCTAGCCCTTACTCCATCCCAGCCACACTATCGTGTCCACTGTTTCTCAAACATTCCAAGCTCCTTCTGCCCTGGGGCCTCTGCACTTGCCTGGAATTATCTTTCCCAGCCCCTCCCACGGCTGGCTCCCTCTTGGCCTCAGCTCAAATATCACCCCCTCTCCAAGAGGCTTTCCCAAACCACCCTTGCTCGGGTAGAAATTATTCCAACTCTCAGTCCCTCTGCTCCTTTCTATTTTCATAATGCTTCTCATGATCTGCAGTTACCTTATTTATGAATTTGTTGACCTGTTTAGTGTTTAGTGTGTTGTATGTGTGTTTCTGGGTTTTTGTTGTTGTTGTTTTAGTGCACATTTCCTTAATATTTACTAAGCCTCTGCTTTGGGCTACCTTGTGAATGGCTATTCTCTCCAGCACCAAGAACAGAGTCCACATGTGGCCACTAGCTGTTTGCTGCGAGGACGTGAATACAGTCCAGGCTCTGAGAGCATGGACATTTGTGTAGCTACACCCTGGCAGATGCTCAGCCGTGGGTGGGTGAGGCCCCAGCAAGACTGAAGGAATGACTCTACCCGGAGGAAGTGATGGAGCCATAGCTTCATTAGGGGTACTTACCTCCGGGGAGCCTGGGATCGGCCGGCTGGACAAAGCATTCAGGGCTGGGATGTGCATGCAGCAAGCCTTTAGAGTGTAGCAACTAGCCTGGCATCCATTCAGAGCCCTTCCCTTCCCTGTGCAGCCAGCCCTCCAAAGAGATCGAGGCCTGGCACCCAGACATGCTTCATGACCAAGGAGATTCCCCAGGTTCACAACTTCCTGGAGCCCTGGATCTTGAATGCTGAACAACACGTTTTTCTACGTACTCTGATGAGAATGTAGAGGGGAGATGAGATCTGTACATTCCTAAGATGGTGACATGATGGGGGGCCTTCAGGGTGTGCTTGTACAAAGCAACCGTCCCATAGACACCATACAACCTGGGTCAGATGTCAAAAGGCAGGTGTGATCGGAGAACGAGGAGCCCATAATGGAGGATTCTAGCTCTGGAGTCGGCGCATGGGAGCCAAAACCAGGAGGATTTAGGTAGAGAGAACACAAAGTGCTCTAGCTAGTTGAAATAGAAAATACGGTTATTACAGAGTATTACATGTTGTAAATAGCAGACCTGAAAGAAACAAATTTAACACTGAGCTTTCAGGGACGCCTGGGTGGTTCGGCAGTTGAGTGTCTGCCTCTGGCCCAGGGTGTGACTCCAGGATCCAGGATCAAGTTCCACATCAGGCTCCTTGCGTGGAGCCTGCTTCTCCCCTCTGCCTATGTCTCTGCCTCTCTGTGTGTCTTTCATGAATAAATAAATAAAATATTTTTTAAAATACTTAAAAAAAAAAAAAAAGAAAATGCCTCCTGTGCTTTAAAAAAACAAAAACAAAAAACATGGAGCTTTCAGGAGACACTCCCATAATCACACGTGGAAGTGGGCCACTGAAGGAGCTGCCTCTGTTTCTAGACCCTCACTCACCACCCCTGCTAAAGCCACCAGGCTGAGAGAGCCCCTGCTGCTGCTGCCACTGCAGGGCCACACTGCTCCTGCCAAGATCAATTAACTGATCAGAAGGACTGGCATACGCACCAGCACATAGCCCAGTCCCACCTCCCACCTGCCTGGACCTGGTGCCCATGTACTGGAAATGGCCACAGAAAAAAACATCTGCAGACAATTCTTATCTGCAAAAACTCATTTCCACCTTCTAAAGGCCATGTGTCTCCAACTGGCTGAAACTAAGTCACCCAGAACTGCAGCTCCAGCTCAAACGGGCTGTGGGAAATGTGTTTTCAGCTTTTGAGCTCCTACTGGAGGGACAGGGCCGAGAGGTAGGGTGGACAGATATTGAGCGGCAGTTCGCTGTGTGCATGCACATGTGCTTGTACCTGTTTGTATGCTTGTGCTTGTGGACCACGTATGCATACGTGTGCTTGCATATATGCATCTGTGTGATTGGGGGCTGCTAGGGGAGTAACAGGGCATCCAGACCAGAGAGAAGGAAGCAGTAATCCAAAGACCATCACAGGTGTTCCCTCAGGGAGGACCTGGACCAGAGCTCCTGAGGGCCATTCAGCCAATGTAGGAAAACAGGCTGTAAACTGTCCAATGGTCTAGTCCTACCTGCATATTTTCCTAATGGGAAAAGCAAAGGCCAAAGGAGTTACGTCTTGTGCCCAAGGTCACACTGCAAGTCGTGGCATTGACCGAAACCCTGCCAAGTCCCCTGGGGGTCTAAGGCCCATGTTTCCCACTTGAGGTGTGACCAGGTTCCCAGGGAGGGTTTTACCTGTGTGTTCCTTCCACACTGGGCACCCAGCCCTGAGGACGCCTGGCAGGACCCGCCTCTGTCTGCTTAGCAGGACTCGTAGAACTTGACATTGCTGCTGGCCTTTTGGGGGCACGCTCTGATGTGTTTCAGTAACAGCACACCAGCAGTGTGGCAGGTGGGGCATGAGGTGAATGAGTAAGTAAGCTGCAATTCCTCCCCTCCGGCATCCCTGGTCTCGTGGGGAAGTCGGGTAAATATCTCACAGAGTCAGAAGACCAGCAGGAGGGAGAGGACACTGTAGGGACGTCCAGTAGCTATGTTGTCAATAAGGAAATTGAGACTCAGAATCCCTGACCTGGCCAAGATCACACAGCCTATTAGTGTCTGGGCCCAGAATCTGAACCTAATACATTTGACTCCAAATGCGTAGTTTTATAATCTAGGAGGCAGGACAGCGAGAATGTGGACTTGAGTGTCACCCAGACCAATGTGCAAATCTTAGGCTCTCCCCTTACTAGCTGTGTGCCTTGGGTGAGTTGTAAACCTCTCCTTGCCTTGGTTTTCTCATACACAGAATGAGGCCATGAATATTTCCTGCTCGTGGAGAAGATAAGAGGGTTAGATGATGTAGTGCATCAAAAAGGTTGAGCCTGTGCTGGCCTGTAGAAAATCCTCATTAAGGGTTTGCTGTGTTTCCTCATAAGTCCTCAACCTGCCAGCCCCAGACTGCTCAGGCTGTAAGTGTGGGCAGAGGCAAGGTGGCTCCTCGGGGTCTCCAAAGTTCCAAAAGTCACATCATTTTTCCAGACTGATCTTGTAAGTCATAAAGAATTTAATGGTAGCAGGGATTGAGAGTTGGGGAAATGGGATGATACTAGTCAAAGGGGACAGCTTCCAGTACAAGATTAACAAGTTTGGGGGATCTAATTTACAGCCTGGTGATTATAGCTAATAATACAGCATCATATAATTGAATGCTGCTAAGAGAGTAGATCTTAAAAGTTCTCACCACAAAAGAACAATGGCAACTATGAGATCGGGTGGACATGGTAACTAGTAGTATGGTGGTAATCATTTTGCAATTTATAAATGTATCAAGGGATCCCTGGGTGGCGCAGCGGTTTAGCGCCTGCCTTTGGCCCAGGGCGCGATCCTGGAGACCCAGGATCGAATCCCACGTCGGGCTCCCGGTGCATGGACCCTGCTTCTCCCTCTGCCTGTGTCTCTGCCTCTCTCTCTCTCTCTCTGTGACTATCATAAATAAATAAAAATTAAAAAAAAAGATTTATAAATGTATCAAATCAACACATTGTACACCTCAAACATCTACAATGTTATATGTCAATTAGATCTCGATAAAGCTGGAAAAAATAGACATTAACCTTGCAAAAAGAGGTCTGACCTTTGCCCTCAGCTCCTGGCCAGTAATCTTTGCTTTCTTGGGCCTTTTGGACTAGCCAGACAGTAACAATGCAATTTAGGGTGGGGGCTGACCACACCAGAAAGACCAACCACATGATTTAGGGTAGGGGCTTTGAGTCACACATCATTTGACCCGGAGACTGGGATCAATCAGTCATCAATCAATCATGCCTGCATAATGGAGGCCAATCAAAACTCTGCCAAAGTTCAGGTGAGCTGCCCTCGTTGGCAGTCTTCCATGCAAATTGTGGCTCGTGGACGTGGACGCAGGGAAATGAATGCAACCTGGCTTCATGGGGAGAAAACAATGGAAGCTTAGCATCTGATGCTTCCTCGGATTCCACCCTACATGTTGCTGACCTTGAAAATAAAATAGTTATTTTACCAGCAAAAATAAGCTTCTTTGGGAGTATCAAGAATTACAATTCAGGACAAGCAAGCTGTGGCACATACCATAGGCTAGGCCAACAAACAAGAGACGAATGTTATTTTACAGAGCAGAAGGAAGTTAGGAGAGATGGGGTTTGTTTTGTTTTGTTTTTTTTTTTTTAGAGAAAGAGAATTGGGGCAGCAGTGGGAGTGGGAGAGAGACTCTTAAGCAGACTCCATGCTGAGCTTTGCAAAGCCCAGTGTGAGGCTCAATCTCATGACCCTGAGATTCACACCCTGAGCCAAAATCAATCAGAGGCTTACCCAACTGTGCCACCCAGGTGCCCCAGGAGAGATGGTTTTGAACAAAAGTCCACTGGAGAAAAGCAAGAGTTCAGAGTGATGATGGTTTCTCATCGGCTGAGTTGCTGGGGTAGTCGACTTCTTGTAGGAAAGTACATGTACAGCTTTTCCTTTTGGGGCCTATAATTGATTATTCTTTTTTTCTTAAGATGATTGATTGATTTAGCATGAGTGGGGGATGGGGGAGAGGGAGAGAGAGAGAGTCCCAAGCAGACTCCATGCCAAGCATAGAGCCCAACTTAGGGCTCTATCCCATGGCCCTGGGATCATGACCTGAGCCCGAACAAAGAGTCAGCTGCTCAATCCACTGAGCCACCCAGGTGCCCCTCTTTCCTGTTGACTCTTTCTGTTGGGGTCAGTAATTGACAATTCCTCCGGGATGGACACTGACTGGTAGGTGGCCCATGAAGGCTCCCCCTTCCTTCTGGCCTCCTGACTCCACTTCAGTGAGATGAGATTTCCTTTGATTCTTTTCACAATATCTTCCTTTGTCTGATTTTTTTTTTAAGATTTTATTTACTTATTCATGAGAGACAGAGAGTCAGAGACACAGGCAGAGGGAGAAGCAGGCTCCACGCAGGGAGCCCGACGTGGGACTCGGTCCCAGGTCTACAGGATTACACCCCGGGCCGAAGGCGGGGCTAAGCCGCAGAGCCACCCGGGCTGCCCTCTTTGGCTGATTTTAATCTTTGCCCTTTATCTATAATAAACCATAACCACGAATATAATAGCTTTCACTAAGTTCTGTGAGTCTTTCCAGTGAATTTTCAAACTTAAGGAAGGTTTTGGAAACCCCCAAACTTGCCTTTGGTATTGGAAGTGGAGAGGTCTTGTGGGCTGCGATCCTTCTAAACTATCCAGTTGGCTGAACTCTCACCTCCTGGCACATTGGACGGATGACTAAGTGAGCAGGTTGCCCAGAACAGCTCTCAGCTGAGTTCAACAAGACTTACCCCAAACCCTTCAGGGCAGGGACTTTTGTTTATAGGCAAGGAAGCAGAGGCTCAGAGAGGGAAGGCAATGGAGGGGCTGGGCCGGGAGCCAGGCCTGCCAGACTCCAGACTCAGGATCTGGCCACCACAGGGTGCCGCCCCTCCCAAGGCCCTTGTACCCTCACCAGCCTGGGACCTCTGGGGAAGCAGAACCCATAATGTCTGGGGCCAAAGCCCATCATCCTTGAGCCATTTCAGAGGAGGAAGGGCAGGTCTAGGTCTCTCCGGTACCCCAGCCACAGTTCCCTCACCCCCGAATCAGGCTGGAAACGGAGGTCTTTGTGGGCCAGGCCTGGCACTTACATGATGCACAGGTAGACACAGAAGAGGAGCAGCAGGGATGGGGTGAGAGAGGGTGAGCTCCGTAGCAAGACACCACAATCTTTGTGATGTTTTTTTTTTTCCTTAAAGATTTTATTTATTCATTCATGAGAGACACAAAGAAAGAGGCAGAGACATAGGTAGGAGGAGAACCAGGCTCCCAGCAGGGAGCCCAATATGGGACTCGATCCCAGGACCCCGAGATCACACCCTGAGCCAAAGGCAGATGCTCAACCACTGAGCCACCCAGGTGCCCCATCAATGGTTCTTGTTTTAAAGGCAACAAAGCCGAACCAGATGCACTTTCTCCAGTCTGCAGTCTCAAAACACCATAGCCTGGGCCTTCCCACCTTGGCTATGCACCCCTCATCATGAGGCTGCAGCTCCTCAGCACCTGAGCTGGCCACCCTGTCACCGCAGAGCCCCTGCCATGCCCTGCTGTCAGGAGACCGCCCCTCTTCTGTAAGTCTCAAATCCAGAGCTCTGCCTTGGAGTTTGCTTCTGGCCCCGCACATCTCTGTAAACCTGCACACCCCTCAACCCAGCCCAGGACACCTCTCCCTCCTACTCAGCTGCACATCCTCCAGCCCCTGGGCTTTCCTGTGGCTGTTCCAGAACCAACTAATATTCATTGCAATGGTTGGTCAGTCAGTCAACTAATATGGCTTTGGCCTGTTGTCTCAGGTCCTGAGGACTGACAGCCACAGAAAGGAAAGAGCCACTGTTCCTGTGGCTCCCACTCTGGGCCCAAAATGGTAGCCGGCCCTTTGTGGAGATGCTTTCACTGGCTGTGACAACATCCCACGGGGTGGGTGCTACTACAATCCCCATTGTGCAGATGGGGAAACTGAGGCCCAAGGAGGCCACACCAGCTGGGGGCAAAGCCAAGGTAAGAAGTTAAAGGCTTTTGGCTCTGGAGTCCATGCTCTTCCTGCAACCCAGCAAGCTGCCCTAATAGACACAATGGCAGCAAAGGCGAAATACAAGGGAATGGAAAAAAGAAAACCGCCGAAAACAAGGTAAATGCCCATCAAGAGATTAATGAACGAAATGATAGAATGTTCATTCAACAGGATCCTCCGCTGCTGCTTGCAAAAGTGAAGCAGATGAGTGCTTTTCACACTCTTGTACTGTTTGTCATGAACATAACTTGTATCTAAAATGATCTGGAAGTGGGTATGAAGCTCAGTTCACAGGTGTGCAGGACAGGGCATCTGTTCATTTGTTTTTTTCTTTTTCTTGTTCATTTGTTTCACGTCATCTTTCTTTCTATCCAAAGCCCCATCCCCTCAGGCTGGTGGGAAAATCAACCTCAGCCATCCTTCACTGTCCTCCCCACCACATTCGGGGGCTCCTCCAAGATAGTGCAAAAGTCCTGGGGTCACGTAGCAGTGAGGCAGTGAACAGAATGGGAGAGACGTCCTGCCGCCAGGTGGAAACTGGACTTCCACCCCCCAACACAAACACACTTCCCTCCCCAGGTCTGAGCAGCTCCCCCAGGCTCTGCCTGGCTCCCCCAGCCCAGCAGAAACTGGGACCCCCACCCTTGCTCAGGGACTCCACTGCCTTCTCTCTCCTCTTCCAGCACAGAGAACGTCTTAGAGTCTCGGAGAAACGGCCCCATCTCTCGTCAGGTTCCTGCAGGGCACCCCCCCCCACAACCTCAGCTGCCCCCTCACTGCCCCACCCCCACTGCCCAGGAGCGTCTCAACAAACTGGGCTTTTGGTTACCAAAGCTAGGAGGGGAAGTGTTATTTTGCAAGTAACCTCCCTCTCCTGCTTCCCACACTTCCTCATACCTCCCCCAAGGCAGGGAGATCTAGAACTTTCTTCTCCAGTGTATTTCATAGGGGAGAAAAAACTTATTATCTCAAAAAACTATTTTGTCACAGTTTCTCTCCTGCTACTCAACACAGATGTAGGTTATACAAGCACATATAACATACAGTTATCTATAAATACACACATAGATGCGAGTGTGCGCTACATTAGCACCACCCGACAGTCCGGAACCATGGAGAACAGATTCCCCTGTTTATTATTTTTATTATTATCACTGATCTGAATGATTGTCTTGCATGTTCTATCAGAAATACATTCAGCTGAAGTAAGTCAATCGGAGAAGGACAAACAGTGTATGTTCTCACTTATTTGGGGAATATGAATAATAGTGAAGGGGAATATAAGGGAAGGGAGAATAAATGTGTGGGAGATATCAGAAAGGGACACAGAACATAAAGACTTCTAACTCTGGGAAATGAACTAGGAGTGGTGGAAGGGGAGGAGGGCGGGGGGTGGGGGTGAATGGGTGACGGGCACGGAGGGGGACACTTGACGGGATGAGCACTGGGTGTTACTCTGTATGTTGGTAAATTGAACACCAATAAAAATTAATTTATAAAATAAATAAAAAAAAAAAAACCGAAAAAAAAAAAAAAAAAAGAAATACATTCAGCTGCAAGGAACTTAATACCCAACTAACAGGGCCTTTCACACGTTGGCGTGTGTTTTCCTTGCACAACAGAAGCGCGAAGACAAGCGCAGTGGGGCTGATGCGGTGGCTCATCAGCGCGGGGAGGACCCAGGGCCCCTCCAATTCTCTGATCCGCGAACCATGAACCTCACCTTGCTGGTTTCTCATCCTCGGGCTTGTGCCTCCGTGTCCCAAGATAGCTGCTGTAGCCCCAGCCATCTCATTCATGTTCAGACAGGAAAAGGGGAGAATGAGCAGCGCCTTGTCAAGAAGCAGCAGCTCTTCTAGAACTGCTCCTGAGACTTCTCCCCTCAGGTATCACCAGCCAGCATGTTGTCAGGTGCTCACTTCTCTCAGGGAAGCTACAAAGCGATCAGCTGATTTTTACAGCCTTCGTGATGGTGGCCGGAGGGGAGAAGGGGATTGGGAATGTCTGTGGGTGAATCACCATGTCTGGCTCACCCCGGCACCATGCCTCGTGATTTACAAAACTGTTGCCATTTTACAGACGCTGCAGTTGAGGCTCAGAGACAGGACCCAGGTGCCCAAGATGACGTGGGGAGGGGAAGGGGACGGAGTGGATGGGGGCCAGGACCAGAGCTGAGCCCAGAGAGCTTTCCAGTCCACCACACTGCTGGTTTCCCCTTCACACTCGCCCTGCCCAGGTGGTCATCCTACAGGCAGGTCCAGGGCTGCTCCCCAGTGGAGGTGGCCCTTCTCCATCACAGTCTGGCCTGTCAGGGGCTGGCAGACAAAAAGGGCCGGTGTCCTCTGGGCCTGGCCCACAGACCCACAAAGGGCAGGAGGTGACAAAAGACAGTGTGAGAGGAGAGAGGCGACAGAGGATTTGAAGGAAGAGATGAGAATTGAGAAAGGAAGCAGGTGGGGGTGGAGGAGGGAGGGGGCTGGGGGAAGGGAGGAGGGCAAGAGAGAAAGGGAGGAAGGGAGAGAGGGCATGTGGAAGCCACAGGTGCTGGGCAACAGTCAGCCCTGACATCTGCCCCCCAACCCCACCACACCGCCCACAGGTGAGTGAGTGTGACCACCAGAGGGCAGAACGGGTCCTGGGGGAAATATGGCGGGGGGAGGCCCTTCGCCCTCTGTGGGAGGCGCTCAGAGGACTTCTCAGAGGTAGCGCCCTCCGAGTTGGAACCTTAAACTCCATAGCCAGGCATTCAGACTCTTGGGCCTGGCCTCTGCCTCCTTCCCCACCAGGCCCACCCTGGCCCAGACACTGGCCCAGAACTCATGCTCAGTGCATGTTTGTTGAGTGAATAATTTGAAAACTATAGAGCAATGCGATACAAAGGCAGGACAAAACGGTCCACTTCCTCAAATTGGTTAAAAAAAAACAAAAAAAAAAGGTTATCGGGAGCACAGTGTGGCCTTTCTTCTCCCAAAGGTGAAAGGAGGAAAGAAATGAAATCTTAGGGGGACAGGGAGTGGGAGAGGTTCAGATTGTTCCATGGAGAGGGTTTCCTTGGGCTGGAAGGCATCCAGGGCCAAGAGCATCCCCAGGATGTCCCAGGGTTGAGAGATGCCATCCTCCGTCCCTGCCCCAGGCTGCACACCACCCCCTCCCTTCATTCCCGGGCCCTGGCACCTGTCCCAGCTACAAGGCCTCCGTCTCATCCAGGGAAATCCTTCTAAAATAACAACCTGGCCATGTCACTGCTCTGCTCGAAGCCTTCCAGGGCTTCCCCCATGATGACCTCCTCTTCACTGCTTCTACCCTGCTCCAAAACCCTCCATGGTTCCCCTCTCCGCTGAGGATAACACCTGGTCTCTTCACAATGGCCCTCAAGGGCCTGTGTGATTGGGGCCCAGCCCCCCGCCCCAGCTCACACCAACTCCTGAGCCCCAGGGCTCCCGGGAAGCAGGCTGTGTCTCTGACCACTGCACCCCCAGCACCCAGAAAACCCAGTCATGTCCGTATCTAATTGTTATACTCACAAATGGAGATGGCGCATGGCCTGTGATCAGTCATCATGTCTAGACCAGGCTCTGGGGTCACAGCCAGGAGCCTGTCACCGCTGCATCACCTTCAGAGATGGAAACTATCGAGCACCTGCCGGGCACTTCACACAGGCTGCTTCTTCCAAGCTTCACAACAGCCTGGGAGTGGGGGGCGCTTTCCCGGCCAATGAATGAGGAGCTAGGGCCTGGAGCAGAAGGACTTGCCTGGAGCCCCGTGGCTTCCAAGATTCACCAAATCCACACCCGCTTGGCTGACTCAGTGTGTGTTCTTCCCACCGTGCCCTGGGTATGGGTGTGGCTCAGGTTCTTCTCTGCATTCCCCAAGGCACCCGGCCCAGAGCAGGTGACAAAGATGATGGCTATGGCGGGAAGAAGGGGTAGGACCCTGGTAGCAGGCCAGAGGTGGGCAGGAGCTTAGGACAGGACACCGGTGGGATGATGAAGATGGCCCCCTCAGTCACCCCCCAAAAACTCTCCTCTCCATCCTGACTCTGGCCTCACCACCCCTCATGTGGACACTGCTCCAGGGCCTTTCCTGGCCCCCAGATTCCCTTTTCCCAAAGCCCCTCCTTCCCCTATCACCTCCCCCACCCACCCCAAGGCTCTCCATGCCCTTCAAAACAGAGCCCAGGTCTCATGTCTGGCCTTCCCAGCCCTGACCATCCATTTCCATCCCAACAGTGGCCTCAGATGGCAGGAGGGCCATGCCCAGGGTGCGGAGCACAGAACATGGAAAGGCACATGTACTGGCTTGTTTATTGCGCAAAGTCGCGAAGACCCAGTAAGGCACGGAGTCCAGGAAGGGGCCGGGGTGCCCTGAGGGATGTGGTCAGGAACACCCCGGGCTCAGTGCTGGGCACCCCATCCTGGGGAGTGCTCCCACTCTCAGAGTGGCTCTGAGTGCTTCTCTCCTTCAGGTCCCTCCCAGGGAGCATGAGAATAAGGGGCCTTTTTTTCCCCAGAGGATGAGTGCAGGTGACGGGGGACAAGGGCAAGGGAGAGGCAGCTCTGTGGTTTGGGGTCAGTGGGAAGGTAGGGCTCAGGCCAGGGACCTGATGCTCCCCCCCATCCCCGAAGGCACTAAGAACAAGGGGCCCAGCTCAGGGGCAAGTCCTGGAGGTGGGTGCAGGCAGAGGCTCAGTGTGGCTGACTCCCTGAGCCCAGAGGCACCAAGAGGGCAGGCTGCCGGGGGCCGCCTCAGCTAAAGTCGCGGTTTGGCAGGAGGAGCGGGGCCACCAGAGTCCACAGGTAAAGGAGCAGCCCCGCCCAGCTGGCACAGATCTTCACCCACACGGCCGTCCACGTGCTGATCATCTTCCGGGTCTCGCCAGGTCTGGAACACACCGTCATCCCAGTGAGCCTGGCTTCCACTCCGTGTTGTGATGTCAGTTCTGGTCCTACCCTGACGACCTGGTCGTGAGCCCTGACTTTGACTCCTGGCTCTAGCCCATCTCTGATACTTTTGGCACTTGGCCTTAGCTGTGTCTTTGACCCTAGATGTAGCTTTAGATTAACACCACAGATCTGACCCTGACCTCAGTTTCAACACTGACCCCGGTCCTAGGCTATAATATTATAACCTGACTCCTGGTCCCTGACTTTGGGGACCCTGGGGCTCCTGACTGTAGTCCTGACCTCCAACCTTGACGCTGACCATCAATTCTGTAACTTCATCCCTGACCCCTGACCTCAGGACCAAGTTCCCATATCTCTGACCTTAATTCTAACCCTTGACCCTGTAACCCCAGCCCTAGGCCCTGACCTTGTTACTCTGATCTTAGTTCCTTGACCCAGCAACTTCAATCCTGGCTTTATGCCCTGCTAACCCCAATTATAACCAAATGACCCAATCTGTGACTTTATATGGCCCCAATCCCAACCCTTGAGCTCATGACTCCTATTCTTGACCCTGTGACTTTGACTCTAACCCCATACCTTAAATCCAAATGCTCCAACCAGGAATCCCAACTCTGACCTTTAAATCCAAATTGCCACTCCTGATCTGTAGGCCCCATCTGCCCTGCACAGGCCCAGGGGCACCTCCTATGACCCCAACTTCTCAGGCACTTACTCCTGAGCAGACTAAGGCACTGGATGGGAAGCCGGGAGGCATGGATGGACAGGCTCCATGGAGGGTCCTGGACAGACACCTCTATGCCCAAGCCTTCAGCAGTTATCAGGACAAACCAGGGGCAGGGTGGGATAGGCAGAGGAGAGGAGGCATGTGGCCCTCACGCCCCAGCACCGTGGATTCCCTCCATGCCCGGCCAGGCTGCACGCACCTGTACCAGTTGGTGAGCGTCATCATTATGTGCAAGGATGCGAGCACCAGACAAAAGTGGAAGAAAGAGTAGCTGTATGTGACACCATCCTGCTCATTGTCGAAGGCCCGGCCCTGGCCGACCACCACCTGCTGCTGCTGTGGGGCCTCCAGTGCGGACGGGCACTCTTCCGTCTGCATCAGGTTGTTCACCTGCCGGTGGTCCGAGGAGCGCAGACTGTAGGGGAGGGAAGAGGAAGACAGGTAGGAAGCTCCAGGGGGCCCCCGGAGCCACGGCATTGGTCATAACAATGGGCACGATGGTTCCAGAACCTTGGGGCCTGGTGACCCACTGCTTAGGCTCTGGGCCCAGGGATTAACTAACTGCTTTGACTCCGAACTCCACCCCTACTTGCTGTGTGGCTTTATAGTCAAGACACTTAACCTCTCTGAGCCTCTGTAAAATTGGGGATTATAGTACCTCCCTTGAAGAGTAGTCAGGAGGATTAATAACGTAAAGCCCCCAGCACTGTGCCCGGCACAGAGTATAAACTAAAGAAACAGGCACCATTATTCAGGTTGCCCATCTGCCATTTCCATAAACATGTACTAAGTACCTAGTACTGCAAAAGACCATACCAGGGATGACGTTCATTGATAATATTAATGATTAAAAATACCCATTTGCCATTAAGTTTGTTTTCCTTCTATTATTTAGGTGAGTAGTTTTATCAATGACATCTCCTTTGTTCAAGGTTTATTATAGGAAAATACTAACAGTGAAGAGATTTTGGTCATTTCTGTAATGAAGTCTTGATGTTTTTAACAGTATTTAATAGTTTGAGACACAGAGTCAATTTTGAAAATCCAATTTGCATTTGGGGAAAAATGTGACTGAGAAGGAGATCTGGACCCCAGCTCCCACTACCTCCATCAAGCTGAGGAGTCACCCACTGAGCTTCTGCTGCCCCTAATCACCAAACATCAGGCCTATATAAATGCGTGGGAGCCCAGATCCCGGTGACATAGCTGGGCATGGGGGCCATTCTCAGGGGTCCCTGCCCTTGTGGCTGCTGCTCCTGCTTCTTTGCCTCCTGGGTTTTAAGAATTGTGCTCAGGGGGCACCTGGATGGCTCAGTCAGTTAGGCATCCAACTCTAGATTTCAGCTCCAATCATGATCTCAGGGTCATGGGATCGAGCCCTGCATTGGGCTCTGCACTCAACAAGGAGTCTGAGATTCTCTCTCCCTCTCCCTCTGCCCCTCCTCCTGCTCATGCTCTCTCAAATAAATAAATAAAACTTTAAAAAAAAAAAAAAGGAACTGTGCTAAAAACAGACAGGCCCCTGGGCTCTCAGAGGCCCTGCCCAGGGACTGCAGGCCAGGGAGGCATGCGTCTGGGGAGCAGCAGAAGGCACAGCTCTGAGCCTGGGTCAGGGTGGGCCGGGAATGTGTGCTCAAGCTCTGCGGCCACCATGTGCACATGGTCTCAGACAAGCGGCGGCCCCTCCTGTACCTCTAGTTTCCTTATCTGTAAAATGGACATAATACAGACCTTTCCAGGTTGAAAAAGGGATCAGATGAGGTGACAAAGAGAGATGTCTGTGAACTGCCCGGGCTTGACTTGGAGAAAGTGTTTTGGAAAAGGTCAAAACAAAATGTGAAACAGCCTCAAAATGTTCAGAGGCAGGTGTGCTGCTCTTAAGAAAAGAGGCACTGCTAGGGAGGGACCACTCGGGGAGGCCAGAGGAGCAGGAAAGAGGCTCCCTCCTGGCAGTCAGGGAAGAGACATAGAAAGTGGCACTTGGAGCAATGCTGGGCCACGCAGAGTCAGTCATCAGTCTGCCAGATTTAGTGTAAACAGCAATTATACTCAGTAATATCATCTGGTGACTCTTACACAATGGCCAGTCACTGCCACCCAGCTGTGCAAATGTCCACAGTTACTTGCAATAAAAGCAAACGCTTATTTGGTGCCTACAACTTGCCAAGTTCTTTTCTAAGTGCCTCCAATGAAGTAGGTACTTTTTTTTTTATCCTTATTCTACAGATAAGCAAACCAAGGCACAGAAAGGTTAAGCGACCTGCCCAAGGCTGCACTACTGGTCAGTGGCAGTGCCAGGTTCAAACACAGACAGTTTGGTTCCAGAGTCCACACTGATAAGACCTGCTAAGACGTCTCTTAAAAAAACGTTGCGGCAGGATCCCTGGGTGGCGCAGCGGTTTGGCGCCTGCCTTTGGCCCAGGGCGCGATCCTGGAGACCTGGGATCGAATCCCACATCAGGCTCCCGGTGCATGGAGCCTGCTTCTCCCTCTGCCTATATCTCTGCCTCTCTCTCTCTCTCTCTCTCTCTCTCTCTCTCTCTCTGTGTGTGTGTGTGTGTGTGTCTCTCATGAAAAAATAAATAAAATCTTAAAAAAAAAAACATTGCTATGTGACCTTAGATCTAAGCTGCCCTCTCTCAGATGAGACTATGGGGTCCCCACTGCCCCAAGCATTGAAGGTTACCATCCTCCTATTATGAGGAGGAAATTGAAGCTCAGAAAGGTTAAGCCACTTGCCCCAAGACCACACAGCAGGTGAGTGACAGAGCCTGCACCTGCTGACCCCCATCCATGCTTCTGCCCTGCTCCCACAGGTGCCTGCACGAGCCAGACACAGCCAACCTGATGTGCAAGAAAAGGCCCCAGGCCAGGAGGCAGCGTCCAGCCGTGCCTCTGCTACCCTGTCACACTGTGCCCTCAGAGGGACTCAGTTTTCCACCAGCAAAGGGCTAGACATGCCCTTGCCAAGGGTGCCTCCCAGCTTAGTGTCCAGACTCCAGACCCTCCCCCCTCACTTGTGCCTTCAGGCCCCCAGTCACGATCCCTCCCCAGAAGCCAGCCCCCCACCATACCCGATGAAGAGGGTGCAGAGAATAAAGATGATGAGTCCCACGATGTTCGGTGCATCCCACCAGTGGGTCTCGTAGCCATCAGGGCCTGCCAGGACTGTCTCGTTGCTGAAGCGGGTCAGCAGGTGGGGGTTGCATTTCTGGTCTGGGGATGGGAGCACAGTCACCCTCAGCCCCTGTGGGCCAGATCTGAGGAAGGGCAGAGAGCCAACCCCAGTGGACAGATAGACATACAACTGACCATTTGACTCCCAGCAACAGACAGAACTTAGCAGACAAATGACAGAGAAGGAGATCCAGGAACAGACAGGGTCCTCTTACCTCCCCGAAGGACTAAGAAGGATAACAGGCTGGGCTAAGATGTCCCTGTCACCTGTGAGGGTCCCCAGCACTCCCCAGAAGGCTGCTGCAGACCCAGGAATGAGCCAGTCTTCTTCGAACCCAGGCCTATACTCACCGGGGACACTGGACAGGGCCAACCAGGTGACAAACATGGTGTAGAGCGTGATGACAGAGGCCTGCAGCAGACCTGAGTTGGGCTGGGCATCCTGGCAAGAGCAGTCCATCAGCAAGACCCTCATCTGCCCTGGGGGATACCCCACCTGCACCTAGCCCACCAGAGACCTCAGGGACCCCCACAACCCTAGGGCCATCCCACCCCACACCCCCTAGGAAAACACAGTACCTGGATCATCGACCACCCACCCTGCCCATTCAAAGGTGGAATCCTCATTCTTTCTCCTAACAGATAATTCCAGCCTCTCCCCTGCTGGGAACGCTCCCAGGGCAGCATCCCTTCACATTCGGAATTAAAGCCCTCCCTGGTTTGCCCCTGCCTTCGTCTCCTGCCCCCTCCCCCACAAGCTCCTGCTGATGACTGCGCTCCAGCCAAGGTGGCCTCCTCTCTGTCCACAGAACCTACCAAACCCTCTCCTACCTCAGGGCCTTTGCACTTGCTGTGCCCTCTCTCCGACACGGTCCTCCCCAACATCTCCACACAGCCAGCCTCTCCTTAGCATTCAGGCCTCAGCTCAGAGTTCCCAATGAGGCCCCGAAACCCCGACCCCAGCAGCAGCTCCCCACCCATCCACTCACCTACCTTTTGTCCACTCTCTTTAATTTCCCACATAGCATGTATTATCCCAAATTATCTAACTTGGCCTCATCTCGTAGCAGTTGTTCTTTCCCACCCTCACCACACACACGCTTGGAATTAAGAATCTAAGCTCCATGATTGAGAGCACAGGCTCCAGAGCCAGTTGGCCAGCTCTGCCCCTAGCTGGGCCCCCACTAGTTGTGTGACCTCAGGTGTGTCTCTTTCTTCCTCTAAGCCTCCCTTTACTCATCTGGAAAGTGGGGACGATGGCAATGCATGGACTACATGACAGGACAGGTGCTATCAATGGGCAGCTCTTGTCACTCGTCCTCTCTTTCTCACAGCTGCATCCCCAACAACCCCAAGAGGGCCTGGTACACTGTCGGCACTCTGGAAGTAGTCACTGAATGAATACTGATTGCTGTGTGAGCTGAGACAGAGGCATCACCCTCTCTGGGCTTTAATCTTCTCTGGGAAATAGAGGCTCAGACTAGATGGGAGGTTCCCCACCTTTCTGCTAAAGACTCAAAGGCTCCCCAAGCTACCTGTGAAACCTCTGGTGGGCTGACATCCCCAGTCGCAAAGCACCCCTGGGTTCATAGGGCTTTCTTTCTGAATAGCATGTGATGACCTGGGGAGCTGCACCTGTTACCCCAGACGGTCTGGGACTGAAAACTGTGCAGCTGCACTTCCCATCACCACTTGTTGAGGGGTCTAGGAGTCATCACTCAGTGGTCCTCCCTAGCCTTCTCCAATAACAACAATTAACGTCTGATGAATATCTATATGCCAGGCCCTTTTCTCTACACTCACAAACACTCGTGCAATCCTGCGAGTAACTCCAAAGAGTAGGTATCACTCTCATTTTACATGACACAGAGAGGTTAAGGCACTTTCCCAAAGACACCCAGCAAGTAGACGTGAAAGCTGTGACTCCAACCTAGGGAGGCTGACTTGGGAACGCACACTCTTAGCCCAAGCCTCTGTGACTGATGGCCCTGCCCCAGGACCCCAAGGCTCCTACCAGCAGTCCCCCACACTCCAGGGCCTGGCATCAGGATGGACAGGCTCACCTGGACCTTGGGCAGGACGGCGACAATGGAGACACAGACACAGAGAGTGAGGTTGAGGCCGATGAAGATCTTGCCCTCGTAGCAGGTGCCGGGCTGGGTGTAGTAGATGAACAGCAGTGTCACGGCCGCAATGGACAGCGTGTAGAAGAGGAGGGTGAAGAAGAAGAGGCCTGGGCAGGAGGAGTGGCAAGCGCTGGGTCAGGAGGCACAGGGACCCTGCCCCAACCCTTGAGGGGGCTGGTTGGGCAGGCCCCTGTGTGGGCCCTCAGCTTCCTCGGAGGAGGAAGGACACCCGTGTGCCTCTGTGAGTTTCTGCCCCATCCTGAACCGAGATGACTCACTTGCCACGAATAAGTTAACCATGAAAAGACAAACAAGGAATACAAAACAGTCTTTCTAAGTCAACTGGAGGCACAGTGACCTGCTGAAGCCCCGCCCTCTCATCAGAGAGACCAGCCACTTCCGAGAGGTGTGGAAACCAAACCAGCACCTACATGAGCCTTTCACCTCGATCGACTCAGGACTGAAAGAGAGCCAGACAGGGATCTGTTCAGCCACCGGGGCTTCAGGGATCCACTGTCATTGGGTTTGGTCTGGACTGGCTGTGCATGGCCCGTCCTGTAGGAACCGCCAAGGCCTCTCTGGTCCGGCTCTCCTCTGACCCCCCCCCAAAGTCCCCCCAGAATCAGCCACCCCTCCCCACACACACACCTTTCCCTCTATCTGCCTGGGACAGTCCCCTGTTGCCCTAAGGCAGGGGACTGCTCGAGAAGCCCCCCATGCTCTCCTCAAGCTTCAAGGACCCCCTGCTGTCAGCAAGCCCCAGGCCCACCTGGAGGCTGACCTGGCTGACCCGAGGGCACTCACCAGCATACCAGGCCCGGGAGTCACATTCCTCAGCCTTGCCCAGCCACCGCTGGTTCCAGGAGTGTGCAAAGTCGATGAACAGCACCAGCTGGATGAGGATGAAGAGGAAGGAGCCCACGACACCAAAGTAGAACCAGACTGGGTGGGGAGAGGGGAGAGGGGTGAAGGGTGAGGGGACAAGGCCATGGGGGAGCAGCCTGAGTGCCAGGCTCCCTGGGATTTGTGCGGCAGGCATACCCTGTGCTGTCTCCCTTGCACATGCATTTACTCATTCAACAATCATTGATGCCATGCCCTGCAATGGTGACACTGAGAAGAAGCAAAGTCCCTGCCCTCGGAGAACCCCTAGCTATGTACAGAGATGCAGTGTGGCAGGGTATGGGGCAGAGGTGAGGCATGTTTCACCTGCCTGCCCCCTACCCCCACCCTGGATGTTGTCCAGACAAGGCCATGTGAACAAGCACCAGAGCTCTATCTCCTTGGGTGGGGGGGTGGGGGCTGAGGACCTGGCCAGCAGCCCAGGGTCTGTGTGCCAATGCAAAGAGCAACCCCCACCAGGGCTCCTCCCTCCAGAGACCCCATTTCCCTCCTGGTAGCCCCCATCCCTCCCACCAAGGCCACCTACCGTCAGAGAAGGAGCCATCCGGGATGTAAAACGCACCCACGGTGATGCCCACAAGGATCAGGAACTTGAAGAACCAAAATCTATTGGGGGTGGGGGGGACAGACCAGGGAGCTAAATTGGGGGAGGGGACCAGGCCGGCTCCTAGGACCCCCACCCTCAAAGAGCAGGTATAAGTGAAGATGGTCTGATGGCCACAGAAAGTCTTTCCTGGCCCTAGGAAAAACCCTGAGGGACAGAGGGAAGGACTTAGTCGGAGTGACAGTGGTCACCCAGACTCTTGTCCCAACTGTGTCACTAAAGTCCTGTGTGGTCTTAGGCATGTTCTCACCCTTTCTGACTTCTATTTCTTCCTCTGAGAAGTGAGAAGAACTAAGTGAGCTGATCTCTGTGCTTGGTGGCTCGGAGTCTGGGAGCAGGGCCCAGAGATGGTTGGAGGCCGGCAGGGGGCAGAAACCACAGTGTGAGGGGGTCCCAACTGCAGGCGGGGGTGCCCTCACCCATTCTGGATGGCAGCCCTGGGGTCCCGGCTGCTGCGCACGCAGATCATGAGCAGGGTGAAGAGGAAGAAAAAGGCTGCCGTCGCAAAGCACATGCGGTAGACAGCGCGGTGGCCGAGCAGGGAGCCACAGTCGATGTGTCCCTGCAGGATGATGGAGGTCCCGGCCCCCTCCTCGCACACCCATGGCAGCTGTGGGGAGACAGAGCAGCGTGAAGGTCCCCAGAACCCTGGGCTGACTTTGCCAAGGCCGGCCAGGAGGGAAGCTCCCTCCTACCCCTCCATCCTCACCCCCACCCACCCTTGGGGCTGAAGTCCTGTGAGTGAGCCTGGGACAGATGGGGACACATGGTTCAGTGACAGATCCTTACTCTCTGCTTATTTCCTAGAACCCCCAGGGACTCTGGGGGAAGGAGAGATTCCAGGGACCCTCTTGGACAGAACCAGAGTCTCTGAGGTGGGGGCTGAGAATCTGCATTTCTAGCACACTCCTCAGGACATCCATACCTTCTCACACACTCAAATGTCAGAGCCATTGGCCTAAATGTCACACTGGGTCTGTGCCAGGCTCTGAAATGCTGGGATGAAGGGAAGAGTGAGGACCCCAAACAAGGTTTGAGCACTAAGATGGGAAAGCATGGCCCGGGGCTAGTGTCCCGGGGACAATGATGATTCGTCAGATTCTCCAAGGGGCCCACAGCTTATGAAAGACAAGAATTCCCATGTGAGGTTCAAACTCTCCTCCCCATGTGAAGAAACACCCCCATCACCAACCCTGGATAGTGGACGTGCCAGGATATGCCCGCCCAGCCTTCTTGATTAGCTGGGACCTCAAGCCCAGGCCCCCCAGCCTGGAGCAGCAGGGCCTTCGCTGTGGGCCGGGGTCCCGCAGGCTGGCCCCCTCCCCTGCCTGTCCCCAGGCCACTTACCTTGTAGAGCTGGCTCTCCACGCCAGGGCTCAGCATGATGACGGACACCAGCACTCCCAGGAAGAGGAAGGCCGTGAAGATGAGGCGGGTCACGGTGGAGTTGGGGCTGGAGGGGCAGCAGCCGCACAGGATGCAGGGGGCAGAGCCGCAGAGGCAGGACGCCTGTGGAAGGGCAGGATGGTGCCCTGACTCCCTGCCTCCTCTCCCCATCCCCGCCCACGCAGGAGCACCCACCACCCACCCATTCCATGTCTCCGAATCCTTGCCAAGCCTGCCCTCCCTGTCCCGGGCAGGGGCACATCTCCTCCTCAGACGTTATCCCGTTGCACTTTCAAGCCCCAAAGGGCACTGCGGAAACCAAGCTGCAAAAAGGTCAGGTCTCAGTTTCTTACATAAGAGGAGGCAGAGTGGTAAAAAAAAAAAAAAAGATAGATAGATAGATAGATAGATAGATAGATAGATAGATAGATCGATCGATCCAGAAGACCAGTTCCAACACAGATAAGCTGTGTGGCCCTATACAACTCATTCAACCTCTCCGAACCTCAGCTTCCTCATCTATAAGATGGGAAGCATAATGGTACCTAATTCTCATAGGAATTTTACATTGTAACGCGCTCCCTTTTCCCCCTCCCTGTTTGGGTTTTCCCCACAGGACTTACTATCATCTGACAGGTTTTCTATTTTGCTCATGTTTGTCATCCCCCCTATTCTAGCGTGCAAGTTCCGCCAGGGCAGGGGTTTTGTTCACTGCGGTAGACCCAGGAATTGGAATGGTGCTTGACTCACAGCAGGAGCCTAGTGACTATCAACTGAACAAAGGTAAAGTGTCTGGCATAGCCCCAGACATATGTTAAGACTGCAAGAAACAGCAAGCACGTGATAAACATCCACTGAACGAATGGAATGCGGAGTTGTGATTTCCTGCTCCGGGGTCAGACCTGTCCTGGACAGCAGGGGCCGTCTCACATTCTCCCTCTCCTGGCTCCTCTGCCCAAGCCGGTGTCAGCCCCTGCACTCCCTGGGCTGGCTGAAATTATTTGGGGGCTGGTGGTGCCACTCTATTCACAGCTGGCATCCCGAAAGAGGACTCACCCCTCTGGGAACCGGGCCTACATCCGGATACATCTGGTCATCAGTTTTCTCCCCCCCCCCCCAAGACAGCCCAGCCCTTTACTCAAGTGTTTAAGAGTCAAGAACAAGAAAGATAGTGGCTCTGCCCTCCCTCAAGAAAGACACTCAACAATCATTCCACCTGTCATGGTCACTGCTGCCCGGAGAGTCACAGACAGGGGCTGACTTCAGACTGGGGGTAGTGGGTCCCTTCCAGGAAGAAGTGACAACTCCGCTTCCCTTCTTCCCAAGAGTGGAAACGTCCCTGGAAATGCTCCTTGTTACCCATCTCTCTCACCCATGAAGCCAAGGACAAGTTTGCTAAATGAAATGCCTGCAGAATGAATTTCCTCTTCATGGTCCAATCATAACTGGTCCAGCAATGTCTGGTTACATCTTGCGCCCCCACCCCAAACCCTGCCTCCTACCCGACTGCCTTTTGTGGGAGAAGGGATAAGAAACGTATTTTAGAAACCATAAAGAACACTCTGGCAGACAGACAGACTAGCTAGCTATTAGTCCCATTTTACAGATAAGGAAACTGAGATTAAAGCAGTCAAGAATGTGCCAGAGTCATCCAGCAAGCGGACAGCGGTGCTGAGATTCAAGGAGTAACCAGACAGCATTCCTTTAGGAGTTGCTCCGTCCTAGGCACCACGGAAAGCACCTTATCTACATTAAGTGTCACTGACACTGTGCAATAAGTGTGTTATCACCTCCCCCTCACAAATGGGGAAAATAACTCAGAGAGGTGACACGACCAAGGTCATAGCAGGTAAGCTGAGGAGCTGGGGTCTGAACCCATTCTGTCTGTACCAAGGGCCCACTAGCTCATTGATGGCAGCCTCATTTAATTTCAAAACACCCCAGGGATGGAAACAATCCCTCTGATGCCAGAGAAAAACAGTGGAGGCCCACAAGCACTGATCTCGGGAACCACGTGTGGACGAGCCCAAGTCAGGACCGGGCTCTGGCTTGTTACCACTTCAATTTGAGACATCTGAGACACAGGAAAAGCTGTCCCACTGCAGTCAGGGAGCCTGGCCTTTCAACTCGCTCTAATTCTTGGAGGTCAAAATCCAGGTGTTCCTGACACCCGAAACTTCTGGATTTCCAAGGGCTGGTAGCCAGAAAGAACAGGTCAGGGAGAGAAAAGCACACGCCGGCCCCCACCACCAGCTGCTTCGGGTACATCCTCAGAATCCATCTTCGGTTCTGACCCAGTCACTCCACCCCTGAGGCATTGCTCCTACAAGAATCTCTTTCTGCAGAAGTACCAGCTCACAGGAGTAAGAACAGCCGCGCACGCGCGCGCACACACACACACACACACACACACACACACACACACGCCAGTTCATGGTGGCACTGTTCACACCCCAGGAAAGTAATAGAGGGAAATTTAAAATGACTAAATGCTCATCCATACGTTGTGGTCCTCCCCTAAGAGTGCTCTCTGCTAAATGCAGCCGATGTGTCAGTAATACTTAAAGGGGTACATGTAACAAAACATAATTAAATATAAATTATATCTCAATAAAGGTGATTTTATTACTAAAAGAGAAAAAATTTAAATTAAGACAAAAAAATATAGGCACAAAGCTTTAGGTTTTTTGAGCTTAGTAGAATCTCAAGAGACTGGGCACCTGGGTGGCTCAGTGGTTGAGAGTCTGCCTTTGACTCAGGTCGTGATTCCCGGGGTCCTGGGATCGAGTCCCACATCAGGTTCCCCGCAGGGAGCCTGTTTCTCCCTCTGTCTGTCTCTGCTTCTCTCTGTGTGTCCCTCATGCATAAATAAATAAAATCTTAAAAAAAAAAAGAATCTCAAGAGACTGCATGCAAATCACCTAAAGGTCCTGCACCAGGGACCAGTGGTAGTCCATTTATCCCATGGAACGTTACAGGGGCAGGAAAGGAAAAAGTCACCAGGCTGCAGAGCAACATGGACTAACTTTTATGACACAATGTGAAAAGCCAAGGCAGACATAACATTGCTCCTGTGCTAAGATTACAACCACCTCCCACCTCCCCACCTGCTCACCTCCACGTGCCCATAGGGGAGTGGCAGCAACAGAGAAGCACCAAAACTCTGGCTGTGTTTTAGCAGCAGCCAGGTTCTTGGAATGGCGAATCAGAACTTCTAAGCTCTGCAAGCTGAAGCTTCCAGCTTTCAGGCTGTGAGGCTCCTAGACACTCAACTGGTCTGGCTTCTCTCTCTGAGGAAGAATCACCCGGAAGGCAGCCTCTGCTGCTTACGCACTGCCAACGACAAGGAGCTCACTACCTCCTAGGGTAAGCTGAACTGCTCTGGAAGCATGCGTGGTTCGGCATGGTGGCAAGAGGCTGTCACTGATCATTCACACTCTCTCCTGGCTGTCCCTAAAGCCAGGGACGTGGGTTCTCTGGACCATTCCTGGGGCACTGGGGAGGCGGGAGGGGGGTAGGCAACTAGGGTTGTTTTGTTTAAAATTAACTGACCCTCCACTTCTGGATATTTGTCAAAAGCAAGGACTCAAGCAGATATCTGCACACCCATGTTTATAACAGCATTATTCACAATAGCCAAAGGGTAGAGGCACCCGGGTGCCCATGACTGATGAATGACTAAACCCCATGTGGAATATACATACAAGGGAGTATTATTGAGCCTTAAAAAGGAAGAACATTCTGACACCTGCTACAATACAGACTACCACACAGACAAACCTTGGGGACATTGTAGTGAATGAAATACACCAGACATAAAAGGACAAATGCCATACGATTCCACTGATAGGAGGACCTAGAGCAGTCAAATTCAAATTCACAGAGACAGAAGTAGACTGGGGGTTCCCAGGGGCTAGGGGAAAGGAGAATACTACTATTGAATGGGTAGAGAGTTTCATTTGGGGAGGATGAGAAAGTTCTGAAGATGGATGGTGGGGATGGGTGCACAACAACGAGAATGTAGGTAATGCCACTAAACCGTATAAAATTCTAAAATGGTTAAAATGATCAGTTTTATGTATTATGTGCATTTTACCACTATAAGGAAAAAGGAGGGGGCAGTTTTCAAGGAAGAGTAAGAAGTTAGCCAGGTGAGGAAGGGAAAGGTGTTCCTACAAATGGAACAGTACGTGCGAAGCTGCCCCAAACACTATCTTTGGAGCAGCTGTCAAAGGAAGAAGCAAGAAGGATGATGTAAGTGATGACCAGGGTCCCTGTGGGCCATGCCAAGGCTTCTGCTCTTTATCCTGAAGGCAATGAGCAACTACTGCTCCAGGAGAAGCAGAGCATCAGATCTGCATTACAGAAATACCACTTTGGCCACAGATGGAAGACAGATCCGGGGGGTGGTGTGCAGTACCTCCGGGAACAGAGAGAGCAAGCTAGGGGAACAGATTGCAAGGGAAAAAAGACAGATCCTAAAATTTTTGCTGTGTGTTTCAACCCACCATATTTCCCCCTTCAGACACTACCCTTCATTTGGGATGATATCATAAAAATAGATATCCATTTTAAATATATATATCATATTTCATAAGATAAATTACAAGCTCCTTGAAAAACAAAAAAAATGTTCAATTGAAATTTTAAAAAAGATTTTTTAAATTTTTTTTAAAGATTTATTTATTTATTTATGGTAGACATAGAGAGAGAGAGAGGCAGAAACACAGGAGGAGGGAGAAGCAGGCTCCATGCCAGGAGCCCGACGTGGGATTCGATCCCAGGTCTCCAGAATCGTGCCCTGGGCCAAAGGCAGGCGCCAAACCGCTGAGCCACCCAGGGATCCCAAAAGATTTTATTTTTAAGTAATCTCTACTAGACCCAACATGTGGCTCAAACTCACATCCTTGAGATCAAGAGTCATGGGCTCCCGACTGAGTCAGCCAGGAGCCTCTAGAATGGTAATTTTTTATGTTATATACATTTTGCCACGGTGAAATTTTTAAAATTCCCCATAAGGATGGGGTGCACCCTGTAGACTTCACAAATAGCCCCAATACCAGCTGAGCTGCCCTAGGACTAGACCAAACTACTCGTGCACACCTACTTCCCCATGCAGCACAAAGAATAGAAAGCCGAGTCTTGGCTCTGCCACGAACTTGCAGTATGACCTTAGTTAGACAAATCCCTTTTCTCTGCAGGGCTCAGTTTCTTCAGCCATAAAATGGGCTCCTGGGAAGGACAATGCAGTGGCTCAGAGCCCAGGCTCTGCAGAAAGTCCCAGTGTCAGTAGCTTCACCAATTCCCCAAATGTGGTCTTGAGCACTTTCCCATCCTGGGATGCTTAGAGTGGCCACTGCGCACCAGCTTCGTGCTCATCTCTACTTATTCCCTCAGTCCCAGAGAAAAGGGGAAGAGATTGCCTGCTGACTTCCCGGGGGGCGGGGGGGGGAAGCCATGCCAAGATTGGAGTCCCATCGTCTGACCCTTTCACCTGCCCTCGCATGTAGTGCACAGAGAATTTGATTCGGCGGCGTGCAGACAGTACAGAAGGCCCTCCCTAAACATTTGCTGACTGTCCAGCCCACCAAGTACTGGCTGGCCTGGGGACTCCCACCCCATTGTGGGCCCATCTGATCTCCGAGGCAGGACTTACCCTCTGCCCAATACAAACACCAACCTTAAGGCATGATGAGCAGATGCAAATGCATCATGGCTGGAAGTCTCCTCCATGAATCCACAAACTCCAGAATGTTCCCCCCAAGATGCCCAGGAACTCCCTATTAGCACTTTCCTCCAGTGCAGCAAATCTCCATTGAAACCGGTTGTTTTTAGTTTGTTGTTTGTTTTAAGTAGGCTCCACGCCAGGCATGGAGCCCAATGCAGGGCTTGAATTAACAACCCTGAGATCAAGACCTGAATTGAGATCAAGAGTTGGACACTTAATCGACTGAGCCACCCAGCCACCCCTGAAACAGGTTATTATCGGTGCCCAGTAACACCCAATTGCACCACCTAATACTGTGTGGCTGTGGGGAAATCACTTTCCCTCTCTGATCCAGATTTGTCATCTGTGAAATAGGAATATATTAACTGCTTCACTGGGGTCATAGTGAGGATTGAATGAGAGGACACATACAGAGTACCACCACTGGGCAGCGCTGGGCCCTGAGTGAGGGCACAGTGATGGTGGCTGTTGTTGGTGTCTTTATCTGAAATAGGAGAACTATGTCACAGGGCTGGCGGGAGAACCAAGAAGACAGCATGGTGAGGGGCTGAGCACAGCGCCTGGCATGTGGTAGGAACTCAGTAAATATCAGAGGTCAGAACCCCAAGGGGAGGCCACCGAAAGGAGGGACAGGTCTCCTGCAGATATTAGATACCCAGTTCTACCCTAGACCCACCCTGTCCCTCGGGCACCCTGGATGTGAAGGGAGGGAAGGTGCAGGCCCGGACCAGGAATGATTTTAATCTTGACTGTGCACTTCCCTATCCGTTCTCTGTGCAACCTTTGGAAAGTTGGCTAACCTCTCTGAGCCTCAGTTTGCTGAAGGTTTCAACAAGCCTGTCAGGTGCCTCTGGCCTCAGCATTGTCAGATTTCGTGACTCAGCCGCCAGCTTAGGCTCTAGAGGGAGTTCTCCGCCCACCTTTCCAAGAAGGTAACAACAATAGAGCCACACACAGTCGCCAGGAAGTAGGTGGGGCACTTTTCCATCTTCCTCAAACAGAATTATGAAGGAGGCAGATGGGGAGACTGAGGCACGAGGGGAGCGGTGGGGGGCTTGGCGGGTCACCCCTCAACATGTGCCACTCCCAGGCCAGCCCGGCCAAATGGAAACCTGGTCAACGTGGAGGAAGCTCTCCCTCCCGCACCAGGAAGCAAACCTTTCTTGGCCAGAGACCAGCCCAAGCCTAGAATTCGCTGGGCAGAAAGGGATCTCAGAAACCAATTCTTGATTCCTGGGATCGTGGGCCCACACACGCGGGGGCGCACACACAGTTCACAGGCGGGTAAATGGAGGCCCAGAGAGGACAAGAGACTGTCCAGGGACCCTGTCTACAGCCTCTCTGTGCAGCCAGCATTCTCAGAAAATGGTTGTAAAGTACATCTCTAGATCCCGAAGCCTCCACTCCTCCACCCCATCCTAACACACCCGCACACGCACAAATCAGGAACAAAGGAAAGCAAGTGCTGAGATTCAGCAGCCACCAGATCCCCCCCCCTTCCTCTCTGCTTCTCTTTGTGTAGAGCAGAGGGGGAGGGAGCTGCCTGAACGAACCTCGGATTTAATGAGGGGAAGAGGGAAAGGAGAAAGGGCCTCCCAGCCGGGGTCTGGCTGAAGCTCCTCCCCTTTGCTGGCTGCGGCCCCAAAACAGAGGCTGGTGCCCCCGAGGTCCCTGAGCCCCAGCACCAGATGCTCTCCCCACCCACGCACTCCAGCCTCCCCCAGTTCCTGGGTCTTCCAACCCGGAGTTGGGCCCGGGGGCTGTGGCGACCCCAGCCGGCCTCACTCAAGGGGGCCTCCCCCCCACGCCCATTTCAGGCTCCGGGGGCCCAGAGCGGAAGGGTCTGGGGCTCGCCGGGGAAGGGTCCAGGGTTTAGTGTGCGCCAGCCTGAAAGAGGCAGACACAGGATGCAGACAGACAGACTGGACGGTAGGCGAGACGGGAGACAGACAATGACTGATGGAGAAGCCGCGGACCCACAAAGACAAGTGGGATAAACGCGCGGACAGAAAGAGACGTCAGACAAATACAAATGGACCAACTGAGGCCGGCGGGCAGGGCGACAGACTGACGGACGGATTGCCAGAGGGACAGAAAGACACCGGCAGAGTGGGGCAGGGGCCAGGCGGGCCCACACAGAGTCAGTGTCCCAGAGGGAGGACAGGCGCGCCAGGTGGGGCGAGGGGCCGCAGCGCGCACGCCCAGCCCCGGCTCGGCCTCAGTCCCGCGGTGCCCAGGGGGGCGCCCGCCCGGGCCCGCCCCTCCCCCGCCGCCCGCCGCGCCCCAGCCCCAGCCCCAGCCCCAGCCCCAGCGCCAGCCCCTCCCCCGCGGTAACCCGAGCCCCGACGCCAGTTGTCCCCGGCGCCCGCGGGTCCGGGACGGGGGGGCCCGGGGACGGGGGGGCCCGAGGGCGAGCGGCGGGGCGCGGGCCCAGAAACACAAGTTTAGAGGAAGGGAAGCGAAGAAACTATTCGGAGGAAGAAGACGGGACAAAAGTGCGGGGCCGCAGGAGGAGCCGGCGGCGCGGGCGGGCGCGGGGGTCGGGACTCACGCAGCTGAGCAGCGAGCAGGCCCCCAGGCAGGCCCCCATGGCGGCGGCGCGGGCGCGGGGCGCGGGGCGCGGGGCGCGGGGCGCGGGGCGCGGGCGCGGGCGGCGGGATCGCTGGGCTCCGGGGCGCCCGGTCCTGGCGCGCCGCCGCCCCGCCCCGCCCCGCCCCGGACGGGCCCGCCCCGCCCCGCCCCGCCCCGCCCCACCTGCCGAAGCCGCTCGCCGCTTTCCGGCGGCGCTCGGAGCCTCCCGAGGGTCACCTGCGGCAGGTGCGCCGGGCCCGACAGGTAGGGAATGTGAGGGGACCCGGGACTCCCGCGGCCCGGCGAGCCGTGCAGCCGCACCCGACCCCGCCCCGGTTCAAGGCCTGGTCCAAAGTTAGGGTTTGGAAAAATCCCGAGTTCCCACGAGGCTACCGTGTGACCTACAACCCTGTCCCCCTCTACAGGGGGGCAGAAACCGAGTGACGGGCACTCCAAACTCCTGGTGTAGAGCCTCTACCCAGTGCATAGGTGTTGAATGGTGCACGATCGGATAAAGAAACTTGGGCAAGTCACTTCACCTCTCTGAGCCTCAGTTTCCCCATCTGTACGGGGCTGTTACAACACATAGTAGATGCTCACAAATGTGAGCTCCTCGTCATCCTTGTTTCTCCTAAGACCCCGGACTCACACTCTTTCAGCCATCCTTCCCTCCATCCACCTGTTCTTCAAGCTCTACTGACTCCTGTCTTGGGCCACGAGTTCCCCTGAGCCTTCTTGCTGGCTGGCTTATTGTTCCCGAGAGATGCCCAAACTCTGGCCCCCAGCTAAGGAGGTCAGGAGGGGTGGGTGGGTCACATTCCCAGCCAACTGTGCTGCAAGGGTAGGTGAGAGAGACCCAGAAGCAGGGCTCTGTAATTACTCTCAGTTTACCCTCTGGCTCTCTCCTCCTCGCACAACCCTAGATACATAATGTTAGGGCAGGAAGTCCAAGTGCCTCACAGCTGGCCCTGGAGCCAAAGTTCCGCCCTGACTGCCTCCTTGGGTGATTCATGGAGTGCCAGGCTATTCACTGCTACCAGGACAGTTCCACAAACACACCCTACAGCTTCCCCCCTCTTCACTTTTGTCCACATGATGCCCTCCCCCTGGAAAGTCCTTTTTTCCCCCTCACCCCCTCTCTCTGCCCTTGGAAACCTTGCTCACATCCTGGATCTTCTCAGTAAAGAGAACCACCACCGCCCTTAAGCCACTACCAGGTCCCATTAGGAATGAATATCCTCCAGCTTCCCTGTGCTTCTACCATGTGGGCTTCTGTTTTGGCCTCACAAATAACTCAAGTTGCCACAAAGCCCAAGCAGGTACCAAACTCTTTTCACCTACATGGGCTCGTCCAAGCTTCACAATCACCCTAAGAAGAAGATTCATTCCCCGCCCCACCCAATTTACAGATCAGAAAACTGAGGCTCAAAGTAAAGTGCTGTGCCATCTGTAAACCGAGCCCTGAAGGAGCACTGGCTGTGACTATTGTGATTGTTGTAATTGTTGCTCTAAGGCCACACAGGTCAGAAGGACAGAGCTAGAAGACCACCGGGCCTGGCCTTGACCTTGGAACCCAAGGCCTGTCCTGACACCTGATTGCCTCTCTTCCCTGGTCAGAGACCCTCAGGAGACTCTGAGCCACGAAGGGACTGTCCAAGTCATGTGTGGCCACCCGTCCCCTGACCTGGGCCCAGCACCAGGCCTGGCATAGTAAGCGGCTGGTGCTTGCTGAATGAAGGTGCATCTGAACTTCCACCAGGAACACAGTTTCTTCAATTGGTGGTGATCGATGCTCTGATCCCCAAACAGCCCATTCACAGTCCTCTTCTCCTCAGCAATCCTCTGTGTCTGTGATGCCACCAAGCAGTCTGAGGGGAGCCCTTCCCACAGCTACCCCCCACCCCAGGGTCAGCACCTTTGACATCAGTGCCCCAAGGGTGTAACTCACCCTTCTTCTCCCTCTTCCATGGCCTGATCCAGGAGGAAGAGCCCAAGACCAAGACAAGCAACAGCTGAGACTCTTCATAGCCTGTGTCACCCTCTGCCATCCTGGGGCTCACTTCACCTCCCTCCCTTCCCCTGAAATGGGGATGCTTATCCTGCTTAACCTCACAGAGCAGTTGTGAACATCTAGAAAGCATTCAAAGAAATATGCTTATCCTGCTTAACCTCACAGAGCAGTTGTGAACATCTAGAAAGCATTCAAAGAAATAGGCAGTTGTCTGAAAGGAGGGAGGGATTAGTGAAACCACAAGTACCTGACCTATCTGGTTTTATTTTTTTTTTAATTTTTATTTATTTATGATAGTCACACAGAGAGAGAGAGAGAGAGAGGCAGAGACATAGGCAGAGGGAGAAGCAGGCTCCATGCACCGGGAGCCCGACGTGGGATTCGATCCTGGGTCTCCAGGATCATGCCCTGGGCCAAAGGCAGGCGCCAAACCTCTGCGCCACCCAGGGATCCCCCTATCTGGTTTTAGATTGCAATTTTCCAGAGCACTGCTGTTATCCTGGCTCAACCCTGCCCAAGATCCCCAAGACTTAAGCTAGCAGCCCCTGGGCCCCCATGGCACCCTACACAGAAGGGCCAACAGTGCTGCAGACAACTCACCGGGCTGACTTGTTCCGGTGACTCCTCCTCTTTCAGCCTCATGCTTCTCATCTGTAAAACGGAGACCATCATTTTTGCTTGAGCTGTCTCAGGGGATTATTGAGAGATAAAATTTGGAGGAAGATAAAGAGGCCTCGTTTCTTGTATCTTGCCCAGCCCGCCAGCCCACCTGTCTCCTGGCCTTGAACCTCCTTTGTGGGCCAGAGTCACTCTGTCTCTGACATCTCCAGAGGTAAGATCACAGTCAGCAGCTGTGTGACTATGGCAAGTCACCCAGCCTCCCTGAGCCTCACTGGAGGGTGGGATTTAGGATCATCACAACTCTTCCAACTACACCGTATCATGTAAACTCTGCCCATTGAGAGAAATATGCAAGAGTCGTTTTGTCCATCCTCTGTGCCCATCACCCGGCCTCCAGATCCCAAAGGAAACAGCCTCTAACTTCTTGGCCACTCATCCCAAGGGTTCTCCAATCTGATCTCATTTGGGCCCCAGTTTTCAATCCTCAATACACCGATAATCCCTTGCTGCAGCCCCCACTGCCCCTCAGGGGTTCCCCAGCCCATTCTTGCCCCATCCCTGCTCACCATCCTCCCGTCCATGAGGACTCAGAATCACTCTGGCTTTGAGCCTCCTCTCCACTGGGAGTCCCTCTCCACACTGGTCTCCACTTCCTGCTTCTGATCCATTTACAGAGTGGGGCTGAGGCTATCTCTTATGAATATGCATGTGGGATAATGAGGGCTTGGGATCAGGGGCGGACCCGGGGAGAGGCGTTCACTAGGCGCCATCCACCTGCCCTCCCCATACACAGCCCCCCACCAAGGCTGCCTTCCCCCCCAAAGGGCACATGGGAGTTTGGGGCAAAGAATGAAATGACAATAATAATAGCACCCCCAGAAATCATCTTTTAGTGCCTACAATATGCTAGGCACCCTGCTAAGAGTATCTCCTATAAGATGCTTTTAAGGTGGAAACTATTCATCCCATTTAACAGATAAGGAAACTGATGCTCCAAGAAGTTAAGTAATGCACACACAAACCAGATGTAGAATGTACACAGTGATTACATGCAGAGCAAGGATGGAACACAGGTTTCATAGGACTCCAGCTGGTACTCCTAACCCCTGCCACACAGATGCACAAGACCAAGCCAGGAGCCCTGAGCACATGGTCATGGGGTCACATCTGGACCTCACACCCCAGCACATGAGCTCATAGTGATCTTAGGTGACCAAGGCTTTGGGAAAGGACCCAGGTACGGGAATTGACTCCATCTAGAGAGTACAGAAACAGGGAAACAGACAGGTGTGTGCACACAGTGCATATCCACACGCGTGCAGATGCATGCATGGTGCACGTGTGAGCACAGATGAACTCATGTGCTGTGTGTGCATGAATGTGTGTGTGATGGGGTGCCCCCGAGGCTGCTTGGTGTATGTACTGCTATGCTGTTTGTTCCTTTTCAAACCAACACTTGGAGGGGGTCTGCTGTGTGCCAGGTGCTGAGGATGCGCTGTGAACAAAACCAACACAGTCCCTGTCCTCCTGGATGGACAGGCTGGTGGGCTTTGCCTCCATACTCAGTAACACTTGGAAGGAATCTTTATGGGAGATAGTCTCTGTGGGATGTGGCTAGGAGGTGAGGGGGGAGGTGGAGGAAAGCAGGAAAGATGGAACGTGGCAGGGTGGGGACTGCAGGGGAGCCCCTGACACTTGCTGGAAATGAGGAGTGGGGAGTCAGTGAGGACCTGGCATGGACTCCATGAGAGTTACAGGTCTAGGGATTCTAAAAGGTCTCTGGATGCTTCCCTCACAGACATCAAGGGCCTGCCATGAATGCACATGTGGGCACTGTGTGTGTGTGTGTGTGTGTGCGTGTGTAGCTCTACACGTGTGCGCATGGGTGATTATATGTGGTGTTTGCACATGTGGATACGTGTGTGGAGTAGACAAGTGTGAATGGGGGACATGGATGAATCATACATGGTGTGTACACATGGGGGATTCACATGTAGGTGTGTGTGGCATGCAGCTATGTATGTGGCAGGGCCTGTTCCTGTAGGGAGACGGAGAAGAGAAGAATGTCATTTGGCCCAGGCCTCACATTCATGAGCCTCAAAAATGCATCCTAAAATGGATGGATGGAAGGATAGAGAGATGAGTAGATGGAAGGATGGTTTCAGATGGATTGATGGTCAAATGGAAAGGAAGGGATAGAGCAACAAAAATGTCATAAAGCAAATATTGCAAAGTGCTCATTGGAGATTCTGGATGGTGAGTGTATGGGTATTCACTGTGCGATTCTTTCAACCTTTCTGGATCCTTGACCTATTTCTCAAAAACGTGTTAGGAAACAATGCACATGTCAAGGGGGCTGGATGTCTAGTCCCAGAGAGCCATGCAGGAGATGGAAAGAACAGGATGCTCATAATACAATTTAAACTCACCCCCAAAAAAATAAAAATAAATAAAGTCATACCCCTCTGCTGGACTGTGCAGTGCTGAACTCGTATCTTTCATAATTCCTGCAATGATCTTATGAATCCTGCGCTAGGTTTGTGAGTGAGTGTGTGTGTGTGTGTGTGTGTGTGTGTGTTAAAGAGGTTAATTCATTAAATAAAAGCATGCAAAACACCACCAGCCTGATTAGGCATTTCTTCATTTTTAACTTATGGGGGTCCTCAAAAAACCAGAACTGCCCAGGCCTCTCAGACCACGGGAGGCCCAGCTACATGAGGGGTATGTGGGTTCAAGCATAAGTGCATTTGAAGTGAGCATATGTGGGTGGTTGAGACCAATGCCCGTGTGAGATCCCCCACCTAGGAGCTCAGCCTCCTCCAAGCTCCTATGAGCCCAGCACTATTTCCGGGGCAAGGGGATGTCTTGGGGGTGAGGAAGGGCAGCCGCCGGCCCCAGGGTAGCCTTGGGCATGGAGAGCTCTGTCATCTGAAGCTTGGACACGCTCAGGCCAAGCAGCGTCCTCTGGCCAGCAGTGGCAGTGTGGGCGGCCAAACCAGGTATTTCCTGGAGGAGATGGGGCACAGGTAGTGTGTCCTGGGGCTCTGCAGCTCCTCCCTTCCTCCCCACACATGCGTTCTCTCTTGTCTGGCCATTCCTCTTCCCCTGCCCAGGAGCTGTAGGCCCAACTGTCAGCACCTACCCACTCATTGTACAGATAGAGAAACTGAGGCCTGAAGAGAATAGAGTCACCCAGGTCACACAGAAAATCAGCAGCAGAGTCAGAAAGGAGACCCAGCCAGGGCTCTATATTCTCTGCACCCACTGCTGCCATCTCTCTGTGCCCCTCCTTCAGTGATTGAAAGAGGGGCTTCCGGGCCCAACAGACCCAGCAGGTAAGGCCCCAGAGTGCCCTCCTGCCTGTGCCGGTCACATATGGGATCCAGGAGCCATGTGGGCACTAGAAACAGCATGAAGCTGGGAGGCAGGTCCTAGGACCCTGTCAGAGCGACCCTGGACAACTCCCTGTCTCTCTCCAGGCTTCAGTTTCTCCATCTGTTAAATGTGAACTATAGCAGTGGCTTTCACATAGTGCTTTGAAGCAGAACCCCCAAGCAGCTTGGAGAGCTGCTGCCCTGGTCACGTAGGGAAGGCAAGGAGATCTTCATCCACCAGGCCGCTCATCTCCCCTACCCCAAGAAATTTGCCAAAGAAAGTCCCACCCAATAAAGGAGGCCGTGAATAAGAGACAGGGCTTCAGCACAGAACCAGGGACCAACCCTGACTGTACCACTTACCAGCTGTGTGGTCTCAGGCAAGGCTCTCCAGGCCTCAGTTTGCTCCTCTGTAACATGGGGGTAATGATACCACCCTCCTAGGGCTAAGAGTAAAGATTCATGTCCAGTGCTTGCACATAATGAACATTTTAAAACTTTGAACAACAGTGTCTGTTACCCCAGATGGGAATCTCGCACGAGCCCACTGTCTTCACCATGAGTTGTATCTGTTGTTCTGGACCCCAAAGCCAATGCACTTGCCAAATGCTGTTATCCTAAATTCCTCAGCCCATCTGTCTCCACAGCTGTTCTAGAACAGCTGGGCATGCAGAGGTTGCTTCGAGGTCAGGCCCAGGCCCAGGCCCTGGGGAGGAGAAGCGCAGGGCTCCCTGTAATCAGGCCAGGCTGTGGAGCAGGGTCCGTTTCATCTGGACAACCAAGCCCCCAGTAGGCCATCATTAGCTTCCCCCACCCCTGCCCTGCCCCAGGCCCAACCTGGCTGCAGAAGCCCCAGAGAGAAGGCAGTATGTATTTAGCCAAAGTCTTTCATTCCCAGGGCCCTCCCCCAGGGAGGGTGAGAAAGTCTGCCCAGAGGCAGGGCCCCCACCCCACCAGGCAGCAATCTTCCCTGCAAGAGGACAGAGACCTGGCACTGAGAATCCTATCATGTCGGAGCTGCAGGAAGCTCAAAGCCACCTAATGTACATACGATGTACATACAATGGAATATTATTCCATCTTTGAAAGGAAGGAAATTCAGCCCCATGCTGTAACATGGATAAAGCATGAGCACATCAGGCTAAATGAAATCAGCCAGTCACAAAAGGACGAACACTGTATGATTCCACTTATAAGAGGCACTTAGAGTAGTCAAACTAACAGAAACAGAAAAAAATAGAAGGGTAGTGGCCAGGGGCTGCTGGGGGAAGGGGATAGGGAGGTTTAAAAGAACAGAAGCCGTATCTCATGTCTCTTCTTTAATAGATGGGGAAGCTGCAGCCAAGACAGGGGAAGGGACTTACAGAGAGGGTGTCGGGAGGTGTTCCTTGGCTTTCTGCTCCTTTCCAAGGAGGGCCATCCCCACACCCTGGTCAGCCCAGCTGCCGCACGGCCTCCTGACAGGACTCCAGGCTTCCAGCTGCTTCCTTGGCACACCTTCCAGCATCATTTTATTAGTCTTTTTTTTCTTTTTAAGTAACTTTTCTTCTTTACTCTGGGTTACGTTTCTCCCAATTATAAAATCATACCTGTTCTTCCAGAGCAGGGACTTTTCTTCTGTCCGGTTCACCTCGTTTGCATCTGGTGGGGCATTGCATGGGCACAATGCACAAATCTTAGGAAATTTGGAAAATACAGGAATGCCTAAAAAAAAGAAGAAGAAGAAGGGCAGCCCAGGTGGCTCCACGGTTTAGTGCCATCTTCGGCCCAGGGCGTGATCCTGGGGACCAGGGATCGAGTCCCACATTGGGCTCCCTGCATGGAGCCTGCTTCTCCCTCTGCCTGTGTCTCTGCCTCTCTCTCTGTATGTGTCTCTCGTGAGTAAATAAATAAAATCTTAAAAAAAAAAAAGGAAATCGCTGGTGGGTTCCCACTCTCTCTATATCTTTTTCTAGGGGCACCTTGGCTGGCTCATTCAGTGGAACATGCAACTCTTGATCTCTGGGTCATGAGTTCGAGCCACACATTAGGTGTAGAGATAACTTAAAAATATACATATATCTGGGGCAGGTGACTCAGAGGTTGAGTGTCCAACTCTTGATTTTGGCTCAGGTCATGATCTCGGGGTTGTGGGATCGAGCCCCACGTGGGGCTCCCTGTTCAGCCTAGAGTTTGCTTGAGATTGTCTTTCCCTCTCCCTTTGCCTCTCCCCTCGCCACTCACACTCTCTTTCTCTCTCTCCACCCCTCAATAATTAAAAATATATAGTTATCTTATTCTAATCTATTTTAATGCTTAGACACTTTTTGAAAGCCGTCTGGGTTCATACTCCATAAATAGCTTGTGTCCTGCCCTGTTCATGTGACATTTCACCATGTGCACGTCTTGCCATTGGAATGATTTCTGAACAGCACTGAAAGAGGCTCATCGGTGCACATCGGCCACTCAGAAGTCATCTTCTTGGCAAGGCTCATGGGAAAACTCAGGCTAAATCAGCCCTCCAACCACACCACTTTATTTTCCTTGTGACAGTATCACATCTGAAACAAACTTATTCCCTCAGCTGTTCACTCGCCTGTTGTCGATCTGCTTGTTACACCGTCCCCGGAGCAGGTTAAGCTCCAGGACTCTAGCTAAGGCACATTGGTACCTAGCATGTGGCTCCCCTTCAACAGACATTTATGGAGTGGGTGCCAGTCATAGTCTGGGCCCCGAGGGTACACCCGTGAATAAAATAGACAAAAACTCTTGCCTTTATAGAGCTTTCATTCTAGTGGGGAAGGAATGAATGAATGAACAAAAAATGAATAAATGACTGAATTTAACTACCTCTTGTTGTTGGACATTTAGGTCAGTGCGCCTTAAACATTTCCCTACAGTACCTTTAATGGGCTATTAGCAGGAAATTCCTTTAAAATCTCATATTCTATCATTAAAATGAACATAAAGCAGGACGCCTAGATAGCTCAGTGGTTGAGCATCTGTCTTTGGCTCAGTGCATGATCCTGGAGTCCCGGGATTGAGTCCCGCATCAGGCTCCCTGCATGGAGCCTGCTTCTCCCTCTGCCCGTGTCTCTCTCTCTCTGTCTCTCATGAATAAATAAATAAAATATTTTTAAAAAATAATAAAGTGAGCATAAGGCTGGCATTCTATGCAGGGCGACCAACTCGTCCTGTCTTGCCTGGCACTTTTCTTTTTAAGATTGTATTTATTTATTCATGAGAGACACAGAGACAGAGGCAGAGACAGAGGCAGAGGGAGAAGCAGGCTCCCTGTGGGGAGCCCGATGCAAGGGTTGATCCCAGGACCCCGGGGATCACAATCTGAGCCAAAGGCAGACGCTCAACCACTGAGCCACCCAGGTGCCCCTGCCTGACACTTTTCTGGTGTCCCAGGAAAACCTTCAGCATTGAGCAGACTGGGACTTGTTCTATACCACACTGTGTCCATGATTATTTTTTTAAAAGTTTTATTGAAATACAGACCATGTACCATAAAACCTACCTATTTTTTTAAACGTACAAAAAAAATACAGTCCAGTGGTTTTTAGTACATTCACAACATTGTGTGATGACACCACCATCTTATTCCAGAACATTTCAGCACCCCAAAAAAGAAACTTCAAACCCATTAGCAGCCACTCCCCATTCCCCTCTCCCATAACCCCAGACAACCACTAAGCTACTTTATCTCCCTATGGATTGGCCTATTCTGGACATTCCGTGTAATGGAAACATACACAGTGTGTGGCCCTTTAGTAACTGACTCCTTTCACTTAGCATCGTGTTTTCAAGGTTCATCCATGCTGTGACAGCATTTCCCTGTCTTTTATCGCCAAATAATATTCCATTTTGTGGATACAGCACACTTTATTCGCTCACAAGGTGATAGATATTTAGGTTGCTTCCACTTTTTGGCTGTTATGAGTAACACTACGAACGTTCAGGTACGAGTTATGGTGTGGACATAGGTATCTGTTTCTCTTGAGTTTATACCTACGAGTTGAATTGCTGGGTCACATGGGAACTCTGTTTAGCAATTTGAAAGCTGCCAAACTGTCTTCCAAAGTTGCTGCACCTTTTGGCATTACTGCCTTATCGTTAGGCAGGCCAGCAAGGCGTGAGCTTGCTTGTTTCTCTACATTCTTGTCCAAACTTGCCATTGTCTGTATTTTTAATTGGGGCCACCTTTGTGGTATGAAGCACCATATTTGTTCCAACATAAAAATTTTGTTGGAAATTATTTATCACCAAGTAAAATCAACCCTTTTGAAAGTGCCTGACGTCAAGCATGTGGCTCAGAGGACCCCAGCACACCTCTCAGTACCTGGGAGGACGAGCACCAGCCTGATGTGTTTGAATTAAAGTTGCTTCCCAAGTTTTGATATCGTAAACACTTTTTTGATAATAACAAAAAAAATTCGCTTTAGGTTTTTCTCCCGCTTTTTTATTTAAATTCTATTAATTAATATATACTGTATTGTTGGCTTCAGCGGCAGTTTAGTGATTCATCAGTTGCATATAACACCCAATTTCATTCCATCAAGTGCCCCTTTTTCAAAAAATTTTTCGACATTTAAATTTTTTCTTATTTTTTAAATTTAAATTCAATTTCCCGACATATAACACCCAGTGCTTGTCTCATCATGTGCTTTCTTTAATGCCTACCACCCAGTTACCCCGTTCCCCTGACCCTTCCCCTCCACAACCCTCAGTTTGTTTTCTATAGTTAAGAGTCTCTTATGGTTTGTCTCCCTCTCTAATTTCATCTCACTGTATTTTTCCCTCCCTTTACCTATAATCCTCTGTTTCTTAAATTTCATATGTAAGTGAAATCATGATAATTGTCTTTCTCTGATTGAATTATTTTGCTTAGCATAATACTCTCTAATTCCATCTGCATCATTGCGAATAACAAGATTTCGGTTTTGTTTTTGTTTGTTTTGTTGTTTGTTTTGTTTTGAGGCTTAGTAAAATTTCATTGTATATACATACCACATCTTCTTTATCCATTCATCTGCCAATGTCCATCTGTGCTGTTTCCATAGTTTGGCTATTGTGGACACTGCTGCTAGAAACATTGGGGTGCAGATGCCCCTTTGGATCACTACATTTATATCTTTGGGGTGAATACCTAGTAGTGCAATTGCTGAGTCATATGGCAGTTCTATTTTTAACTTTTTTGAGGAAACTCCATACTGTTTTTCCAAAGTGGCTGCACCAGCTTGCATTCCTACCAACAGTGTAAGAGGGTTCCCCTTTCTCCCCATCCTCATCAACATCCGTCATTTCCTGACTTATTAATTTTAGCCATTCTGACTGGTATGAGGTGTTATTGTGGCTTTGATTTGTATTTCCCTGAAGCTGAGTGATGTTGGGCATTTTTTCATGTGTCTGTTGGCCATTTGTATGTCTTCTTTGAAGAAATGTCTGTTCACGTCTTCTGCCCATTTTTTGACTGGATTATTTGTTTTTTGGGTGTTGAGTTTGGTAAATTCTTTATAGATTTTGGATACTAGTCCTTTATCTGATAAGACATTTGCAAATATCTTCTTCCATTCTGTAGGTTGTCTTTTAGTTTCGTTGACTCTTTGCTGTGCAAAATCTTTTTATCTTTTTTTTTTTAGGTTTTATTTTATTTATTCAGGAGAGACACAGAGAGAGAGAGACAGAGGCAGAGGCGGAGGGAGAAGCAGACTCCCCAATGCAAGACTCAATCCCAGGACCCCAGAATCATAACCTGAGCCAAAGGCAGACGCTCATCCACTGAGTCACTCAGGTGTCCCAAAGCTTTTTTATCTTGATGAAGTCCCAATAGTTCATTTTTGCCTTTGTTTCCTTTGCCTTTGGAGATGCATCTAGCAAGAAATTGCTGCAGTCGAGATCGCAGAGGTAGCTGCCTAGGTTTTCCTCTAGGATTTTTTTTAAGATTTATTTATTTATTTATTCATGAGAGAGAGAGAGAGAGAGAGAGAGAGAGAGGCAGAGACACAGGAGGAGGGAGAAGCAGGTTCCATGCCGGGAGCCCTACATGGGACTCGATCCCGGGACTCCAGGATAGCGCCCCGGGCCAAAGGCAGGCGCTAAACCACTGAGCCACCCAGGGATCCCCTTCCTCTAGGATTTTGATGGATTCTTGTCTCACATTTAGGTCTTTCATCCATATTGAGTCTATTTTTGTGCATGGTGTAAGAAAATGGTCCAGTTTCATTGGCTGTCCAATTTTCCTAGCACCATTTGTCTTTTTTTCCATTGGATATTCTTTCCAGCTTGGTCAAAGATTAGTTGACCATAGAATTGAGTCCATTTCTGGGTTATGTATTCTGTTCCATTGATCTATGTGTCTGTTTTTGTGCCAGTGCCATACTGTCTTGATGATCACAGCTTTGTAATAGAGCTTGAAGTCTGGAATTGTGACGCCATCAGCTTTGGTTTTCTTTTTCAACATTTCTTTGGCTATTCAGGATGTTTTCTGGTTCCATACAAAAAAGTTAGCTTTGTTTTAACTTGTTTGATTACTGGTGAAGTTGAACATTCTTCATGTGTATTTTTTATTATTTATACTTTTCATATGTTTATTATTTGTTTTTCTTATTTAGTGTCAGGGTAATCTCTTTAAAAGAAAAATCTGAGAATGGTGGGTATCTCTGTTGGTTGAGCATCTGACTCTTGGTTTGGCTCAGGTCATGATCTCATGGGTAGTGGGATGACCCTCAAGTCAGATTCTGCGCTCAGTGAGTCTACTTGAGATTCTCTCTCTCCCTCTGCCCCTCCCCACAGTCATGTGTACTCTCTTTCTCTGTCTCTCTCAAATGAGTAAATAAATATTAAAAAAAAAAAAAGGAAAATGTGATCACACTGTTGCTTGGAACTCTCAGTGGTTCTGCACTGTCCAGGGACTAAAGATCCGGTCCCCTAATGGCAGCCCCCAAAGCCCCACCCCACCGACCCCACCTGCTACTCTGGCCCCTTTTCTCACTGATGTCTGGACAACTTGCAGTTTCCAAACAGAGTCCTTTGACCTCTCTGCTCCTGCTTTTGGCCATTTGTGGGTATCACCTCCTCTTGAATGACTCCCAGGCTCACTTGCCACCACACATGTCTAATGAAAGCATTTGTTTGCAGGGCCAGCTCCATTGGCATGCAGCTCCATGGGCATCCTTCTGCAGAAGGGCCCTGTTGTCCGAAAGCACCACTTGATTGACTTAATGTTCTGCGGTCACTGTTTTGAAATTTTTTTTTAAGATTTACGTATTTATTTGAGAGAGAAAGAGAAAGCATGATTGGGAGGGGCAGAGAGAGATGGAGGGAGAATCTCAAGCTAACTCTGCACTGAGCGCCATGCCCCATGTGGGGTTCAATCCCAGGACCCTGAGATCATGACCTGAGCCAAAACCGAGAGTCGGACACTTAACTGACTATGCCACCCAGGCACCCCTGTTTTGAAGTTCTTAAAAAATTTTTAATAAGGGTTCTTGCATTTTTATTAAAGATTTATTTATTTGAGAGAGAGCAGTGGCGAGGGGCAGAGAGGAAGGGAGAGAGAGAATCTCAAGCAGATTCCCCAGTGAGCACAGAGCCTGAGACGGGGCTCAATCCTGGGACCCCAAGATCATGTCCTGAGCTAAAATCAAGAGTTGTTTAACTGACTGTGACACCCAGATGCCCCAGAATCCCGCATTTTTATTTTTCACTGATATCCACAAACTATATAGCTGTTCCCACTTATTTGCCTTCTGCCTCTTTCACAAGATAATATACTCCTTTAAAAAACATTTTTTTTAAACTTAAGTAGTCTCTACACCCAATGTGGGGCTCAAACTCCCAACCCAGATCAAGAATTGCACATCTTCCGGCTGAACTAGCCAGGCGCCCCACGATAATTATACTCCTTGACCTCGGGTCTGTCCCACCCTCTCTGTGCCCCCAGTACTTGGTGGAACCGAATGAATGAGTGCCCAACATGTATGAATGAAACTAATAAATGGATAGAAATGGAGGAAGGAAGGAAGGAAGGAAGGAAGGAAGGAAGGAAGGAAGGAAGGAGAGAAAGAGAGAGAAAGGAAAAAAATAAGAAGGCATTAGTCTGTCAACCCTTGTAGAATAAAGTAGGAGGTGTTTTCACTGCAAAAGGAAGTAGAAAGGACATTCCAAGCATTCTAAATGAACAACGTGAGCAAATGCACCCATGGGTGAAATTCCCCATGGGCAGAACCAGAGGACCTGAGAAATGCAGTTTCATTGACCTCAGCTGAACCCCCAAGATATAGGGGAAATGGAAGGGGAGGAGGTAATACCTGCTTTCTGGAAGGAGCTTTTTCCTTGTCTGTCCTGTAGGCAGAGAGAAAGCCCTGGAATCCAGAAGAGGAGGTGCTAATTAGGGCTCTCACAGGGTCTCTCCTGTTCACTGGGGGAAGAGGGTGGAGAAATCAGTCCAGGAAGTTGAGGGGAGTCAATGAGACAGCTTGGCTCAGGGCCAGGCCTTCCAGGCTGGGTGATCTTCATGACTCCGATCAACATGCCTTTGCCACCACTGGGCCAGAACTCAGGGCCTCCCACTCAGGAGTCAACATCTCTTGCCTGGCACCCCATGAGCAAAAAAGGCTTCTCTGGGCCTCAAGCCCCACCTTGGCGCCCTTCCCCCAGAAACTGGTGGTTACCAGCAACCCAGAACCAACAGGAGGTTGGAAGAGGCCCCAGCAGTGGGGACTCAGCTACCGGGCAGAGAGATAATGACCTCTTGGAGTTTATGGGCCAGGGCTTGGCCCTGCCTGGCTGCAAACCCTCAAGGGGTTTATATTGCCAATCTGGGTCCCTCTACTCCTCCCTACCTCCCACCACCCTCTCTCCTTCATTCCTGTCCTCTTGCCCACAAGGGCTTTTGTTCCAATGGGCTGGAGAAGTCACACTCATTCTTATTTCAGGCTCTTTGCACTTGCTCTTCCCTGCCTACGATGCTTGTTCCCAAGATCTAGCAGGTCCCTCCTTAACATTAGGCAGGTCTCAGCTCAAACACCACCCCCTCACCAGGGAAACCGGAAGTGTCCTCCCCAGCTGGACGCATAACCAGCCCCTCTTGGCCTCATGACCTTGTTAAATTTTCAGACTGCCCGGGCCAGCATCCTACCCCTATGATCTCCTAGCTTGGGCAAGTTACCAAATGTCTCTGTGCCTCTGCTTTCCTCACCTATGAAGTGGAGATACCTGGAGCACTGACATCATTATGTTGTTGGAAGGAGTAAAAGGGACAATACCAGGTCTGGCACATAGTAGGGCCCCATAAACCATTGCCATTATGACCATCACTGTCTGCAGTCTTCAGCTCCCCCTGAGAAAAGGGACTGTGTCTGCTTGTCCGTAGCTGCAACCCCAGGCCCTGGAACAGTGCTTGGTACATATACAAGGTGCTCCAGAAATAAGTATTCATGTAACCCATCTGTTTTTTTCTCTCCTGTTATTCTGCTCTTTTCCTAAGCTCCCCCTTCCAATGCAAGCAGGTGGTCTATGAGGCAGGAGAGAGGCTTCCCCAGGGTGGAAAGGAGGAAGGATGGAGCAAGTGGTGCGTACAGAGACCTCGGTGGCCCTGTGGAGGGCAGCAGAGTCCAAAGGGAGGATCTTCCAGGAGGATCCCAAACCACAATGCGAAACCCACCTCGGCAGGAGGACTCTGTGTCCTCCAGGACAATCTGGAAGCGCAGAGAGATGGCAGTCATTCAAAGCAAAAAGGACAATGTCACTCAGGTGACCTGTGTGGACACAGGACTGGGAAACACAAGGGGCCACCCGAGTGTTAGCTCTCTGTAAGTTCATCAGCCAACCTCAATTTAGACAAAACCCCGTGAGGAAAAAGAAAGCTCTATCTGTTACACCCTTGGGGGTGGCCTGGCAGTCCTACCTGGTGCCCAGCAGAACGTGACATTATTGTTGCTCACTGGGATACTCTCTGCGCCTCGGTTGTCATCGGTAAGGTGGAGGTGGTTTTGCTCCCATCCCAGGATGCCAGTGCAGGTTTCAATCGTGCTAGAAAGCTCTCGAGGACTTGCTGTGCCTCTCATTTATTTAATCCTTTCAAACAGCTCTGAGATAAGAAATGCTATAATCCCTATATGTTACAACCAACTTGAATTTAAAGAAAACCTTAAAACACACACACACACACACTATCATCTTGCTTTGCAGTTAAGGAAGTGGAGGCACTAAGAGATGGGTAACCTGGTTTGAGGGTGAGTAGCCGGTCTGACTGCAGCTCACCTGGTCTAGCCCCAGACCCACCCTCTTCTGCACGCAGACAAAGCAGACACGCAGAGTGCCCATGTCCCTAAACCTCAGACCTGGGCTGACAGGGGTGGGGGATGTCACTGGACACAGCCGGGAGGAGGCAGGACATGGTTTGGCACCCGTCAGTGTGCCAGGGAGGAGAGGTGCGATGCCAGCCAGGGGTACGGTTCAGCAAGCCTGACCCAGGAGGGCCTGCCCAGGGCTGTAGACTGGGAAGGGAAGGAGAAGTCCCACCCTCAAGCCACATTCAGCCACCCATCTGACTGGTGTCAGGAGGCCCGGGTCAAGTAAGTGCCACTTCTGTGGCATCCGGCCCTCAGGATGACCTTGGCAAGTCCCTCTCCTCCCAGGACCTCGGTTTTGCCCTCTGGCCCCTTACAGATGAACCAGGGCTCCAGGCTCCTGAGCAGACCACGCTCCTAGCTGAGTTCTGTAGTGCCCCCTGGTGGACAAACTGGTGTGTGCGCTCTAAAACCAGGAACCCCCCCCCAGAATCCCCTCTTCACCCTGAGTTTGTGGAGGGGACACCCTCAAGTTTCATTTCCAGGTCCCAAGAGGAGGAGGACGGTCCCGAGGAGATCCGGGTAGGCCAGGAGAATTCTCGGACCCTGTCGTGTGTGTGTGCTCACCCTCTTCTCTTTAGATCTGTTTTCCTGTCTCCAAAAAGGGAATCCTGATCTGGAAGGCATAAGGTTTGGTTTCTAGTGTATGAATGAGCTGTGTGAGCTTAGGCAACTCCCTGCCCTTCTCTGGACCTTACAAGTTGATGGGGCCAAATGGCCTCAGGACCCCTCTGGCTCTGACATTTAGGGGTCCAGGTGGGAACTCTGTATTTACGAGATTTTTTTTTATTATAGTCACAGAAAGAGAGAGAGAGAGGCAGAGACATAGGCAGAGGGAGAAGCAGGCTCCATGCACCGGGAGCCCGATGTGGGATTCGATCCCGGGTCTCCAGGATCCCGCCCTGGGCCAAAGGCAGGCGCCAAACCCTGCTCCACCCAGGGATCCCATGTATTTACAAAGATTAAGAAGAGTTGCAAGGAGTCCCAAGAGGAGTTTCCTTGAGGGAAGGAACGAGTCCAAATCATCTCCCTGGGCTTATAGGAGTCCATGTGGCATTGAACATATACTCAGGTTTGTTAATTTGACATATTTATTGAGAAAATACTCAGTGCCAGGCCCTGTACTAGTCACACAGTAGTGTGACAGTACAGTAGCCCTGTACTTCTACACAGTAACATACAGCATTGACCTAGTCCTTGCCCTTGAGGAAAAATTTACAGCCTAGTCAAGGGCACTGATTAGTAAGCAAACATTCACATTCTTATCTGAACAAGTAACAAGAGGAACATGGACAAGTCCTAGCCATAACACTGTTGAAAGATGAGATGTCAGAAGAGGGTGACATGTGAGTAGGGTTTCGAAGAATGAGAGGAGTACAACAGGCACTGCTTTCTTTTAAAATTAGTCCCTCCTGTCACATTGGTTTGTGCAAAGATACTGATCCTAGAGATAGCTCTACCTTTCCCTGGAGAAGAAGACCAGTGAGTTGTGATGGGGGTGGAAAATCCTCACCGACAAGAAAGGCTGTTTCCTCTGGGTGTCTGGGGTGAGCACAGGCGACTATCAACCATGATGAGTGGGGTGAGTTTGAGACACAGGGTGGGGTGCAGAGATGGGCTGGGGCCAAGGATCAGAGATATCTGTTGAGTGCTTAATAATAAAAAAAGACAATCTAACATTTCAGTGGGGAGGAATGAAAATGGCCATGATGGACCGGCCATGCGGGTGGTGTGTCCTGCCCAGAAATTGGCCCTTAAATCTCTTCAAGTTTCTTCCTCTGCTCTAACACACAAACCAGCTTAGCTTTACCCAGGGCAAATGGCTTCACCACAGTCTCTCCAGTCGTGGGGTCTCTCTTGTTGACAGTGTCCCATGAGATGCCTTCGGGTGGAGATACGTCCGCAGGGTGCCAGAGCTATCTTAGCAGCTCACAAGAGCCAGTTGCTGGAGGTCCGGGAATTTTGCAAACTAGTTGTTGGTTGGTCATTGTTAAAATTTAAATTACCTAAATGTACAAATACATTTTATTAAAATAAAGATAATACAACTCGCCACTTCCTCGTGATTTTGCAACATTTTGCCATAATCAAGTCTCTTGAGGTCATCCACATCTGTGGTATCTAAGGGAAACTTGACCTAATGGTGTGCTTCTGCACATTTCTTCCAAACTCTGTGTTTGCTGATATCACATTGGTAACTTGAAATTGGTGGGAATATTTACCACTGGGGAATCAGTAAAGGCTGCACATCAGGGCTCGATTTGCTGTTTTGACTTTCTAGACTAAAGAAAGTGATGCATAAAATGCTAATAGCACAAACTACACTGAAGAGCTAAAGCTCAAAGAAGTTTCAGTTTAATGAATACATTCATAGGAGAGTGGGATATAGTGTAACCTAGCTCATCAGATTTAATAACAAAAATTTATTGGGAAAAGAGTTAGTAGCCTGGAATGCAACCCCACTGCAAATTTTGATTCAGTTGCAACCAGGGACCAACTAGAGACATAAGAGTTCGACAATTAACACAAGCATCCTGTGAAATCAATGGACTACATGGAATTGACAGTCAAGAGTACCTGCAGTGTATTTTTATTTATAAATTGTGTGCTACACATCCTTTACAACAGTGAAATTTGTAATAAATGTACACGCATATAAAATGCATATCTTTGGATTGTTGAAGAACCAGTTGTCAAGCATTTGCCAGCACACCACTGAACAGATGCAAATCCAAATTTAATAAAGTCCTTCTCGAAGCAGATTTCTTCTTGGGGAAGAAATGTGGTAGGTGCTATGGGAAGTAATAACAGGACGAAGAGACAGATGACTGCATGCTTCCATTGGGGACACCCCCTGACACAGGTGGCTCTGTGACTTTGGGGTCTGCCATTTTCAACAAAGACAAGGAAACCCACACATTCAGGGGCTTTGTGGTACTTTGTTTTCTTATGTTTTCCGACTTAAGTGCCTTAAAGAAGGCCATTGGACTACCAGTAACATGATTTTCTCAGGCTCACTGAAACAAAAAGCAGGAATTACCCAAAGTGTTGACGTAGGGGAGGCAGAGTGGGAGAGCTCTTCTCTGCAAACCTTCATCACTACTTCACCCTTCCCTTGTCGGTTCACAGCTTCCTGCTTTTTTCTTGTGCAAACAGCGGTGAGGGTACGGGCAGGTGCTTTACCGGCAACAAGGTTACCTGTTCTTAGGTCAGGGACTGGCCCAGCCAGTTGTGCGGATCCACAATCCCCAAAGGATCTGATTGGCCCGCTTGGATCAGGTAGGTACTCCTGGACCAATCCGTCGTGGCCATGGGCGTGGAGGGGCGGGGCCAGGGGGCGGGCGGGGCCACCTGGGGAAGGCGGGGCATGGGCGGGGCAGGCGCTCGAAAGCTCAGGTATCCAGGTCAGAGGAGGTCAGCGGTGAGGCCAGGCCAAGACCGGGGGACACCCCGGCAGGGTGGATTCCCCTTCGTTCCCATCAGAAGGCCTTCTGGATAGCAGGCCAGCACGTGCACCGTCCGCTCTCCCACCACCTACACTGTTGTCACCGAAAATGCTTTCCTTACATACTTGGGGCGCCAGGGTGGCTCAGTGGGTTAAGCCTTGGACTCAGGTCATGATCTCAGCTCCCAGTGGAGTGGGGCTTCAGGGTCTGCTTCAGATTCTCTCTCTTCCTCTCCCTCTGCCCCTCCCCCTGCTCTCTCTCTCTCTCTCTAAAATAAAGGGATAAATCTTTTTTTCTAAATGCCTTAATTACATACAGGTGTATGTCTCTCCCTCAGACATCTTCTAAAAACTGAGATTGCAATAGAAGACACTCATCTCTGTTTCTGCAGTCTGCTGACCATCCAGGGTTGCCCATGGATCCCGGTCAAGGTGATGCTGCATCATGATCACCTTTTTCATTCATTTCACAAGAGGCCCTGAGCTCCCAGGGGTGGGTCACAGAACCACTGGGCCCACGGGGCTGACACACTCTTGGTACCCAACCACAGCCACAACTGACAGAGCAGGCTCTCTGGACCAGATGGCCTGGGTTCGAATCTGGATTCCTTATCAGCTGTGAGACGTCAGACAAATGACAACTTTTTTGTGCCTCAGTTTCCTCATCTGTCAAATGGGGATAAATCACTGTACTTACAACATATGGTTGTGAGGACTGCATAAGTCTGTATTTATAGTGTTAGAACAGTGCCTAGTGCATGGTAAATGTTCAAGTTGAACGTGTTATTATCATTATTACAGGATTATTGTCAGCGTTCCACTCTCAGCTGCACCCCTGCAGACCAGGATGCAGAGTGGCAGGAGGAGCTACCATTGCTTTCTCCTCTGTCATCTACTCCCACGCCAGCAGGCAGGCTGGTCTGTGTAGAGGGAGGAGTTGTGTGGGGTAGAGGGCAGGAGAGAGCCTGCAGCCCAGATAAGGGGTGAGTGTAAGGGCCCTGGGGGTGGCTGGCCCTGGCCAGCTGGAAGGGGCTCTGGCTCAGTGTGAGGCTCCAGCTGCACAGGGGCTGGTGCAGTGGTGTATTCGGGGTGTGTGGCCTCAGTGGTGGTGAGTATAGGGGTGTGAATATCTGTCTGCGAGTGAGTGTGTCTCTGGTTGGATGTCTGTGGGACTGTGGATCCCTGAGGGAGTGTCCTAGGGACGGAACCAACTTCAGGGAGGTGCAGCCCTCTGCTCAGAAGGTTTAATGCTCAACTATTACCTTCTTAAAAGTCTTAATAATTTTTTTTAACAAGGGGCCCATATTTTCACTTTGCAGTTGGCCCACCAATTATCTAACCAGTCTAGGGTAGGGGATATGTGTGAATGTGTCTGGGTGTATGTGAAGTTACATGTGGATTTATGTGTATGTGTGTGTTTGCATGTGCATGTCTGATGTGTCTTCCTCTGGACTTGGGGACCAGAATGCTGGTCTCTGTGGGAAGAACCTACCTCACCCCCACCCAAGACCCAGGGGAAAGCCTCTGTCCTCAGTTCCTCCCTGCACCCCCTAGCCTAACCTCACACCCACACACCAAGACCCCACTGTCTGCAAAATCCCAATGCCCCGTTGCACCCCTAGTCCTACTCCTTGTGGGAAGTAGGGAAGAGTAACAAAATCACCAGTTCTGGGGAGAGGGCAGGGTGAGGAGAGGAAGGGGAACCCACCCAGCTGGGTTCACACTGCGTACCACAATCTCCACCAGGTTTCATCGTGTCATCTCCTCCCTCCCTCACCCCCAGGGTCAGGGAGGTGTCAGTGTCCCCACTTCCCAGATGAGGCTATTCCCTGCACCTCGTGATCAGGGCTTCCTGGGAGGAGAAGCTGAAATGGGTACTCAAAGTCCTGCTTCTGGTCCTGGCTCTGCCCTCAACCCTTTCTGGGACTTTGGGCAACTGGTTGCCTTTCTTAGGGCTCAGTTTCCCCATCTGTAAACCAAAGTTGTGACCTCTAAGCCCCCTTCTGCACTCATATCCTCCTTGACCCTCAATGTCCCCCCTGCCTGTGACAGCCACTTCTGGCGCCCCACGAGACCCTGGCCCCAGGCCAGTTGCAGACCCCTGCCCTAGTCTCTGACTCCAGACACAGTCACTGACTCCTGGATCTGGTAGTATCTGGTCCCTTTAGGCCAATGGGGATAGTGCAGCCCCAAGAGGGGACAACACATCAACTGAGCAGCAGGGCCCATGCACAGGCTATGTCTTCCTGCCAACCCCTGGCCCCCCCACGCCTCTGAGGCCATGCCCACCGTCACTGCTTCTGAAGGACAAGCAGCACTCCGTCTTTCTTGGGAAGCTCAGCACCCACAGCCCGGTCCCATCTTTCCTTCGGCCACAAATGAGAACAAGTCTGAGGACTTTGACATCATAGCGCTCATCCCTCATTGTTCAGATGGGGAAACTGAGACCCAGACGGGTACAGCGGCTGCTCCAGATCACTTAGCCAGGTGGCATCAGGAGCTTCCTGACCCTCACTTCTCCTTTCTCCAGCACTCCAAAGCCTGCTAAGCATCCAGAGGCCCTGGCACCTGAGGGCCCTCTCTGGGGCCCCTCCCTCCAGCCCAGGGACCCAAGGTGTGTTCGTGAGCAGTGTCGGCTCCCAGGGATAGAAGGGCAGCCCAGGGTGGGGCTCAGCCTGCTGTTTACCCTAGCTGCTGACACCCATCTCCACCCTATCCCTCCACCCAGGCCCCCAGGTTGCAGCAAGAGCAGATGGGGGCGGGGCATCCCGGCCCACTGAAGCCCAGAGATCAATCCGGCACTATTCACAAGGGGCCTGCTGGCCCCCGGATCCACACAAGCAGAGACTGGGCACCTCCTCAGCTTCCATCGGTACAGCAGCTCCCTCTCATTTGTTTTAAGTCCTGGACGTCCACTAAATGTTTGTTTGAAGACAGGCCCCTGGTGTAAAAGCAGGTCACTTGCCCACCCGCCCAGCCCCCTCCATTACCCAGATGTGGAGGCTGCTTCAGAGGGCAAACAATTTGTCCCAGGTCACTGAGCAAGGCAGTGAGATAAGGGAGCCTAGCCTGGGACCTGGTCTTTCGCCACCACCCAGCTGCCTCTCCTTCCCCCCAAAGGCTGCCTTTTAGATCTTCCCCTAAGCAGGGCCTGGGGGGGTGGCTTCAGGCAGGTCGGGGGCTGGGAGCTCGGTTGGGGTTTTCTATGGGGGCCTAGGTGGTGCCCTGTGAAGGGGACAGAGAAATGTCTCAGGCACAACACCTGATTATGGGGAGAATGGGTCCTTCCAAGGTGAACTCTAGAACCTCACCCCTCACTGTAAGCTCCTTGTCTTTCCTAAATCTTATCGCTCTGCCTTCTCCCTGAAATGGCTTTATCTACTTCCCAACCCTTTCTGGGCTCTTTTCCTCCCCCTCCCACATTAGCTCTCTGGTCCCACCCTGTTTTACAGTCACCACTAGCCTGGGAACAGGAGCACAGGCCAAACGAGGGAGAAGGCAGCACAGAGCTGCAATGCATCCCCTTTTCTGGGAGAGGTCACACAATCGCCTTCCACGACCCACCCCTCCTGGGCATTAAATCCTACAGGTGCAGCCCAATTTCAGAGCCAGGACTAACATCATCTCCACAGCCACATGGCAGGAAGCAGGGATAAGTGATCTCCAGCATCTGGGTGGGAAGACCCCGGTGCAGAGAGAGGCAATGGTGGCTGGAGACCTGGGGCCACAAAGCAGCTCCCTAAGCCCTGCTTCAAGCCCCCTTGACTCAAAGCTAACCACCTCCTCCTGCTTCTGGGGGATCTGTTGTCCAGTGAGCAGCTCTGGGCTGAGTTGCCTCTGGAACTCCTGAGTCTAAGGGGTATCTTTTCTTGGGCCGTCTGTTTGTGAATTCCCTCCAAAAGCAACCTTTTTTTTTCCCCCAGGGCCCCCATGCCCTGTTCCCAGCATCCTTTGCCTCAGCTAAATCATTGATGTCAGGGACGAGGGCTGGAGAGTCCCAGCTGCCATAGCCATACATCTGCCCCACTGGGCACCTCAGCTCTACCAGGGGACTCGAGCAGAGCCTGTCCCCCTTTTGTCACAAACTGAAGACAGCTCCAGACCTCACTATGTACCAGGCTCTACTCTAAGACTTGGCACATTAGCTCACTGTACCTCAATGAGGCGTGGAGGTACAGAGAGGGTACATAATCTGCCCACAAAGCTGGTAAATGGGGGCGCCTGGGTGGCTCAGTTAGTTAAGCATCTGCCTTTGGCTCTGGTCATGATCCCGGGGTCCTGGGATTGAGCCCCATATCGGGGTCCCTACTCAGTGAGGAGCCTGCTTCTCCCTCTCCTTCTGAAGCTCCCTCTGCTTGTGCTCACTCGTGCTCTCTCTCTGTCAAATAAATAAATAAAATCTTAAAAAAAAAAAAACACCTGATAAGTGGTAAGGTAGGACTTTAGCCCAGGAAATCTCATTTCAGAAAGAAACTTTGAACCACCATGTCACGGACTTCCTATCCCCTGATGGCCATCCTCTCTGTTTCCCAGACTTGCAGGCAGGCCAGAATAATGACCATGTTTCTCCATCTTGCTTGCAGCTATATGTGGCCAAGTGCCTAATTTCTGGCGGAGAGAAGAGATGTGTGCAGCTTCCAGGTCATGCCTTTAATTAGGAGAAGAGTGTCCTCCCCGTTTCCCCTGCCTGCTGGCTGGTGTGGTGAGAGCCTGGGATGGCTGCCACAGCCTCCTAACTGACCAGTGACCAGTCCAGCTTCCACACAACAGCCAGGAATTACCACGCTCCAAGTCAGGTTGTGATGCTCCCCTGCCCAAGCCCTCAATGACTCCCCATCGCCTTTGGAAGAAAGGCCAGACTCCTTGATGCTGGGCAAGTCCTCCTGTCTGGACTGAAATCATCTTCTATCTTGTCACTAGCCACTTTTATCCTCTGCCTTCATCACCAGGAAAATCTCATCCTTCCTTAACTGTCTTTTCCTGCTCTGCCTTCCCAATTTCTCACTCTATACTCAGCAGACTCCTAGGTATCCTTCAAGCCCAGTCCGAAGTGTACCTCCTGTGTGAAGCCTTTCCTTACTGTCCTAGCAGAGTGGGTGGCTCCCTCCTCTGGCCTTCCGTGGTCCGTGTGCAGTCTGCATGTGAGACAATGACAGCCTTTCTGTATCGTCATAATCTGTAGACACATCCACCTCTCCTCTCTCTCTGTGAGGGTGGGGACCGAGTTTGGGCCATCTGCTGGTTGTCAGTACCCAGCACAGGTCCAGGCACCAAGCCAGTGGCAGTCGAATTCAATGAGCAAAAGAGGAAGAAAGAGAATGTGTATGTATGCATGTCCTGAGCTGGCTGGAAGCCCAGGCCAAGGAGACAAGAAGGTCATCTAGAAATAGCCACATCCCTGGGTCTAGACCAGACCTGGTCCCCAGATAAACTGGCCCTGAGTGAGGGGGTAGAGGGCAGTGGAGACCAAGGGCTATGACTCAGGCAGGATGCAGCCCTACTGCCCTCTGGGGTCTGTTAGCCAAGGCAGATGGGCCCTGCCTGTTAGTGGATAGTCTTGGCACTCAGACCTCAGTGACCTTCAGTGACCAGTGAGTATTTCAGGCTAGGACTGAGCATCACCTGCTCTCTTGGCCCCACAGCTTGTAGGGCAAAGGGGAGCCTGCCAGCCTACCCCCTGAGGAAGCAACAGGATTGGATCAGGGGCACTGGAAAAGTTTGTCCTCTTCTGGTTCTTGCCCCACCTCACCCTCTTCCACACTTGGAAGTTCCCTTCCTGAACCACCAACTGCCAGAGCTTGAAGGATTAACGGGTTCATCTGGCCTAACCTCCTGCCATGGAGCTGAGGGCGCTGAAAGGAAGAGACTGGCCCAAGGTTACAGAGCAAGGGAGGGCAAAGATTACCCTAGGGATGGGCAGTGTGGAATAGTGGTCGCCGTACAAGATCTAGGGCCAGGGTCCTGGTTGTACATCCTGGCCCTCCCCTGTAAACGGAGGGTGGGAACAAAAGTATCTGCATCCCTGGGCCACTGGGAGAATTATAACATTAAAGGCTTCAAGCTGCTGAACCCAGGGCCCAGCACTTCCTAAGAGAGCAATCCATTTATGCACCACACTGCACCGCATATGAAGGCTCTTCTACCCTCACGATCTCATTTGCTCCTTCCTCCAATCCTGCATGATGTACATTACTATTCCTGTCATGCAGAAAAGGGAACAGTGAGATCGACTGGCCAAGCACACATGGCTGGTATCATGTCTCCCAACTGCCCTGCCAGTGGTCTTTCCACCTCTTCCTCCTGGCCCCTGACAGCTCATCCAGTGACTCATCAAGTGGAGAGAGTGACCATCAGCCAGTTCTTGCCTCCTGATGCCACGCTAGGCTCTTCTGACCCCTGCATTGAGCGACATCATTGCTCATCTGACACCACCCGTTCCTGACCCTGGTCCCATCCTTCTTATCTCTTGGTTTTCCCACCTTCCACTTCTAGGAGGGCTCCTCTCTCACCATAGGCTCCAGTCCCGGTCATCCCCAAGTCCACTCCATTCTTCCTGTCCATGGCTTCTTCCTCTTCCTATCTAGTGTCTTTGTTTACTACAGAACCCAGAGATGCTGCCCCCCACTGGCCCCAGCCAACCCTAAGATCCCAGGTTCAAAAAAAAGCCAGAGCTAGGCTGACAGCCTTGACTGTATACCTGCTTTCTGGAACACACCTGACCCCAGACTCCTGAGTCCAAGATCCATTCTCTGCCAGGTCTTCTGCCAAGGCTTGCCAACCAGCTCTCCTCACCTAAGGACACATGGTGGTCCCCTGTCCACACCAACTAGGCTCATCTGGTCTCCTGGAGCTGCCTGAGTCATTCCAGAATCTTGAGCAAGCTGTTCCTGAATGAAGTGTCCTCTGAGGAGTGACCATTGAACCATCTGTTTGGTGCCAGGTCACATGGCACATGGACACACCCCAGACCTCAGGGTGGTATGAGGTGCTGTTTTATAAGCATTAGGTTTCCCTTTCTAATTATGCTTTACTTAATCTAATATTATTTGTAGCTTTGTGGAGGCAAGTTTTTCATCTGATAGAGGAGCAGTGGGGAAGGAGCCAGGGGCAGCCCCAAATCTGGGGTTTGGTTTGATTAGTTTCTGGGAATGGAGCTCCCAGGAACAGAGCTACTGAAGGGGAGTCTGGCTGGCTCAGTCAGCAGAGCGTGCCAACTCTTGATCTTGGGGTCATGAGTTCAAACCCCATGTTGGGGGTAGAGCTTACTTAAAAATAATGATTAAAAAATAAATAAAGAGGGGATCCCTGGGTGGCTCAGTGGTTAAGCGCCTGCCTTCTGCCCAGGGCGTGATCCTGGAGTCCCGGAATCGAGTCCCACATCGGGATCCCTGCATGGAGCCTGCTTCTACCTGTGTCTCTGCCTCTCTCTGTGTCTCTCGTGAATAAATAAATTTTTAAAAATCTTAAAAAAAGAAACTATTAAAAATAAATAAATAAAGAGAGCTACAGTTGAGATCCTGGCTACACCTATGCGCTAAGAAAGCCAATTCTCACCTGGGAGTACTTGGAGCCCCACCACCCACTGGAAATGACCCCGTCTCATTGGCCCTCAGGGATGGAGTGAGAAAGCCAATACAAGACAGGATACTTCAGCAGGAAAAAAGTTAAGAGTCATAGGAAAGGGGGGCCAGGGGCAGAATTTTCAAACAGAACACAAAGAGGACAGGTGGTTTTCTTCGCTCTAGAGAGACTGTCTCCTCCACAGATCTGTGGCCTGGCAGGCCCTGTACTAGGCTCCGTGGACAGCCACACCAATGGGGTCCTGGCCCTAGCAGGGCTTCCAGTGTAACAGGAAAGGCGGACTCCAGGCCGAGCAAAGACAGGGCTTCTGGCCAGCCTTTTCCTCTTCACTCATTGAACAACTAAACTCATTAAGCACTTGCTGTGTCCTAGCCATCATCCTGGGTGCTGCAAATACTGTGGTGAACAAGACACACAAAACCTCCCTGCCTCCAGTTCATACTTAGTGTCAGACTGCAAATTTTAAGCAATAGTAATAAAAATTACCTGTTTTTTTTTGTGTGTGTGTGTGAAAGAAAATGACCACATGAAAGCAGCGTCAGTGCTCTGATAGGGAGGATGGGGCTTTTTAAGCTGAAGAGTGAGCAGGAGTAACTGTAGAGTGGCGGCAGTGTGGGGGGCTGGGAGAGGCGGGCGGGGGCCGGAGCCTGGGGGTTGTGGAGGGCCGCAGCCTCAGGGGAAGGAGGCTGAGAAGAGGAACAATTAACCTTTGTAATGCATTCCCCAACTTATCCTGCCTTATCTTCCCAGTCCTTGGGAGGTGGCTGGATAGGAATTGTGATGTGCTTTTACTCAGATAAAGAACTATAGACCAGAGAGATGGTGACTTGCCCGAGGTCATACAGCTGGTCTGTAAGTAAGGCACTGGATTGGAAGTGAAATCCCACTCCAGAGCCCCTAAAGCTACAGGGGAGACAGATTTACTCTCTCACTCACAGATTCATTTACTAGTTGTTCAATATTCCATATACTCATTCATTCATTCATTAATCCATATATTCATTCACTCATTCATTCATCCAATATTCCATATATTCATTCATTCATTCATTCAATATTCCTTCATTTACGCCTACTATCTGCCAGCCACTATTCTTGGAACAGGATTTCAGTAATAAATTCGACTAATCAAACAGATAGAGCAAGGCGGAACAGTTTGGCCTTTATTCTGCCAACAGGGAGGACAGCTGCTTTCTGGGAAAGCAGAGGTGACTGCCCCACAACTCTGAACTGGCCCCTCTCCTCCCTGGGCAGAGAGAGCCATTGTGCTCCTTCCAGGGAGCATGTGCCACAGGCAGCAGTTTCTCAGAAGCAAACTGGTGTTGAGTAAATCCCTATCTTTTACCATCATTTGTTCTCTCAGCCCCGGAGTAGCTAGAACTCTTGGGGAACGAGGAAGTGATTTCCTAGTGGCAGAAAGAACACTGCATTCCTGCCACAGTGGCTGCAATCCCCCACCCAGCGAGCTCAAGGAGGGTGGGGGCTGTGGCTCTCCCCTAGACCTCCCACTGAGCCCAGCACAGTGTCTGGGCACAGGAGGTGCTTGATTAAGATTGGCAGAATGAATGGATGGATTATTTAAAGAGAGAAAGGGAGAGATGTGCAAACTTCTCTCTGGTATCTGAAGGTACTCAATTAAGTGAGGAGACAGTTATACTTGGATCCTTTGCTGTTGGTTCAATGTCTCAAAGAGCCTTGGTTAATTCATGTGTATCTCTGGGACAATTGCCCTGGGGAGACCAAGAGAGAGAAAGGAATCACCCTTCATTGAGTATTCATGTGTGTTAGACTTCCACATGTCACCTCTTTTAATCGGCATGTCAACCCTGAGAGTAGATGGCCTTCCCCTTTTGGGAGGAAAGGAGAGGAAGAGGAAGTGAGAAGGGACTGGCTCCTAGTCTCTAGCTAGTAAGTGGCTGGCTTAGGATGTAGAACTAGGCTTCTTTCCAAAGATCCTGCTTCTGAACACATCCTGCACCAGGGGAGGGTGTGTAGGGTGTGTAGAGAAGGGTTAAAATCTTGAGTCCATGGCAGAGAGCCGCACCACCACTACTATCCAAAGAAAAAATTCTCATTTGCAGGTACCGGGGGTGGAGTGAGGCGTGGGCAGTCAGCATTCACGGACTAGGCCCTGAAGGGGCGAAGGAGGGTCTCCATATGTCCCTGGGTCAGTGGAGGCTCCAGCTCAGCCTCCTTGGCCTCTACCTCCCACATCTCTCCCCGTGCCAGCAGCACATCCCCTATTTGAGATGTCCAGATGGCAGGGAGGGTCCAGGGAAGAGCCAGAGATGCTGAGTAGGCCTCCCTGCGTTCCCCCCAGCCCCGCCCATGGTCCCATGGATCATCCGGTGCAGCTGGCCCATCTCATTGGCTCTCTCATGGTTACTCAGCTCTCCTCTTCTCCATCTTCCCAGCCGGTAGTTGCCATGGAAACACAGAACAGTGACATCATCATAGGGCGAGGGCTGGGGAGATGCTACTCTTGGCAAGGACTGGTCCTGCTGCCTGCCAGATGTTGTATCTACATCTGGATCTGCCAAGGGCAAGACAGAGGGGCAGGAAGAGGGAAGGGCTCGAATTCCTTCCCCTTGCCCCTCATTCCCCAAGGTGGTGAGTAGAACAGGGCAAGGAGGACGCAGGTAATGAGAGGAATGAGAAGGCGTGCAGTGCACACTTGGGAGAATGAAAGTCCAGTGGAAAACAGATAGAGTGTGGCTTAGGAGTCCACTTCAGTGACCCAGATTGGGGTGTGGTGGGGGTTTGGGGGTGGCGCAGCAAGGCTAGTGGGTCTAGGCGTTGTCTCCATAGTGCTCGGCCGAGGCAAGGCCCGAGAGAGGGGGCAAAGGACTTTCCAGCAGTGTCCCCCCCTCAACCCATCCTTTAGATTTCTGCAGCCCCTTCCTCACCACTGCAGCAGGTTCTAATCCTGTCTCAGAAGCAAGAAAACTGAGGATTAGAGAAGCCAAGCCATCTGCTGTGGGGGGCCTGGCAGGTGAAGGGCAGGGCTGAGAGCAGCTCAGAGAATCCTGCACTGTCCGAGGACGATAGGAACAATAACAGCAGTGGCAGTGAGCATGAAGTCCACCATGCTCAGCATTTTAAATGCATTATCTCATTTGATCCCCAAACACCACTAAGGAGTAAATACTGTCATTACCTACATCTGCAAGATGAAACTGAGACTCACAGTGGCTTAAGTGAATTCCCCACAACCACACAGTGAATATCCCAGGGAATCAGAACTGGCACACAGATCTACCTGCCCACAGCTACCTGCCCCCACTCTGGCTCTCCCCATCAGCAGTGGTGGCATAAGGACCATGTAGGGTGACAGCTCTGGCCACCGGGCCTCCAGCTACTCAGTCCTTGAGAGAGGAGGTTCAGTGTCTAAATGTTGTAACCTTGACTTAGAAACCATCCCACTCTCCCCCCTACCCTCCCTTGCACCTGTTCCAGCAATGAGGTCACCAGGGCTCCATGCCCAGCCCTAAGGCCTGTCCCTGCAGCTTTGGCAGAAACAAGCCCCTGTCTTCTGGCAAGTGGACCTGTCCCAAAGAAACAAGACCTTGGGCAAGAGAGGGCTCTTCCTCCCTGGCTTCTTCCCAGAAAGTCAGAAGTAGGGGTGGATGCTCTCCACTTCCACATGGAGAAACAGAGACCAGGCAGGAGGGTCCACCACACTGTACCCAAGTGGCAGAGCTGGCGGAACCCTGGGGCTAGTGTGCCTGCGGCTCCGTCAAGCCTCCCCCACTGCCTCCTCTGGACCTCTGCTGGCTGAGGTTCAGCTGGGCACCACTCCTTTCTGCAGGGCCTTCTATCTGTTAGGCATCCGCTTACCCCTCACTTCCTCTGGGAAGTCTCCCCTGAACTCCTAGATCAGGACAGGCCTCCCCTCAAGAGTCACATTAGTTCTGTGCCTGTGTACACAGAAGCGAGCAATGGGAGTGTGTCTCATTCATGGTTGTCTCTCCAGAGCCTAGCCCCAGGCCACGCAAGAGTAGGCAGTTATTAATAACTGCTGGATTAAGAAATGAATGGACTCCTCCAGGCTTCAGTTTGCTCATCTGTAAAACAGGGGTAATTATAAAGCCGACTTTGTTCTGAAAGTTCAATGAGAAAATGTACTTTAAGGCTCTCAGCATGAAATAAATATCAATACAAGGTGACCTTACTATTAAAAGCGCTTTGTAAAAAAAATTAAAAAAAAAAAAAGCGCTTTGTAAAGTGTCCACCGCAAGGGAGGCTGTTTGAAGGAAGTGGGTGACATTTCGTGAAATTGCAAGAGGCCTGCCTGTGTGCAGAGGTCTGGGAAGGGAAGCAGGTGGGGAACTGCCCTGGGGCCTGTAAGAGCATCTGGAGGGACAGAATTTCTCCAGGAAGGTGTGGGGGGAAATGACCTGATGAAATGCTCGGCCCCACACTCTGGTCAGAGGACCCCAAGGTAAGGGGGAGGAGCATGGCAGGGCTGAAAGGCGCGCGCAGGCGGCCTTCCACAGCGAGGGGCGAGCACGTGCGGGCGGGAAGGGCAGGAAGGGCAGGGCGGGATGCGTCATGCCCTCTCCTCGGGCAGGCGGAGGGCACAGGGGCAGCTCAGCCGCGCACGGTGCCCCTGCCGACTTTTCCCGCCACCGGCGAGTGGGGAGTGGCGTGGGGAGTGGTGAGACAGCCACTGCTTCCGGGGCCAGCCAGACCGGGCTTGCAGGCTGGGTTCCAATGAACCCTCGCCTCGTTTCCTGTGACCTTGCAAGCTCCCCGCTGTGCCTTGGGCTCCTCACCTGCAACCTGAGGACCAAGATGCCTGCGCCACGGAGAGCCAGCCGAGCTGTCCCGGCGTGGGCATCAGCCCAAGGGCGTCTCCTTTCACCTCTGGTCTCCCGTCTCTGCTCTGACCCCCAGCTCGGGGAGACACCGGGGGACGACGATGTCCGTGGCGCGGGCCCTAGCTCGCGGGCACCGTGCCCCCGGCTGCTTCCTTCTCGGATTTCGAGGAGCGCCTCGAGGCCAGGGAAGGGAGCAGGTCCTGCCAGCGCGGGTCAGGGACTCGGAGGCCGGGCCCCCGCTCTGACGCAGGCGAGCCAGGCGCCACTGGCTGCCCCCTCCCGCCTGGCGGGTCGGGGGATGGGCTGCCAGCTCCCGGCGGGTGAGCGCCAGCCCGAGGCTTCCTATTTCGGGAGCTGCGGGTATGGGCCACGCCTCGCCACGTGACACCGGGGCTATTTAAGGCGGCAGCGCGGGCTGGGAACCGTGGGTCCTGGAGTCCTTGCACGCTTCTTTGTCGCCTGCTTTCTCGGCCTAGCCCAGCCTCACCATGGTGGACGCTTTCGTGGGCACCTGGAAGCTAGTGGACAGCAAGAATTTCGATGACTACATGAAGTCCATTGGTGAGCGTGGCTCGGGACCCGTGCGCGGCCCGGCGCAGCGTTCTGGCGCTGGCTAGTACCCTGCACGCCTGCTGCGTGCGCCCCTGCTGCTCACGGCTGGGGGTAGGGGGACGGGGGACGCGGACTAGGCGGCAGCCTGGGTTAGGGCACGCGAGGCCCGTTGGAAGGGGGGCTTTCTGGTCTGAATTCGGCCAGAGGGATTCCCACGTAGGGAGGGGCAAGGAGGTAGATGTGCCTGCCGGTAGATGTTGGGGCGGGGAGGCGCTTTCGAGGAAGAGGATCTGGAGATAGATGGGTTTGTATAAGAGAGCATCCATCGCAGAAGGTGGGAGGCTAGCCGGAGGAGGAAAAAAGAGGAGCACGGGTGGTTTTGGGATTGGAAAATGTGAATACAAAAAGGGAATGGGGTGGATGGGGAGTGTACTATGGCATAAAGAAGTGGAAACTCCTAGGAGGAGGGAGATGGAAATAGGGGAACAAGGGGTGAATGGGATATGAGGAGGCGGTGAGATAGGGGCTCCTCACGGTTAGCAACAATCCCTGCCCCTCCATGTTGAACTAGAGAAAGGATGGTTGCTGGAGGATGCCCTCTCACCATCCAGTCCGTGACCTTGTGCTGCAGTGGTGTGTAACCAGGCTTTAATCACTGCCTAGTGGTAGGGCGCCGCAAGAGGACCCATCACCTGCTGGTTCAGCCCCTTGTTGGGGCGGGGTCTGGTGGGGAAGACCACTGGGCTCCCAGGGTGCAGCAGGGTCTTGGAGGAAGGCCAAGATCTGCTAAAGACAGGGAGGGTCTTTGGTCTCGGAAGGTGTGGTTGTTTGGAATAAAAAATAAAGATTCAGACTCCTTAAACATGAGGTCCTTGGAGATCCCTCCTGTTTGCCTAGTTTGACAGATGGGGAGCCTGAGACCCAGAGAGAGAAACTGGTCATATAAACCCCATGGCAGGGCAGATATGAAAACCTAGATTTCTAGATGTGCAGCCCAGAGTAGTTTCCACTATAGACCCTGGGGGTGGGAGTGGTAGAACTGCTAAACTAATGATTGACCTCGGCCCTTCCCCTCCTCAAATGGGCTTAGATGAAAAAGGTGATACCCTTTCTCTTAATTCCCAGCTATGAGATTATCCTAGTGGCCCAGGCTGGGACAAGGAAACCAGAATATTGTTCATAGTTGAGCTACATTCCATGCCTTCCTACCAGGGAAGGGGGGCTGATTCTGGCAAACACCCAAATAAGGGGTGGGAGACCCACCTCTCCCCTCTGTTCCTAACCCTTTCCTGAAATAGGGACAAGTGTTGACTTTTGAGGTCACAGCTCTCATGCCCCCACCATAGCATGCTGGGTACTATGCCTACTGACTCCCGGAAAGTAGCCACTCTTGGAGCAGTGGGCCCTGAGCAGCTGTTGGGAAGTTGGGATGCCCCTCCTCCCAAAGCAGACATTCCAACTGAAGTCCTGTGTCCCTGAAGTGAGCTGCAACATCCTTACCACACTTGTTCCCTTATTTTGACCAAAGTAAGGGGCAAATTTGAGCTACAGGGCTGAGAATACATCCAGCCTGCTTTTCTCCATACACAGATGGAAAGGATGAGAGGTCCTTGGAGGAGAAAAGATCATCCTCAGCTCTCTGTAAATAGCTTCCACTTCATTTCTAAGTAAAACCCACTCTTTCTGATCCCCCAAAATTATCAGCCCCATTTTTTGGTCTTATTTTCTCTTGACTCAGTCCCTCACTCACCCCCACAGTGTTTTCCTTTCTCAAACACACCACACCTCTGGGTAGGCCCTTAGCAAACGGAGCTCCTTGTATGGTGACAAGGCCCTCCGTACAGGGGAGTGGGATCAGCCTGACTCACTCTGATAGTTGGGGCTAAGGCCAAATCCCTTACTGGCCAGGGCAGAAGCTGCCCTCGCCCCTCTAGTTTTAGACCAAGCTCCCTCAGGGAGCAGACACACCCAGCCTAGTTAGTACCAGTGATCACGGGCCCACCTGGCGGCCTCAGTGCCGGGAGGAAGCACATGCTGGAAGAATGGCCCCGGAGGAAGAATGAACAAGTTCTGGAGCCTAGATTCACACTAGGTCCATTACTCCCCCTCCTCCAAAGAAAAAATCTTTGACTTTGGGCAAACTCACCTTTCTCCAAGCCTAATTTGTAAAGTGGGGAAAATAAAGCTTACTGTTCAGGGCTGTTATGTGTTCTAAGCATTAAGTGAAAGGACCCATGCGAGACATGGGCTAAGAACCTAGCTTCCAGCAAGTCCAGTCAGTGTATGTAGCCTGGCACGCCAGTTCGCTACACTGGGCTGCTTCTGCCTCACCTCTACCCTGTGACACAGCTAACCACAGCTGCTGGGGGCAGAAGGGCAGGCAGTCGTGATGGGAGGTTGGAGGCAAAAGGCCAGATCACGAGGAAGCTATAACCTGAAGGGGTTAAGGCTTTGCTGTTCTTTCACTCTTGCAGGACACTCAAGGCTTTGCCCAGCAGCCAGGGAAGAGTGCTTTGTTCCGGGATGGGAGGGGGGAGTCCCCTGAGGGCCTCAGACTAGGAGCCAGGAGACCTGGATTCGAGTCCTAACTGCATAGCACTCAGGCCTCTCCTAAAGCTGTACACAGAGACACACACTCCCTTCTGCCTACCTCCTTAAGTCCTAGAGAAGAGGACTTGGAAATATCCCGCTGCCATACATAGGGGACAAGTACACCAGTGCGTTTCAAGGCAAAAACTTCCAAAGGTGGGAAATGCTTGTCCCTCAGGCTTTGGAAGGCAAAGTCTGCATTTCTCTTTCCTTAGCCTGTGGCTGGAAAACTCGAGGGTCCGGGAAAGGAGCCTGTGCTCCATCCTTGGGAGACAGTATAGCTAAGCAGTTGTGTGAGTTTCTTCAGTCAAACAGTTCTGGGTTGGAATTCCAGACCTGTGACCCTGGGCTTGAGTGTGAAGTGGAGTTAACTACATCGTGCCTTCAAGGGAGAATGAAGGGCTAAATGAGGGAACACAAAGAACGTAGCCTGCCCTAATCTCAGATCTGCCATGACTTGCTGTGGTATGCCTGTCCCTTAAACTCCTTACACCTCTCATCTGCCCAGTGAAATCAAGTGTCTCTTTGCCACACAGAGCTAACAGGAAAGCCGAATTTAAAAAAGAGCCGGAGTCTCTGGAAGTTCTCGTACTCCACATCCCTATGCCCCACATCCAAGCCTGACAGTTGTGCAGAGATCCTCAACCCTGCCTTTCTGCTCCACTCATATGCTTATCCTCTTCCCCCTGCCCTCAGGTGTGGGTTTTGCTACCAGGCAGGTGGCTAACATGACCAAGCCTACCACAGTCATCGAAATGAATGGGGACACTATCATCATAAAAACACACAGCACCTTCAAGAACACAGAGATCAGCTTCAAGTTAGGGGTGGAATTCGACGAGACAACAGCAGATGACAGGAAGGTCAAGGTGAGTCATGAAAGGGGGTGTAGAGATTGGAGACCTTAAGACTTGGCACCCTATTATTGTACCCTGAGGGGTAGGTGATTTGGGGGAATTGAAATGAACAAGGCGCATAAAGCATGTGTGGTGCTGGGATGCTTCAGCCCTGTCCTTCTGCATTCCTCCCCCCTTCCTTGAGGAGCATCTGGGGCCTTTGGGAGTGGGCAGCACAGAACCAGGATGTTCTTCTGACCTCTCAGTGTCAACTCCAGCTCCAGCCGGGTGACGTTGTGCATGGCATGCAAGAGCTCTGGGTTTCTTTCCAATCCATAGACGGGAGAGTTATGTGGCCATGGCTGTGACCTCAAGTACTTTAGGAACAATGCCCAGGAGAATTCAGAGCTCTTCCCCCTGAGTGAGCAGGTCATTCTGGCCTCCAGCAGCAAAAGAGGCAGCTAGGGACAAGAGGTAGAGACTACTCAGATGCTTCCTTTTTGCCAACATCCACCTTGGAGGTCTTCTTCCAGGCTTGGCCAGGGAGCCTGAGGAACTATTTCTAATTCTGCCGGCCCGCAGGCAAGAAAAGCTGTTCTGGAAAGAGCGTTGTCTAAGGTGTGTTTCTGTGTCTTCCTACCAAGACTTAGCCCTCTCCTCCCAAGGAGGGAGGGGACATCGACTTTCAGTCTCAGGGCTTGTCACCCTGTGGTGACTCTGTCTTTGCTGCCCGCCTCAGGCCTCCCAGCCCCTGGGCCAGGCATGGCAGAGAGAGAACTAAGGGACTTGACCTCTAAAGGGAGTCAGTCCCTATAGCAGTATCCTCCAGAAGACCCTATTAGTCAGCCCCTCAGCTGTTTTTGCTTCTTTACAACTGCTTCAAGAAAGACACGATAGGGTCTGGTCTCCTTGTGGAGGAAGCTGGAGCCCTGTCCAGAATCAGTAGGAAGCTGGCAGCAGAGTTGGGATGGTACCAAAGATATCATTCTACCTTATAGAAAGGTATCGGCCCTGTCACATGCATCTGTGTCCTTGACTAGCCCACCTTTTTGAGGGACAAAAACCCTAATTAAACAGTAGTGCTCTGGGATGCCTAAGCTGAAAATAATCTGTTCTGAATAGACAAAAAGCTTGGGGGAGGGACATGAGTAAGGTGGTAGCAAGGATGAACACCCACTCCTCATGCAGCCCCAAACATATACACAGCCTTCTCAGATTCTCCTACTGAACCTTGCTCGGCCAGGGTCCCCTAGCCTGACCTAGAGCCCCCAAATTCCTAAAGAGATGAGACCCAGGAAAGCTGCCAAATGAGAACCAGCTGATGCAGGCTGGCAAAGTCCAGAAGACTAAGTGGGCATCTGACCAGGGCTTTGGAACACTCCAAGGGCATCCGGTCCCTGGACCTGGCAGTTGCTTTCTACTTGTCAGCTGAAAGGGCCACATGATGTGGACCAAGAAGAGGTAGGAATAAAACGTGGGAAGTCTCATTTTCCAATACTTTCCATCCCCAAGGTCTGTTAGATGATATGTGTGGTCACCACTAGGCAGGAGAGTCTCAGGACTCCTCCTCACTGATCTTCCCCAGGGATATAGGATGGTAGGGCTCTAGGGCTATGGGTATCATTTAAAGGATGAGGTAAGTACCCATTCTGAAGGTTGGTAGCACTTCTCAGAGCCAGGCTGTCTGGTTCCACCATATTGCCTGCCTCTCTCTACTTGCCCAATACCTGGAGGCCCCTGCTCCAGTCAGGCAATCCTGGAGCAGAGCTGGAGGTGAATAAGACAGCCTATGGGGCCAGGTTGGAAATAGGCCACCTGAGTACTGAGGCTGGCACCATCATTAGTTTGGGGCAGACGCGGAGTCCTCTGTGGCTCCAATGGCTAGATACCATCTTGTCCCTCAGTCCTGGCTCAGATCACAGCTCAGGCCTCTACCCTCTCTCCACAGTCCACCGTGACACTGGATGGAGGCAAACTTGTCCATGTGCAGAAGTGGAACGGGCAAGAGACAACACTTGTGCGGGAGCTAGTTGATGGGAAACTTATCCTGGTAAGATGGACAACTCTGGAGCCTCACCCAGTTGGTTACCATTATTGCCCTTTCAGTCAAGCCTGTTGTGAAAGCCAGGGTCTTCTCCTGGGAGTAATCAAAGGTAGAGGCAGGGCTAGGGTGGGATTAGGTAGGAAATTTCTCTGCGGTAGCTTTGTACTCACACAGGCCTGGGTTCAGATCTCAGTTTACAGGCTACATGACTTTGGACAAGTCACCTTCTCCAAGTCCCACTGTAAAATGGGCATTAACACCACCAAGATTATGGGCTGCTTGGGTGGCAGGAGACCATGGTGCAGAGCACAGAGCATCACAGAGATGGGACAGAGGGCTACCGCAGCTGCTCCACAGCCTTAGTGTTCTCTTGTGTTGCTACCTTCCCTCACCCAGGAGAGGTAGAAAGCAAGGCCAAATTGGATCACAGTCCCCTAGGAAAGGCTCCCGTCTCCTCCCTCAGACTATGCTGCCACATAGAAAGCCTCTGGGCAAGGACAGGCTGGTGATGGTGGGGCAATGACAGTTCAGTCCTTTCCACCTCATTCCAGCCCCATTGCCTCTCAGTACCTTCCATGCCTGGCCTACTGCAAGTACCCTGATTAAAGCCTGGGTAGGAAGGGACAACCAGGCTGGCAAATTGGTCTATTTAAGGACAAACTTGGGGACTTCACTAGAAGAATGTAGCCATGACTGAACCACCCCCGATCTGAGGCAAAGAGAGCAGCCCCTTCAGTCTCTGCCTCCTAATTCTGTAGGATCTCAGGTTTTTGCCCCAGCATCTTCACTGCAAACCTTCTTGGGCCACTATAACCTGCTCTCTGCCTTCTTGCATCACCATGGGGGTAAGGGGCCCTGCAGACTTTAGAATGAGGTATTTAGCTTTAGTGGGCCTGTGATATGCAGAACCAGCTACTTACTCACTGGGCAGTCAGACTATGGTGAGACCATGAGCCTGGCTCTATGATGCCAGGCTGGATGATGGTGGCTCAAGGCTCTGGCACTACCCTAATTCAGGGAAGGAATGGAGAATTGGTAGCCTAGCACAGCACTTCCTGGACATTCTTATTCACCTATTTGTCTACGATGTACCAGGCACCATCTGAGGCACTAGAGGAATGGTGCAGCAAGAGAGACACCCTGAGATGTTGACCAAGTCAATTCACCTCTCACAGCTCCTTTTCCCAAATCTCTAACAGAGCAATTAAGTGCCCAATTAAACTAAAGGCTTGGTGTAAGTATTCGAAAAAAATACATGTAAAGTACCTGGCACGTAGTAGGTGGTTAATAAGTGAATACCACTGGGATGAAGGTAAAAGCTCTCTCCATCAGAATGGAGAGTGCCACAGTACCCTAGGAGCCCTCACCCCTGCCCTAACCTGGCTCTGTCTTTCCTTCCAGACACTTACCCATGGCAGTGCAGTTTGCACTCGTACTTACGAGAAAGAGGCATGACCTGCCCACTCCTTCACTGTCTGCTCCTATGCCAGTCGGCTAGCCCTGGACTCAGCACCGGATTGCCTCATTTTTTTCCTCATTTTGTATAAGTCCGCCTTGGTTGGGTTGGGGAAATTCTTCTGCAGTCAGGTGGCACCAGCCTGGGTCCACTTCTGGCTCCTACTGTGTATGTTTGTTTTTTTAACTGCATCCGAAGGGTGCTCTAAGGTCAATAAAGCAGAGCCAAGGTCACCAAATTGCCTTTTTGCCTTTGGTGACATGACTCTGGGAATCTCGGGTTCCCTGGGTGTCAGAGAACAGGCAGAAATGACTGCCTGAAGGTCACTTAGACGCAGCCCTGCATGAGACTGAAATGGACAGTCTCCGGGACAGTGGTAGCTGGTCACTTGAGACACATAGTAATAAAACAGCTGTACCTACAATTTGCTTTTACACTGCCGCTCCGCATGGCCAAATGAGCTGGTCCAACCTGGAGTAATCAATCAGTGACAGAGTTTCCCCAGGCTCAGCTACTAAACTGTCACCTCAGGCCCATCCTGCATTGTATGCCCTTAGGTTTGGAAAGTTGCTCTTTGTAGGACGCTAGGATGCTGTGGTCTCTCTTTCCAATTGAATGTAGGCTCAGGACACAGGATGCAGGCTTGTGCCTTAGAGGTGGGAGCAAATGCCCACTGGCCAAGATGACTGCTAAGCTCCCATCTATGCCCTTGGCCATCCATGGTTACAAATTCTTACTGGTTCTCTAATCAGCTCTGGGGGAAGAGGTCATCTAGTCATATGGAACGGAGGGCTTATAAGTGATCTCCTAAGAAGGCTGTGACCTGTTGGTGCCTCTGGCTCTGTACCTCATCTGGGCCTCTCTCCAAGATCTGAAGTAACATATTAAATGTTTTTCTGTCAACTAATGCAGACTCAGTGACTTGTAAGTCTGTAAATTACCAAGGAAAAGGGATTATAGCAATAAGAACATTTCAGTAAATTTAAAACCAAACACACTTCTGTTTATGCCAGGAATTTAAGCAGAGACCTGAAGTGGAACCAATTGACTCACACAGTAGTAAATACAAAATAAAGCAATGATCTTGGCTTGAGCTATGTGGTTCAGGGGTCTGGCCGAGTGTCCCACATAAGCTCAATCGCTGCAAACAATGGTTTTCGGGCTGTCCCTTGTAGCCTGGTAGAATCACACTGGGGGAATGGAGAAAGTGAGCACCACTTCTTACCATGTTCTCCCTCCGCCTGCTGGTCTCCCTCGGCCCCTGTGTCGGACGCCACAGGGATCACTCACCAATCAGCCCAGGGCAGACCCGACGGCGGGGGGGCCCTTCACTGTTCTCCCAACTACAGCCAGACTCGCCTCCACAGCAGTACCTGTGGCTGCAGCCTGGACTCCCGTGCAGGAGTCCCATGAATCTGGCTCTGGCAGTGGCAGCTGGAGAGGGTAATAGGACCTCCTGCTGAATGAAGGAAGTTGAGTGAATGAATGGGTGAGCTGCAGGGGTCACTTGCAAAGGGACCAGGAACGATAAGTTAACAACTCATTCAGGCAGATGCTTTGACATCTAACTCCCAAACCTGCTTGCTGCGTAAGGGGAAGCCATCTCCCGCGGGTGAAAAGTCAGTGGGGTGGGAGGCCATATTCACACTACTGAGTCTTTCCCGGAGCCAGGGCTTCAAGGCACAAGGCTCCTGGTTCCTCCTCCTCTCACCACCCCCTCTACTCTTTCCACTCTCACTCCTTGTGTTTCTTCTTGTGCTTCTTCTTCTTCTTCTTCTTCTTTGCTGCCTTGCTGTCTTTTGATGTGTGCCTTGCCCTCTTGCCTGTGTCACTCTCAGAGTCTGAGCTGTCAGAGTCAGACGACTTCCTGTCTCTATGTTTTTTTTTCTTCTTTTCCTGAAAAGAAAATTTAAAAGCAATGTTGCATGTATACATTTAAAGTATCATGGCGTGGGATCCCTGGGTGGCGCAGCGGTTTGGCGCCTGCCTTTGGCTCAGGGCGCGATCCCATCGAATCCCATGTCGGGCTCCCGGTGCATGGAGCCTGCTTCTCCCTCTGCCTACGTCTCTGCCTCCCTCTCTCTCTCTATCATAAATAAATAAATTTAAAAAAAAATAAAGTATCATGGCGTAATCAACAGGAGACCATTTAATAAATTATAAAGCATTAATTAAAAAGAATAAGTTAAGAGGCGCCTGGGGAACTCAGTTGGTTGGGTGTCTGCCTTTAGCTCAGGTCATGATCCCGGAGTCCTGGGATCAAGCCCTGCATCAGGCTCCCTGCTTAGTGGGAAGTCTGCTACTCCCTCTGTCCCTCACCCCGCTCTGCTCTCTCATTCACTCTCTCTCCCTCAAATAAGTAAATCTTAAAAAAAAAAAAAAAAAGTAAGTTAAGTCTTCAGGTATTAACAAGACAATATGCCTCACATGGGTGAAAGGACCAAGTCATGATACAGTATGTATTCTAGATTCTGGTGTGCTTACCATACTACATATGTGTATAATATATACATACACATACACATTTACCCATACCTGTATATATTTAAAATACACAGAAAACAATAGAAAGGACACAAATTGGCAACAAGTTACCTCAAGAATGAATGAATGAATGGAGGAAAGATGGAGTCTTTTTTTACTTCATATAATTCTGCCAGTTAGATTAAAAAAAAAAAAAAGGCATTCCTACTTTTATTTTTAAAAAAGCAGAGGATAAAAGGTGGAAGGAAAAAAAAAAGTGGAAGGAGTCCTTAGAGGTCATCCAGTTTACCTGGAGACAGTCTTTAGAGGTCATCCAGTTTAGCTGGAGACAGTGCCTCACATGCCCAGGGTCACAAAATAAGGGGGTGAGAGCTCCAGGACCCTGGACTTCCACTCTGGTTTTTAGCAGAGCCCGCTGCCAAGGAAAACAGCTGCCATCAATGAGTAAGGCTCCAGCTATGTATCATCTCCAACACAACAACCTTTTAAGATTATACTGATAAAGAGAAAAGCCCAGAAAGAACTTTCTCCAAACTATAACCACCATACTGTGCTGCCAAAGTAATAACACAAACACACAAAAGAAGGGAGGCAGGTTCCTAGGCTTCTGTGTGGGGCTTCAAGCAGTTTTTAAGCAATGCATAACCTTTCCTTTGAATTTCAAATGTTTATACTGCCTCAATAAGGTTTCTAACAGAGAGAGATTAGGGGAGAAGAGAGAGACTGAAGAGGCGTGGCTCCTGCTCCCCCTACAGGCTCCTAATCAACACATTGAGAGCTATTCATTTGCCTGAGTGCTACACAAGGTCTTAGGAAACAGCCATAAGAAAGGAGGGACAGACCACCGAACTCGGCATTAGACCCAGACTTGAGTTCTGGCTCTGCCACTGCCAGTTACTACTCTGTAACTTAGGGCAAGTCATTTTATCTCATGAGGCTCATGAGGCATACGTACTCTCCTCAAATGTAAAATGGAGATGAGAACAGCACCTATGCCACATGTCTGTGGTGAAGATGTAATGAGATGGTATCAGTGGCTCAAGAAGTTGAAAGCCGCTTGCCCCAGATCCCATGGGCAGGGGTGGGGTTTGCATGCACATTACTGGAAATCTCTTGAGTTTTCCTCTGTAGCATATGGCCCCTCCTCCTGTAGAGCAGTGGCAGGCCTTGTGGTACATTGGTCAGTGCCAACGCTTGTGGAATAAGAATAAAGTTCAAATTCCAGCTGCCACTTAATAGCTGTGTCACTTGGAATACAGACTTAACTTTAACTTTTTTGTTGTTTCTTTCTTTTTAAATATATTTTATTTATTTGAGAGAGAGAGCGAGTGAGCGAACACAAGCAGGGGGAGCAACAGGCAGAGGGAGAGGAAGAAGCAGGCTCCCAGCCAAGCAGGGAGCCCACTGTGGGGCTCGATCCCAGGACCCTGGGATCATTACCTAAGCAAAAGACAGACACAACCAACTCAGCCACCCAGGTGCCCCAAGACTTAACTTTTTTGAACCTCTGCTTTCAGTAAACTACAAATAATAAATATTTACTTCAAAGGACGCCATGAGGATTAAACAAGATAAGTATTAATTATCAGCACTAAGTGCCTGATATACAGCAGGCACTCGGCAGTAGCTTCAAGTATTATTCTATCATTTCAGAGAACTCCCAGAATGTTCTGACCGTCTACCAAGTATCCACAGGAGTTGAGTCAAAGTTTTGAGAGGAGATTACACCACAATTCTTTCTTGAAGTCTCCAGTGGAGTAGGAAGAGGGGAACAAAGCTTCCCAGCCCCTATTACCAAGCTGTAGGAAGCACAGCTGAGGGGAGTTGAGAGCTAGCAAATCGCTGGTTTGGCTTATGGCACTATACCTTCCTAATGACAAGATCATGGAAGCCAATCACAGGATATAAGGCCTGGGTAGCCTCACCAGGTTCTGCCCCTGAGGTGTAGAGTCTGGCACATGGCCCCTCCAAGCTTGGCCCAGCTTGGATAAATAAATGAGGGAGAGCAGGAATCTTTTTTACATCGAAATAGCACTTTAGTTTATCAAGCTTTCTGCATCCTTTATCTTGTAACAATAATTTGATAAGGCCAAAATCCAGGAATTATTATTCCCATTTTATAGATGAGAAAACTACAACTCAGAGAAGTAAACTGGGGTGATCAAGGCTCAGGTGACAAAACAGTGTGCTTCCTAACTCAGAGTCTGGCATTATTTCCACTTTCCTCCCTCTCGGAGATGCAGGTTCAAGAGGAGAAAAGAGGAAAACAAGTCCTAGGCTGTAATGTGGACTCCAGCTAGAAAGGAGGACTCAGTGAGGGGAGGAGAAGAAATGGTCTTCTAGACCTCAATCTCCATGCAGAAGCCCTTTCACAAGTTGAACAAAGAAAATCTAGTCCTCCAGCAGGTGGCGGCGTTGGTCTCTTCAGCAACTGGGAGTTGGGAGGGGGAGAGATGGAGTAGGAGAGGTGATGACAGCTTCTGGTCCCCTGACTTCACTGGGGAGAAGTAAAACAGAAGATAAAGGGTAAAAAAAAAACAAAAACAATTCTGGGTGTGAGCCCCTGCCAAACCAGGAGGGTAATGGGAAAGAAGTCACTACTCAAACTGCTCTCCAGGAAAAACCAATGTCTGGTGACAGCAGCTGGCCCACTCATTTTCTCTTATTCTGCAGCAGGTTAGCAGCAGCCCAGCATGAGAAACACACACACACACACACACACACACACACACACACACACACACACACAGAACTAGGAAAGGGGAATAACAGCAGCTAACATTTATTAATTACCTAATTTTCTAGATGCTGAACTGGGCACCCTGCACACATACCTCCTCTACCTTTCACAAAAATTCGGTGGATATAATTATCCCTTATCTCCAGGAAAGAAAATAGAACTTCAAAGAGGCTGACTGAGACGAAGTGACTTGCCCACGTGGTAGAACCTGGATTGGACTCAAGCTGGGCCCAAAGTAGATGTTCATTTTAGCCCTGTCTGCATTACAGGTAGCACCTAACTTAGTATCTCCCAATCAAAAGGCACTGATCTTGGCCCAAAATCAATTAAGCAAGCATTTATTCATTTTTATTTATTCTTAAGAATTACTCTTCAGGGGCAGCCCGGGTGGCTGAACAGTTTAGCACCACCTTCAGCCCGGGGCCTGATCCTGGGGGCCCGGGATGTGTCAGGCTCCCTACAGGGAGCCTGCTTCTCACTCTGCCTGTCTCTGCCTGCCTGCCTCTCTCTCTCTCTCTCTCTCTATCTCTCATGAATAAATAAATAAAATATTTTTTTTTAAAAAAGAGTTATTCTTCAGAAATGACTGATTCTCAAACTGAGAAGTTCACTGGCGTAAACTTTCGGGAAGTAAAACAGAATGTGATTCCTGGATAGAATTTACCTATAATGTACCAGTTTACCATGGCTTGGAAAGGTAAGACCAGAAGAAAAAGGTTTATCAATCAACTCACAAATATTTAATTTTACTACCTACAAAGCACTTTAGAGAACCACAGTTGCATCCAGTGTTTCTTAGGAGACAAGGAAAACACACCAATTTTTATTTTATTTTATTTTATTTTAAATTTATTTATTTTTATGATAGTCACAGAGAGAGAGAGAGAGGCAGAGACACAGGCAGAGGGAGAAGCAGGCTCCATGCACCGGGAGCCCGATATGGGACTCGATCCCGGGTCTCCAGGATCGCGCCCTGGGCCAAAGGCAGGCGCCAAACCGCTGCACCACTCAGGGATCCCCACACCAATTTTTAATAGAATTCAGAATACCCACTATCCCAGTGAGTAGTGGAGCCTGACGCCATTCCTCCAAACCTGAGCCAACCTCATCAAACCAGGGAAAGAGTAACTCCTTGTAACTATATAGTATATTCATTTAACAAATATTTATTGAGTACCTTTTAAGAGCCAGGAATATCTATTAATTAATCTCTCTTAAAATAGTTGAGTAAAGTCAGAAATCAAAAATAATGAGCCTTCAAGAAACCAATTATCTAATCAAAGATAAAAATTAGGGATGCCTGGGTGGCTCAGTGGTTGAGTGTCTGCCTTCAGCTCAGGGCATGATCCCGGGGTTCCAGGATCGAGTCCCACATCAGGCTCCCTGCAAGAAGCCTGCTTCTCCTGCCTATGTCTTTGCCTCTCTCATGTCTCTCATGAATAAATAAATAAAATCTTAAAAAAAAAGATAAAAACTTATTAAGATACTAGGGAGTCATGGCAGTAATGTAAGAAAAGCACAAAAAAACATGCCATTAACACACAGGGAAAAATCCACCATGTCTGAGGAATCTGAGGCTGGTTTCATGAAAGATATGTAAAGCATTATACTTCTGAAGCATGAATATGGCTTTGGCAGGTAGAATGATGGTGGTAGTGCTGATGGAAGAAGAGAAGTGGGGTGGGGGCCTTCCAGCCAGAGGGAAGACAGAACAAGGCAAATTCTTGAAATATCAGGGGAGTGAAAAATCACATTCGGTGTAGCTATTTACTATGCACTGGATCCCATCCCTTCTCTTGTACTAAAAAGCCATGGATCAGAGCCCTTCTCTCCTGTATCCCCTCTTCACTGGCTCACCCCCATCAATAAACAAATAGGCGGTAATAGTTCCCATTGAAAAAAAACCCTCTGAACAACTTTAATCACATTGTCACCCTACTAGTCTACTGAAATAGCTCTTGTCCAAGTTACCAATGACCTCTACGAGGCCAAATCTGTGGTCCTCATTTACTTGATCAAAGAGTCGCATCTTGACACAGTCTATCTTCCATAGAACACACTCCTTCCTAACTTCCACCACATTCTTATACTTCTCTGCTGACTTCGCTGGCTGTTCCTTTTCAGTCTCCTTTGCTAGGTCGTCCTCACCTCCATAACCTCTATAAGCTGGGACCCTTTGGGGCTCAGGTCCCCCAAGCCCTGCCCTCTCCCTATACTTACTCTCCAGGTGATCTCATATATTTACTTAAATGCCATATGTATGCACTGACTCCCAAATGTGTATCTCTTACCTCTGAACTCCAAACTATACCTCCATCTGCTTACCCTGCACATAGATAACTGACAGGCATCTCTATCCCTTCCCACCTCTGCTCCCTTCCAGCTCTCTTTCCTGTCTTCACTTTCTTTCCTTGCCTTCTGACCACCTAGTTTCCACAAAGAGTAATTCTCCCAAAAGAGAATCCAGATCACATCGTCCCTCTGGTCAGACTTCTAACGACATCCATCTCCCTTTAATAGGAGGACAGCTGCAGTCCTTGTGTTCTCCAGAAGGCCCTCCATGATCTGGTTTCCCCCTAACTTCCTCTCTTGTTACTCGCTTCACTCCAGCTACTCTGGCCTCCTTACTGTTCCTTAAACACGTTAAGCTCATTCCCAGCATCTGGCTATTATACTTGCTGAAATAATCTCTTTTCACTTATTGAAAGAACTTGCTTCCTCTCTTCCTCCAAATATCCATCCCAATGACGCTTTGAGAAAGGCCTGCCCTCACCATTCTATCTCCCCTCTACTTTCATTCCAGCACTCCGTAGCTCTCATAATCAAATTCATTTTTCCCCATAGCACTTATCACTAATTGGTGTATTAGTATTATTTTGTATTTGCTTACCAGTTGATTGCCTGTGACCCACATTAAAGTGTAAGTGCCATGAAGATAGGGACTTTACCTGTTTTATTCACTACTGAGTTCACTACCTGCAGTGACTAGAACAGAGCTTGGCACATAGACGCTCTTTTAATGAATAGGGTTAAAGAAGAGTTGTGTGTAGGAAGGAACTGGTCAAAGAGGATGCTGGGAAGTTGGAAGAGATTGTGGAGAGTTTTCAAGGAACTCAGACTTTATTCCATAGAAGGGGAATTATGCAAGGCTTTTGAGCAGACTACCCTGAACAACTCTGTGTTCTATCAGAACGGGCCCAGGTCTGACAATCTCTCTCTCAGGCACCTGAGGAAGTTCTCTGGACAAGATAATAAAGCCAGCGCTGCAGCCAAGGGATGACATTCCTGTATCTGTCCTTTTATATATATAGTACAGCAGAGAGTAATTATAGTAGCCACATTAGAAGAAAATTATATTCTGGATTAAGTATAGCTATATATCACTATAATTAGTAGGCAGCCCAATCCTCAATGCACATGCTTTCTCATAAATAGCACTGATTCAGAAAGATCCATGATGGCATACGATAAGTGAAAGAAGCCAGCAATGTACAGACCACAGACTCAAAGAAAGATTACCCAGGGCTTCACTACAAAAATCTCTATTCCTATTTTACCAACCACTTCATATCCCACTACCATTTTCAACACATAGTTTCTTCTTGTTCTAATTATGCCCAATAAAAATGACTTACAATTTTCAGACACTTGGACAAAAACTGTCATGATATTGAATGGGTATATAGGACCAGACCAAGGCATACTTGATGTCTGGACAATACGTGCATTCAATACATGTATGTTTGATAAAAAGAGGTGGGGGCCTCAGGGCTATGAGGATCCCATGCTCCCGCCTCTGTTCTTTTCATTATTACCTACCAGTAGTAACAGGAGTCAGTCTCTGTCACCCTCCAAATTGAGGGCAGGTCTCAATGAGTGAAGGATCCTAAGGAGCTACAAATGGTAGAGATTATGGACACTATCTCTTCAAAGACAGCTGGTGCAAGCCTATTATGTGCTAAACATTATGTGGAACAAGTGACATCCTTTCTTTGTCCTGGGCCATTTCCTGGGTTTCCCAACATGCGTACTACCTTCTCCAGTCTTAGAAGCTTTATATTAGGGGTGCCTGGGTGGCTCAGTCAGTTAAGCATCTTGGTTTCAGCTCAGATCATGATCTCATGGTCCTGGGATTGAGCCCCACATTGGGCTCTATGCTCAGTGCAGAGTCTCTTTCAGATTATTTCTCCCTCCCCTTCTGGCCTGCGCTGCTTATATACTTTCTCTTTCAGATAAATAAAAATCTTTAAATTAAAAAAGAAAAAAGCAGCTTTACATTAGACATTCTCTTTACTAGACTGCAAAACGAAGTGGGACAATGAAGCAGTCTAATAAAGAACCAGAAGTGGAAACCCAGTAGCCCGTTTCTGACTTTCTGGTTCCAGTTCTTTCTGAGGGGCCCAACCACACTTCATTCCCTGTCGATGGATTTCTATGTGATCTAATAACCCCCTTGGAGTGGCTGTCTTTTCCCCCCCAGAAATAGATTGGGTGTTCATCTTTCTCCTCATGCTATTAGTTGCTTGAGTGTTATAGGTGTTGTGTATAACCTTTAATTCATGTGACTGGCCTATCACATACATAGGCCTTCCACACATTAGACATTTCTGCTACCCACTAATTTATTTGGCAACATGGACTGCTGAAGGCATTTCCCTTCAGATGAACCTACTCAGTTCCACTTATGGTTCCCAGAGCCAATTAGTTCTGGAACAGGTATCTGAATCTACCTACTCTCACATATCCCAAAACACCCATTTCAAGTACAAGTTCCCATTGGTAAGAAAAACTAATCTCTTGTTGGAATCAAAGATTCAGAGGACAGTTGGAGGAGCATGCGACGCTTGATCTTGGGTCAAGAGTTTGAGCCCGGGATCCCTGGGTGGCACAGCAGTTTGGCGCCTGCCTTTGGCCCAGGGCGCAATCCTGGAGACCCGGGATCGAATCCCACGTCGGGCTCCCGGTGCATGGAGCCTGCTTCTCCCTCTGCCTATGTCTCTGCCTCTCTCTCTCTCTCTCTCTCTCTCTCTCTATCATAAATAAATAAAATTTAAAAAAAAGAGAAAAAAAAAAGAGTTTGAGCCCCACATTGGTCTCAGAGATTACTTAAGGAAATTTTTAAAAATTATTTTAAAAAAAGATTTAGAGGGTAAAAGGAAACAGGAGGATCTTTATTTATGGTTGTGAACAGAAATAGATCCACAGAAAAAAAAGAAATATATGAATAGATAACATCAAATGGTCACTAAGGGTAGCTGGCAACGCAGAAAACTGGCAAAAAGGTGATCATGAGTCCTGATAAATCAAGTACCTACAATGCACAATAGATATGTATGAGGCACTCAATACATATTTGCTGAGTAAATAATTGGAGCACTAAATGAATTAATGGCTTAAGCACAGAAAAGGACACAAGGTTAGCAATCTGAAGCCTGAGTTCTTATTTTAGCTCTATCTCTGGTAGTTATGTAGCTTTAAGTAAGACCATTTCTCTTCCTCTCCATTTTCTTAATGTGTAAAATAGAATAATAACACCTATTCTGAGGATCCCTGGGTGGCGCAGCGGTTTAGCGCCTGCCTTTGGCCCAGGGTGCGATCCTGGAGACCCGGGATCGAGTCCCACATCGGGCTCCCGGTGCATGGAGCCTGCTTCTCCCTCTGCCTGTGTCTCTGCCTCTCTCTCTCTCTCTCTCTCTCTCTATATCATAAATAAATAAATAAATATAATATACATACATACATACATACATACATACACACACACACACACACACCTATTCTGGCTACTTCACAGGAGTGTATACAAGTATATACAAAACAAATTTAAAAAATATGAAGATAGCTTATAAACTGTCAGCACTAAACAAATATAAAGCATAAAAGATCAGAAGGGATTAACAATGAGGAGAAAAGACAATGATGCTAGATGCAATCTTGGTAGAAACGGGGTGGGAAAATCAAGGGAGATGTTTTAAATGTTTCAACTCCCTAGAGCACTTTTCAATCAAAGACAACTCATGAGTTAGAAGTTCAAATACACAAAGGTACTTTAGGAAATAATAAGGTATGATTATTGCTGCCATGGCTCATCAGACCATTCCTCCAAGTAAAGAGCAATGGGGAGGTAGAATAACAGGCTGAGTAAGCAGCTCAGAAAAAGCCTCATATCTAGCAGACCCTCAGTAATTGTTCTAGTGAAAGGAAATACATATTTCAAAACAGCTTTAGAAATAAAGCAATAATTGGGGCACCTGGGTGGCTCAGTGGTTGAGTGCCTACCTTTGGCTCAGGTCGTGATCCCGGGGCCCTGGGACTGAGTCTCACATCAGGCTCCCCACAGGGAGCCTGCTTCTCCCTCTGCCTATGTTTCTGCCTCTCTCTCTGTGTCTCTAATGAATAAATAAATATTTTTTTAAAAATAGAAATAAAACAATAACTAATTGCACCAGATGCATCAAGCAGTGCAAACTAACTAACTAAGAACCAGAAGTGAAATATCCACAGAACTACTTTAGGAATCTGAATCTGAATCTAAAATATCGTTTACTCACTAAAAAGGTTAAAAGAGAATGAACAATCTTTGGAACATATAAATAGGATAGCTGTAAATATCTACCTCTATTAAAAAGTCAAATACCTGTTTGTAGACATGATCCTAAATGCAGAAAATCCTAAAAATTCCATAAAACAATTGTTAGAATTGATAAGTGAATTCAGCAAAATTGCAGGATACAAAATCAACACCCCCAAACCAGTTGCATTTCTATACACTAACAATGAGCAATCCAAAGAGAAAATAAAGAAAATAATTCCACTGACAAAGCATCAAAAAGAATAAACTTAACCAAGGAGGCAAAAAAACTTGTACACTGAACACTACAAAACACAGTTGGTGCCAGTGGCTCAGATGGTTAAGCGTCTGCCTTCAGCTCAGATCATGATCCTGGGGTCCTGGGATGGAGCCCCACATAAAGCTTCCTGCTCAGTGAGGAAGCTGCTTCTCCCTGTGCCTCTGCCCTTCTCCTCAACCTGTGCCCTCTCTCTCTGTCTCTCAAATAAATAAAATCTTAAAAAAAAAAACCCAAAACACTAAACCCACAAAGGAAAAAGAAAAAAAATGTCCAAAAATAATTAAAACAAAACAAACACTGATGGAAGAAATTAAGAAAAACACAAATAAATGGAAAAATATCCATGTTCGTGGATTGGGAGACTAATACAGTTAAGACGTCAATACCACACAAAGTAATCCATAGACCTGAGGCAATCCTATCAAAATCCCAATAGTATTTTTTGTAGAAATTTAAAAAAATCCATCTTAAAATTCATCTGTAATCTCAAGGGGCCACAAATAGTCAAAATAATCTTGAAAAAGAAGAACAAAGTTAGGGGACTGATATTTTCTGATTCTAAAACTTACTACAAAGGTAGAGTAATCAAAAGAGTGTGGTATGAGCATAAACACAGATGTACAGACCAATGGAATAGACAGCCAGAACTAAACCCTCATATATATCATCATTAACTGATTTAAACAATGCCGCAAGACCAGTAGGTAGGGAAAGGACAGTTCTTTTAAAAAACTGGTACTGGGAGAACTATAGAATCACATGCAAAAAAAAAAAAAAAAAAAAAAAGAAGTTGGAGCCACATTATATATATTAAAAAAAAAAAAAAAAAAAAAAAACTCTAAATGGATCAAAGACCTAAATGTACGAGTTAAAACTATAAAGTCCGGGACACCTGGGTGGCTCAATGGCTGAGCGTCTGCCTTTGGCTCAGATCATGATCCCAAACTCCCAGGATTGAGTCCTGTGTCAGGCTCCCCAGAGGAAGCCTGCTTCTCCCTCTGCCTATGTCTCTGCCTCTCTCTCTGTGTCCATGCACCGGGAGCCCGATGTGGGATTCGATCCCGGGTCTCCAGGATCACGCCCTGGGCCAAAGGCAGGCGCCAAACCGCTGCGCCACCCAGGGATCCCTATCCCCACTATTCTAAATCAGAGTTTTCCACATGCCAATCATTCGTATAATATTGCCACAATTTTATTCCGTGGGTTTACAACTGCTAACTTTTTACTTAAAATTTTTTTTAGACTTATGTATATATTTTGAGAAACAAAGAGAGCATGCACGGGAGAGGGGCAGAAGGAGAGGGAGAAAGAATCTAGAGCAGACTCCCCACTGAGTGAGGAACCTGACACAGGGCTCAGTCCCAGGACCATGAGATCATGACCTGAGCTAAAATCAAGAGTCAATGCTTAACTAACTGAGCCACCCAAGCACCTCTTAAAATTTTTCTTAAAATTTGATTTCTTTTTACTTTAAGAAGTTTTACTTAAAAAAAAAAAGTTTTACTTAAAAGGGAACTTTATAACAACAACTATAAACAGAAAGCCTGCATCCCATGCTTTAAGTAGAAGGTAATGATAAAAATAAATATATAAAAAAGACAAAACAATGCTTTGGCTAGATATAATTTACTGCCTGCTAAAAGCAGTAGTTGGTGGGGTTAGACAGTTTGTTTTCACAGGAGGCAGTTTGGATTTTATTTTAAGTACAGTGGAAAATCACTGAAGGATTTTAAATAGGAAGACACGTGGTCTGATTGGATCTTAACAACCCTCTCTTGGAAATTTTTTTAAAAATGAGAAAAGACACAGAAGAACTGAACTGAACAATACCATCATCCACTTTTACCTAAATAACAATCGCCAAACCCTACACCCTAATGGAATCCTTGTGCACTACTGACAGGAGTGTGAAATGATGTAGTCACTATGAAACACAGTACAGTGGTTCCTTAAAAAAAAAAAATCAGAACAGAATTACCACATAATCCTGCAACTCCAATTCTGGGTATATACCCAAAGGAATCAAAAGTAGGTTTTGAAACATTTGTACAACTATGCTCATAATGGCATTAATTACTACAGCCAAAAGGTGGAAGGAACCCAAGGTGAACAAATGAATGGATAAGCAAATGTAGTGTGTGCACATAGCAAACTATTACTCAGTCTCACAAGGGAAGGAAGATCACCCATGCAATAACATGGATGACTCCTCAGGACACTTTACGAAGTCAAATAAGCCAGTCACAAAAAGATGAATGTGTTATTCCACTTATAGGAGGTACCTAAGGAGTCTAAATCATAGAGACAGAAAGTCATGTGGAATTGTCTAAAGTTTCTAGACATAAAAGATTCCATTTTCCTTTCCAAACTGATGGACTCTTGAAGAGAGACAGAAGCAGGAAGTGTGGGGATCCCTGGATGGCTCAGCGGTTTAGCACCTGCCTTCGGCCCAGGGCGTGATCCTGGAGACCTGGGATCGAGACCCGGGATCGAGTCCCACATCAGGCTCCCTGCCTGGAGCCTGCTTCTTCCTCTGCCTGTGTCTCTGCCTCTCTCCCTCTCTCTCATGAATAAATAAAATCTTAAAAAAAAAAAAAAAGAAGCAGGAAGTGCTGTAGAAGCAGTTGCTCATAACATTTCAATAGAGCAACTGGTATGTGGATCACATGAGGACAGTGAAATTATTACATACCAGCGACAGTTTTACTTGACAGCACTGATAAAATAATCGAGAAGATAGGAATCAGAAGTGGCTCAGCCACTCAGCACCAAACTAGGAGGGTTCTGTCTTCTTTTCTTCATCTAACTTATGGAACTACCTCTTTCCTTTTCTCTCAGAAAAAACCCTAGCTTTCCCTAAATGAGTGAGGCAAATCCGTGGTCCCCGAATTACAATTCTGAGATCCCAAATAAAGACCTTTGTTCTTTTTCAGTTTCGCCTCCTTTTCTCAGTTGATGGTAGAATGGTGGTTCCCAGATGCCAGGGAAGGAGAACGAGTAGATAGTGTGTAATGGGGACAGCTTCAGTTTTGCAAAATGAAGAATTCTGGGGATGGATGGTGGTAATGATTGCACAACAATCTAAATTCATTTAATGCCAAAGAATTGCACACTTAAAAATGGTTAAGGGGCACCTGGGTGGTGCAGTCGGTTAAGCACCGACTTTTGGTTTTGGCTCAGGTCACAATCTCAGGGTTGTGAGATCAAGCCCCTTATGGGGCTCTGCCCTCAGCATGGAGTCTGCTTGATATTCTCTCTCCCTCTGCCCCTCCCATTCATGCGTTTTCTCTCTAAATAAATAAATAAATCTACACACACACACACACACACACAAAGGTTAAGATGGTGGGTGCCTCGCAGGCTCAGGTGGTCAGGAGTTCAACTCTTGATTTCAGCTCAGGTCCTGATGGGTGGTAAGATCAAGCCCTATATTAGGCTCCAGGCCCAGCAGGGAGTCTGCTTGAGATTCCCTCCTTCTGCCCCTCCCATACACGCATGCATGAGCACTCTCTATCTAAAATAAAATAAATATTTAAAAAAAGAATGAAAAAAATAAAAAATAAAAAAAGAATGATTAAGATGGTAGGCACCTGGCTGGCTCAGTTAGAAGAGCACATGACTCCTAATCTTGGGGCCATGAGTTTGAGCCCTACACTGGGTGTACAGATTACTTAATTTATGTTATGGGTATTTTACCACAATTTAAAGAAAACCACAGTTACACCAAACCCAAAGCCTATAGATTTTGGCTTGAGTAACTCAGTAAATGATCACCTATTTACTAAGATAGGGCAAAATGTGGAAAGAGCAGCTTTGGGTAGAAAAATTAAAGAGTTCTGGGGTGTGTTAAGCTTGATGCAACTTGACAATTAGATGAAGATGTCAAATAGGTAGTTGGATATCTAAATTTGAAGTGTCAAAGAAAAAGTCAGCAATAGAATTACAGATTTGGATAAAAATAAGGATATGAATACTTAATTTGGGGATTATTAGCATGTAAGTAGTATTCAAAACCATAGGACAGGATGAGATTACCTAGAGAGGAGATAGTTAGAGAATAGAAGGGAGTAACAAAACAGCCCTGGAGCACCTCAACATTCAGAGTTAAAGCAGAGGGCAAAAAATCATAATAATGCAGAGAATCAAGCAGTGAGATGAAGGAGATGCTTTAAAAAAAAAAAAAATCGGATGCCTAGACTCAGCCTCAGGAGCTTGGAACTAAGACGTGAAGGGCAAATAAAATGTCCCAGGGCTAGTTCAACAGTCTGTTGAATGAGAGATGGGAGGGAGTACAACACACAGTAGGGGGTGTGGGAGGAAGGAGAAGAAAAAAATACTTAGATGGCACCACCAGTAAGACTGGGTATGGGATGGTGACTAGATGTGGGATGGAAAGCAGAGGAAAATAAATGACATGCTGGTTTCCTTCTGGCAGGTTATTGTCATTAAAACAAATAATACAAGATAGAAGGATAGAAACAAAGGTCTTGATATTGTTTTTATAGTGGGGTGTGTGTGTGTGTGTGTGTGTGTGTGTGTGTGTGTGTGTTAGGAGGAGGGTTGCAGAAGAAAGAATGGTAGTCCTGACAGCCAACATTAGTTAAGCAATTAACTTGTCAGTGCTTTCTATCTTGGGGAATGAGACATCCCCTCACAAGGCACACTGTCATCAAAGACTACAACAATCCTACTTTGAAAATTAAGAAACTGAAGTGAGGAGGGCCCAAAGTGACACAGGTGGTTTGTAGCACAGAGGGCCTCCGAGTCTGATGGACTCTGAGCCAAAGTCTGAGGTACCCGTGGGATACTAGTTAGGGATGTGGGAGTCATCGAGGCAGTTAACATCTTAGGAGGTCACCCAGGGAAAGAATATACAGATCAATAAAGTATTATTCATATACTTGGCTAATTCTTATAATGGTACAATGGGCCTTTCTCTCACCTATAAATGAAGTAATGATTCATTATAGTAATGAAACTATGTGTAAACTGCTTTTCAAATTTTTGAACACATTATAGTAATGAAGCATTACTTCATTTATAGGGAATGCCCACTGAGGGCAAGGACCTGATCACAATTTTTGTGTTCCCACGCTTGTGCTACCTGGAATAAAAAGACCACTCAACAAAAGACTGTTAAAGCACTGAAAAAACAAAACAAAACAGAAGCCCAATAACTGGACATTAATAGAAAAATACCACACAATATGAAAATAACCATTTTCTGACCAAACTACAGCATACTTTTCTTCTGTTCCCTCTCTGGGTGGCATGTGACAAATGCCCTGTCTTTTACTGCACCACAATAATGTCTGTTTTATGAATTGTTCTGTTATTAGTACTACATAGGACTCTGAGAGACAGGCACTCTTATCCACCCCTGGGCACAGATAAGTACTTTCTGGAAAGACAATTTGATAAAATGTATCAAAAGCCTTAAAGCCCCAACTGAGTAATCTTATTTAGGGATTTATCCAAAGAAAACAGTAAGAAATATGGCAAAAGATTTAGGTTGGAAGTAATAAAAATATCCAACCATAGAAAAATTAGTAAATAAACCATCATACAGCCATAGGGTAGAATATCTTATGTTGTTCTTAAATCAAGTTTTTGAACACTTAAAAAAATAGAAGATGATTTTGATAAGTACGATGAAAAAAGTAAAATATAAACTAGACCATAGTACGACCATAATTTTGTATCTAAATGGAGATGTAGCTATCTACATATCATTACCTCGAAAAAAGATGGGTACGTACCAAAAGTACTGTAAGAAGTCTCTTTGGTGGAAAGATTACAGGAGATCCTATTATGTTTTTCAGGATTCCTAAAATTTCCGCAAAAAGTACATCTTTACTTCAAAACTCAAAAAAATATGGTAAGTAAAAGCAAGATAGCACTCACCTTCTTTCTTTTTCTAGAAGAATTCCTTGTGGGGTCAGGCTTCTCAAACTCTGCTGACTTTGCCTCTTCCTTCTCCTCTTCCTCATCCGGTATCAGAGAATACTTGGTCCCTCCTGGTTGCATAAAACAATCCTTTGCAAAGTGGCCTGCAGAAGAGAGGTAGAAAAGGTAGGGAGGGGAGAAGCAGCCTCTCTTAGCAGGTGGATCTTCCCCAGAGGCTCCTGAGAGCGGCTAGCTGGTTGAGGAAATATTACTGAGTTCATTCAGAGCAGCTGCTGGATTCAGAACAGATTTTCTGTCTCCTCAAGATGGCACTGCCCACTCAACCACAGCCAGACCAGCAGCTGGTCCTAGAGCTGTGGGAAATACTGGCACCGCTCTGGAAATGGCAGAAGAAGCAGGCTTGTGCTGCCTTCCATTAGCAATGGGGCTTAGTAATTTTTAAAGATCTGTTTGGAACTCACTCCTGACATCGAAAGGCTGCTCCAGAGAGCAGAATGCTTAGCAGAGGGAGCCAAGTGGCAGGCCAAGCACTACAGGAATATAGCTCTTAGGCAGCTGGCAAGAAGGCAGCATTCACATCCAAGCTAACACACTGAGAGACAGGCAGTCGCCTAGGGGCACTCAACATTCAGACTGTCAGATCTGGCAAGTGCCTTAGAGATCATCAAATTCAACACTGCATGTGCAGAAGATATAAAGGCCCAGAGCAGAGAAGTAGCTCAAGGTCACAAAGAGAGCAGCAGAGCTAAAACTTACCCCAAGTCTCATGCCTCCCTTCTCTGAGCTCTTCCAGCTGCACCAAAACCAACCACCTCGGGCCTGACCTTTGCTGACTAGGCCAAAGTCCATCTCTCATTATGCTTCTCTGCCTCATGTGGTACCTGGTAGACATAAGCTGAAGGTAAGAGGACCTCACCCTCCCTGTGCTTTTAGTGCTATCAAGGAGCCATTGAACAGCTGCTACAAAGCTGGTTTTGTCTAAGCTTACACAGACCCTGTTTCAGGGGCACAGACAATACCATGAGATCATCAAAAAGCTATGTGTAAACGGCTTTGCAACTCTGAATCCAGAAGCTGGATGATGCCTGGAAGGGGAATACAGCATACAGTTTTCCAAATATCTGGAATGTTCCCACGATTCCCCTGAGGAGGTATTCTTTCAATTTTATTTTTCCCTTTCTCCCTCTACATTAGTGGTTAGTAGGGGCTTAATCCCCACACATCAATCAGGGCACAAATATGCTACCAACTGTTGTAGAAAAATCAAGAGAGCAGGGTAAATGCAAGGCAAGGGAGGTGTGACAAATTGAGGTCACTCTGAAAATGAGACGCTGGCAATCCCTCTCATGATAGCTCCAACAAGAAGTCAGGCTGAGAGCACTCTTGAACACCTGAGTAAGACCAGAAGAAACCTGAGCAGGCGGCTAGGCTGTGTTCTTTATTACTAAAAGGCTACTGTATTCAGAAGTCTGAAGTTAAAGAGACAAAGAGAAGCAAGAAAGAGTTTAACTTGGATCCTTGAGGAACATATTTCCAAGTCACTTCAGTTTTGCAGCAGAATAGTAATGGTCCTTAGAGATAAAAATTTTGGAGTGTTAACCATAATCCAACACTCTCACTCCTCCTGACATGGTACATGGGGATCTTGCCCACACAGGACATCAATAGTGAAGAAGGGAAGCAGGGTGACAGTAGAGTATCCAGCATTCAGAAGAGGACACAGAAAGGGAATGAACTCTGCTAAGAGCCTAGCAGGAGTTACAGCATGAGTAGGTGAGGCCATCATTTGACTAAAAAGCAGGGTGAGCCACACCCAAACCAGGTGGCCTCCCCCACCTGGTAGTAAAGGTCCATCCCAGGGAGGAAGGACTGGCATGGCAGAGGCTTCACCTTACCTTTACAGCCACACTTCTTGCAGGTGGTGTTCAGGACAGCCTCGAGGGTGATCTTCTGCCCAGTGTAATCCTGGAAGGACCGCCGCCGCCTCTCTTCTTGCCTGTAATGAAAAGGATACCAACTGTTGGCCCTCTCAAGAGATATGGCCAGAGATACTAGAAGGTAATGCTGTATGCTGGGTTTTTGTTCTGTCTTTGGCAGGTAGAAGGAAGAAAGAAGGAAAAGCGTCCTGCGTGGGGACACAAACAGTGAAAGCAGCAACTTGAAACACATTATTTCATTCAGGACAGGCTCTGAATTAATAATCATGAATGAGACGACTTCATCTCACCAATGCACAGAGGATGAAGATACAATTACTCCCCTCACTAAGTCCCCTGTAACCCTGATGAGGTCACACCCAGGTTTAAGAGACCTTCAAAGACTTCCTAGAACATCAAGTCCAAATTCCTTACTTTGGTACTCAAGGCCTTGCACAGTCTGTCTCTAACCTGCTTCTCCAGCCCCAACCTTACTTGCAAGAGATGCTCTAGCCAAACAGGACTAGTTGAGCTTCTCCAAATGGTTCACTGCCTTTGCTTGCACAGTTCCCTCTCTCTGAAATGCTGCTTCCCCTCTTTCCTCCCACGTCACCACCCCCAAACATTTCAAGGCTCAGTTCAGTCACCACCTCTCCTTTTCTACCAAGCCTTCTCCTGAGCCTCTCAGCCAGAATTTGCCTCTTTGTTCACATTCCTGTAGCATTTCTTAAAAATTCTAAACTTATTACTAAAGTATAATATAATATACGTACAGAAAAGTGTTCAGAAACATATAGCTTGATTGGTTTTAACAATTTGTTTTTTAAAGATTTTATTTTATTTTTTGTGAGAGAGAGCAAGAGAACAAGCACAAGACAGGGGGAGGGACAAAGGGGAAGCAGACTCCTCCCCTGAGCAGGGAGTCCGATGCAGGACTTGATCCTAGAACCCTGGAATCACGACCCCTGAGCTGAAGGCAGACTCTTAATCGACCGAGCCACCCAGGCACTGTGGTTTTCATAATTTAGACATACCCAGGAAACCATCACTCAGATAGGAAACAGAACATTGCCAGCATCTCCAAGGCCCCTCTAGTCATCAGGCCTCCCCCAAGGGTAACCACTATGTTGATTTCTAACAGCAGAGATTAGTTATATCAGTTTTTGTAAATTATATCAATAGAATCATAGAGTATGGACCTTCTGTGTCTGGCTTCTTTCACTTGTTTGTGAGATCCGTCCATACTGTTGTGTAGTTGTGGATCACTGTCACTGCCATAAAATATTTTGCCATTGATCTGAGTAGTTTCTACTATGAACAGTGGTTCTTCTGTGAACT